>NW_026126602.1:8966346-9599038 GCF_943737965.1 Phodopus roborovskii | reverse complement strand
TTACACAGAGAAACCCTGTCTCAAAACACACATACACACACACACACACACACACACACACACACACACACACAAAGAAATGAAAGTTAATGTTCAGTCACCTTAAACAGGAATGGAACATAAAGAAAGCTGCTAATTTATTGTAGGTTTTAAAGGAACACAATAGTCAGGCATCTTATAAGTGACCAAATTCTTTAGTTGTTGTCATGCTAAGTTCTAATATAATTAAGTAAAGAAGTAAGCCTGACAGCCCTCTGAATATGTCTTCAAAGTGAAGCTTAAAACAAGTAACTAGAAACAAGCAAAGTTTGTCTATTCAGATATACCTAGTAGGTAGGTGGTCCTCAAATGCTTCAGAGACATGCCAGCTCCTGGAAGGACCCTTGTTTCTTCCTAAGAAGATGGTGGCCACAGAAGGGCCTCCACCTGGAGCTTGCATTAAATGTGGCAATGCCGGCCACTGGGAAAAACAAAACCTGCCTTTCACCTCAAGTGCTGCCAGGACCCTGTCCAGACTGATAGCAGTCAAGACACTGAAGAACTGACTAACCCACTTTGCCTAGACAAGGTAGGCTGGCTCACTGCCCCCACCACTTCAAGCTCCTACTCCACAGTCTGTTGGACCTTCTTAGCCTGGCAACTGAAGACCAATACTGCCCGGAGACCTCTGCCCCTAACGACCACGGAGGAACCTGGAGTAGCTGTCTAGGTAGCCAGTAAGTCTCTGTCATTTTTAATAGCTTCAGAAGCTGCTTGGTCTGCGCTTCTTCTTACTCAGGTGAAATTTATCCTTCTTAGAACTCTGATGGTGTTTGATGACTAGGCTAGTGATAACTTTGCCGTCAGTTTAACAGCAGCAACCAAGGCTCTGGCTGCTTTCTCAGTTCTCTGGTGTGTAAAATTCAGGCCACAGGCCTCTCTCTCCTAGGGTTACTACTAAGTCTACACACAGTTTACCTTGCTACCAGACTCAAAAAAGAGAGAAGTCGAAGAACAGATTTCAATGTCATCTTTTACTATCCCTTTATTGAAAGGAGATCGCTTTACAATGACTACCCTCAGTAATCAGCCACCCATGTCTCCTGGTAAATGATTAGAGAGAGAAAAAGTGTAAAGTTAATGTGAAGATATGGAAGCTTAAGCTTTGAGGATTGAAGAAAATGTTTTAGGGTTTAAGGTGTTTTAAGGTGTGTAAATGCAAGTTATAAAGGCTGGAGGATGTAAAAGCTTAAGTGGTAATTTTTTAAAAAGTGATTTAAGGTGTATACAAGAACAAAACATGTTTCAGATTTCTTTCCCTCGAAGTGCTACTGTTGTATTAAGACTCCAAAAGTTCAGAATAGTAACATTAACCAAAGCAACTCTGATTTCTGCAGACATTGCTGTGCTAGCCCCACCTCAACCCACCCAGAGAGGGAGTCTCTCAAACCTACCTGCACCCATCGTGAGACCCATCAGAGTACTGGACCAGCTTGCACCCACCAGAAGAGAACCTTGGACCTGTACCAACCAGGAGAAGAAGAGACCCCACTTGCACCCACTGGAAGAAGGAATGGGAAGACGACAATGTAAGAACACATTCAACAACAGAAAAACCAATATGACGCCACCAGAGTACAGGGATTCCACACCAACAAGACCTAAACATCTCAATACAGATGAAGCAGATGAGAACAACCTTACAAACAACTTCATGAAGATGATAGAGACCCTAAAAGAGGAAATGAGAAAATCCTTTAAAGAAGTAGAGGAAAAGACAAACCAAAAATTGCAAGAAACAATTCACAGTGCAATGTTTGAAAGCTGAAATGAGAAAAAAATAAACAAACAAAAAAACAAACCCACAGTCTGAGGGAATGCTGGAATTAGAAAAGCTGGGTAAACAATCAGGAACTACAGATGCAAGTATAACCAACAGAATACAAGAGATGAAAGAGAGAATCTCAGGTATTGAAGATACATTAGGTGAAAGAGATTCATCGACCAAAGAAAATCTTAAATCCAACAAATCCTTAACATAAAATAACCAGAAAATATGGAACACCATGAAAAAGAATAATAGATATAGAAGAAGGTGAAGAAACCCAACTCAAAAGTTCAAAAAATATATTCACCAAAATCATAGAAGAAAACTTCCCCAACCTGAAGGACATGACTATGAAAGTACAAGCTTACAGAACACCAAATAGAGTAGATCACAATAAAAAGTCCCCTCACAACATAATAATCAAAACACCAAACATACAGAATAAAGAAAGAATATTAAGAGCGGCAAAGGAAAAAGGACAATTAACATATTAAGGCAGACCTGTCAGAATTACACCTGACTTCTCCATGGAAACTCTGAAAGCCAGAAGGTCCTGGATAAATATTCTACTAACACTAATAGACCACAGATGCTAGCCGAGACTACTATACCCAGCAAAGCTTTCAATCACTATAGATGAAGGAAACAAGATATTCCATGGCAAAACTAGATTGAAATAATACATATCCACTAATCTAGCTCTACAAAAAAATACTGGAAGGAAAACTCTATCCTAAAGAAGCTAACTAGACTCACAAAAACATAGGCAGTAGATAATCCCACTTTACCAAAAGTCAAAAGAAAAAAGGGGTAAATCTACACATAATACCAACAATAACAAATCCAAAACAAACAAGAAATAACAACCAATGGTCCTTAATTTACCAGAATATTAACAGTCTTAATTCACCCATAAAAAGACACAGGCTAACAGAATGGATATGAAGACAAAATCCATCCTTCTGCTACATGTAAGAAACACACCTCAACTTCAAAGACAGATGTTGCTTCAGAGTAAAGGGTTGGAAAAAGATTTTCCAACCAAATGGACCCAAGAAACAAGGTGGTGTATCTATCCTAATATCTAACAAATTAGACTTTAAACTAAAATCTGAGCTCTTTAAAAACCTTGCAGTTTTTTGCCGCTATGCTGTGTCAGGAAACCTCCCTTAAAGGATCCATGCGAATTTCTGCTCGTCTCTAGCAAAACAGAGCCCAACTGAGAAAAATGCTGTTACCAAGAAGCCTTGCTTGTCTCTGCTCTTTTGTTTCTAAAATCCCTTTCTAAGCTTTTGTCAATTGTGAAGTGAAAGTTATCGGGTCCACGTTGTGGCACCATTTTGTTACAGGCATGTTTTCCCGCCAGCCTGGTCCCACAACTGCACCAGCCCCAAATAACACACAGAGATGCTGTATTAGATATAAAGCTGTTGGCCTGTTACTAGCATTTCTTATTGGCTAGCTCTGTCTTAAATATTAACCCATTTCTATTAATCTAAGTGTTTCCATGTGGTCTCATCTTACCGAGAGAGGGCCTAGAACTCTGCTTTCTTGGTCCTACATGTTGAATTTCTTCCTACCTGTCCCTGAAACCTCCTTGTCTCCTAGTCCCACCTAGCTTGCTTTCCTATTAGCTAGCAGTGCTTTATTCATTAACCAAGAAGAGAAACATATTTACAGAATGACATCTCCTATCAAATTCCTCTAAAATCAGGAACAAGACAAGGCTGTCCATATCTCTTCAATATTGTGTTGGAAGTTCTAGCTAGAGCAATAAGACAACAAAAGGAGATCAAAGGGATACAAATTAGAAAGGAACAAGTCAAACTTTCACTATTTGCAAATGATATGATAGTTTACATAAGTGACAAAAAAAAAAAAAAAAAAAAAAAAAAAACTCTAGCAGGGAACTCCTATAGCTGAGAAACACCTTCAGCAAAGTGGTAGGATAAAATATTAACTCAAAAAACAAACAAACAAAAAACCAGTAACCCTGCTATATACAGATGACAAAGGGACTGAGAAAGAAATCAGAGAAACATCACCCTTTACAATAGCCACAAACAACATAAAATATCTCAAGGTAACACTAACCAAACAAGTGAAAGACCTATGTAGCAAGAACTTTGAGTCTTTCAAGAATGAAATTAAAGAAGAAATTAAAGAAAATGGAAGGCTCCCACATGCTCTTGAATAGGTAGGATCAACATAGTAAAAAATGTCAACCTTGCCAAAAGCAATCTACAGATTCAATGCAGTCCCCATTAAAATACCAGCACAACTCTTCACAGACCTTGAAAGAATAATACTCAACTTTATATTTTGAAAAAACAAAAAACCCAGGCTAGCCAAAACAACCCTGTACAATAAATGAACTTCTGGAGGCATCACCATCTTTGACTTCAAGCTCTATTATAGAGCTATAGTCCTGAAAACAGCTTGGTATTGGTGCAAAAATAGACATGTAGACCAATGGAATCTAATTGAAAACCCTGATATTAACCCTCACACCTACAAACACCTGATTTTTGACAAAACAAATAACTAATACAATGGGGAAAAAAAGCATCTTCAACAAATGGTGCTGACATAATTGGATGCTGGCATGTAGAAGATTACAGATAGATCCATATCTATCACCAAGCACAAAACTTAAGTCCAAATGGATCAAAGACCTCAACATAAATCCAGCTACACTGAACCTCTTAGAAGAGAAAGTGGGAGGTACCCTTGAATGAATTGGTACAGGAGATTGCTTCCTGAACATAACACCAGTAGCATAGACACTGAGATTGATAATTAATAAACGGGACCCCCTGAAACTGAGAAGCTTCTGTAAGGCAAAGGACACAGTCGACAAGAGCAAACAGCAGCCCACAGAATAGGAAAAGATCTTCACCAATCTCACATCTGACAGGGGGCTCATCTCCAAAATACACAAAGAACTCAAGAAGCTAGTTACCAAAACACCAAATAATCCAATTAAAAAGTGGGGTACACAACTAAATAGAGAATTCTCAATAGAGGATCTAAAATAGCTGAAAGACACTTATGAAAGTGACCAACATCTTTAGCCATCAGGGAAATGCAAATCAAAACAACTCTGTAAGCTACCATTTACTCCTGTCAGAATGGCTAAATTCAAAAAAAACACCAATGACAGTTTGTAGTGGAGAGGATGTGGAGAAAGGGGAATATTCCTCCACTGCTGGTGGGAGTGAAAATTCATACAGCCAATTTGGAAATCAATATGGTGGTTCCTCAGGAAAATGATAACCAGTCTACCACAAGATCCAGCAATTCAGCTCTTAGGCATATACCCAAAAGATGCACATTCATGCAACAAGCACATCTGTTCAGCTATGTTCATAGCAGCATTATTTGTAATAGCCAGAACTGGAAGCAACCTAGACACCCCTCAACTAATAAATGTGGTACATTTACACAATGGAGTACTACTCAGTGGAAAAAAATAATGGTATCTTGAAATTCGCAGGCAAGGCAATTGGATGAAACTAGAAGAAATCATCCTGAGTGAGGTAGCCCAGTCACAAAAAAACAAACATTGTATGTACTCACTCATACATGGACATAGAGCAAAGTATCACCAGCCTACAACCCATACTGCCAGAGAAGCTAGTAAACAAGGAGGACCCTAAGAGAGACATACATGGTCCCCCAAAGAAGGGGAAAAGGACAAGCTCTCCTGAGCAAATTGGGAACAGGGGGGAGGGGAGAGGGAGTTAGGAGAAAGAAGAGGAGGGGAGATGGGAGCTGAAAGATTGAGTCAGGGAAAAAACAGAGGAGAACAAGAAAAGAGATATCATAATAGAGGGAGTCATTATAGGTTTAAAGAGAAATCTGGCATTAGGAAAATGTCCAGAGACCTACAAGAATGACCCCAACTAACAATCTAAGCAATATTGGAGAGGCTACCTTAAATGCCTTCTCCGATAATGAGATTGATGATTACCTTATATGCCATCCTAGAACCTTCATCCAGTAGCTAATGGAAGCAGAAGCAGACACCCACAGCTAAACACTGAGCTGAACTCCTGCCAAGAGAGAGGAGTGATGAGCAAAGCGGTCAAGACCAGGCTGGAAAAACCCACAGAAACCACTGACCTGAACAAGGGGGAGCTCATGGACCCCAGACTGATAGCAGGGAAACCAGCATTGGACTGACCCAGACCCCTTGAATTGGGTGTCAGGAGGCCTGGGCAGTCTATGAAGCCTCTAGTAGTGGATCAGTACTTATGCCTAGTATACAAATAGACTTTGGGAGTCCATTCCACATAATGAATACTCTCTGCCTAGACACACGGGGGAGGGCCTGGGCCCTGCTCCAAGTGATATGACAGACTTTGAAGATCCCCCATGGGAGGCCTCACCCTCCCTGGGGAGCAGAAAGGGAATGGGATAGGCAGTTGGGGGTGGGGGAGTAGGTGTGGAGGGGAGGGAGAGGGAACTGGATTGACATGTACAAAAAGCTTGTTTCTAATTTAAATTTTTAAAAAGATACAAAAAGAATCAATTTATGTCCACATTGAAAATAAAAAAGGAGTGAGGCGGCACAAGTAAAGGTGCCTGCCACCAAGCCTGACAAGCTGAGTTCAGTCCCCAGGACCTGTGTGTAGAAGAGGAGAACCGGCTCCCTGGAACTTGTCCTCCGATCCCCACTCACACATCATGTCAGTTTCACACACACACTCATGTACTCCACACACACACACAACATAATCTGAAGAAAAAAAACTAGTGATGTGTGCTGATTTCTCAAACATAGGAACTTTATTTTGCATGCCAAATTCAATTCTTTACTTAAAACAATAAAGCAATGTAGCATTTTCCAGTACTTTCCTATTGAATAAAGCTAACATCTTTCATGTTTTCTATAATGAGACCAGACAATATAGAAAAACAAAATCATTCCTCTGATACCTTAGTGAATTTTAATCATGTATACAAATTAATTCCAGAACAATTGTGTTTCTAGAACTAAATAAAAGAGATGAAAAATATTTAAATGGATAGAATGCAGCAGACATACATTTAAAAAAAAACCCACAAGGCAAATAACATTGCTTATACTTCAAAGATAATGTTTTATTGATTAAGACTTATAAAAATACATAGTAGCAACAAATACACTCAAATTATTTGTAAAATATAGTGGAAACATAAGGGATATTTATTAATTAATCACATAAGACATCACGTGAATTAATGCAAATATCACACAGAGAGTATTTTTAAGGGTGGAGACTTTACCAGTCACATATGAAATCCTTTTTGAAAGTATGAATGTAATAGGAATCTCATACATTTTTGTAATGTCCAGAAACAAATTTGATCATGTGTCTTCAGGAAATACAGTTCAAAACAGTAATTATAGACTAGTGGTATAAGCCTCAAACCAAAGTTAAATAAACATCTAGAATTCCCCTACACGACCTAACTGGCTGTTGCTGGTTAAATGAAGCTATCCTGAGGCTAAGCAGAGCCAAAGCCCCTGTTCCCCCTCCCCCAAACATGAGGATTATAAATTATATGTGGCTATCTTGTGATGATGTCTTGAGTAACTTAGTTGGGGGCATTAAAAGTTGTGCCTTTTAAAAGGTTTTTTTCAAAACATGAACACAAATTTTTGGGAGTCCTCCCTTTAAAGATAGGAGCCTCTTGCCCTCCCCTGGCGTGTGGAGCAGGACAGGACGGGATGATTCAGTGTGGGTTTAGAAGGCAGAAGTGATAGTCTTCTGCTCTGGGAAGGTGGAGGTTACTCAGCCCTGCAGGGTCCTTCTCTTCATAGTGCTCTCGGTGTGTTAGCCGACTGCAAGAGGCTTCGTGGTGAGCAGCAGGGGCCTGCAGACAATAATCACAGGAGTGAGCCAGCTTGGAAGCAGATCCCCAGCCTCCACCAACAACCTCAGTTGCCTGGGGCCCTTGACAGCATCCTGACCACAGCCACAGGAGAGAACCGGCACTATACACACTCAGCAGAGCTGCTGCTCTTGAATCCTGAGCCACCCACAGTGACAGTGACTGAGGTGGCTATTTTTTTAAGGCCATTGTTTTAAGCATTTAAACTGGGGGGGGGACAATTTGTTATACCGCAATAGATAACTAATACACCACTGTGTCAGCTTATGAAGTTCATAGTTGAGAAATAGGAAATGCCAACCATGGATTTAGTTAATTTAAAAAGAAAAATGGGGTAGGGGGAGTCTATGGTCTTTACCCTTCCCTTCTCTACATTCATACCAATGATCATTGATGAATTAGGCAAAGACAATCACAATAATAAAAGAATAATTTTAGCAATAAGTAAATATCATGTGAACGTTCTGTTTCTCATTCAAAACATAGGTTTTTCTATTTGATGCTTCCAGCTCACAGTCAACTGAAGGAAAATGTATTTTGAGAAAGTGAAACTACAGATAAGGGGGAGCTAGGTTACCCATTCTTGGTCATGGTAGAATGCGTAGATGATGCATGCCCTCCATGGTAAACAGCTTCCTCAACTATGCAGTGGCATGAGGCTTAGAGGGCTGCTATCCTGAGAGAGAGAAAGCACATCCCACTGTGACTGAACCTGACTTTACAGAGCCCCTGGGAAAACAGGTCTGCTGAGCCCAGGTTGGTAAGACACAGCAAGGGCTGTTTTGGTTAGATCCGTAATACAGTGGAAAGACTCCCGGGAACTTCCAGGGGCCAGGAAAATAAAGTAACTTTGGCAGGTAAGGAATGGATGTATGAGGGCACAGATTCAGGAAGTGGAGGGGAGAAAGATACACCCTGGTAAATGGAGGAAGGTAAAGTCCAGTGGGGAACATGGTGTAAACAAACTCATCCTAAGACGAGAATGGATTTTATACAACTAGCTGGAAGTCAGACTAATGGTCTCAGGGGGTGTAGATTACAGCCACAAGGTCAGAGGCTGCAGGATCAATTTTGTCCTGGATAGAGGAAAATTGAGAAATGTTAGGATTATATCTCAAAACAGTTCATAAAGACTCTGGCTGCCTTTGAGGATTCAACAGGAAATAATGTCTTTTTCCATTAAATGCAGTGCTAGCCAGTAATTCCTGAAACGGCCAGTAATTCCTGAAACGGCTACTGGCGTCTGCTGCCAGGTCTTTACTTTCACGCCCCCTGTGACAGCATGGGGAAGAGGCAATACCAGGACCATGTCCATGGCTGTTCTCAGAGCCATATAGTTCACCTCTACATCTCCAGTCTTATCTCAGACACATGTTCTCAACCAGGTGTCCCTGAACATGCCTAGGCTGGTCTAAAGACAACCCAGAGCCAGCATGACTGAAATCTGCTTATCTGCATTGGGCTATGGCCCATCATCACAAACTTAGCCTTAAATTAAAAAGGTGACATTCTGCCCAGCAGTGGTGGCAGAAGCCTTTAATCCCAGCACTGGGGAGGCAGATGCAGGCGGATCACTGTGAGTTCAAGACCAGCCTGGCCTACAAGATCTAGTTCCAGGTCAGCCTCTAAAACCACAGAGAAACCCTGTCTCGAAAAACCAAAAAAAAAAAAAAAAAAAAAAAAGTGGCATTCCATTATTTTCAACAACGTGGATGAAACTGGAGAACAGTGTCTTAAATGAGACAGACACCGAAAAACAAGTACCACATGACTTCACTCATATATGTCTCAAAGACACGGAGAGTGGAGGTTTGGGATCATAGCTCACTTGATAGAGTGTGTGGGTGGTGCGGTGTTTTCTATAAGAATGGCCTCTGTGAACTCACATTTCAATGTTTAGGGAGTTAGGGAGTAGCATTAGGAGGTGTGGTCTTGCTGGGGTAGATGGGGCCTTGATGGAAGCCGTGAGACACTGGGGGTGAGCTTTGGGGATTCACATGCTCAGTCCAGGTTCAGTGTCTTCCCTCCCTTCCTGCTGCCTGCTACCCAGATGCAGAACTCTCACTTCCTTCTTCAGCACCATGTCTACCTGCATATTCACCATGCTTCTTCTCACCATGACAATAATGAACTTAACCTCTGAACCTGTAAGCCAGTTCAGGATCAGCCTGGAATGCATGGAATACATGAGACTTGGTCTCAAAAACTGTTATTACCTTTTTCATTAATTTATGTGTACACATGAGAACAACAAATTTTTGAAAAGATGTGTTGTACCTGATTTAAACATTCTATAATGCATGCATCTTCCAGACATCACATTTCCCCATTAATATGGACAATATTTATGTTGTGGTGTGTTAGTTAAAAATAAATGTAAGTTTTTAAAAGAGCTATAATTATAAATACAGTACATTTAATAATTAAAAGAATGAAAGAAGTCAGACAACCTGATAGCCATCCAAACCATTAGAAATGAATACCTTTAGACCATTTTTCAGAAATTTACTAGTTACTTCAGCACACACTCCCAAGAATAAGTCAAAATAGTCGTGTTTATATCTACAAAGCTAGAAGTTCCCGGTTTCCTGGAACTGAAGTGAAATAAATGGAAATTCCACAGTAGACTGAAGCTGCCCTGGTCCACATTCCTTAAGATTTCTTCAGGTTACCCGAATGTCTACTATTCTGTTGCTTCCACATCCTGCCTCTTCATCCCTCCACCTGCCAGTATTATAATGTGGACCACTGATGCTCCCCACAAAGCCACTACTGGGAGAAGAAGCAAATCTTACTAAAGGTTTGTGAGTCAGAAATCCCTTAGCTGGGGATTGTTGATATAGCTAAACACATGTAGTTAAACACATGTTGACATGCAAGAGGCTCCAGGAATAACCCCTAGCATTAAAGAAGATAATAATTTACATTTCTTTAGTCTTGTTCTTACATCAATCACAGCCCCATTCATTTCATGTGATGTTTAGGATCTTGGTCAACTTGGGCTATTCTAACAAAATGTGTAAGACTAAGAAACTGAGCAATAGTAAATTATTGCTTACAGTTCTGAAGGCCAAGATCAAGGCTCCAATAGACACGGTTGTGGTGATATATTATTTATGATTTAATAAAGATTGCCTGAAAGATCAGAATACAAAGTCAGCCACATTAGTTAGCTATAGAAGCTGGGCAGTGGTGGCACACACCTTTAATCTCAGGACTCAGGAGACAGAGGCAGATGGATCTCTGTGAGTTCAAGGACACCCAGGGCTACATTAAAGCAAATCAGTCTTTTAAAAAAATATCAGAGCTCACAACTTTAATTGCAGCTCTAGGAAAATGGAGTCAGGACAGAATGATATGGCTGGGCAGAGAGAGGAATATGAGGCAGGAGGAGACAGGAATTCAAGGCAGTTTAGGATTCTGGGGGTTGGTAGAGAGCAATGCAGTCTGGAGATGCAATCTGAGGTTTGGTGGATGGTCCCTTCAGTCTGAGTATCGATAGAACTCTCTAGTGGCTGGCTGCTTTGCTTCTCTGCTCTTCAGCTTGAACCCCAATATCTGCTTCTGGGTTTTTATTATTTGTGCTACACATGGTATTGGATGAGGCCTTGCTTTTTCTTCCTACATGACTCCTCACATGGGGGAATGGACAACAGGGCAGAAAGGAACAAGCAGACTCTCTCAATTCCTTTCAGGTTTCTTATTAGCCAAACTCTGCCACTATGACAAAATATCTAACAGAAACAACTTGAAAGGGGGAAAGATTTATTTAACTCATAGATTCAAAAATATCAGTTCACTATCTTTGACTCTGTTGCTTCTGGTGAGGCACAGTATCATGTGTTCAGGAGAGTGTGGCAAAAGCCACTCATACCACAGCAGCCACAAAGCAGTGAGTAAGAAATGGGATTGAGAGTTGTAGGCAGATTTTCCAGTCCTACCTGCTAAATCCCAAATAGCCACTTGGAGACTTATTAATTATGAAAGCTTGGCCAATAGTTTGTTTGTTCCTAACTACTTATAACTTAAATTAACCCATATCTTTTAATGTAAATTCTTTTAAGTGACTTGGTTACCTTTATTCTGTACTCCCCAGCCTGTTTCCTCTCTGGCTGGCTAGCAACTCCATGTTTCTTCTTCCCAGCATTTCCTTTGCCCCACAAAATCCTGCCTAGCTATTGGCCATTTAGCTTTTTATTAAACCAATCACAGTGACTTACCCTTACACAATATAAAGGAATATTCCACAATATAGAGTGACTGGAGAGATGGCTTACCAGTTAAGAGCACTGGCTACTCTTCCAAAGGACCCATGTTAGATTCCCAACACCCACATAGTGGCTTATAACCATTAGTTGCCTCAGTTCTGAGCAATCTGACACTCTCCTCTGGCCTCTGTAGGTACCAGACACGGACAGTTAACAGACATATGTGTAGGCAAAACATACATACATATCAAATGTGCATTAGTCTTTAAACAATTCTGTATGAAGCCATAAAGTTGATCTTTTTTAGAGAAAGCATTTCAATGCAGACTTTATTTAGCTATGGTGTTCCTATAACTTCAAATCTTGCCATCCCTTTATGGGTTCTCATACTCGTTCTTACTGCAACATGTTCACCAGATTTTCCATCTCTCTTCCCTGAGATGCTTTGAAGTGAAGTATGATTGAATAACTGTAGTTTAAGCTTTGACAAAGTTCACGTAAATGGATTACAGGTAATTTCCTTTAAATGTGATCTTCAATGCCAGGAATACACAAAGCTCACCAGAGCAAGAACAGGAGATTTGACTGTCCAATTCACAGAAAATACCAGCACATTTGTTGAATCTAAGATACTACTGATCTTTAAATACTGTGGTACCAGATAAACTCTGATACAACACTTTCTTACCACTTAGAATCGCTCAGAATTTTATTGTGGCTGTTGTTTTCTGATGAATGTTTATTTGTGACAGTGTCTCACAATATAGCACTGGCCTGGAACTCACTGTACAGACCAGGCTAGACTTGAACTATGGAGAGCTACCTGCCTCTGCCTTCCCAATTCTGAGATTAAAGGCATTTTCTACTACATTTTTTTGTTTGTTTTTCTTTTCTTTTTGAAACTCACTAGGTAGCCCAAGCTGGCCTAGGACAAAAAGAGAAAGAGAGAAGTAGAGAAAAAGAGAAAGAGAGAAGAGGAGGAAGAAAATAAATCACCCAACAATATCACGTGTTAGATATTTTTGATTTACCAATTGTTGAGGCTGAGAACTGAAGAACAATCTAATAAATCCCTCATTGGAGAGACTAATCAATCATGAGGATGCCCACAAATACCCAGTAAGCAATGAACCACCAAGTCTACTTCATGCAGAGCTAGAGACGGGATCAAGTGCTCACTGCTTGCTTGGAAAGCAGTTGACCAAGTGAGTGTCATTCCCAACCCCAAGGAAGACGTATTAATCTAACCACTTAATATGGTTTAGACTCTTACAGATGTAACCATGAAACTGACTTTTTAAAAGCACATTACTACACTTCACTTCCCAGGAATACAAGAATGTTAAATTTTAGATGTCTTTGCACTTGACTGTAGATGGATGTTTCTTTGGCCACCAGTTCACACACACACAAAAAAAAAAAAAAAAAAAAAAAAAAAAGACACAAAGACTTATGATTAATTATGAAAGCTCAGCCTATAGCTTAGGCTTGACCTAATAGCTCTTATAACTTAACCCATTTCTATTCATCTATATGTTGTCACGTGATTTGTGGTTTTTACCTCTCCTCCTGTATGTCTTGCTCCCTCTGCATTCAGCTGGTGACCTCCTCTTTCTTCTTCCCAGAGCTCTGTGTCCCCAGAAGCCCTGCCTAACCCCTTCCTGACTAGCTAATGGCCATTTACCTCTTTATTAAACAAATCAGAGTGAAACCTCTTACACAGTGTGAAGAAATATTCCGAAAACTTGACCCTTTTGAAAATCACTTTAAGCAACAGGTAAAGCAGTCAGGCTGTGGAGGACATAGGTAAAGCAGACACCAGCAGGAATAATAATATCCCATGGACCTCAGCAATACATGAATAGCACTTTAAAATAGAATTTCCAGTGACCACATCATTCATAGATTAAGGAAATGCTGTTGTGGAATATTAGTTGAAGATGTGTTATTCATTTATGCTGTGGAATATTTGTCTAATGATGCATAGATGTGTTGCGTTCTTTTTTTGTTTGTTTGTTTGTTTTTTGTTTTTCCAAGCCAAACCTTATCCAGCTTTATTAAAGATACTTTCCTTAAACAATCATGGTATTTCAGGCAGGACATGGGCAGACAATCATTAACAGTTTACAAGAACTTCCAAACTCCCTTCTTGTATAGACTACCAAAATCAGAAAGCCACTATAAAACCCAGTGAAGTCTTCATTCAATGCTTTGAAAAGGGGAAGAGCTTAGAGTGAGGTTTGACATTAAGGATGTTGTTTAACAACTTTTCACAAGTCGACCCTGACTTTCAGAAAATGAAATGAAAACGGCAGAATTATCATTCTGAAGATCCACAATCTTGTCTATAAAAGGAACTGATGCTCCTTTGAGGATAATTATCACTGCAAAGTCCAGATTGCCCAACCAGCAAAATCAATTTTAGGGGGTCAGATTCCAACAGAGGGTTTTAAGGGAGTTAAGTTTATGTTGATGGTACAGGGGGAAGAGGATATAAAAAATGAATTTAGAGTTTTCCCACACAAGGCATTCTGTGCCTTGGTGGCCACATATGTCAACACCAGGACATCTCTCTTGAGCCATGAGGAGACCTTTAAATTGTCAAGAAGAGATGCTTTCCATCAACCATCATCAATCCATCCATCTTAGGAGACATTATGCTAGTGACATATGTGCTTCCCCCCCACCAAAACAATGAAGTGTTCTGTGTGCTAATAATATAGCTTAAAAATAAATAAATAAATAAAACAAGATTCCTCATTTTTATAAAACTTGATAAAAAAAATAGTATTTCAAACTGTACAGTCACCAGAAGTACACAGTTATCAAAATGCACACATCTCACTTGGCATCTCCAGCACCTTCAGCTTTCTGTGCCTGGTCTGTTTTGGCATCTCCATTTTCTGCAGGATTATTTGCATCCTTGCCAGCATCTGCTTTCCCCTTCTTCCCCTTGGGTACCTTCTCTCCCTTCTTCTTTGCAGGGGCCTTTTTAGGCTTGGGCTCTGGCTTTGGAGGAGCAGGTTTAGCAGACAACCTTGTGGATCTTCTCTGTGGCTTGTCCTTCACCTTGGCTTTATCTCCTTTAGTATCCCCTTCAGCCTTTCTTTGGGGCATGGCGATGGAGGACAGCAGCGCTGCAGGGCTGCAGCTGTGCACGGGTTTGGTCCAGCCGGGGGTGGTTCTCGCTACTTCTTCACACTGCTCCGTGTTGCATTCTTTTATGTTACATTTGTATAACTCTGTAAAACTATGTTACTTTGCCTGCTTAAAACACTGATTGCTTTAATAAAGAAGTGAACAGCCAGTAGCTAAGCCAGAGAGAGAAAAAGGCAAGACTGGCAGACAGAGAGAATAAATAGGAAGAGAAAGAAGAAAGGAGGAGCAAGAAAAGAAGGACATGAGGACACATGGGCCAGCCACCCAGCCACACAACCAGTCACAGAGTGAGAAATAAAGAAAGGTATATAGAATAGAGAAAGGTAAAAGCCTGGAGGCAAAAGATAGATACAAAAAGTTAAGAAAAGCTGGCTAGAAATAAGCCAAGCTCCAGCAGCACAAGCTGTCATGGCGGCCCGGCTGTTAAGTTTGTATGCTCGCCGCCTTTCGGCAGCAGCAGCGGTACGAGGGCTCCCAGGTGCCCGCGTTCGCTGGGAATCCTCCAGGGCTGTAATCT
This sequence comes from Phodopus roborovskii, assembly GCF_943737965.1. Taxonomy (NCBI): domain Eukaryota; kingdom Metazoa; phylum Chordata; class Mammalia; order Rodentia; family Cricetidae; genus Phodopus; species Phodopus roborovskii. The sequence continues at coordinate 9,583,467 of NW_026126602.1, read as the reverse complement.
CTCCGTCTGCTGTGGAGAGAAAGCGGCAACAAGAACCGACCATGCGCTGGCAGGAGGACCCAGAACCCGAGGACGAAAACGTCTACGCGAAGAACCCAGACTTTCATGGTTATGACCAGGACCCTGTGGTGGACGTCTGGAATATGCGGGCTGTCTTCTTTGGTTTTCCCATCGTCCTGGTCTTGAGTACCACCTTTGTGGCATATCTGCCTGACTACAGAATGCAAGAGTGGGCCCGCCGAGAAGCTGAGAGACTTGTGAAATATCGAGAAGCCAATGGCCTCCCCATCATGGAATCCAACTGTTTTGATCCCAGCAAGATCCAGTTACCAGAAGATGAGTGATGAATTACTGAGAAGGGCTTAAGAAGCACACTACTTTGTCCACCTCCTGCCTGTTATTCTCCTGGTTCCTCCAAGCACCTTATTAAAGGGATTGAAAGAAAAAAAAAAGAAAAGAAAAGAAAAGAAATAAGCCAAGCTAAGGCCAAACATTTATAATTAAGAATAAGTCTCTGTATTTATCTGGGAGCTGGGTGGCAGGCCCCCAAAGAGTGTAAGAAAAATAAATAAATAAAACTACAAAGATCAAAAATCTACATCTCAAACACTGTAGATGTAAATACAAAGAGTGTGAAAAAACCTGGGCAGGTGATGAGGTTCAGGACACGCCTCGGCATCTGAGAAAACAAGAGCACCATCTTTCTCACTTCTCCTTTTCATCAGTCATAAAACCTTGTTCTAGAAACATCTTCCCTATACCAGAAAAGAAAGGAGCACACTTATCCCTGAAGACAGAGGCAGGCAGGCAGACACACACCACACACACACACACACACACACACACACACACACACTTGGAACAAAAGGTTTTGCTAAGTTTCCCACAGTTCATTACCATCGGATGAGACCCCCTTTCTCCACTCATGCTTTTTCAAGTATAATTTTTTTTTTTTTTTACATTCAGGTATTTAGTTGAGAAGGGGGCATGTACACACGCTGTGTTGTGGAAGTCAGAGAGCAGTTTATGGGAGTCAGTTCTCTCCTGCTGGGTGGGGTCCAGGGCTGGGACTCAGGTTGCCAGGATTGGTGGCAAGTACCTTTATCCAATGCAGCCATGTCACAATCTGGTAAAGATGGAAGGGGAGAAAGGACTCCACAAAGTTGACCTCTGATCTCCACACATGCACCATAGCACAAGCATAGATGATTTTTGTTTTTTGTTTTTTGTTTTTTGTTTTTTTTAATTTTAAGTCACAGATTTACTTGTTTCTTTGGGTCTTCATTTCTGAGGGCTCCTGTAATCATGATTATATATTTTTTTTTTTGAATTCCAATTTCTTCTTGTTAATCTGCTGTTTGATAAAGATACCTCAGCCATGAACCTTGCAATTGATGGAGAAAATATATTAATTTTCTCATCTGTAATGATGAAAGATTCAGATCCTCAAAATGTAGATAAGAGTATGAATTAAAAATGTCTTGCCAGGCATGGTGGTACGTGTCTTTAATCCCAGCAGTTGGGGCAAAAGCAGGCAGAGCTCTATGACTTTAAGCCAGCCTGCTTTATATACAGAGTTCCAAGATAGGCAAGACTACATAGAGAGACCCTGTCTCAAAAACAAAACAAACAAAATTTCTTACACCATTTTTTAAATTAATTAATTAATTTTTGTATTTTCAAGACAGTGTTTCTCTGTGTAACAGCCCTGGCTATCCTGGTCTGGAACTCACAAAGATCCTCCTGCCTCTGCCTCCTGAGTGCTGGGAGTAAATGCATGTGCCGCCACCACCACCTGGCTTTATTAATTTATTTTTTTACATTCCAATCCCAGTTCCCCCAGTCCTCCCCACCCCACCTCCCACCTGCTCCTCAGAGAGGGTAAGGCCTCCCCTAGGAGGCTACTAAGTCTGTCCTATTATCTCATTGTCACCCCTACCTCACCCCCCCAGCCCCGTGTCTAGGCTGAACAAGGTATCTCTTCATATAGAATGAGCGCCACTAAGTCAGTTTGTGTATTAGAGTTAGATCATAGACCCAGTGGCCTCATAGATTGTCCTAGCCGCACCATTGCCACCTATATTAAGGGAGTCTAGTTTGGTCTTCTGCAGATTCCCCATTTGTAAAACCTGAGTCAGTGATCTTTCACCAGCTTGGGTCACCTGATTCTGTGGGTTTCCCCATCATGGTCTTGACTCCTTTGTTCATATGATGGCTCATGCCTTCATTTCAGTTATACTCCAGGAGCTTGTCCAATGGCTGTTGTGGATTTTTACATCTGCTTCCATCTGTTTCTAGAAGAGGGTTCTAACTTCTCTGGGGTTTTGTATTGTAAGCTGGGTATCTTTTGCTTTATGTCTGGAATCCACTTATGAGTGAGTACACACTATATTTGTCTTTCTGGGTCTGAGTTGCCTTATCTAGGATGGTTTTTTCTATTTCTGTACATTTTCCTACAAATTTTGGGATGTCATTGTTTCTTACCGCTGAGTAGTACTCCATTGTGTAAATGTACCACATTTTCTTTATCCATTCTTCAGTTGAGGGGCATCTATGTTGCTTTCAAGTTCTGACTATTGCAAATAATGTTGCTATGAACATAGTTGAGCAAATGTCCTTTGGTGTGAATGTGCCTCCTTTGGGTATATGCCAAAAAGTGATTTGCAGGGTCCTGAGGTGGGTTGATTCTTAATTTTCTAAGGAATCACCATACTGATTTCTACAGCAGCTGTACAAGTTTGCACTCCCACCAGCAGTGGAGGAGTGTTTCCCTTACTCCACATCCTCTCCAGCATAAGCTGTCATTAGTGTGTTTGATCTTAGCCATTCTATTCAGAGTAAAATGGTATCTCAGAGTTGTTTTGATCTGCATTTCCCTGATGACTAAGGATGTTGAACATTTCCTTAAGTGCCTTTTTGCCATTTGAGACTGTTCTGTTGAGAATTTCTTACTCAATTTTTTAAGGCAACACATTTTATATTTGTTACTGATATTTGAAGATGGAGTTTCTGTCTTGCCTAGTACCACAGTCATTTAGTCCCAAATAAATGCACTGAGGCTTGTATTAATTATAAACTGTTAGGCCAATGGCTCAGGTTTCTTAACTACTCCTCTCTTAATTATTATCACATTTCTATTAAACTGTGTATTGCCGTGAGGCTGTGGCTTATCCATAATGTTCCAGCATGTTACTCCTTTGGCGGCTATATGGTGTCTCCTTTTCAAGTCTCTCTCTGCCTTTCTCATTCCCAGAATTCTCCTCCTCTGGTAGCCCCACCTATACTTGCTACCAAGCTAACGGCTAGTCAGCATTTATTCATCAACCAATCAGAGAAACATATATTCACAACATACCGAAGGATACCCCCATCAAATATTGACTTTAAATATAAAATTAAATTAATATTTAAATATTATATGTAGGCATTGGACTCTTTCCTTTAAATCACTAGAACTTTTATGTCATAGTAGCCTTACTCAGGCTTGTGTTGGATCCAATAGAGGGAAAACTATTTCCTTCTAGTCAAAAGAATGGAATATGCCTCTGGCCTGGAGGAAGACCTAACATTCCAAGCTACCCAAAACATGAGCTAAAACAGTTGGGCCAATCAGTCACCTACCTAAGAGACCACTGATCAGAAAGACAAATTCATCTAATGCCCTGATAAAGAGATTGGAGGAATAATTATCTCCCTAATAACATAATGTGCTTTTCTTTCCCAGAAGACTCAAACCTGGAACAGGAAGTTGCTGTGAGGTTCCGTGATGTCTACCAACCTTTCTATGTTCTGACCCAGAAGGCTGTAACTATTTTTAAAAGTTAAAAACATTGTCCCTGGGTTGCCTTCTAAGGAGACTAACGATCCTGGGGTGGGGGGTGGGGGCAATTATCTCAGCAATTTACTTCCAGTAACACAAAACACAGCTTTTCACTGGTGAAAAGTGGACACTTAGTCTTGTTAAATGCCACATTCTTTTTTAAAATTATAATGGTCAAGAGAGAGGCAGCTCAGCAGTTAAGAGCACTTGCTTGATGGGAGATGTTATTCTGTAAATGTTTCTCTTATTGGTTAATGAATAAAGCACTGTTGGCAAATAGGAAGGAAGGTGGGACTAGGAGACAAGGAGGATTCTGGGAGATGTAGTAGGGAGGAATCAAGATGGAGGCTTTTGAGAGAAGAGGTCCAGACCCTCTTGGTAAAATAAGGCCATGTGGAAGCATTTAGACTAATAGAAATGGGTTAATATTTAAGACAGGGCTAGCCAAAAAGAAATGCTAGTAACTGGCCAACAGCTTTATATCTATTTGGGGCTGACACAGCTGTGAGACCAGGCTGGCAGGAAAGTGCTTGTAACAAATTGTCCCTGGGCTGCCTTCTAAGAAGACAGCTTTTCACTGGTGAAAAGTGGACACTTAGTCTTGTTAAATGCCACATTTATTTTAAAAATTATAATAAAGGGGCAAGAGAGAGGGAGCTCAGCAGTTAAGAGCAGTTGCTGCTCTTGCAGAGGACCCAAGTTCATTTCCCAGCACCTATGTTGGACAGCTCACAACTGCCTGTGACAGTAGCTCCTAGAAATCTGACACCTTCTTCTGACTTCCACAGGCACCAATACACATGGCATTCACTCATACAGACATACAGATATTCACTAAGCAGAGACAATAAATAGAAGATAACAATGGAGAAAACGCAACTAAAGTGGTTTCGGTGAAAGCTTCATCCATTTATAATGATTGATGAAAAATCTTTTCATGTCCAGCACAGCCTGGAAATTTCTCTTTCAACCAAAGTAAACAAGTACAGGGCCTACTTCTCAGAACCCGGAACACAATTCTTGTCTAGATACTACACACATGAAGGAGAGCAACTGACCTGTGCTCTCCTGGCACCTGACTGTGAGCCCCTACGCAGTAACCCAGAAAAATTATCGAGAAAAAGAAAGCTCAATTCCCTGAGCTTAGTTTGAGGTCAGAGTTCAGGGTTAGCCCAAGGCCATGCATCCCAGCTTCGAAAGGCTGAAAGAGCAACTGCAAACACTCTGCTCGTGTTCATTTCGATATTGTAATGGGCCACCTCTATTTTAGGTGCCTAGAAGAATGAGATGAGTGGCTCAGGAGTTCCTGGTTGGTTCTCCAAAATTTTTAACAAGGAGAAAGAATAACTCCAGAAGTGAGTTAATGCAGGAGTTTGTCCCAAAGTGAGTGGCTGAGGGGACTGAGAGACACTTAGAGGTCTCCAGTTTGAAAGTGAAAGCATCCAAAGAGAAAGTTCTTCCTGACCCAGGGCAGTGTGGAGCCCATGGGAGCTTCCCTCTGCTCTCTGAAGGTTCCAACAATGATGCTATTAAAACAGAAAAAAAGGCCACCCGTTCATGATATGCACAGGGGTGTGAGAACCCAACAACCCAGTGAGGGTCAGAAGCTGATGTGCCCCTTTCATGGGAAGGAAGCGTGACTGGGTAGAGGTGATTATAGTGGAAATGAATGTACTCAGAGACAGGAAATAGGCTGAGACAGGTTTGTTCTGGGTTCACTGACATCTTCCTTCTTGCCACATGCATCAATTTCCCTGGTCAATGAGGTATCTGAATAATGGATAATAAACCCACAATTTAATATCTTCTGGAAGATTCGGCCTTGAAGGTAGATAAGGAAGGTGTAAGGATTCAGGCATTATGCTGGCCTGCTCCTGTCACCTGGCAGAACGTACTCAGGCAGCACTCTGGCCAGACCAGGGTTCCATGGTTTTGTAGCCTGCAGGCAGGTGTAAAGGACCTCTTTAAAAGACAGACCCCTGCCCATTTAGGCTCTCTTTCTGGTTCTTCTCTCTCTCTCTCTCTCTCTCTCTCTCTCTCTCTCTCTCTCTCTCCCTCTCTCCCTCTTGTCTTCTGTTCCTGGTGTCTATTTCTCTTCCTTTCCCCCTCAATCCCCTTTCTAAATAAACTTCTCTCTCAAGCTGTCTGCCTGGTGTGTTTGTTCCTCCGTCTTGGTCACCCTTGCCTGCTATGGAGCCCGCTAGGGTCTCTCACATGGTCCCTTACTTTTGGGACCCACACAGGATGTCCCACCTTCTCCAGCTTTATCTTATCATTAAAAGAAAAGAACAACAGAAAGCCCTGTCCATCATTTTCTTCTCTCTTGAGGCTCTCAGTTTAAAGGCCAAAGTGGCACCAAGTGTGGTGGTGCGTGACTTCGATCTCAGTACTCCAGTACTCCGGAGGTAGAAGCAGGTGGACCTCTGTGTGCTCAGGCTAGCCTGGTTTACATGAGCTCTAGGCTAGAAGGCTACATGGTGATAAGACGCTGCATAAATAAATATATAAATAAATAAATGTCTAGAGTGGCATACCTGAGAGTATGGTTTTCCGAGGCTCAGCCCTAAGCAGTCTCCTAGGTGCATGTATTGAGGCATTGCCTATCATCCTGGAGCACTGAACAAGGATTCTGATATTCGAGCTCTCCGCACAGCCTGCTTGCAGCATGGGATGTTCAATTAGCAGCAGAAAAAAGAAAGGGCCCCTGATAAGCAGAAGCAACATCATAGTGCAGCTGGGTGCAGGATAAGAGTGGCATGGGACATTCCGAAAGGTCAGCAGACAAAACACAAAAGTGCCTAACAAAAGAGGAGAGTAGGCACACTGCAGAGACCCTTCCCTTAGGCTCTCACGCTAAAGGTTTCACTCAGTCCCCAACAGGGAAGAACAATGAATTCAGAGCAGAACCACACTGGAAGGGATTTGGACTCTTTCTGTGTAAAGCAATGGTCACATTCAGCCCAGCAAAAACTGGATCTAGTTCTCTTCCCAGGCCTGCATTTTGTCATTCTTAATTAACGCCATTTTTATCGCTTCGAAGTCCCAAGCTAATGAAGCCCTCTAGGTATTCTTACAGCTGTATTCAGAGAAACACATCTGACCACGACAGCCCAGAATCCGTGCCCTTCTGAGGCAGACAGGGTAAACAATGTCCTTCACTCCACAGAATGCTCTCCTAATAAGCCCCGTGTCACAATGACTTAGAAATACTTTACAGTGCATGCTCTAGAAGGAAAAGAAGGTGGGTTAAATCAAAGATTTTCAGACTGCCGACTGCTAAGGAGCAATCTGTCATTTTCTGGATCAGTAAAAAAAAAAAAAGTAGTCTGGGGACAATTATTTTGGTCTCTCTTTGTATTCCCTCTGTTTCTGTTTAACATAACACTTCTCACTCACCCCAGCGGCCTTTAGAGGACGCACAAACTTCTCTGACAGGACCCTGCCCTCCAGTCCCCTATTCTTATGCAAATCCGCCCTATAAGTCTCTTTCTTTCTCAGTCCATTCCCATTTTGAAACATAAAAAGAAGAAAACCCCCCAGAAGCCCCATAGTTGTCCCAGAAGGGGTGCAGGCTAGATAACCTTTGTCCCTTTTCCGTCACTAATTCCTGATCTGAGCCCAAGGGTTCCCACTGGTGTGGCTTGGGCTTTGTCACAGTCTTTCGGATGCCCACAACAATTCACATTCATAAAAAGTGAGATTAAAAGTGTGTGACTGTTGGCCTGAACTCCCGAATTCCATTTCTGTCCCTACGAATGATTTCTTTTCAAGGGCAGATTTTTACCTTAGTAAAGAGAATGATGCCTCCCCAGCTGGGAGAACAGTGAAGAAATTACCCCCAGATCTCTCTGAAACCTAAGAAATTATTGGGCGAATTTAGTAAACTCAAGGCAAAAGACAGTGAGAGAGGGCTGGGGAATAGAGAACTTGCCTAGCATGCATGAAGCCGGGGGTTCAATCACAGCCCTGGCCCCTCTCCGGGATCTTAAAAAAATCTGACAAGAGAAACATTTATCATTATACATATGGTTATTAATGATCTGCTTCATACTCTGTGGGAAATATACACATATATCTAGGCCCTGTGTTCATGAAACATGGAACCACATAAAGAGGATAAAACAAAAGGGGCATTTTGTTTTATTTGTTTTGTTTTATTTGTTTTAAAGTATGAGATCGATTAAAGGGCTTCAGAGGAAGGAAAGAATTTAAACTTTCTGCCCAGTGAGGTACCATATGCCTGTAATCCCATCCCCCATGGGAGGCGGGAATCAAAGAATTAAGAAACCAACCTGAACTACATAGACTAGGTCTCAAACTAAATGAATAAATAAGTAAGTGATAATTAAATGATTTAAACTTTCTGTTGGTTACATTTTTTTAAATGCCTTTTGATAAGTGTATGGAGGCTCAAATGTAACAATTCAATCCAAACTGGTTCAATAGTCATCAAAGTCAAAATACACACAAAAAAAAATATTTGTTGTGGCGTCTAGAGCTTCATGATGAACAAAACAGCCACATAATTAATGTACCTCAGCCATGTGTCCAGGTCCATGCTAAATGCCATATGCACACTGGATGACACAATCCCACAATGAATTAAAGCTAAGACAAGAGAATCAAATAGTGGACTTGAGTGAGCAGAGCTCAGATGAACCCCTGTTCACAGGTAAGATGGTTCTGACAGGCTGAGCCATTTACCCAAGGAAGAGGCAACACAAGAATTTTAAAATATCCAGGTCTTTCTGTCCAAATATTTATTACCATGTGTGCTATCTCCTACTTTTTTTCCATCAAGCTATATCAATAGAAAAAAATTTTCCTCTACTCTTGTTTTCAATATGTAAGAGGTCACAAGTTAAAATGATAAAAGACATTTAATTTTTTTTTTAATTTAATATGTGTGTGGGTTCAGGAAAAAAAGTGTGACTCAAAGAGGAAGGTGGAATTTGGGGGATTTCCCATCTTTTTCTTTTAGATTTATTCCTCTTATTTCATGTGTATGAACACTTTACCTACAGGTACGAATGTGCACATCATGTGTGTGACTGAGGCTGAGGAATACGAGGGCGTCAGGTCCTCTAACACTGGAGTCACAGGGTGATGCAACACAACACATGGACACTGAGAATGGAGCAGGCTCTTCTGCAAGAATAGAAAATGTTCTTGACCACTGGGCCATCTCTCCAGCCCTGTTATTCACCATCATAAGGGGAGACGAAAGGGCTGAGGAGAAGTTCTGGGAAAGCAGAGGACCTCTTAGAAAATGTGGAGCAAACACAGTCAATGCCTCTAAGAGACAGATGGGCTCCAGGGAGATTGCATGGGAAATGGGATGGCTTGCTGACCGTATCCCTTGAGAAGACAAAACTAGAGTGGGTGCCAGGAATGGGATCCATGTCAACGGGGTGCTGTGCGGGGCTCTGAGTTTAGACAGGTAAAGGATCCCAGCAATTCAATGGCTTCAACTTTTTGTTTTTAAATGCCAACATGACATGTTTGGGGGTGGAGTATCCCAATTCTCATCTATGTTAAAGAGCACAAACATGTGACCGTGACATAATGAAGACATGTTAAGTTATAAAGATGTTGTGAGGTTTCAGAGTTCACTATGGTGAGACTAGGGAAGCAGGTAGCTGAGCAGGGGAGGGAATGATTTCTCAGGGTTTCAGCATCGAATGCTGGGTGAACTCCAGCACCTGCCACACAGTCCAGTCTGGCTGGGGGTGGTGGGGAGGGAAGGGAGGAAGCTCAGTAAGCTAATGTGAGGCAAAGGCACCCTAGGGTTCAAAAGATATTGATTACTGTTGATAGTCGTTGAGAGTAAGCTTTTAAAAACACATGAACTTTCAGGAACAGGGTTTCTACTTAGTCCCGGCTGTTCTGGTACTTGCTATATAGACCAGGCTGGACTCAAACTCACAGAAATCTGCCTGCCTCTGCCTCCCAAGTGCATTAAAGCTGTGTGCTACCACACCTGGCTTATGTGTGTTTATTTTCATTTCCACTCAAGGATTTGCAATCCTAAAACACTCACATAAAAGGCCGGCACCTGCCTTATGATTCATGAGAATAGCCAGGAAGCCTCCCTGTCTAAGATCTCACTGGATCTAGCTAGAAACAAGTGATTTGTCACCTGTTGTGGTGGTTTTAATGAGAAATACCCATTCACACACACACACACACCACTCATATGTTTGAACATTTGGCAAGTTGGTAGTACTACTTGGTAAGGTTATGGGACCTTCAGGAGGTAGAAACTTGTGGGAATAAGTATGTCACTAGGAATGGTTTTTCAGGGTTTATAGCCTTGACACATCCTATTCCATCTCTCTGTGTCTTGTGTGTGGGTGAAAATCTGGTCAACCAGTTTGCTGTCCGACCATATTTCCCTGCCTGCTTTCATGCCTTCTCAGTCATGATAGACTCTATTCCTCTGGAAACATAAGCCAAAATAACCCCTGTTGTCTACTAAATTGTTTTTGAACATTTGTTTGTTGCTATTGTTTTGCTTTGTTTATGTGTATGGGTATTCAGCCTGAATATACCACTGTGTACCAAATCCATGAAGTGTTCTGGGAGGCTAGAAGAGAACACTGGGTGTCCTTGATCTGTGTGTGATTGCAGATGATTATGAGCGACCATGTGGATGCTGGAGAATCAATCACAGTCCTGTGCTCTGAACCTCTGAGCCATCCATCGCTCCAGCTCCTAGCTGTTTTTGTTTTTAATCACAGCAACAGAAAATGAGATACCTATCTTCATTCTAATTGCATAAACTTATTAAATTAATGACTCACTCAGATAAGAAGTCAAGACATAGGAATACGATGGCTCACAAATGTGTCTTTGGGGAGCGGGTGCTGGGGTTGGAATTCAAGGCCTCACACATGCTAGGCAAGTGCTTTACCACTGACCTGCATGCCCAGGTCCTTCCTCTGTTTTTGTTTTTGTTTTGTTTTGTTTTGTTTTAATAGCATGAGACTATCCCTTGCTACGTAAAAGGGCAGTAGTGACTGCTGTTGTAAATCACACTGACTTCTCCCTGGTGGTTTTAAACAAGGATGGAGAGTTCAGCCAGTCAGAGCACCAAGGCTGGCTCTCTATTCCACACCTCATAAAAAGAGCCCAACGTACCTTTGCAAGATCAACTTGAGTGTACAATGCCAGAGTCACTGGGAGAGAGAAATTAAATGTGAAAAGCAAACCATGGGCTTGAAAGATGCAAACGCAGCCTATGTTTGGATTCCACCATTTAAAAATATGTCTTCCCAGCCCGCAAGCCACCCTACTTGGAAGGAAACCCTTAATTTATTTCTGAGAAGCGCCAGCATTCATTAGAATCATAGTCTCCTCCAGCCTCACGCTTTCGAAAATGGCCTCTGGGCACTTGCCTAAAATAACTTTCTGGAGCTTGTGCTCCAATAAAGAGTCCTTTGCTGAAACTTGAATCAGATGTTCATTTATTACCCTCCTCTTAATCAATTAAGAAACATATCATAAAAGCGCATTGCCTGTAAGAGGACAAACATAGGAGTTATTCTCCTTGCTGGGCTCCTAGAATGATTTTCCTCCAACAAAAAGAAACCACACATGTGCACTGACAGGGGAAAATGTGTTTGCATCCTGGGGTAGCTCAATGAAATATTATTACCTTATCAGTCCCCGACAGAAACTGCGGAGAAGCAAGGAATAACTTCCCTTTGCCAGAGTCGACTCTGAATGGGGTGAGGTGCTAACTGCACTAGAAAAAGACTGGAAAATCAAGTTTCTTCTCCTTTTTTTTAAACGACATGTTTTCTGGTTAAAACAAATGTTAGTTTTAGACTGAGATCAATGAAAAGGTAACAGTGGTTTACTCCTAAATCCCTTCTTCTTACAAAAGAAAATATTTACATAAAAGATCAAAGCCTGGGAGCCTATTCTTCTTCCAACTTGGAGGTTTTTGAACCCAGTCAGTTACCAAATACAGGCACTGAGACATATGATGTCATAGTCTAGCAGGCACACTCTTCCATCCGACACATGCATATACTTATGAAGAATGCAAACATGTCTTTATGTCATAGAGTTACACATGCTTTGGAGGGTTGTAGGGTGGCACCTTCTGAGCCAGAAGTAAAGGGGACCCTTTGGATGGCAGACAAAAAAATGTAACAACATAGACCTTTAGTCTCCTTTGAATTTCTAGGTCTCTAAAAGCAACAAACATGGGGTGGGGGTGTGGATACTAACTACAGCTTGAAACTTTTTTTAAGTTTTTAAATTTAAAGGCTCAGCCATTAAAGGCTAGGCTCACATCCAAAAACAGTATAAAAAGTGTTAAATCTCTGACCCATCTAAAACAGCAATATTTTGATACGCTATCCTTAACATGACTTTTGTCTCTCAACTGGGGATAATACGTGTCAATGATGACATAATTCTGAGTGATACTTATATGCTTCATATTGCAAGTGGGATGAAGACTAGACACCAGAGAAAATTCTAGACACAGAGAAGTGTGTGGTCTAGTTTAGAAGGTGTATCAGTCCATTCAGACTTCTATAACTGAATATCATAGACTGGGCATCCTACATCCAATAGATATGGATGGGAATTCTGAGATCTGGTGTCTGGTGAGGACCCACTTCTTGGTTCATGGAATGTGCCTTTCTTGCCACATCCTTATGTAGAGGAAAAAATGATTTTTCTCTCTGGAGCATCATTTATAAGGGCACAAATGCCATTTATGAGGGCTTCACCCTATGACCTCACCATCTCCCAAAGACCTGCCCTCAATACTATCTATCATCTCAGAGTTTAGGATTTCAGCTTGTGAGTTTGAGAGGAGCACACACTGCCCACAGTAAAAAAGCATGAAGAGAGTACAGAATAATTCACAAAGGTGTGAATCATATGTAACAAAGAGGGGGAGTTTCATCAGCGGGTATCAAGTGCCCTCCTCAGGACACTGGCATTGAGGTGGTAAGGTTGTTATTAGGTACTGTGTGCCCAGGGCCAGTACTTACAGAGACAGGAGGACTGAGGGCTTGGTACTTGGAGAAGCCAGGCTGTGGTGTAGGGTGTCTAAAGTCTGGTTTATATTGTCCTATACAGGGCCTTTGGATAGCTTCACACACACATACACACACACACACACACACACACACACACACACACACACAAGTCACATGCGTGTAAGATATATGTGCATGTCCTAGAACAAAGGTTCGGTCCTCAGACATAATTCCCAGGGTTTACCCAGTGGCAGCTCTCATGAGGCCTATGGGGCTCCCAGCAGCTAAAGCATTAAATTCAACCTTGAAGGGGAATCTGGGCAATGCAGCACTGGATTCCAGGAGGAAGACTCTAGATCCTGATTTTCCTTGTTCTGAAAAGCTCACTATCATAGGTAAGGCCCTGCTACAGTTGAATCTGAAATGTATCCCTCAGGCTTCTGTTTTAAAATGCCTATAACTCAGGCAATGTTGCTTGGGAGACTGGAACCTTCAGGATGTGAGTTCCAGCTGGCAGAAATAGATCACTAGGGACAGGCTTTGAAGGCGCTAATCTAGACCCTGCTTTGGGAACCTTTTGAGCTTCCCGGTCTGCCACGATGAGGCTCATCCACAGTCCCTCCTGCCACCATGAATTCTACCACACCTTCCCCATTACAACAGACTGGGACCCTCAGGTACTGTGAGCCAACATAAGTGTTTTCCAGTCAGTTGTTTGATCAGGTGAAACATGCATGCCTTTGATGGCCCCAAGTCTCCCCTGTGGGAGTAATCTTACTTGCCTGAATAATCAGGGGGAAGTCTGCTGGCTTGGACTTTGTTTTAGTCACTGTTCTATTGCTATGAAGAAACACCAGGGCCAAGGCAACTCTTACAAAAGAAAGAATTTAACCAGGGGCTGGCTTACAGTTTCAGAGGCTTGGACCCTTATCACCATGGCAGGAAGCGTAACTCTGGAGCAGTAGCTGAGAGCTACAGCCTGATCCACAGGCAAAGAGTGAGGGAGAAACTAGACTTGGGAGGGGTTTTTGAAACTTCAAAGCCCACCCTCAGCGACATACTTCCTCAAAACAAAGCCACACCTCCAAAGTACTGTAACCCTTTCAAATAGCACCACTGCCTGGTGTCTAGACATTCCAAACTATGAGCCTTTGGGGGCCATTCTTATTCAAACCACCACAGCCTTAAAATACTCTGGTTTTCTCCTAGGACTTGAAACACAACATATAGAAAATGGCTGTTTGCTAAGGCTCTGGCAGAACCTCAAAGGGACATTTTCTGGGTTCTCTCCATATCAGGGGGCCGACACCTCAGCAATTCTCTCAGTTCTGTGAGCTACATCAGGACCTTTCTGGGAACTGCATGTCTTGGTTTGTGTGCCAGCAAAGCATCTAAGGAAATAAAATGCATATTGAGAAGTTTCAGTCCTTGGTCTCTTGGGTTCACTGTTCCTACGTCTGTTTAAACACAGAATATCAAGATAGCTGCTGTCTAGGGAAGCAGAGAGAAACAGAAGTTGAGGCCCTGAGGTCCCCCTTCGGGACCAGGCCCCACCTCCCCAGGGGAAGCACAGACTGTTAAGCCTTCTGTATATGCAGCTTTAAGACATTTAAGGGTTGGGGTTGCAGCCAGGTTTAAGGTTAGGTTGAGTGTTGGAGTTAGGGTTAAGGTTCAGGTTAGTGCTAGCATTAAGGCTAGGGTTCGGGTTAGGTTTAAGTTCAGAGATAGGGTTGAATGCAGACCATAAGTGCCTGTCAAACTTTCAAATAGAAACAATAGCACAGTTTTACTCTATATTACATATAACCTGACGTAACTTGTTCTTATTCTTTATGTGAGCTCTGTTGTGACCTGAATATTTATGTTCCTCTCAAATTCATATGTTTAAATCTTGACACACACACACACACATCACTGCCAAAAAATAGTACTGGAACATGAAGACTTTGAGAAATGATGAAGTCAAAAATGGAGGAGGAGAAACTTCTAAAATGAAGAGCAGAAAAAAGATTATACTCTTTCAAAAGAATTAAGGCCTGGAGAAATGGTTCAGTGCTTAAAAGTGTGTGCTGCTCCCAAAGAAGACTCAAATTCCATTCTGAGAACCCATGTCGGGAGGCTCACAGCTCCAGCGGACCAGACACCTCTGCCCTCCAGTCATCCACACCCACATGCTTATACACCCCACACACAATTAAAAAAGAAAGGAAGGAAGAAATGTTTTTTAAGTAAGCATCAGGCTGGGGAGGTAGCTCCATGGCAGAGTACTTGCCTAATATGTGTGAGGCCCTAGGTTCAATCTCCAGCACTAAGAAAATAAAACAAGGCTGAGGGTGTCAGTGCACACCATCAATCCCAGCACTCATGAGGCAGGGACAGGTGGATCTCTGTGAGTTTAAGGCCAGCCTGGGTTACAGAATGAGTTCCAAGACAGCCAGGGCTATATAGTGAGACCCTGTCTTGAAAGCAAGCAAGCAAACAAACAAAACAAAACACAGGTGAGTATGGTGGTTCTCAATTTTAATCTCAGCACTCAGGAGGCAGAGGCAGACAGATCTCTAGGTTTGAGGCCAGCCTGGTCTACAGAATAAATTTCAGAGCAGCCAGGGCTACACAAAGAAACCCTGTATTAAAAACAACAACCAAAATGAATACATAGGCCAGGTGGTGGTGGCACACGCCTTTAATCCCAGCACTCAGCAAGTGGATATCTGTGAGTTTGAAGCCAACCTGGTCTACAGAGCCAGCTCCAGGAAAGACTCCAAAGCTACACAGAGAAACCCTGTCTTGAAAAACCTAAATAAATAAATAAACCAAACAAAGAAACAACCAAAATCTCTGGCTTCTCTTAACTGTCAAAGCTAGATGTGGTGACTCCTCTCTGCAATCCCAGCACCCAGGAAACTGAGATGGCAGGAGGCGGGGGGTGGGGGTGGGTGGGTGGGGGGGGTTGTTGAAGGTTTCAAATATCCTGGGCTACACTATGAAACTGTTTAAAAAGGAAAAAAGGGAAGGAAGGGAGGGAGGACCACAGGGAGGGTGAAAAACTGAATGGATACCATTATACCCACATTTCCCAGATGTTCAGTCCCATGAGCACAGGGTTACATCTGCCTTATCTCCTGTGGGGATTCCAGTTGGCCAGGACACTATGTTCTGTAAAGCTCCTTGGGTTGATTTATCTGGGACAATTCCCAAACCATGGCTAGCTTGGTTCTCAGAACTACAGTTGACTTACTGTCTAGATCCTTGCCTCCTCACCCCATGACACAGTGATGGCCCCCAGGAAAGATGCTTAGGGATCAACCTAGAGTTCTTTAACTGACTATGCACTGGTTGCCCTTGGCAACAGACAACTTCAGACCAAAAACAGTAAACTTTTGACTCCTTCTCATACCTCTCTTTCTGCCTTCTAAGTACCCTGGCTTGTAAGCAGACAACAGGGTGACTCTTACTCAGAAAGATCCCCTCTGCAGATTTTTCTTCTGAATAAAAACCTGTGCTCACCAGGGGTAGGAGGTGGGGGTGGGGTGGAGGAGGGTGCATGCCTTTAAACCCAGCACTTGGGAGGCAGAGGCAGGTAGAATCTGTGTGTTCAAGGCCAGCCTGGTCTATAGAGTGAGTTCCAGGACAGCCAGGACATCGCAGAGAAACCCTGTCATATTTTTATCCACAGCACAGAGTCTACACCTGATCCTATCGCTGTCTCAGCTACTGACTGTGCCTCTGTAGCTCTGCAGTTGCCTCAACCACCTCCACATTGGAAGCCAAATGGTTTTGTTGTTTTGTTTTAACTCTCTATTTTATCAATAAAGACTCAGGAGCCAGTTGCTGGGGTGGAAACCTGCTAGCTCAAAGAAGCAGAGAAAGCAGTAGAATCACATTCTTCCTCAGTCAGTGTCTCAGAAAAAAAAAAAAAAAAAAAAAGCTTTATCCTATGAACTCTGAAACAAAACTCCTCCAATCAGATGTCCCTCCCTACTATTTCCTATGCCTCTCTTTCTCTGACCTCCCGATTTCTCCTCACTCTCTATGGTTACTTCCAGTCAACTGGTTACTTGCTCAACCTCTTGACCCATGGTTGATTTTAGTGAAATAACACAACTTCAGGGTTCACAGTGTGATCAAATATCCTGCAATACTGTTCAACCCTCCCTCTTTTCTGCCCCTAAAAATGCTGTACTAACTGTACTTTCATTGAATTAATTTCCTTTGTCTGTATCCTTGTAGATATTCCCATATTTTCCCCAAAGTGTGGCATGTTAGGCAGACTTCACTGCCACAGCAAGTGCCTGACAAAAGCAACTTGAGGAAGAAATTATTTCTTTTGGTCTCAAAGTCCAGGAAATTTGGCTGCATGCACTTGGGCAGAACATTAGATGGCAGTGGGGTGCCAGAGAAGGTTTTCACCCCAGGCAAACAGGAAGTTTAAGACCCTCAGAATGAGGAGTCTTCCAGGTTAGGTCAATACCCGAAGAACTCAATGTCCAGTCCAGTTGCTGCAAAACGCAAGAGGCTTTAATGAACAGGAAACGTTTGCCCAAACAGGCTCCTCCAGCACGCAGGCTAGGGAGAAGCCCCCTCCCCTGGGCCTAGGTGTTTTTAAAGGCAACCCCACAAGCTTAGGGCGGGGGTGGGACCCTCTGTCCATTGAGTATGTGACCCTTGGAGGCCGGATGGTCTGCTATTAGGGTCAGCAGATCTTAGGGCCTCAGGTGTGCTAATTAATCTTGTCTGGGCAAGCCAGAGTTACAGCTAACTCTTGACCCTATTTACCACCTGTTGACTCACAGGAAAGGAGGGGCAGTGTGAATTCTTCTTATCTCAGGGCGTTGTGAGAGGAAGCTAGCAAATTCCAAGGAACAGATATTGGTTTCCAGGTTAGTCCATCATTAACATTACTTTTTAGGTCTTTCAGTCAGACTTCACTGCCACGGCAAGTGCCTGACAAAAGCAACTTGAGGAAGAAATGATTCCTTTTCTTTTGGTCTCGAAGTCCAGGAAATTTGGCTGCATGCACTTGGGCAGAACATTAGATGGCAGTGGGGTGCTAGAGAAGGTTTTCACCCCAGGCAAACAGGAAGTTTAAACAGGGAATACAGGGAAGAGCCAGGGCAAGCTCTATATCCCAAAGATGCTCCTCAGCAATGTTCTTCTTCCCCTAGTTCCCATCTTCTAAAATGTCCCCAAAACAGCACCACTGGCTTGGAACTAAGCCCCCAGTGATATCTTTTGGGGGTACCCTTCATATTCAAACTATACCATGTGAATATATGACAAATGTCCATGAACAAATGGACAAACAAAAACAGAGCTAGAGCAGGGCATGGTAGTACCCAAGTGTAATCCCAGCACTTTGGAATAGAGATAGGAGGATAAGAAGTTCAAAGTCATCTTCAGCTACACAGCAAATTTGAAGCCCATCTAAGTTACATGATACTGTGGAGAGAGAGAGAGGGAGAGAGAGAGAGAGAGAGAGAGAGAGAGAGAGAGAGAGAGAGAGAGTTGGAGATGAGTTTAGCTGACAGAGGGTTGCCTAGCATGTGTAAAGCCCTGTGTTTAGTCTCCAGCACTACATAAAACCAAGCAAGGGAGCACTTAGAAGGTGTAGGCAAGAGAACCAGAAGTTCTAGATCATCCTTAGCTACATATCAACTTCAAGGCCAGCCTGGACAGAAGCAAGGATGAAAGAAGGGGAGAAAGAAGTATTTCAGTATTTTCAGAGATTATCAAAAGACTTCTTGAAAGCATAGTGATGCACACCTCTAATATTAGCACCCAGGAGACAGAGGCAGGACCATAAGTTCAAAGCCAGCATGTGCTACACTGCAAGTTTCTGTTGTAATGAAGGGACCAGACCCTCACCTGGCCCTCTGTTTTAGCAGCCATGACAGGTTGCAGAAAAGACCCAGCAAGACAATGGTCCCTGACTCAGCAACATGTGCTTAGCTCCCGACTTTGCCCAACCTTCTAGTCACTAGGAAGCTACATAGCCTCCATGTGGCAAGGAACCAATCAGAAGTTAGCTGGCAGGCTCTGGAATGCAGAGCATAGCAACTGCCCTGGGAGGGCCTCTAGGCATAGCAACCCTGCAGCAGCTGCAGCTGACCAATCAACTCAGGACAGGTTGCCCAAGCCGGGAAGTGCACCAATCCTGAGACTGTTGTGGACCCCAGACACGCCCCCTTTCTCTACCCCAATATATTTCCTGCCCCACTGCTGCTCAAGGTCCCTCCTGGTCCCTGCTTGCTTCACCCACTGTGTCGGATGGCCGGGGGAACCAAGTTAACTCGTAAAATTAAAGACTCTTTGCTTTTGCATCGGATTGGGTCTCTTGGTGATTTAGGGGTTCAGAGTTTGGGCACAATAGTAAAACAAAACAAAACAAAACCAAAACAGCTTCATGAAAGAGAGAGAGCATTTAATGGAAGAATCTGACAGAGCAGAAAGAAAACCTGCCAGGAAGAAAAGTGGTGTGAATGAACCAGGTAAAGAGGTCAGCTGGCTGAGAGTAGAGGGTGTGGATTACAGGTTAGTCCAGATGTGCCCGCTATGAGAAAGCATGGAGACTGAGGTAAACTGCACAGGAGGAAGACATTGTTGGATCATTTGTGGGAAAACATGGTGGTTGCGGTAGATTTCACACCAAGAAGACATTGTTAAAACATTGTGCCAAGGATGACTGGATTTCTCATCAGCTTCCTCTCCCTCTGGTGAACACCTAGACAGTCAGAAATCACCACATGCCAGCTACCTGCTACAAGTTTCCACCTATCCTGTTGCTGTTGGAATTTTACCTCCTCCACATCTATTTCACGTCTCAGAGACCATTAGTGGGTGGCTAACAAAATACTAAATAACGAGCTTCAAGGCTGCCAGACCAAATCCCTGCGTGGATATGCTCTCTGCCAGAAGACTCTGGGCATAAAGGAGGCTTTGAGAGCCATGGTGCAGTACATCTTCACAGGCATAAATTCCACATGTAAATTCTGCAGGAAGTCTGCCCTTTGCTTCATTATAATGGCACCATTAACCTGACAATGTTGGTAGTTCCCATCATGCATCTCATGCCAGGACACATCAAAAAGCCTTACTGCAGACAAAAAGGGAGCACGCCCTATTCCAGAAAATCCAAGCCATTCCTGGAATTCCCCACCTCTCCAAACTCATAAATAATCCACTCAGAGGAGCTACCCACAACTGCAGACAATGAAACTCACTGGGAGAAGCCTGCTCCTCCCCTCAAGTAGGGAAACTTCCCCTCACTTCCTTATTTTGTTTCCCCTGAATTCTTTCTCTGACAGTGACTGGAACATTAAGCAGGGCTCACAGTTGGCCCTGTCTCTGGGGACTCTCCAACCTTCAGCTGCATCAATAAGACCCCCATTGAAAAAGGATTCTCTTTCTACCCACAAGAAAGAAAGGAAGATGCAGAGTCACAAAGGAGGACCTAGACAAGTAATGCCCAGCTTCTCAGCATTAGCGCATACCACTGACACAGGAAACTGTGTCTTCAAGGATGGCGGAGACTTTCACAGATACCTAGAGTCCGGGGAACTGGATGGTCAACTAAGCACACACACACACACACACACACACACACACACACACACACACACCAAGCTGGTAGCTTTTAAGCTCTTTTCTTTTAAGTTTGAAGAATAAAATTCATGGGACACAGTGGGCTAGTTTTAGAGAGTTTATTATAGATTCACAGATGGAAACTTTTTATTAATAGTTATTTATATATTTTTTTTATTTTATGTGCATTGCCATTTTGCCTGTATGTATGTCTGTGTGAGTGTCGGGATCCATGCAACCAGAGTTAACAGACAGTTGTGAGTTGTCGTGCAGGTGCTAGGAGTCAAACTGGGTTCCTTTGGAAGAACAGCCAGTGCTCTTAACCACTCAACCATCTCTCCAGCAGGGTTGGAACCTTAAATGGGGAGGGGTACACCTGTATGATAGGAATGGTCTTGGGAAATAGGATCCACCACTGAACCTCTATACCATGGATTTACCTAGGCTTTACTGGATGGAGAGTCAAGGGATGAATTGGCCAGTCCAGTTTCCACTTGAAGAGATGAAGCACCTTGTAGTTTCAGTTTTCAATGTGGTCTCCAGGAAAGGGGCATTCCTTCAGGGAAAAAGAGATAAGAAAAAGCAAGATACACACACCCTGGTCCCTGGCCCCCACCTTTCTGGTATCTCTAGTTTCTGGTCATTGTGGTTTAAACATTTTTGCCATCTCTAGCCTCTGGCAAGGAGGACAATCCTCCTGTTCCTCCCCACCCATTTACTCTCCATCAAACCTAAGTACAAAGATGTGGTGCTCTTTCTTGGTGTCATATTTGCCACTATGTCATGTATGACGCTAAATTTCAACACTTTCGTTATATGGGTTTCAGTTGTGAACCTCGCATTGGGTTAGAAACAGATATTAGTTTGTTTTTCCCCCTTCATGAAAGATAAAAAGAAAATTGCTTTTCCTCCCCTACAAGGGTGAGTCAGAGGCAGAAATAATCGAGGTAGTTGTCCATCAAGGCATTGCAATATATAATGGAGACTATGGCCCTCCCTGGAATCTGCAGTTCAGTTGGGGAATTACAGTTGTTGGTTCAAAGATTTGGGGGCAGAAGGTAGGAAGGCTTCATGCCTGGGTACCACAAGAGGTCCCTTTAGTGATCTGACTTAGAACATGGGTAGAGAGCTGAGCCCACAGCCCTGGGCCTAGCTGTGGCTATAAGAAGCAATAGAAAATACAGCCAGAAGCAATGAATACTTTGGTCTGATAGCAATCACCAAAAATTAATAAATTTCATTTTGTTTGAAGTTCAGAAGAGAGAGGAAGGGGAAAGTTTGAGGTCTGTGAAAGCATGCTTAGAGGAAAAGAGAGGGGGAAATGCCCCAAAAGTTCACAGAAAAAGCTTCAACTAAAATTGGTTCTATGCAGGATTTGGGGGTGAGAAGGGATTCAGAAAACATTTTTTTTTAATCATTAATGTAGTGAAGGGAAGAGAATGCATGCAATCAATTTGTAAAAGTAATAAATTCCATGAGGAGAAAACAGGTTGAAAAGAAGGCAGGGGTATTCCTTAGAAGATCCAATACTCTTTGTTTGCAGTAAATACATAAATTTCTTTTCAGTGGATGCAAAAGAAGAACAGGGATTGGCTGCAAGCTTACAGGGTGATTTATAGACCAAGGGGGCATAAAAGAGACAGGTCTCAGAACAGACCAGAA
Source organism: Phodopus roborovskii (assembly GCF_943737965.1). NCBI lineage: Eukaryota > Metazoa > Chordata > Mammalia > Rodentia > Cricetidae > Phodopus > Phodopus roborovskii. The sequence continues at coordinate 9,561,402 of NW_026126602.1, read as the reverse complement.
AGTAGCTGTGCAGAAGGAAGGCCACGCTTCCTCTGAGGTCTCTCACACTTCCTCACCAATAATGGGGATGATTAATGTCCTTCATGTCTGTCACCATGATGGGAGAAACAGTAGTATCTCATTCTAATGTGTGATTCTTTGATTATTAAAGAAGCTGAATATATATTCATGTTTATCAATATTTCTATTCAGCCTGCTCTGAAGAATGAGATGAAAGACAGGAGGGGGCAGGGGTGGAAAACAAATAAAGGCTGTTGACTTACTCTGTTTTTGCAAGAAAAAGAAAAAATGAAGAGTGTTTTATTGAACACATATTTCAGATAAATCTGAAGTTCATCAGGTTCCTATTAAGGAAGAATAATGTGTACATAGACCAAGACCGTGTCTGATAATGAAACTGCAACCAAGCAAATAAGCACTTGGTGGCTGGATTCAATAAGGACCTGTCATGTACCCAAATCACACAGAGAGGCAAAAGGTTGGAGAGGGGACTCCTAAAAGAAATGTCCTAAACAAGGCCATCTTTCCTTGACTCTTTTTGTTTGGTTCTTACTGGATTTTATTTCCTGCAGGGGAAGAACAGGTGTTTATTTAGCTCTAATCCAAAAGTATCTCCCTCATTCTGTTTTGAAACTGGGTCTCACCATGTTCCCCAGACTCAAAGGGGCCTTCTGCACCAGTCTCCTAAATAGTTGGAACTACATATTGATTCCATCATGCCTGGCCTTCCCAGATTTTAACCTCAAAATATTAAGGGGAGGGGAGTTGGCAGGACAGTAGTACCACACGCCTTTAATCCAAGCACTCTGGAGGCAGAGATAGACCTATCTCTGTGAGTTCCAGGCCAGCCTGGATCACAGAGTGAGTTCCAGGACAGGCTCCAAAGCTAAACAGAGAAACCCTATCTTGAGAAAAAGTAGAGGAGGAGGAGGAGAAGAAAAAGAAGGAGAGGAGGAGGAGGAAGGAAGGAAGGAAGGAAGGAAGGAAGGAAGGAAGGAAGGAAGGAAGAAAGAAAGAAAGAAAGAGCAACCGATGTTACCCAAGTTTGTTCAAGGGTCTGCTTTTACATCTAGGAGGTTGGTCTGTATAAAAGAGACAGGTTTCTTTTCAGGATTACCACCTCAACCCTCAACAGCATAATGAAGAATAAATCAAGCCATGGTGGCACTCAGGGGACAGAGGCAGGCAGATCTCTGTCAGTTTAAGGTCAGCCTGGTCTACAGAGCTAGTTCCAGGACAGCCAGAGCTACACAGTGAGACCTTGTCTCAAAAACAAACACAGAATAAGTTCTGACTGTTTTACAAAACTGAACACAAAGTTCACAAAGTTCAAGTTCTTCTGACTGTTTTTTTTTTTAATTTTTACTTATTTATTTGCATTTCACATCTTTAATTTGAAGGTGTTTCCAAAAAAAATTAACATGTAAATTAGATAACAATTCAAATTAAAATTTCACTATCATAATTTTTCCCCAAATTTCACTTTTTATTGATCTTTGTGGATTTCATATCATGTAACTTGATCCCACTCATCTCCCTGTCCTTTTCATTCACCCTCTACCCTTGCAACACTCCCCCAAGTATAAAGCAATATAAAATTATAAAAAAAAAAAAAAGGAAAGAAAATCCCATTGTGGAAGCTGCAGTGTGTTACAGCGAGTCACACACTGACCTTCGGTCCATATATTATTTCTTGCAAGTGTTCATTGCAATGAGTCATTAGTATGGTTCAAGGTCTCTGGTTTTTGCCACATCACCAATACAAGGCCCTAGCTGGGGCTCCTCTTGGATATCCTGTTGTCTTGGAGATCCTGCAACTTTGGGTCCACAGAGCTGGCCTTCATAGGCTCCAGGAGATCATAGATGGGGTGGATGATGGGATGGGTCAACTCACAGCACTAGCTCTGGGTCTGGATGGTTACTGGGTTGGTCAGCCTGCCAGTTCTCCCTTGCCCTCAACACCAGTGGGAGCTCTCCAGCACAGCCCTGGCTACCTTGCCCTATGTAGGAAGCAGCAAGGGACAGGGCTGTATCTCCTGCTCTCATGTCCCCAGGTTGGTTTGCCTACACCTACACCATCAGGGCCAGCTCTACTGTGTTGCCCAGATGAATTGTAAAGGCCACTCTGCCTAGTGTTACAGCTGGTGAGAAGCAGGGCTAGCTCTCTTGTTCTAATGACTTCAGGGACAGCTCTCCCACCTGCTACAGGCCTGAAGAGGCATGGGGAAGGACAGTGCTTCTCTTTCTTGTCCGTGCCACCATATGGTAGATGAGGGGGCAGGGACAGATCTCCCAAGCTCACATTCTTGGGGCTGGCTCACTCACATCTCCATCAATGAGGGCCACTTTCTCTAGTGATGCATCTGGTGTCCATATTTCCCTCATCCACACTACCACACAGCTGACAAGCGGGGAGGGACCAGCTCTCCCAATCTCGTGCCCTCGGGGACAGCCTGCCCACACCCACACTAATAGGGTCAGCTGTTAAGTTGCTCGGGTGAGGTGCATGATCCACTCTCTCAGTGCTGGGGGCTGGGAGTGGGTGGATAGGATCAGTCTCCCTGATGTTACAGCAGGTGAGGAGCAGATCCAACCCTGAGCAGCCCTATCCTCTCTGCCTTCCATGGTAACAGGAGCCAAGAACATCAACACAAACCACAGCTGTGGCAGGGCCACAGGTAAAGACATGTCCTTTGGCCTCAGCCTAGGCGACCTGCTGACATACACATATATAATACTTTTTTCTTATTTTACATATCGATCCCAGTTCCCTCTCCCTACCTCCCATGCTCCTCAGACTATTCTTATTAGTAAAAAGATGACATGATTCAGGCTGGAAAGGTGGCTCAGTGGTTAAGAGCATTGACTGCTCTTCCAGAGGACCTGAGTTCAATTCCCAGCACCTACATGGCAGCTAACAAGTGTCCATAACTACACGTCTGACACCCTCACACAGAAATACATGCAAATAAAAACAAAAGTTTTTTAAAAAGATGACATGATTTTCTATGCATCTTCTAAAATAATAATAATAATTCTGCAACTGGGCTGTGTGTTGCTGGGGATGGAAACCAAGACTTTAGGCATGCTAGGCAAGCACTCTACACTATTGCTGAGCTATAACACCCCCTACTCTGTGTGTGTGTGTGTGTGTCTGTCTGTCTGTCTGTCTGTCTGTCTATATGTGTCTGTCTGTCTGTCTGTGTCTCTCTTCCCATGAAACAAGTATTCTCTACATAGCTTAGACTGGCATTGACTAACAATTTTACTATCTCAACCTTTTGAGTGATGGAGTATTTGTGTGTGTGTGTGTGTGTGTGTGTATGTGTGTGTGTGTGTGTGATATGCTCGAGTGCACACACACTTATGCATGAAGAAGTCAAAGGGAAACTTTTGAGAGTCAGTTCTTGTCTTTGTGTTTTCGAGATAGAGTCTCTCTTATTTTTGCTACTGCTATCCTCCAGGACATCTGGTGGGTGCATTTCTGTAGACTTCCTGCCTCCACCTCCTCACTCACTGTGAAATGCTGGGTCCAGGGATTCAAACTCACCTGAGACTTTACCTGCTGAGCCACCTCACCAGCCCCCATAATATTGTGTTTATTTGATTGTTTGGTTGGTTGTTTGGTTGGTTGGTTTTGGTTTTTCAACACAGGGTTCTGTGTAGCTGTGTAGCCTTGGCTGTCCTGGAACTCACTCTGTGGACCAGACTGGCCTCAAACTCAGAGATCTGCCTGTCTCTGCCTCCCTAGTACCCCACATTATTCTTTTACATACTTTTTTAAAGGTAGTTGAGAATATGTCCTCACTGTAAAAAAGGGAAAAAAAGGTTCATTTGAGTCTGTTTGTCTTCACTTGTGTGTGTGTGTGTGTGTGTATTAATACTACTGTGTATTGTAACATGAGTTTTAACAGGTCTTAATAAAAGCCCAGAGTCAGATGTAGGGGGAAATGCTGAGAGATCAGAGGGATGAAGGAGCAAACACATGGTCACCTTACCTACTCATCTTCCCTGACAAAAAGAGACTGAGCTCCTGTCTCCTCCCACCTTATCATTTCTTTTCTCCACCCAGCCATCGCACTTCCTGTCTGTCTGTACAGACCTCCAGACCTCTATGGTTAACTAGTGGCTAGCTCTGCCCTCTGACCTTCAGGCAAGTTTTAATTGTTAAATATGATTACAGTGTACGACGTAGAAAAGAGAGACAGGCAGCCAGAAAGAGACAGAGATATTATACCCTACAAGGACCTGGCAGTATACCTGGCAGTTTTGTTTTGTTTTCTTCATCTACTTGTTTTGTTGCTTTATAATTTATTTTTATTTTGTGTGCATTGGTGTTTTGTCTGCATGTACATCTGTGTAAGGGTGGTGGATCCTGGAGTTACAGACAGTTGTAAGCTGTCATGTGGGTGCTTATAATGTGGATAAATAAGACTCTGGGAAAACAATAGGCTGATGGATGTTTATTAGGGGAGAAATCACTTATACCAGAAACAGATGACTGCCAGCAGGTTTCCATCCCAAGGATGCTTCCAGATGCTCTCTGTCTCTGACCAGGAAGCAAGAGAGAGAGCTGGGGTCTGGGACTCCAAACTTAGTCCCCCCAAGTCACTCCCACACCTGTCCCCACACCCCAATGGACGTGGTCAGTGCAACAGGTGTGGGCAGGGTAGATATCTCACTACAAGTGCTAGAAACTGAACCTGGGTCCTCTGGAAGAGAAGTCAGTGCTCTTAACCACTGAGCCATGTCTCCAGCCCCATGATGTTACTTTAAAACAATTTAAAAAAAAAAAAAAAAAAAACACCAGTGACCAAGATTGGCACCTTATATGGAAAGGAGACTTGGAAGCCACATGTAGCAAGGAACTCGTGGTACTTCATGTCATGTGGATGAGACAACCAACAAAACCTCATTTAAGAGGCAAACAAAGAGGAGGCCAGACATATGGGGTGGCCTGACTTTATTGAAGCTCTCTTTTTCTAGTCTATGTTTGGATTGGTTTGATTTGGTTTGGTGTTAAACAAGCAGTCTCTCCAGTGCTATACAGGCTGTCCTCCAATTCCTGGGCTCAAATGATCCTCCTGCCTCAGCCTCCCTAGTAGTTGGAACTATGGCACACATCCCCATAAACTGACTTAACAACCCACCTTTGAAATACCTAATCCATTCATGAGAGAGCTAACCCTGTCCCACAATACAATCTTTAACCTCTTCCCAGAGTAAGTGCCCCCATGTTATAAACCTTTCTCATCAGGTCCCATTTCTTAAAGATTCTACCACTTCCAAACTACATTGGAACCCTGTGAGGATCCCTACAAATGCTATGGCTGGCAGAGAGACATTCCATGAAAGGCAAGAAGAAAATCCAGTTCAGCATAACCTAGTTGGCCAGTGCTGGCTCAAGCTTTTAGAGTCTGACCACAAGCAGTTTATTTGTAAGCATATTAAACATAGTACAATTTGGAATAAAGTTTCCTAGTGTGATACTATCTGAGTGTGTACAAGGTACCACAACTACATTGAAACTCAAAGTTCAAGTCACTTCTTCCATGAAGATGGGTTCAAAAGAGAGGTTACATGTGTTATCTTAGGGCCTAGGGGAGGATCTGGTGTGGTCTTGTTTCTATAGACATCATAGAAGTCATTTAAGTGCTGGACAGTGGTAACATACACCTTTAATCCCAGCACTTGGGATGCAGAGGTAGGTGGATCTCTGAGAGTTTGAGGCTAGCCTGGTCTATGGAGTGAGTTCTAGGACAGCCAAGGCTACACAATGAAACCCTGTCTCAGAAAAGCAAAAGGAAGAAGAGAGAGGAAGAGAAGAACAGGAAGTAATCATTTAAGCTACCAGCTACTTCCTGCCCTGGTTGTGAGAGTTTGGGGGAGCGCCTGACTGTACAGATGATGCAAAGGTCACCTAGACTATTAGCCACTTCCCTCCAGTTCTTGTAGGAACTTGATATGGCCTGGCCCAATAGACAGTGTAAATCAATTATTAACTACTTCTGTTCCCAGTCTTCTGGATGGAAAAACAGGTTAAGTGAACTTCCAACACACAAATCTTTGGGGGACGAACCGTAGTCTAATCACAACAGAGCTCTACATGGTCCCAAGCACCTTGAAGGAAGAATGCAATTCCAACTAGGCCAAAAGACCTATCCTGATTAAGCAGTCCAGCACCGTTAGTGCTTCCAAACACCCTAAAAAGTGGTTCATTACCGTCAGAGAGAAGTAATCTCTAATACTCACACAGGCCTAAGCATTCCTGAAGTCGTCCACAAACACTTCAAAGCCTTCCCTTTTTACTCAGCCCCAGTTTTCTAAATCCCCCGTCCCCCCAAGAAATACAAACAAGTCACTTTGATGACTACTCTTGGTTGTGAACTTGCCCCACCTGAAAAGAAGGAATCTCAATTAAGGAACTGCCTCCATCAGATTGGCCAATAAGCACATCGTTGGGCGTTTTCTTGATTGGGGATTGATGAAGGAGGGCCCAGCCCACTGTGGGTGATGCCATCCCTAGACAGGAAGACCCGGGTTATGTAAGGAAGCTAGCTAAGCAGAAGAAGGAAGAAAGCCAGTAAGCAATGATCCCTCATGGTTTCTGCTGCAGTTCCTGCCTCCAAGTTCCTGCTTGACTTCCTGTCTTGGCTTCTGTGGATGACCAATGGCCAACTGTAACCTGTGAGACATAATAAACCCTTTCCTCCCCAAGTTGCTTTTGCCCAGTGCTTTATCACAGTAGCAGAGAAGCAAACCAGGACAGTCACAAGAGACTTCTTCCACTTAGTCCTTAGGATCCTCCCAGACATGTGACAAATCCCATCAACAGGGAAAGAGATTTAGAAGGAAAAAATCATTTCCTGACCAGAGATAAGAGAAACAGTATTACCCCATTCCAGTTCCAGATTTTCTTTTTTATTAAAAGAGTCTTTCATGCCAATCATACAGCAGTAAAGGAATCCCCAGGCCTCCCACTCTGAGCCTGGGAGACTTTGCTGTTCCCATTTCAAGTCCGTTTCTGATTTAGAAGATCCTGGATATATAAGCTCAGGAGACTGAAAATCCGAAAGCAAAGCTCTACATCAGTGTGCAATGAACACGTTCCTGCTTCCTCTCAGCCTGGGGATGCTTTAGTCATCTGTATAAGATTTAAAGGGGAAATGCCTGTTAAAGAGGAGACAAGCACAAGAAAACCATTCCTCACGTCTAAACATCTTCCTGTTCTAAAAACATGAAACAGGTGGGAATTCAACTGGCCAGTAAGATCTGATCTATTCTCACTTCACAGCAGCCCAGCTCACACCAAAACTGTTTGCTAAAGGATGCCCACACTCCTGTCAGAAAACCAGGGTTCCCTGGGACCAGCCTTTCAAAGTGCTCTTCAGGGATAAAGGGAACGATTTATCCCTTTGTCCCCCAGGCAAGTGTGTTTGCTTCCTCTCCTGTGCACCCTTTCTTACTCTGACCACACCTTGGCATGTGATTGGGCACCCCGAGTACTGCACTCTCTGAGGGAGCAGGAGCTCCCTCAGACCTCTCTCTGACCTCCTCTCCACCCTGTGCTAACTTTCATGTGAGTGTGAAAGGTACACCTGATAGAAACAACTAAAGTGGGAAACATTGGCCCTTGACTGACAGAGGAGAAGGCAGGCTGAATGGCCCTGTCCCTGGGGGTGAGCATGAGAGGCTAGCTGTTCACATGGTGGCAACCCAGGAGGCAAGGAGAACAGGCAGATGAGTCAGGTGGTCCAGTCTTCAATGACCCACTTCCTGCAGCCAGGCCCACTTCCTGAAGGCTCCATGGCCTTTAAAATAAAACCATGAGTCAAACTCAAAACACAAGCCTGTGGGGACATTTCAGATTCAAACTGTAACACCGTTTCCCCAAGACCTTTGATCTTTCTTTCCTAAAGTGACAGGAAAAGCTTGTTTTGCTTTTCTATTTTACTAAGGGGAGTTCCCTACCCTAAAGAAATGCAATTATTTTGAAATCTCATTAATCAGTAAATATTGGAGAAGACTGAAAACCGAATACCACCCCTAAACCTCAGGGAGGGCTTGTGCCAGGTCTTTGTTCATCCTTTCAGCCATTTGCCAGCCCAAAAGATCATTTTCTATCCCTCTAAAATTGTCTTTAGCCCCTATTTCCCTCTCCTCTCTGAAGCAACTATTTAAACTTCAACCATATGGCCTTTCTTTAAACTGTATTTCCATGGTTCCCATGCCCATATGCACATTAAATAAACTCAGATGCCTTTTCCTCCTAGTAATCTATTGTCAATTTGTTTCAGCAGAATTGAACCTCCAGACAGTGAGGAATAATTCCTGCACATTTGAGTTCCTAAAAGAAAAGGGCAGTTTCTTAGGGGGTAGTTCCTCCTCACTTCCGGGGCACCTCCTACCTTTAGAGACTACTCTCTGACTGACAGATAAGACAATTGAGCACATGCATGAATACATCAGGAAATAAAACCTTTTCTTCTACCCTCACACCTCTGTCATGGGAACCTGCAAATTAAATTAATGGAAGATTAACAAAAGGGAAAGATCAATGCAATTATGTACACGTATATGCATAGGACTGCATAAATAAATGTGACTAAGGGACAGAATTAGTGGGGTATATGTTGTCTTTGTTAGGGTTTCTATTGCTGTGAGGAGACACCATGACCACAGCAGCTCCTATAAGGAAGACATTTAATTGAGGTACTTCTTACAGTTTCAGAGGTTTAGTCCATGGTCATCATAGCAGGGAGTACGGCAGTATGCAGGCAGACATGGTGCTAGAGGAGTAGCTGAGAGTCATACATCTTGCAGGCAATAGGAAATGGACTGAGATACTGGGCAGTGTCCTGAGCATAGTAAACTCAAAGCCCACCCCCACAGTGACACAGTTCCTTCTAGCCTGCCATTGGTGGCGCACTCCTTTGATCCCAGCACTCAGGAGACTGAAGCAGGCAGATCTCTGTGAGTTCAAGAACAACCTGGTCTACAAGAGCTAGTTCCAGGACAGCCAACAAAGCCATAAAAAAAAAAAAAAAAGGCCACACCTTCTAATAGTGCTACTCCCTATGAGATTATGGGGGTCAAATGCATTCAAACTGTCACATAAACCATCTTCATAGGGACAGATAGACTTCTAAGAAAGAAAAAAGAATATACAGAACCAGAAGTCCAATCTAGCCATATCTCCCTTTGTGGCCATTGCTGGATTGGCAGCCACCAAAATGAAGTTCAATCCCAGAAGCAAACAGCATTTCAATGTAGCTTCTCATACATATTTGGAGGGACATCAGGTCTTCCCTTCTGTCCAAAGAGCTGAGACAGAAGCGTGATGCTCAATTTCTGGCCATTCTAAAGGATGATGAAGTTCAGGTGACAAGGATACTACAAAGGCCAGCAGAGTGATCCAGGTGTACAGGAAGAAATATGCCATCTACATTGAATGGGTGCAGTGAGAAAAGGCTAATGACACAACTCTCCATGTGGGCATTTATCCCAGCAAGGTGGTTATTACCATGTTCTCCCCACACCCCTTTGGTTTTTTCGAGACAGGGTTTCTCTATATTGTTTTAGAACCTGTTTTGAAACTAGCTCTGTAGACAAGGCTGGCCTTGAACTCAGAGATCTGCCTGCCTCTGCCTCCTGAGTGCTGGGATTAAAGGTGTGCACCACCAACGCCTGGCTCATTTCCCATAGAGGCTGAGGGAAGACACAAGCAGATCAAGGGACTACTTTGGGTTTGTACCCAACTACATAGTTGGGTTTGTAAAAAACCATCTCTTCACATGGTGGAGAGGCAAGAACTCTCACTAGGACCTCTTTACTAAAACACCAGTCCCACTTATAGGGGTCCCACCCTCTTGACCTAATTACCTTCCAAAGACCCCACCTCAAAATACCCTCTCATCAGGGAATAGGTTGTAATAAATAAATTTGGCTGTCATAAGCATTCCGAAAGTGAGTTTTATGGTTATGTCTGCTCAAGTAATTTCTCTACCAAGTGCTGACCTGGGCTGATTTTTTTCCTTCTTTTGTAATAAGAATCAGTCTACCTGGTTGTGATAATTCAAGGATGGGATTGATGACAGTGGATTTCTTTGGGAAGGCTTTTCTCATACAAAGGTAGTACCCGAAATAGCTCCTTCTGCAGCTGTGGGTCCCCAAATAGTCTCAGTTCTAGTTCATCTTGACGCCACTGAGACATATTCTGCATACCTCGGAATGAATGAATGAATGAATGAATGAATGAATGAATAAGAATAACCCTGTATCCCACTCTTCCACTTAGTGGGCAGTGGTGAGCAGCACACTAAGTGACAATCCTGGGGTTACTTTCCCTTCTAAGTATTGTTAATAGGTTCCACATAAATTCAGAGGCATGCAGAGCAATGGAGTGGAACCCAATGTGTGAAGTATCTGAACTAAGAAACTAAGAGGAAAAGAGGAGAAGAGAAGGGCAGTGAATAGATATCTCCCAGAAACTAACACTGGGAAGATGTGAGTGAGGCTTGGAGCCTGGAAGGCTTGAAGAGACTGGCTATGGGTACACAATAGAGCTAATGATTTGAGAGGAAAACTGGCACATGCATTGAGCACCAGCAAAGTTGTGACACTAAAGGGAGAGAGGGAGAAGGCTGGGGATGTAGCTCAGTTGATATAATACTTGCCTAACATATATGAAGTCCTGGATTCAAGCCCCAGTACCCCATAAATTGGGGTATATGCCTATAATCCCAGCACTAGACTGTAGAGGCAGAAGGATCAGAAGCACAAGGTAATCTCCAACTACATAGTAAGTTCAAGGCTATGCTGGGCTACAATGCTATCTCCAACAAAGGAGGAGAGGAGGAAGAGAAGCAAAAGAGAAATTTCAAAGGAGTTTTATTGCAAACATTAGATGATCTTGATGTTATTGTACCAGAGTAGAAAATTATCTTTTTCTCTCCCATCCTAGGTCCATGGTTGACACCTCAATAACAAAAGACATAGTACAAGAGAAAACCACACAGATTTATTACATATTTTTACATGTGTGGCTTAGGAGAAAAAGATCCAAAGAAACTATAAAACAAGTGGTTTTGTTTCTTTTTATTTGGGGAGCTAGGGATTGACCCTGGGTTCTTGACATCCACCCAAGTGCCCCCCTCCTGAAGTGTATCTCTGATCCTGAAGTGTTCTTTTATAGTGTAAGACCCTCAGAATGAGGAGTCTCCCTGTTTCAGTCCGTTCTCCCAAGAACTCAATGTCCAGTCCAGTTGATGCAACACGCAAGAGGCTTTAATGAACAGGAAATGTTTGCACAAACGAGCCCCCTCAGCATACGCAGGCTAGAGAGAAGCGTCATTCGCCAGGCCCTGGTATTTTTAAAGGCAAAACCCAAAAGCTTAGGGAGGGGCCGTGACCCTCTGACCATTGAGTACGTGACTCAATGGGCTCTAGCATGCTCTTTATCCTTTTAGATGGTCTCACTATTTAGGTCAGTAGGCCTCAGGGTGTGCTAATCAATCTTGCCTAAGTAAATGGGAGTTGCAGCTATCTCTCTAGGTCCCATCTGGAAATTATTGGTATCCAGCTATCTTAGGACCTTGTAAGGCAGAGGCTACAGGTGGTTAGCAAATTCTAGGAACTAAGTCACAGTGGCCTTGGCCAGCTTTCTGTGTCAGACTGCTCTGCATTCCAATTATTTGGGCTCCATTTCATTTCTTTGCTAGTTTAAGTCTTTCAATAGCAGGTTTGATGAAAAGTGGAGAAACCTGATAGAGCCAAAGCATATACTTCAACAGTAATAAATCGGGAACTCAGTGAAGCCTGTGCCATCAGGGTCTACTCCATGTTGCTTTGTCTTCAGAGATGGAACTGCTCCCTCCCTGCAGATATAGGGAAGGCACCCCTCACACATGTGTCTTATGACCTAGTTCAAATGATAAGAACTGCGGGGGGAGGGGTGGTCAAAGGGACCTTGCTGCCTCTTCCATTCTCTCAAATTCTGTCAGCTTAAAATACCCAGTCTGGGGCTGGAAAGCACATACTACTCTTCCAGAGGACCCAACTTGGGTTCCTAGCATCCACATCCGATGGCTCCAGCTCCAGGGGATCTGATGTCTGCTTTTGACCTCCACAGTACCCAGACACACATGTACATGCACAGAAAATTAAATACAAGAGAAATATCCAGTATGTTAAAGTATCACACTTTAGGGTGATATATCCTGCTTTTATATATATGGTTATCATTGCTTGTAAGGTTAGGGCCTCCATTAAGCCTTGGATATAAAATGTCCCCCAAAAACACATGTGTTGAAGGTTGATCCCTGATGCAGCGTGTTCAACTGCTTCTCACTGTGGGGCTTCTCACAGTGATTGGGTCATGAAGAACACACAGCCTGACAGGCTTTTGCAGGTGTAGGAGATTTAACATGAGGCCCCGTTAGAGGAAGTAAGTAACTGGAGGCCTATTTTGTTCCCAGCCTCTCCCTCTCTGGCTCTTCTCTTTTTGCTTTCTGCCCAACACGAGGAAAGTTTTCTTCTGCTATGCCCTTCCACCATGATATCTTGCCTCAACAGGCCTAAAGCCAGCTGAAGACAGACAGCCACTGACCAAAACCCTGCAACTGTAAGCCATACAAATTTTTTCTCGTGTGAGTTGAACCTTCTCAGATATTTTGTCACAGCAATGGAAACCTGACTAATACAGCCTTCAAAATCTTGACCAACTCCATGACTACATATATTAGCAAAACAGTTTGTTGTGCTTCAAGAGAGGTAAACAAAATATATTGCAGAGGAACATAAAGGAAAGATACCAACTTCGGCAAGCAGCCTAAGAAAGCACTCTGATGATTTTCTAGTGGCACTTTGGTTATTTATATGCACACATGTGACCAAAGGTTTGAACTGCAGCCGTGTATAATTAGCCCTCTGTGCACGTGTATCCATGTATATGTTTATAGAAACACATGTATGCAAAGCATGGGGAAGTGAAGGATCCCAAGTGGGAACCCAGTCTCAAAGCTTCAGGCTCAGACACGAGACAGATTGAAACAATCTATAAAAAGAATAAGAAACAGAAAGGAAATCGAGTCAGGAGAAGGAAAAAAAACCAGCATCTTATTGCAGAACCGTAAGCATCGCAAACTGCAAACAGATGTGCACCATCAGCTCTAACGCTTGCCATGCTGCTGTGATGTTTAATAACAACCAATTCTGTAATATGCTTCAAAATTGTGTTCACCAACCTGGAAAGGGTTTAGACAGTCACTGTTCACATGTGAAAAGGTTATTTTCAGAAAACAGCTTCCTAAAGAGCAGTTTGAAGTTTATTGACATAATTTGTAATTTCTTTTTATTCTTTATTAGGAAAGTTTGTTCTTTGACAAGCTCATAGATGTCTATAATAGATTCTGATTCCTCACTGCCCACCCCCTCTTAATTCCCTCCTGCCCTTGCCAACAAACATCCCCTTTATCCGTGCAAAGTTCTTCCCCAGGCTCCTGACTTTTTGTTTTGTTTTGTGTCCCCATGAGTTTAACCTGGCTGTGTAACCTCGGGTTCAGAACTCAACATTGGAGCCTGGTGAGCTCACAGTGGTTATGTAAACATCTGGAGACTATGCCTCCTTCCCCCCCCCCCCCAGAATCTGTTAATTGCCAATAGATCAACAGGAAGTGTCAGGGCCCCATGAGCCGCTCCTGCACCAATGGCTAACTACTAGCCCAGTGACAGTAATCACAATTGCTATGAGTTCATGACTGCCATAGCTGTGTCACACTTAGACGATGACACTTTACAAGCCTTCTCCCTGTCTTCCAGCCCTTACATTTTTTCCTCCCCCTCTTCTGCAGTGCTCTCTGAGCCTTAAATGTATTCTTTAGGACCACACCCTCAACTGTAACCAGAGGCTTTTATGTGTCCCGTCCAGTCCCTCAGCTGCTTATAAAATAATCTCTCAGAAGCTTAACATTCATTATAATTGTTTGGCCGATGTCTCAGACTTATTATTAACTAGTTCTTACATTTAAATCAACCCATTTCTATTAATCTAAATATTGCCATGTGGCTGTGGCTTACCAGTAATGTTCTGGCATCTTACTCCTTTGTCGGCTACATGGCATCTCTCTGTCTCCACTTTCTTTTTCTCTGTATCTGTTTGGATTTCCTGTCTAGCTATAGTCTGCCCTGCCATAGGCCAGAACATCTTTATTCATCAACCAATGAAAGCAGCACCTATTCGCAGCATACAGAAGGACACCCCACATCACTCAGTGGACACTCATTCTGAGTCTTGTGTGTATATGGGTCTCTGCATGCACCAGGTCTGAGCCAGGAAGAAAATAACTTCTCAGAAAATAAGATGAAGAGTCTAGTTATTGGCAATGGTCTGTTACATTTTAATTATCTGAAACTGTTGTAAAAAAACAATGCCTCACACTTCAGAAATAAGCCAAATCCTTGAGCCATGTGGTGGTGGCACACGCCTTTAATCCCAGCACTTGGAAAGCAGAGGCCAGTGATCTCTGTGAGGCCAGTTTAGTCTACAGAGAGAGTTCCAGCACAGCCAGGGCTACACAGAGAAACCCTGTCTCAAAAAAAAAAAAAAAAAAAAAAAAAAAGAAGCCAAATCCTGAGAAAAGAAAGAACAATGTATCATTCCTTGTTAATAGAAAGTTAATTCTACTTTTTCAAGAAAATTACTGAAAACTTTTTGATTGACTCTCCCAATGTAAAAGTGAAGAAATGCAAGGTGATGCTTTAAAACTTATAGAAAGTGCTTATCAACCTTCCTAGCACTGTGACCCTTTAATACAATTCCTCATGTTATGATGAATCCCAACCATAACATTATCTAATTGATAGTTCATAACAGTTTTCTCTATATAGTCCTGGCTGTCGTGGAACTTGATCTGTAGACTAAGCTGATCTTGAACTCAGAGATCCAACTGTCTTTGCCTCCAGAGCTCTGGGATTAATGGTGTGCACCACCCCCACCAGACAGTTGAATGAAATGTCACAAGAACGTAGAATAAACATGTAAATCTCAGCTATTCTCCGGCTCCCTGCAATCTGTTTTCTTGAAGGTGTGGGTATTTTGCAAAACTTTTCTTCTAAGGCTTTTACACTTCTCATCCTGTTGATTCTCATGACAATTTGTGCCATGTTTGAGTATTAAGTGTGAGGAAACATGAGCTACAGAGAAGTTTCATGGCTTGTTTGTATCACAGTGACAGCCACCCTGCTGTGTGAAGTTGTGTCACTGTGATTGGTTTAATGAAGAGCTGAGTGGCCAATAGCTAGGCAGGAGAGAAAGGCAGGATTTCTAGGGAGAGAGAGGAAGAGGAAGAAGAATCAAGGTTTGTGGATTATACCAGAAAGATATCAACAAGACACAGAGAGAGACAAACATACAGAATGAAAGGAAGGTTAAAAGCCACATGGTAAACATAGATTAATAGAAACAGGTTAAGTTATAAGAGCTAGTGGGACAAGTCAAAGCTAAGGTCAAGCTTTTAGAATTAGTAATAAATCTCTATGTCATTATTTGTGAGCTGGTGACCCAAAGAAAAATCCAACTACACCACCTCATGGTGAGTCATTTCTGGTTGCCTGCCTCTAGTCATTAATTTCTCCCCCAAAATGAGTGTCCACACTCCCTGTTCTGAGTATGGAGACACATGCTACATTGTGTTATAGTGAGGTTGTAGGGCTAAAGACAAGACTTGGGTGGTAGAGTACTTGCCTAGCTGGCTAGGACTTGAACTTGATAGTCAGGCTCAGGGGCTTGGGCTTATGAGCAGTGTGAAACCTTGCTGTTCCACTGACTCACTGGTCTAGGCGATCTGAGTTTCTCAGATTTCTTGATTATCCCTTAAAAAGTTTTATTAAGCCTTTCCCACACTATATAAAGAGAATACAGGAATCTAAGAAAAGCATTACAGTCAAAATCCAACTGGAGTGTGTGTGTGTGTGTGTGTGTGTGTGTGTGTGTGTGTGTATGCATGTGTGTGTGTCTGTGGTGTGTGTGTGTGTGTGTGTGTGTGTGTGTGTGTGTGTGTGTGTAGACACAGTCTTGCAATTGAGTTCTGTCTAGCCTAGCCTTCCCTATGTAGATCAAGCTGGCATTGAACTTGCTTCCATATCCAGTCTCTCTTCCAGAGTGCCTGGATTACAGGTGGTGTGCACATGCCCCACCTCTCACTTGTAAATCTGCACTTGAAAGGGGTTCTAATCCCAGGAAAGGAACCTAGAGGTTCTAATTCAGGACCTGATTGCAGCCTCTTTCCTCCATATAAAACTATGTGAATCATCTTAGTTTCTTTCACTTAAGATGTTTCCTCCATATGTTGCAGATAGAGTTTTAAAATGTAAATCTCAGTCAGGCCTGGTAGTGCATGCTTTTAATCCTAGCACTTAGGAGGCAGAGGCCAGCCTGGTCTACAGAGCTAGTTCCAGGACTGCCAGAACTACACAGAGAAACCAGTACAGAAACAAAAACAAAAAACAAACAAAAAATCTAAATCTGATATTAAATCTTACTGGATGATAAATTTCTTTAAAATGTTATGACCCAGAGCTGAGTATGGTGGTGCATGCCTTTAACACCAATACTGAGGCGGCCTGGGCAGGATAATGTTTGTGAATTCAAGGCAAGCCTGGTCTGAATTTCAGGTCAGCCAGGGATGTAAAAAAAAATTTTAAAAACTTAATTTTTTTCTATAAAGCTCAGCTCCTCATTATGAAGCACAAAACAAATGAAAATTACACTATAATTCAACAGGTTGTTTACACACTCTTGTGATTTTGTTCCAGGAAACACAAAATTGCTCCAAAGTGTTATCACCTGGTATTTTTTTTTAAGATTTATTTTATTTTATGTGTATGAGTGTTTGTGTAAACATACATGTGCATGAAGTTCTCTTGATGGCGAGAAGGCATCAGATCCCCGTGACCTGCAATTACAGATATTTGTAAGACAGATGTCATTTGGATGCTGGGACCTCAGGTTCTCTCCAAGAACAATTAGTTTTCGTAATTGCTGAGCCATTTCTCTAGCCCCTAAGCTTTGGTGTTCTGTTTTGTGGTGGTGGTGGCAGAACTGGGATTTGAGCCCAGGCCTCCTGGGTCCTAAGCACTATGTTAAGCACTATAGGTAAGCACTATGCCACTATACTCTGCCCAAGCCCATTACCTTATATCTCAAGAGCTATTTCCTTCTCAAATTCTTTATCTTCCTGATTTTAGGAGGTAGGGGCAGTGCTGGTCTATCTGGTGGTTCTTATTAATGCACGACAATTATTTTACCTCAGTGACACATTCTGAAGTGATAGTTCATCAATAGATTAAGGAAACACTGCAATCTAACACATTCCACTAAATAATCAGGACAAGATTAATAGTGATGTCTAATGAAAGCCATCTGTTTGTTCAAGCAGCTTGCTCACTGTCTTCATTTCAGAGTCCAATAAATTGTGAATGCCTTAAAGCATGTGTGAGTCACACTGAGCTGATATCATTCTCCGGGCACAATGTTCACCTCCTAGAGAACGCTAACCAATATCCTCCTGGTCTTTGGTTGAGAGAAGGGCATCCTGGTCAGCTGGCAGGATGTTTAACTGACTTCATGGCTGTCAACAGGTCTGTATTTTTCTCCCTTCCTGGCTCAGATGCACTGTGGCATGTTTTCTTAGTCAGTCTGTATCATAGAAGGATACAACTCAGCGAAATTCGCTGGTCCCAGGATCATATTTTATCCTCTTCCTCAAAGTATGATGAGGCAAGCACCATGAGAATTATGTAATTGTCTAAAAGGAAATGGACAGTCTCTCCCTTGTTGACTCTCAACATAATAATTGGAATAAAATACACGTTAGAGGAAACAGAAAAGTGTGAGTTGCTCCCCCACCCCTCCCGGGTACTGGAAAAATGGATACTAGGCAAGCACTGTATTGCTGAGTTGCAGCCTAGCCTCCATTCCATCTTTTTAGGACCCTCCTCAAACTGAATGTGTGTATTTAAAAAGTCTAAAATGATTTTTTTTTTAAAATGAACACATCTATCTTTGGAGATGAGAGAGGGTTTGTTTTCTTTTGAACAAGCCTCTGTATTTTCAAAGTGTTTTTCACAACCTCGTACAACCATTTAATTAATGAAAAATCTCTTTGTGTTTGCCCACTCAATATGACAGTTATTCCCTGATACATATTTTGGTGTAAAGCTTACACATATAATAGAAAATGAGATTGAAATTAACATATTTGGTGGTTTATGGTTTTTTCTCTGTGTAGGATAAGGCCATAAGAAGTTATGGTGTCCTGCTTCCTGCAGTTACGCTACTGTGAAAACCTCACCCCTCTCTAGAATGAAAAGGCAAGAACATGAAAAATAGTACCGTAACAAGCTCCCAGAGGCAGTAGCAATGCATCAGGCCCATAGTGCCTTAGGTATGGGTTAGGGTCAGGTTTCAGAACTTTTCAAATTTCAGAATTACTCACATAGGTTTTACTAATTGAATATCCCTAATCCAGATTTCAAAGTCCGAAGTCCAAAATATTCCAAAACCCTGTAATCCAGCACTTGGGAGACTGAAGAAGAAGATCTCAAATTCAAGAGAGGGGTTGCCTTTTCAGGATTAACACCTCAACAGCACAATGAAGAACAAATCAAGCTAGCCATGGTGGCACACGCCTTTAATCCCAGCACTCAGAAGACAGAGACAAGTGAATCTCTATGAGTTTGAGGTGAGCCTGGTCTACATGGTGAGTTCCAGGACAGCCAGGGCTACATAGAAAGACCCTGTCTCAAAAGAAAGAAGTTGGGGAGGAGGAGAGGAGAGAGGAGGAGGAAGAAGAATTGTTCTGAGACTCAAGGAAGTTTTTAGGTATCAGCATGGGAGTAGGAAGGGGCCAGCTGTTACAGCTGTGGGAGGAAGGAGTGTCAGCCTGGGAAACTCTGAGTCAGAGCACCCTGACAGCAGCAAGGTGAGCAAAGGTTCAGTGTATGTGTGTGGGGGAGGGAGGATTTCAGTTGATAAAATCAGATTTTATTTAAGGTGGATTTTACTACAGTGGCATTTTACAAAGGAGGAACCCTCAAGCTCAACTCCAAAGACAACCTTCATGGGAGAGGTTGGCATGTGGAAAGGTGTTGGAAGGTAGGATTATGTGTGTGTGTGTGTGTGTGTGTGTGTGTGTGTGTGTGTGTGTGTGTGTGTATGTCTGTAGAGGCTGAGGTCCTGTGTCTTACTCTGTTGCTTTCCACCATGTCTTTAAACTGTGTCTCTCTATGTGTCTGGAGCTCAGCAATTCAGCTAGTCTGTCTGACCAGTGAGCACCAGGATCAATCTTGTCTCTGCCTCCCCAGCATTAAGACCATGTGCTAACTATGATTTTTGTGATTTTTGCTTCTCATATGGGTTCTGGGGACCAGAACTCAGGTCTATCGCTTACCTGGCCATCACTGTCCCCAGCCACCGTAAAACCAAAAGGTTTTTATACTTAAAGGAGGTTACTGTTGTTCCCAAAGATATCCATTGTTCGTAGAATGAGTGTAAGAAGCCTGGATGTAGAAATCACACAGGCTACAGCCTCTTTGAATGCCAGGTGTGTGACCTTGGCCCAGTTGCTTAACCTTTCTGGCCCTCAGATTCTTTTTGAACTAAAGGGGATGTAAAAATGTAACAAGTCTGCTGTTTCAATCTGTGCACCAACTGCTCCTGTGAGGATTCCCTCCCTCATTAAATTACGTCTCAGCTCAGTAAATGCTGATTTTTATTGGTATCACATTAGTCACCATGCAAGACATAACTTATGTCTCTGCAAAAGAAATCTACAGTGTCATGGTAAATACACTCACTGCCACCTGTTCCCGAGAAATGTCCTCTATGTGCTACCACATCGGTCTCAGAGAGGATGTGAGGTAATAAGTCGCTGTCAAGGCTTCCCTCTACACAGCCAGGCACACTCAGAAGGCCAGCAACAAACTAATTCTGACTTTCTTTCTATGCCTCAAAGATGTTCTTTTTGTCCTTCCCGCTCATCAGGCATTTCTGTGCCCATCCTGCAGCCCCCTCTAACTAGTAGCCCCTGTTGTGAAACTGATCATATCACATGTAATGGCAGACCTGACCCTAGAGATTACGGGATAATGTGGGTGATGGGCATAGTTTAGCCAAAGTCTACAACAGCTGTCAATTACTACCTGCAGTTTTGCCCTGCACAGACAGTCCAAAGCCAGGCTCCACCACTTGCCTTTGCCAGAAACAGCACGGGCTGAACCTATAATCTTCCTCCATCTTCTTCATTCCTTGTTTTTATTTTCAATCTCCTCTTTCCGTCTGCAATAATCACAACTCAAACACTGGCTGGTGACACCTATGACATCAACTGTCTGTGGGGAGATCACTTACCTCCTATCAACATGATTAGCTTTCTCCATGTCCTACTCCTGAAGGAAAGAGAGAGAGAGAGAGAGAGAGAGAGAGAGAGAGAGAGAGAGAGAGAGAGAGAGAGAGATTTTATTTTGGGGGGAAGAGGGGGAGTTGCAGGCCTGAAATCCCATCAGTCAGGAGGTCAAGGCAGGATGATTAGGAGTTCAAGGCCATCCTGGGCATAGCAACTTCAAGGTCAATATGGGCTTCATGAGACTTCATTTCAAAAAGTACCAAAAGAAAAAAGCTGGCAAGATGACTCAATAGATAACAGTGCTTCAGATCCCTGGTAGGACCCACATGGTAGAAGAGAACCAATTCCTGTCCTACAATTGTCCTCCGACCTACACACACACACACACACACACACACACACACACACAGGAAGTCTCAGAACTGGAATCGCGTCTCAAATATGGAGTGCATACCTAAGAGATTGTTAGCCACTGTATCTATGGTTCAGATATATTTAAAAATCACTGAAGTTTCTTCTTGGAGGATGTGAGTGGGATTTGTTTGTTTTGAAACAAGGTCTTGCTAAGTTTACAGTCCTGGCCATCAAGGAACTCACTACGTAGACTAGGCTGACCTTGAACTTGTGGCAATTCTCCTACTCCACCTTTCCAAGTGCTGGTATTATCACCAGCACTTTTTTAAGGCTATTTCCCACTTTCCATGTGAGAAAATTTGCTAACTTTGAGGCCTGTTAAGTACAGAGACATATATGGGGCGGGGGAATGCACCCATAGTTTGCTTTTACTTCCCTAAATTTATTTCACTTTCTGATTAGAGGATTCTGTTGTCTTACTCCAAAGCAGTTAATTTCCATGACCATTCTGTTGACTTGGGTGAAAAAAAAGATAAAATAACAGGCTGGGGTGTAGCTCAGTTGGTAGACTTCTTGCCTAGCATGAAGCAAATACCAGGTTCAGTTCCTAGCATCCTATAAATGAGGTGTGATAGCACATGCTTGTTATCACAACTCTTAAAAGGTAAAAAGGTAAAGGAAAGTTCAAGGTTATCCTCTTTAAGTGTATTAAGACCCTACCTCAAAAATAAACAAATAGCTAGGTATAATGATTTGTATCTGTAATCCCATCGCCCAGGGAACAGAAGCAGTTCAAAGCCAGCCTGGCCTATATGTTCCAGGCCAACCAGCAGCAATACACAGGGAGATCCTTTCTCAAAAGCAAATAAATATAAAAATAACATAAATCAACTAAAAATTAAAATAGTGCTGTAGTAGGCTACTGAACTGTAGTTATTTCATCCCATGACAGTATTCCTAAGAATGCTTTAAGTGCTAAAACCATCTTGAGTAAAACTGATCTGGACCAGCACTAAATTCCTATGCAATGTGGCCCTGAGCTAACCGTTAATCTGACCATTGAACCTTTATCTCTCCACTTGTGTAAACACTTGCTTTCTGTATATATTACATAAGACTGGTAGGGGGAGGCAGGGGATGGGACATGACATGAACACATGACACAAGACATGGACATAGACACAGGATGACCAGGGCAAAACTGAATCTACCTGGCATTCTCTACTCATGAAGGGTTCAGTCCCACCTCCATTCCCTCCAGCGCTCCCTGCCCACCCCAAACATAGCTACCATCCCCCTCCCTCCTATCTTTCTTATTTGTTTCTGTGTTTGTTTGTTTGTTTGTTTTTCCAGACAGGGTTTCTCTGTATTGTATTGTTTTGGAACCTCTCCTGGAACTCGCTCTGTAAACCAGGCTGACCTCCAACTCACAGCGACCTGCCTGCCTCTGCCTCCCAAGTGCTGGGATTAAAGGTGTGCGCCACCAAGGCCCAGCTCCCAGCTCCTCTTGTCTTTTTTTAATGGGCTAATAAACCCCGCTAGTGCTGTCAATATGCCTGTGTTTGTAGAGTCATCTACTGAGGTGAGGGCAACCTACCATTGACTCGAAGCAACTTTCTCCCCTTCAGCAGCCACCAGCTACTAGGTCTTTAGCTGGAAGAAAGGTACTGAGAGTCCCTCCCCACTCCATGCTGGAACTTTGAACTCTCTTGATCTTGTAAAGGTCTTATAACCATGACTTCCATGTGTTCATGTGTGTGAAACTTTTTTTTTTTTAAAGGAAGAACTTTTGGTCAAAAACAAAACAAAACTGGTTGTGTATATTCAGAAAATAATGTGAGGGTCTAAAGAAGTGGCTCTGTGGTTAAGAGCACTTGTTATTCTTTCAAATGACCCAGGTTCAGCTCCTGGAACATACAGGATGGCTCACAAACATCTCTAATTCCATGGTATCTGACACTCTTTTCCAAGCTCCAATGGCACCAAGCACACATGTAGAGTGCATACATGCATCATACAGGCAAAACACTCACACACATAGTATCTAATTATAGATTATTAGATTTATAAGTACATTTAGTTGTTTTATAGTTATATAATTATATTGAATTAAATAGTATAATAGTGGTAATTTGGGGGCTAGAGAGATGGCTTAGAAGTTAAG
Source organism: Phodopus roborovskii (assembly GCF_943737965.1). Classification (NCBI taxonomy): domain Eukaryota; kingdom Metazoa; phylum Chordata; class Mammalia; order Rodentia; family Cricetidae; genus Phodopus; species Phodopus roborovskii. Next base: position 9,538,482 of record NW_026126602.1, on the reverse strand, counting down.
AGTTCTTGCTGCTCCTCTAGAGGACCTGACTCAGTTCCTGGCACCAATGTCTGGAGGCTTAGAATTGTTGGGGGATATTTGATCATACTGTGAACCCAAGTTTGTATTTTCTTAATTAAATCAAATTAGCCTTGGTTCAGGAGGCTGAGTTGCCAACTAATTGACAGAAAGTAATCATAGAGCATCAGAGGACATCTGGGAGAGATAAAGAGACACACCAGAAGTATTAGCGAGGGATCTGTAGTGGCTCTGCTTTTTTCTTTGGTAGAATCAGAAGGATACTCTCTTTGGGAAACGCCATGAAGAAGAGGTTAACTAGTTGCTACTCAATCTCTCAAAGCTAGCAAGTTTTCACCCCAGCCTTTGAATCTCGAGTCTTATTTATAAATAGAATGATAGAGATTCAGTTAAAGCTACTGTTAGCTGCAGCAGCAGAGACAATGCCTTCAGGAACAGAATTCCTGCTAGGCTGCAGCCTAAGCAGCCAAGCTGCTGCCAGAGAGCATGCCAGTAACTCTGGAGTCACAATTGCTGTCTGGATTAGCAGTAGATTAAGGCACCACCACTGCACTTGAAGACAAAACAACATAGGACCACCGAAAATTCCAGCTTTAGAGTATCCAAAAGTCATTGTCCTCTGCTAGCACCAGCACATATGTGGCACACATTCAGACAAAAATAAAAATAAATCTTTTAAAATAACAATAACAATAATTTTGAGCTTGGCAAGATGGCTCTGAGGGAAAAGTATTTGCTTTATAAACCTAACACCTTAGTTTGATCCCTGGTACCCAAGGAAAGGGGCTAGATGTGGTGGATCATATCTGTAATCCCAGCACTCCTGCAGAAAGATGGGTGGCAGAGTTAGAAGGCTCACCTGGAAGCTAGCAAGCATATAGAAAAAGGGCCTGTCTCTACAAGGTAAATGAAGAGAACCTGCTACTCAAAGTTATCTTCTGATCTCTACACTGAGGTAAACCAGTCTCAGGTTTAAACTAAGGTAAAGTGGCCGAGGACACATTCACATACATACACACATGATATTAACTCATTAATTACAATTTCTTTGTCTCAGGGTGAAGCTCAGTCATTAGTCCTGCTCAATATCCATGACACTAATCCCCAGCACAGCACAAAGCTGGGCATGTTGACACACACCTATAATCAATATCAGTACCTTCCAGATGGATGCAAGGGGATCAGAAATTCAAGGTCATCCTCAGGTACACATCAAGACTTGCAGATCCCTAAACACCATTTCAAACATTATTTTGGGGAGGGATAGCTAGAGAGGTGATTCAGTGGTTAAGAGCACTGACTGCTGTCCCAGATAATCCAAATTGGATTCACAGCACCTACATGGCACATGACAGCTCACAGTCATCTGTAACTCTAGTTTCAGGGCATCCAACTCCATCTTCTAGCTTCCCTGGATACCTCACATATATGATGCACACATGTTCAGGTAGGCAAAGCACCCATTCACATAAAAATTTTAAAATAAAATAACTTTTTTTTCCCAGGCTTGGTTGCTCACACTTGTAATCTTGACAACTCAGGAGCCTAAAGCAGGAAGATTACTGAAAGTGCTAGATCAGCCTTGGCTAAGAGAGTGAAGGCTTTTTCTAAAATCATCATCATCGTCTTTTCATCATAAAAAATTGCAAATAGAGAAATGTAATAAATTATTCTCCAGACTTGTATGGACAGTTTGCCATACTTGTTTTTATCCATTTATGTTCCATTCTTTTTGGCTCAGTAATGTTTTAACAATTTTTGTCAAGACTATACATCTTTATGTACCTATGAAAATGAGGACAATATCTGTGATCACAGTAATAGTGTATATTAATTTTGCTCAAAATTAGCCATTTATGGTTTGTATGCTTGCTCAAAGTAGCCAAACAAGGTCCACTGTTCTCATTGCCATGAGCTAACAAAAGTTGTTCACTTTCTTTTTCTTTCTTTTATGTATTTTTTGGATTTTCGAGACAGGGTTTCTCTGTATTACTTTGGAGGTTGTCTTGAAACTAGCTCTGTAAACCGGGCTGGCATAGAACTCACAGAGATCTGCCTGCCTCAGCCTCCCAAGTGCTGGGATTAAAGGTGTGTGCCAAAATATAAATGATACAACAATGAGTTTGAGATATAGCTCAGTAGTAAAGATTGTGTTTCAGTACATAAAGCCCTGGATTCAATCCTTAGCACAGAGGTTGGGGAGCAGGGGAGAAAGGGGGGAGGAGGAAGGGGGCAGAGAGGAAAGGAGAGGGTGTTGTTTTACCTTCTAACAGTGGCTTATCTTTAACTAGCTAGCAGCTGAGGCTTTAGCCTGAGGGGGAATTCTCTTTGCCCTAGACAATGGCTCTGTTTGCTGCCGCTAAAGGTAGTTCTAACTAAATCTGTACAGCTCTAACAAAACTTGAGAATTCAAAGGCTAGGGTGAAAACATGCCAGTTAGAGTAGTAACTAACTTTCTTTGCCAGCTTCCAGGAAGAGGGTGGGGACGGGATGGGGGATGGGACCACTCTCTCCCACACCACTCCAACTAAAAACAAACAAACAAAAAACATACTAAATTCCTCCCTGCTACTTCCTGTCAGCCAGTTGCTAACCCCACCTCTCTGAGTTAATTTTATTTAATTAACGCAAATGTAACACATCTTTACATAGTTAACAAACAGAGCATAAACAAATGTAACACATCTTTGCCTGGTTAAACAAATATTCCACAACAGAAGGCGGAGGAAAAGGAAAAGCAGATGCATTTAAGAAATATGACAATAACACTTTCTCTTGCTTTATTTATGGATTTGTTTGTTTTTGGTCTAGGTTTGGTTTGGTTTGGTTTATTTTGGGTTTGGTTTGGTTTTTGAGACAGTCTCACTTTGTAGCCCAAGATAGACTCAAGATAAAGAGAGACAGAGGAGGGAAGGGGGGGAATGAGGGAAAGGAAGAAAGAGAAGGGAGTAAGAGAGAAAGAAGGGGAAAGAAAAGGCCTGAGGATTTCTCCCTACTCCTGTCCACCCTTCAACAGCTTCTACTCTTCTTCCCTCGAACACTTCTTCCCATTCATCAGAAGGGACTGAGCAGCATAAACCCAGGTGATTGTCAAGGGAGAACTTAAAAACTTCTATCCACGAAAAGTCAATTCTGTAACCCAGGTTTATTCCACTTCCTAGGGGTCTTAGTTATGAGCACTACTGGGGTGGGGGGGATGGCTCAGATGGTAAAGAGTGAAGAAGACCTGAGTTCAGTGCCCAGAACCCACATAAAATAAGCAAGGTAGAGCCCAGCAGTCATGACACATACCTTTAATGCCAGCACTCAGGAGGCAGAGACAGATTGATCTCTGTGAGTTGGAGGCTAGCCTGATCTACAGAGCAAATTCCAGGACAGGCTCCAAAGCTACAGATAAACTGTCTTGAAATTCTCTCCCCAAACCCCCCACAAAAATAATAATAATAAGCAAGGTAGATTGGTCCACACTTGTAATCCCAGCATGGTAAGATGGAGAGGTAGATCCCTGAGCCTTGCTGACTAGCCAGCCTAGCCTACTTAACTAATAATAAATAGATAAATAAATAAATTAAATAAATAAATAAATAAAATGGTGGATAGCCTCAGGTTTTCTTCTGGCCTATATACACATGAGTACCCACACCTACAAACAACCCTGCCATCCAGCCCTCTTCCCTTGTTTCTACCTTAGATCATAAGCAAACCATAAAACAAAAAGAATTGACTTCTGAATAAATAGGGTTGAGCAAGACTAGTGCCTCCTAAAATCACCTAAAACAACCACAGAGTGATAGGGATTTTTGTTTATTTGTAAGGGTGGGGGCCAAAAAGTCAGAGGACAGTGCAAGAGTTAGCTCTCTCCTTCTATCCTGTGCATCCAGGGATTAAGCTCAGATCTTCAGGCTTGATAGCAGATAACTTTAAAAGATGAGCCATCTCACTGGCCCATAAGAGGAATTGTCAGTCCAAGAAAAATAATATTTATTGGTATAAATTGGCAAAGTATATAGGCATTAGTGTTGCAAGTCTATTTCAAAAAGACACTCTAGACCAGCATATAACATCTGGAGGCTATTTTGAAAATCCTTGGCTACACTTTGTGATGAGTTTTTTTCTCCTCATCTCTAGGAAGCTGGTGGACAGTAGCAAGAGCTGGTGGCCTAAGAATCAGCAAATCTGGGCCTCAGGCCTGTCCCTTTCTGGCTGCATGACACTGAGCTAGTCTCTTCCCTCCAGGTCTGGCTCTACCCTGTGTGTAAAGAGCTCTTTTTCACATTTCTGCCAGCATGAGAGCGATTTTGGCTCCAATACTAAAAATCTCAGACAAAATCAAGTGAAACGCTAAACCCAGACTTTACTGAGCCAAATAGAAGCAACCCAGTCCACTCCAAGGCTTTAAAAGAATAAACAAACCCAGAAGGATGGGAAGAATCGAGACGAAACAAGGTGCCAAGGTTTGGACAGCAGGCAGTTGAGTGATAAATGATTTAACATCCTGAGAAATAAAACCTAATCTGACAGTGAGGAAAGTCAAGAACTAACTGGGTTCTGAGCAGCAGACAGCCAAAAGCCAGGAACTGATACATCAGACACTTCTGGAAGTGGAGTCACAGCACACAGGGAAAGAGAATGAAAGGAAGGGAATTGTTTAGAATCAACTCCTCAACTCCCTGGACAACAACCAACAGACAAGCTTCAAACCAACAATTGCATTCTTCAGGGGAAATGGGGAGGGTCTCAGGACTTCAGCCCCAAGGAGTCGAGGGAAGCAAGAGAAGACGTGGGTTATGAAACTGCTGCCCTTCTGTGTGCTCTCAGTATATAGAACATGGACACTTACCTTAAGCAAAATGTTACTGTCTTTCTTTGCCCACAGAAACTGACCATCTCAAAAAACAAAGACCTAATTGGAGCATCACTGCTGAAGGACCAGCCAAGAGTGAAGCCAGCCAATAGGTGCCACACCCAGCTTTGTGGTCACTAGTTATTCTGCAGAGGTTGACACACAAGAATCAGTAGGAATCTAGGGAGACACTCTTCCATGTAAGAGGATTTTTCTGTCCCTGCTGCCAGGTCCCAAATCACAACACAGAGACTTACTATTAATTAAGACACCTCAGCCAATAGCTTAGGTTTGTTTCTAACTAGCTCTTAGAATTTAAATTAACCCATTTCTATTAATTTACTTTCTGCCTCATGGCTTCATTACCTTAACTCTATACTGCCCATGTGGCTTCCCTGCTTCCTCTGTCTCTGGCTGGGGACTTTCTGCATCTCTGCCCTTCTTCCCAGAGCCCTCTCTGTACCCCGAAAATCCTGCCTAGCTATTGGACATTCAGCTTTTTATTAAACCAATCCAAGGGACAAATCTTCAACACTTCCATGAGAAGAAATAAGTACTACAAAGTCAGATACTACAAAATCACCCTCAATTCTGACCCTGTAAATTTGAGGTCCTAAGACTTAGTTTTTAAAGATTTGTTAGAAGGGCTCACAAAACTTACTAGAAGCTGCTCACAGCCATACTACAGCTAAGCACACAGACTAACACCCACCAAGGAAAGACGAACATGGGCAGAAGTCAGAAGAGTCTCAAATTGGAGTTTCCAGTTTTCAGCACCCATGGCATCCTGGGTACTGCTCATCTTCCTAGTAATGGCATACAATGCTATGGACAATGTATCATCCACAGAGCTCAGGCTTTGCTGTACATGGTTTTACTGGGGTGACTGACTGCCCAAATGACTCATCTCAAGTCATAAGTCCTTCAGGAGCTCAGCTGATCCCATATAATCCAAAGCCTTCATGTTAAATCCCATTTAAGTGTAGTCCAAAGATTTCAGACAAGCAATTGTTCCTACCTGTCAGAATAGTCCAAGGTCCTAAGTCAAAAACCAGAACTCTTTTTCTTTGTTTGTTTTTTGAGACAAGGTTTCTTAGTGCAACAGTCCTGGCTATCCTGAACTTGCTTTGTACAGACTAGGTTGGCCTATAACTCAGAGATCTCCTGCCTCTGCCTCCAGAGTGCTGGGATTAAAGGTGTATGCCACCACTGCCCAGACAAGTTCAGTTCTTTACTATACAATTCACCTCTTGGGGATATATGTATGTATGTATGTATGTATGTATGTATGTATGTATTAGGTACATACATACATACATATATACATTTCTCTTTGCCAGCTTTGCCAGTTTCATACATGGATAGAATACATTCTGGTTATTTTCAATCCCTCTCCTCCCTTTCCCACTCCTACTGAACCTCTTTTTCCTTCCCAACAAGACCCCCTCCATTTTTTCATGTCTTTTTTGTTGAGTTTGTTTGTATGTTTTTTTTATGACCCACTAATTAGGATTGCTTGCATAAACATGGGAGAGGTTATTTACTAGATTGTGGAAAATTTACCTGATATGGGATGTCCTTCTGTACGTTGCGAATGTGTGTTGCTTTTATTGGTTGATGAATAAAGCTGATTTGACTAATGGACAGGCAGAATAGAGCCAGGCAGGAAATCCAAACAAAGAGTCATAGAGAAAGAAGACAGAGTCATAGTGGGGCAGTGGCGGTGCACACCTTTGATTCCAGCACTCAGGAGGCAGAGGCAGGTGGATCTCTGTGAGTTCAAAGCCAGCCTGGTCTACAGAGCTAGTTCCAGGACAAGCTCCAAAGCAATACAGAGAAACCCTGTCTGGGGAAAAGAGAGAGAGAGAGAGAGAGAAACAAGAAGAAGAAGGTCAGAGTCATAGAGATGCCATCCAGCCACCCAAGGAACAACATGTCTACAGACCGGTGAAAGCCACCACCCACATGGCAATACATAGACTAATAAAAATGGGTTAATTTAATTGTGAGAGCTAGTCAGTAATATGCCTGAGCCATTGGCCAAACAATTACAATTAATATTAAGCCTCAGAATGGTTATTTAATAAGCAGTTGCAAGGACTGGCAGGTAGGAGAGAAACTGGTCCACTGGGACCAGGGCAGGACAGAAAAACTTCCAACTATACTTATCAGTGGCCCAAAGAAGAAAAGTGACTCCTCCTCCCCCAGTAATTCTTAATTGCCTACAGCTCCTCAGAGATGGATAGGACCTGATAAGCCCCTCCACATCCAACACAGAATGTTGACCAGTCCTGTCATGCTAGGTTTTGTGCAGATAATCACATATGCTGTGCATTCTTTTTTATATATTTTTTTATTATTTTATATATCAATCCCAGTTTCCTCTCCCTCTGGTCCTCTCATACCTCCCACCCCATCCACTTCCTAGGGAGGGTGGGGCCTTCTAGGAAGGATCATCAAAATCTGTTAAGTCATTTGGGGTAGGACCTAGGCTCTCCCTCGTGTCTCTAGGCTAAGTGAGTATCCCTCCATGAGGAATGTGACTCTGAAGTCCTTTCATGCACTAGGGATACATCCTGGTTCCACTGTCAGAGATCCCATAGACTGCCCAGGCCTTCTAACTGAGACCCACTTAAGAGGGTCTGGGTCGGTCCTATGTTGGTTTCCCAGCTATCAGTCTGGGGTCCACGAGCTGGGGTCAATCTGTCTCTGTAAGTTTCTGCAGCCTGCGCTTGACTCCACTTCTCATTACTTCTCCCTCTCTGAAACTGGGTTCCAGGAGTTCAGCTCAATGTTTAGGTATGGGTGTCTGCTTCTGTTTCCATCAGCTACTTGTAGATCTCTGAACATTTCCCTAGTGCCAGATTTCTCTTTAAACCTATAATGGTTCCCTCTATTATGGTATCTCTTTTCTTGCTCTCCTCTATTCCTCCCCAGACTCAATCTTCCTGCTCTCTCATGTTTTCCTCTCCTCTCCTCTTCTCCCCTTCTCTTTTTCCTAACTCCCTCTCCACTCACTGCCCCTACTCCCAATATGCTTAGGAGATCTTGTCCCTATCCCCTTCTTTGAGGGACCATGTATGTCTCTCTTTTCCTTGTTTCCTGGCTTTTCTGGTGTTGTGAATTGTAGTCTGGTGATCCTTTGCTCTATGTCTAAGATCCATATATGAGTGAGTACATACCATGTTCATCTATTTGTGACTGGGTTACCTCATTCAGGATAGTTTCTTCCAGTTCCATCCATTTGCCTGCGAATTTCAAGATATTGTTTTGTTGTTGTTGTTGTTTTGTTTAGCACTGAGTAGTATTCCATTTGTGTAAATGTACCATATTTTCTCCATCCATTCTTCAGTTGAGGAAATTTAGGTTGCTTCCAGGTTTTGGCTATTACAAATAATGCTGCTATGAATACAGTTGAACAAATGTCCTTGATATATGAATGTGCATCTTTTGGGTATATGCCTAAGAGTAGAATTACTGGATCTTGAGGTAGACCGGTTCACATTTTCCTGAGGAACCACCATCCTGATTTCCAAAGTGGCTGTACGGGTTTACATACCCACCAAGAGTGGAGGAGTGTACCCCTTTCTCCACATCATCTCCAGCATAAACTGTCTTTGATGTTTTTGATTATAGCCATTCTGACAGGAGTAAGATAGTATCTCAGAGTTGTTTTGATTTACATTTCCCTGATGGCTAAGGATGTTGGGCACTTCCTTAAGTGTCTTTCAGCTATTTTAGGTTCTTCTATGAAGAATTCTCTATTTAGTTCTATACCTCCCATTTTCTCTTCTAGGAGGTTCAGTGTGGCTGGATTTATGTTGAGGTCTTTAATCCATTTGGACTTAAGTTTTCTGCATGGTAATAGGTATGGATCTATCTGCAGTCTTCTACAGGTCAGCATCCAGTTATGCCAGCATCATTTGTTAAAGATGCTTTCTTTTTTTCCATAGTATAATTTTAGTTCCTTTCATCAAAAATCAGATGTTTGTAGGTGTGTGGGATAATATCAGGGTTTCATTTGATTCCATTGGTCTTCCTGTCTATTTTTGTGCCAATACCAAGCTGTTTTCAGGACTATAGCTCTATAATAGAGCTTGAAGTCAGGGATGGTGATGCCTGCAGAAGTTCCTTTTTATACAGGGTTGTTTTGGCTATCCTTGGTCTTTTGTTTTTCCATATAAAGTTGATTAATATCCTTTCAAGGTCAGTGAAGAATTGTGCTGGGATTTTGAAGGGGATTGCATTGAATCTGTAGATTGATTTTGGCAAGATTGCCATTTTTACTATGTTGATCCTACATACCAAGAGCATGGGAGATCTCTCCATTTTCTGGTATCTTTTTTAATTTCTTTCTTGAAAGACTCAAAGTTCTTGCAATATAGGTCTTTCACTTGTTTGGTTAGCATTACCCCAAGATATTTTATGTTGTTTGTGGCTATTGTAAAGGGTGATGTTTCTCTGATTCCTTTCTCAGCCCCTTTTATCTGTATATACTAGGATTACTGATTTTTTTTTTAAGTTAATCTTGTATCCGGCCACTTTGCTGGAGGTGTTTCTCAGCTGTAGGAGTTCCCTGGTAGAGATTTTTTGGTCTCTTATGTAAACTATCATATCATCTGCAAATAGTGACAGTTTGACCCCTTCCTTTCCAATTTGTATCCCCTTGATCTCCTTTTGTTGTCTTATAGCTCTAGCTAGAACTTCAAGTACAATATTGAAGAGATATGGAGACAGTGAACAACCTTGTCGTGTTTCTGATTCTCCATTTAGTTTGATGTTGGCTGTTGGTTTACTGTATATTGCTTTTATTATGTTTAGGTATGTTCCTGTTATCCCTGATCTCTCCAAGACCTTTATCATGAAGGGTGTTGGATTTTGTCAAAGGCTTTTTCATCTAGTGAGATGATCATGTGGTTTTTATTTTCAGTTTGTTTATATGGTGAATTACATTGATATATTTTCATATGTTGAACCATCCCTGCTACCCAGGGATGAAGCCTACTTGGTCATGGTGGATGATGACTCCGATGTGTTCTTGGATTTGATTTTCTAGTATTTTACTGAGTATTTTTGCATCAATGTTCAGGAGGATATTGGTCTTCAGTTTTCTTTCTTAGTTGTGTCTTGATGTGGCTTTGGTAACAAGGTAATTGTAGCCTTGTAAAAAGAGTTTGGCAATGGCTCTTCTGCTTCTATTGTGTGGAACAGTTTGAGGGGCATTGGTATTAGTTTGTCTTTGAATTTCTGGTAGAATTCTGCATTGAAACCATCTGGGCTTTTTTTTGGGGGGGGTTGGTAGACTTTTAATGATTGATTCTATTTCATTAGGGATTATGGGTCTATTTAAATTGCTTATCTGTCCTTGATTTAATTTTGGTAAGTGATATCTATCTAGAAAATTGTCCATTTTCTTTAAATTTTCAAATTTTGTGGAGTACAGGTTTTCAAAGTATGACCTAAGATTCTCTGGATTTCCTCGGTGTCCATTGTTATGTCCCCCTTTTCATTTCTAATTTGGTTAATTCCCATTTCTCTCTCTGTTTTTTTAGTTAGTTTGGATAAAGGTTTGCCTATCTTGTTGATTTTCTGGAAGAACTAACTCTTTGTTACATTGATTCTTTGTATTGTTTTCTTTGTTTCTACTTTATGGAATTCAGCCCTCAATTTGATTATTTCCTGGCTCTACTCCTCCAGGGTGAGTTTTCTTCTTTTTGTTCTAGAGCTTTCCCTTGTGCTGTTAATTCTCTAAGGTGACTATCCTCCAGTTTCTTCATGTGGCCATTTAGTGCAATGAACTTTCCTCTTAGCACTGCCATGTCACCTCTTGGCTTTAATTGGAGTGTTGCTCCAAGGGCTCTTCATGTTTCTGGTTTGGGGGATATTTTCTAGACTTTAGTCATAGGGACAATGTTAAATGGTTTCCAGTAGTGACTCGGGAAGGGTAGCACAGATTCCCAAGCTTGTGAGACCAAACCAAGAGGACTGTATGTCCGCCTAGATTACACAGAGCAAGATTCAGAGAAAAAAAAATTATACACACACACACACACACACACACACACACACACAAATTTAGGGCACTGGAGAGATGGCTCAGTGGTTAAGAACACTGGCTGTTCTTCCAAATGACCCAGGTTCAATTTCCAGCACCCACATGGGAGCTTACAACTGTAACTCCAGTTCCAGGGAATCTATCACCCTCACACAGACACACATAGAGATAAAAACATTAATGCACATAAAACAAAAAATAAATATATTTTTAAATATAAATTTAAAAATTCTTATAATAAGTTAGTCATCTTTCAAAAGTGAGGATTTTCTGGCCTATAGATTTCATGACTCTGGTCATGAACAAGGTGGCTTACTCAATAGAGGCCATTGGTAGATGCTACGTGTTCAAGTACCTGAAGACTTGAGTTGGATCCTGGAACCTGGATCCCACAAGGTAACAAGGGGGAACTGAGTCTCCACATACAAGATACAGTATATGTGCATTCATTCATTCACAAACACATACGAAAGTAAATAAATAATTTTTAAAAGATTCCCTGGGTTACTTCTAAGTACTATACAATAGTTTTTAACATACCCCAATCAGCATTTCGAAGCAGCTATGGTCCACAGAATGTCAGCACCAAGACTGTAGGTTTGAACAAAACAGTTAAAGAAATACCTTCTGAGGCAAGAGATGACTAAGTGGTTTAGGGCACTGGCTGCTCTCCCCTCTGCCTCTGTCTCCAGAGTGCTCGGGTTACATGTGCATGCCACCATGTCCAGCACACCAGGTATTACACATTGCTTCAAACTGATGACCCACATTAGCTTGGGCAACCTCAGTGGTTCCTGTTTCTCATGATAAGTCAGTACTAGCTGAAGGACAGACAGATTGATTCAGTACTAGGTGGGAAAGTATTAGTGTGCAGTTAGGCCTGACAATGTATTCAGATGAAGGAGACACAAACACTTCATGTGAAAACCATTCAGTCTTTCCTGGTCTCCATCTAAATATTGACCTCGATGTATAGCCCTGTGCCCTCCAACGTGCATCAGGTCCATCAGGGTTTCAACAACTTTTCAGTCTTTCTTATTACTAGTATATAAAAGCCCTACTAGTTGTTAAAAAAAAGATGGAGTTGGTAAATTGATTGTTAATTACACAAACAATAAATCATGAATGTTAGAAAATGAAACATTACAAAGAAAAAACTCTAATATCACACTCATGAGAACAGGAGGACCCCAGATTCAGCCTCAGCCAGGATAACATAACAAGACCCCGCCCAAGGGCAGGATCTAAACAGCATCTTCCATGCCAGACAGGACCACTGCTCTCAAGAACTCACAAGTGTTGCACCAGGTCCCGCAGGAGATCCAGTCCTAGCATGGAAGAGGTAGAGATTCTTAAGCCCCACCCATCACAGGGGCACTATGGGTAGCTGATAGCTCTATGGGAGAGGTTTTGTTTTGTTTTGTTTTTTAAGGGGTATGGCCCCTGATAGGTCAACCACATTCCAATGGATAGCCCCCACTCTCCTGAGTTTGTAAGCACCCCAAATTAGATTTGGTAAGGTATTTTAATAAAAAGAAGAAGACCCAAAGTTGTGTGGGAGTGGGGAGACAAGAAGTGGGTCTGGAAGAAGTTAGAGGAAGAAGCAGGAAGCCAATGTGATGAAAATACATTGTACAGAGTTCTTAAAGATGTAATTAAACTATTATGTTAAAAAAACAACATCCACAACTAGGTATGATGGCTAATGCCTGTCACAGAGAACTCAGGAGGCAGAGGCAGGTGGATCATCCGGGCCAGGATGGTCTACAGAGTGAGTTCCAGGACAGCCAGGGCTACACAGAGAAACTCCGCCTCAACATTCCGTCTCAACAAACAAGCAAATAAACACTTCCACAATAAGTATCAGCATAAATAATTACTGTACCAATTCTAATTGGTATTAATAATAAAAACCCAGAGTCAAATACAGGAGTTAATGCTGAAGATCAGAGAAGCAGAGCCACTAGAGTTCTTACCTCTACCAATGCTCAAACCAAAGGGGCAATCCTGTCCTCAGACTGCACTGTTCCTCACACAACTCTGAGCTCCTGTCTCCTCCCATCTTAAATTCCTCTCTCTACCCAGCCATATGCCTTCCTGTCTCCACCTCCTTAGAGCTGGGAATAAGATGTGTCCCTCCAAGTACTGGGATTATCTTTGTGTGAGCTCTGTTTCTCTTTTAGACTGGATCATTTTCATGTAGCTCAGGATAGCCTTGAACTAACAGAGATCTGCCTGCCTCTGTCTCCTGGGTGCCAGGATTAAAGGTATGTACCACCACTGCCTGGCCTCTATGACCAACTAGTGTGACTAGCTTTGCACTCTGATCTTCAGTCAACCTTTGTTAGATCATGAACAAAATATCATCACAAATAATAATTTATTCTAAAAAAAATAGTTTAGTGTTTGCTTACAGTTTTGCTTGTATGTATGTCTGTGTACCTTGTGCCTGCCTTGTGTCCTCAGGGGCCAGAAGAGGGCACTGGATACCCTGGAACTGGAGTTTCAGGTTGTCATGAGCCACTATATAGGTGCTAGAAACTGAATCTGGGTCCTTTGGGGGAAAAAAAAGAATAAAATAGCTATGTTCTTAACTGCTGAGCTATCTCTCCAGCCCTAAATCATAATCTTTAAGTGATCAGTAAGAGACCGTGTTAAAATTTCTGATTGTGGTCGTCACCATACAGAGTCAGATAAAAGGCACAGGACTTTGTATTATTGGCTTTGCCCTTGCTGTATTATCTTAAGTCAAAAATCTATGCATAAAGTTCGACCGCCTCAACCAGCTACTACTAATAAAGCAAGCTTGAATTTTTAAAATATCAGACCCATTCACTGGTTAAATATGAGAGTTAAGAAAAGGGATTTTATGTAAATTGGCAGTAGACGAAGATTTCTCTCTCTCTCTCTTTTCTTTTTAAGCGAAGCCCCAGAGGACGAGGATAGCCTGTATATTTTCCCTAAGTCTTTGAGCTCTAGCTGAATGCTCACCTAATCTATAAAAGCCCGCTGTGATTTTTTTGCTTCTGATTTCTTGTTACACTTACAGCCCCTAACACATGACTTAGCCCTTAATCGTAAAGTCTTTTATCCTTTCCCAATTATTGCCCTTGGCTCCCCAGCCAGGCTGTCAGTTCTTTGAGGACAGAGTTGGTCCCTCCACTATCCCCTCCAGTGCTGACTATTTGGGACACTGATACCTAACGCAGCTCAAGACATACAGTTAAGTATCTATTAGGAACATTTGTTGGTCTTCAGTCTCCCCATTGGGTAATCTTTCTGGCAGACCATTCTAGTTACTGATGCATATTTTGGATCCCCAAAGATAAATCTCTAGAAATACTGAAACTTACAAATATGTCAAAGATGGCCACTTCAATTTAGACAGTCTCTAAATAATCTGGCATTTGAGGTTTTTTTCCCCTTCTATCAGCTAGAAACCTAAGCTCCCCAAAGCCCCTTTTTTCCTATTTTCCACCAGATGACAGCTGCAATGACTTCCAGAGTTCAAGCCAGTACACAAATCATGTATAGTACCATGGAAATCTGCAGGTCTGTGTATTTGGTGAGCTCATTACACAATAAAACTTAAGGTCAGAGATTAAATTCTGTTTCACAGCAAACAAAAATCAGTTTGACAACATGCAACCAACAGTCTGTTTAATACAATGCTTTCAAATGGCAAGTTTTGCATCTGTTGCAAACATTTGCATATTTTTTAAACTTGGTTATAAAACTATCAGAAATCACAATCCTAAAGTAACACAGAAATTGTAAATGGTGTTTTCTTTCTTAGCTAACACGAGCTTAGAACATATGACCATGAAATTGATCGCTCACTTTTAGAATTGGCAATTTTTTCCTATGCAATTGTTTTTTATTTTAATTTAGCAGGTGTGTGTGTGTGTGTGTGTGTGTGTGTGTGTGTGTGTGTGTTCACAGTCTATGTATGGAGGTCAGAGAGCAACTTTATGGAATCAGTTCTCTCCTACAACCTTTATGTGGGTCCAGGAATCGAACTCAAATCACAGATTTGCTCAGCAAGTGCCTATACTCATTAAGCCATCTTACCAACCTATAGATGGAGTTTATGTCCCACCTGATCCCAAAACCCCTTAGTCCCAAATAAACACACAGAGGCTTATATTAATTATAAACTGTTTGGCCGATGGCTTAGGCTTCTTATTTGGCTAGCTCTCTCTTAATCATTATCCCATTTCTATTAAATTGTGTATTGATTGCCATGAGGCTATAGCTTACACGTAATGCTCTAGCATGTTACTCCTTTGGTGACTACATGGTGTCTCTCTGGTGACTCTCTGCATCCTCTCTGCAGCCTTCTCTTAGTCTGCTCACCCCACCTATTCTTCCTGCCTAGCTACATCTTGCCTGTCCATTGGCCAAAATAGCTTTATTCTTCCACCAATAAGAGAAACATATTCACAGCATACAGAAGGACCTCCCCCATCACCAGCCCATTAATATAATTTTATAAAGGAACAAAATAATTAATCTTTCATTTTTTCTTTCCCTTTTCATTCCTTCTGTCCTTCAATAAATGATAAATACTTGTGATACATGGACAGATTTAAATACTTCAAGAAATCCAAGAGTTAAAAAAAAAAGTTATCCTAGGCTTTTAAAATATTTAATTATTTGAGATATGTCATAAATGTATCAATGTGTTACAATTGTACCTCCCTCCTATTTCCCTCTTTCAGTTTCCCTCCCAACTCTCCTCCACACACCTCCCTACCAACTTCATGTCTTCATCTTTCCTCTCTCTCCTTTTCAGTATATCTCAGTGCAACCAGTTAATTCTGTGGGGCTGCTCCTTGGCCATCACTAGAGCATGGGCCACCTAGCAGTGGCCACGCTCCCACAGAAAATGAATGTGTGTGTGTGTGTGTGTGTGTGTGTGTGTGTGTGTGTGTGTGTATCTGCATGAGTATATGTACACTTGTGCATTCTAGTGCCTGAGGCAGCAGGCGGCTTTGGATCCCTGGAGCTGGAGTTACAGGACTTTGTGAGCTGCCCAGCTGTCCTCAGGATAGAGCAGGGTGTACTCTTACCACTGAGACATCTAACCATCCCTCCAAAGCCTTATTTATTTATTTATTGCATTTTATGTATATGAGTGTTCTATTTGCATGTATTCCTGCATGACAGAAGAGGGTATCAGACTCCATTATAGATGGTTGTGAGCCACCATGTGGTTGCAGGGAATTAAACTCAGGACCTCTGGAAGAGCAGCCAGTGCTCCTAACTGCTGAGCCATCCTTCCAAAACTTTTTTTCTTTTTCTTTTATTTATTTCCCCTTCTTTTTCAAGACAGAGTTTCTCTGTGTGGCTTTGGAACCTGTCCTAGAACTAGCTCTTGTAGACCAGGCTGCTCTCAAACTCACAGAGATCCTCCTGCCTCTGCATCTGAAGCTTTTTAAGAGAAACATTTTTAGTGTCAAACAACAACAGCAGAATTGGAATTTCAAAGAGAAAAAAAAAATAGTTCAGAGAAATGACTAAAACTTAAGGAACATTGTCAACACTAGTTGAGAGAAAAAAAAAAAAACCTATAAAACAAGAAAGTACTGCAATGCAAAGATGGCTGAAGGTAAACTACAGAATTAAATTGTGCTGAGAATAACTTGAGACACAGTTTCATATAACCTTGGCCAGTCCAAATCATCATGCCCAGTTTATGTGACGCTGGCACAGCTTCCTGCTTGCTAAGCAAGCAATGTACTGTCCTCAGTCCCGATTGTATTTTGTTACTGTTCTAGTTTGCTTTTTGTCGTTGCTACTGCTGTGATAAAAACCATGAACAAAAGCAACTTGAGGAGGAAACAGCTTATTTGGCTTACAGATCGCAGTTCATCATCCAGGGAAGCCAAGGCAGGAACTAGAAACAGCTGTTTGAAGCAGAAAGTAGATAGAAATACAGCTAACTGGCTTGCTTCCAGGCTCATAGTCAGTTAACTTTTCTTACAAAGCCCATGCCTGCCTGCCTAGGGATGTTACGGCCCATGGTGGGGCTAGGTCCACCTATATCAATGAGCAATCAAGAAAATGCTCTCACAGATAAGCCAACAGGCCAATCTGATGGAGGCAATTCCTCAGTCAAGGCTCCCTCTTCTCAGGTATGTTGTTGACAACCAAGATAGCAACCACACCTTCCTTCTTTCTTTTCTGGTTTTTTGTTTGTTTGTTTGTTTGTTTGTTTGGTTGGTTGGTTGGTTTTTTTGTTTTTTTTTGTTTTGTTTTGTTTTGTTTTGTTTTGTTTTTTGTTTTTTGTTTTTTGAGACAGGATTTCTCTGTGGAATAGCCTTGGCTGTTCTGGAATTTACAGAGCTCCACCTGCCTCCCAAGCATTGGGATTAAAGGTGTGCCTCACCAAGCCCAGCCCAGCACACTTAAACTTAACTCCTTTCTTTCCCCACTGATGTTTCCTATACTTCAGCCACTCTGTCCTCATCCCTTCTGCTGCCATAGCCTCCAGGAAACCTCATTCCATTAGTTGGATTTGGTTGTAGGTTCATTTATTTTTATGTTATGTGCTTGTTTTACTTCCATGTGTGTATGTTTACCATGTGCACAGCTGGTGTACTCAGATCAGAAGGCATCAGATCCCCTGGAAGTAGTGTTGGAGCCACCATGTGGGTACTGGGAACTGAGACCTGGTCCTCTACAAAGGGCAGAAGTGCTCTTGACCATGAACCATCTATCCAATCCAAATAAAATGGATTTGTTTTTTCAACCTATATATGTGGAGATCATGGGGTCTTTGATCTCTATGACAAATTCGTTCCATTCAACATAATGTCCTCCAGATCCTCACAAAGCTTCCGTCCTTTAACACTGAGTTGATAACTGCTGTGTTGGCCAGTCACAGAAATAATAGCTGCAGTCTTCAATCACTATGGATGTCATATGAAGGAAAGCTCCTGCTGGGTGTGGTGGCATACATCTTTAATCTCAGCACTTGGAGACAGAGGCAGGCAGATCTATGTGAGTTCAAGGCCAACCTAGTCTATACAGTTTGTCTCAGGCCATATAGACCTAAACAGTGAGACCCTGCCTTAAAAAGAAAGGAAGGGAGGGAGGGAGGAAGGAAGAGACTCTGTTTATGATAGGGTAACCCAATTAGGTTAAAAGTCAAGAATGACTCTTTTCAGAACACAATAGAAGTTGTGTAAGACCCTCAGAATGAGGAGTCTTCCAGGTTTGGTCGATACCCCAAGAACTCAATGTCCAGTCCAGTTGCTGAAAAACACAAGAGGCTTTAATGAACAGGAAACGTTTGCACAAATGGGCTCCTCCAGCACGCAGGCTAGAGAGAAGCCCCCTCCCCCTGGGCCCAGGTGTTTTTAAAGGCAAACCCACAAGCTTGGGGAGGGGGGTGGGACCCTTGGAGGCCGGATGGTCTGCTATTAGGGTCAGCAGACCTTAGGGCCTCAGGGTGTGCTAATTAATCTTGTCTGGGCAAACCAGAGTTGCAGCTATCTCTTTGTTCCCTTAGGACCCTATTTACCACCTGCTGACTCACAGGAAAGGAGGGGCAGTGTGAATTCTTCTTATCTCAGGGCCTTGTGAGAGGAAGTTAGCAAATTCCAAGGAACAGATATTGGTTTCCAGGTTAGTCCATCATTAACATTACTTTTTAGGTCTTTCAGTTGTTGTCGTCATTGTTGTAATATATAATCTTGTTGGACCTAGAACTCACTACATATACCAGAACAGCCTCAGACTTCAAGTAATTCACCTAATTCTGCCTAGGTCATGACAGTTTTTAAAAAACTTGAGTCAATATTGCCACTTACCTTATTTAAGATATTTATGTAAATATGTGTTCTATTTGAACCACCGGCTAACACCTGAACAATCTGGAAAGTCCCATTCCTCCCCCTCTCCCCTCACACCCAAGACCCACACTGCTCAAAGAGTAGCAAATGCACCAAACAAAGAAAAAACAAAACCCAGTTCTGAATTCTTGGTGGCTATTGCAGCTTCCCCCCATGAAGTTGTCAACTGTCCAAGTTGCTGTCTAAGCACTTAAGATGTTGACCACACTTGGGCACAAGTATGTGGTGGACACATCATCACCCCTCACCTACAACCTAGTTCAGCAGTGTGACTTCTCTGGCCTCAATCTCTGGTACCAGAGAACCTACCCAAGAGTTGCTCTCAATAAACCTGTTGTTAAACTTTTTTGATTCAGCTTGATCTGGCTTACTGTATCATCAGAGAAACCTATTATGGGAGAGGGGCAGAAAACCTATTAATAAGTACATTTGTCAAGAGCCTAAAGGTGTCAGGGATCTAATTTAATTCTCACACAAACTACTATATAATCTCCATTTTATTGATGCTGCAGCATAGTCTTTGAAGTGAAAGGTCAAGAAATTAGCCCAAATACACAGAATCAAAGGGGAAAACCCTTCAGTCAAAGACAAAGCCATGATTGAGGCTAAACTACATGTGTATTCAAGTTAAAAGAATAGCTTCAATTAACTCCAGTACAGTTCTGTGATTTCTGTTTATGACATAATACCTGACATAAACAACTTAAGAAGAACAATGTATTTAGACTCAGAGCTTCAGCTGTCTCGATACCAGGTTGGCCAGCTCCTTGTTTCTGGGTCTATGATGAGGTGTAGTCAGAAGAAAGGCATAGTAGCAGAAAACTGTTTTTCTGACCCATAGCAAGGAAGCAGAGAGCAGGGGTTATTCTGTTGGCTGGCTTCCTCATTTGTTCCTTTTGGGGCCCTCAGCCATCATTCCCCACATCCCATTGTCTCCTCTTCTTTGGAAACACCTTCATAGATACACCCAGAAATGTGCTTTACTGACCCAAAGGTACTTACTTTTCAATGCAAGCAAGATGACAAGATAAAACACAGATTCCTAAAGTCAATTTTCTACTCTACCTAAAACACATGGCAAGAGGATCCAGTGGAAGCCACTGACTTTGTCTTTACACTAAGACTGACCTTGTCTTGGACTTCACTCTTGCTCACACTATGTAGCAGGTCTTTGTTTCAGACCAGCCTGTTATGGAGTCGGAGCCCAGGATCTCTGAGCAAGACTTGGGGACTAATAATGCCTTCAGTGATTGTAACCTGAGCCAGGTGTATCCAGCCTCCTATTGTCAGTTCTTGCCTGCCATACTGGAGGGTACTTCCTGCTCTCTGCAAGACCCAGGCATTCCAGAGAAAGTCCTAACAGATGAGATGAAGTTCTTTAAGATGTCCAAACATGGGTGAAGTTATGTAACATGAACTTAAGTTCTGATACTGCAACTGTATTTTTTTTTTTCTTTTTCCTTTTTTGCTTGTTTGTTTGCTGTGCTATGCTACTTGAATTAATACTCCAGCCCCATCTCTTTTTGTTATGTGCTTTTATGACTATTCAAATTCTTTATTGTAGCACCCATTCTAAGTTCTCCACCTCATCCAAGATACCAACTTAACAGAAACATGAAGAGCCTTTCCAAGACTTCACTGCTGATGCCCACTCTGCTCCTTTGTGTGTGGAGGAGGGCACAGGGGACACCTGCTAAGCACTCTGTCACAAACAAATACCCCTAGATTTTTAACTTATTTTGAGTCTCGGTCTGGCTAAGTTGATCAGACTGAACTTGAACTTAATGTTCTCCTGCCTCATCTTTTCAAACAGCTAGGACCAAAGGCCTGTGACACCAGGCAAAAATGCCTCTCTACTCAAATTCAAGTCAAATACTGAAGTATAACATGGCATGCCTTTGTTGTTGTTGTTGTTGTTTGGTTGGTTTGGTTTTTCAGCACAGGGTTTCTCTGTGTAACAGCTCTGGCTGTCCTTTAACTAGACTGGCCTCAAACTCACAGAGATCCATCTGCCTCTGCCTCCCCAGTGCTGGGATTTAAGGTGTGCACCACCACTGCTCGCCGATTACATGATACATAGATAAATCCATTATTATTATTATTATTATTATTATTATTATTATTATTATTAAAGGACAGAAAGGCAGAAATCTAGAATCTAGGTATCCCAGGATTTGGAGGGATTGGTTTGTTTCTTTAAGACATAATTTTGTTCTTCAGCATTGGACAGCTTTGTGATCTTTCTGCCCCACCTCTGGAGTACTAGGATTACACAACAGGCCACCATACCCAGCACTTTCCAGTTTTCAAAGGAAGTAGGATCTGAAAATCCATAACAGTAGGTACATTTTAGCATCATACCTCTGCAGCCCTGGCCACAAAGTCATTGTCTTCACAACAAGGGTCACAGCCAACACTTCCATAACAAAAGATGGGTTAACAAGAGAAAAGCATAGCTAACTTTTGCTCTTGGACTTTCGCATATGCAGGAATTCTCCCAGGGAAGATTCAATGCTCCTGGAAATTCTGTTCATTGCTATGCTTATTTCAATGAAGGATGATCAGCCACTGAGAAGCAAAGGGGAGTGGACTAATGGTGAGATGTTGAAAAGGAACACGCAAACAAGGTCCCCCACTCACTTTCCTATTGGCCTCTCTCTGTAGGGTTCCTTCCTCTTGGAGATAGAGTGGGACCCCTCAAGGGTCAGACAAAGTGTGTCTGGAAATTTCTGTACAGTGAGCTCTTCTGCAGAAGACAAGGGAAGCCTGGCAAGGTTGTATATACCTGTAGTCCGAGCATTCAAAAGGCTGAAGTGAATCAAAACAGGTTAGAATTCAAGCCTAGCCTGCACTTCTTAGTGAGAATCTGCACCTCCCTACCCCCTGCCCCCAAATAAAGGGTGCTGGGAGAAATATTTCCAGACTTTATGGGTGTTTTGGGGAAAAAGGGTTCTAGTTTCTGTGTCCTATCTTAGAAAGACAAAAAAGAGGGGAGAGGAGGTTCCGAAGAATCTTGGTTCAGAGCCTCTTTCCTCATCTAAAGTATTTAACACAACAAAGAGCCCTGCTTGGAGGGTTGGGTGATGTTCTGATCCCCAACAATAAGTCAATTTGGCAGACTACGTTCACAGGCTTCATACAAGGAGATAAACTATGCCTTTTTTTTTTTTTTAAGATTCATTTATTTATTATGTACACAGTATTCTTTCTACATGTATGCCTACAGGCCAGATCTCATTACAGCAGGTTTTGAGCCACCGTGTAGTTGCTGGGAATTGAACTCAGGACCTCTAGAGGAGCAGTCTTAACCTCTGAGCCATCTCTCCAGCCCCACTATTCCTTAATTTAAAGGAGCTCGCTTTGCAATGACTGCTCTCAAAATCAACCGCATGTTCTTGTGGTAAATGACTGATTAAAAAAACAAAAAGAGGTTTAAAGTTTAGGTAAGTTCTGAGGGTCTAAGAAAGTGTTTAAGGCATGTAAATGGAGGTTGTAAAGGTCTAAGGAAGTAATTTAAGATATATATATATATATATATATATATATATATGAGAAATATCTCAGATTTCTTTCCCTCTCTGTGCTATTGTTATATTAAGATTTTTCAAGTCAGACAGTGGTGGCAAACGCTTTTAAACCCAGCACTTGAGAGGCAGAAGCAGGGGTATCCCTGTGAGTTTCAGGCCAGCCTGATCTACAGAGTGAATTCTAGAACTTACAAAGTGAATTCTAGAACTGCCAGGACATAGAGAACCCCTATCTTGGAAAAAAAAAAATCAAGTATGCTTCAGGGAGTAGGTTTAGATACACCTTTCACAGGTCAGACAGATTCCATTTAAGTACTCCTGTCAGTCAATAGCCTAACCTTCCCTGCCTTGTGTTTATTTCTAAGAGTGGGATCTATCCCTGGGTCTTGCTACTCTCCCACTCAACTACCAGGACCAAGAGCCCGAAAGTTCCAAGGGTACACCCAAGAAAAGATTTTCCTTAAGCTCAACTTTACCTTCTCTCCCTAGTTTATATTTGCCCCAGCAGATTTCCAGTCAACTGCAGACTTCTTCAAACGTGTCAGCCCAAATGCTTTTGGCTAAATTTCCCAACCATGCTGAGTCTCAGCATCCCTAACTGCCCCAAAGTAGCATGCACTTCCCCAGCCTCAGGTGGCCTGGCAGAGCCAGGGCAGCAAGTGAAACAGATGTCCCTAGCCTGGCCTCTTCTTGCCCTTCCTACCTTTTCACCATCATGCCAGCCTTCCTACCCCCCACCCCACACACAAAATGGCACCCCAGTTTCGACAGGAAGCAGTTACAGGAGAGATTAAGTCACTCCTTTTCAACAAAAAGGGCAGGAATGTTAGATCTCAAAGAAACCCTTGAAAAGGTTAGCTGTGGCTCCTCCCAGCACTTCCTAACCCAAACCTCTCCCTCTCAGGGGTGGGGCTTCCATTTCCCTTCCTCCAGGTGATCCTGGCTCATGGCTGGCTCTGTTCCTGGACCTCTTTTGGTTCCCTTGTCCCCATTGTTAGCATCCAGGCACACTTGGGCCCGGCTGCTTGCGGGGGCGCATGGCAAGCAGTACCCCTGGCTTTGTATGTAGGTGCAAAAGGTCCCTCTAAGAGATAAGCTCCACCCACTCCACCCCACCCCCACCCCAGCAACCCATTCCTCTGAAGAGGTAGGCAGGCCTTTTCCTGTTTCTCTTCCCTCTCTCTCTCTCTCTCTCTCTCTCTCTCTCTCTCTCTCTCTCTCTCTCTCTCTCTCTCTCTCTCTGTGTGTGTGTGTCTCTGTCTCTCCATCTTTGTCTCTCTCTCCCTTCCCTTTCCCTACTCCCTTCCCTTCAGTCATGGTTTGTCCCTCACAAGCCATGGGGCTTCCTGCCAAGGTCCCTCTCGAGCCTTACTGTAACTAACACCCATCTTTTCTCTCTTGCCCCCCACCCCATGGCCTGATCTATTCTACTGTCCAGGGTCAGTCTAGACCCTTCTAGATGCCTCTGGCTGTTTTTTCCCTCATCTCTACAATAAGCCTTCTCCTCAGTCATACCTAGGAGCAGCCATGTCCTCATTTTTTTTTTTTTTCCATCTCTTTCCTCCCTGAGACACCTCCTCGACTCTGATATTTACCCCCTTTTGCTTTCATGTCATAATTTATTTTTATTTTATTTTTGAAGATTCCACATGAGAGAAAAACGTGTCATGTTTCTTGTAGCTTATCTTGCTTGACATGGTGATCTCCAATTCCATCCATTCTCTTTGGGGTAGAATACCCACTATGTATACACACAGCATTTTCTTTTTTCCATTCATCTGTTGACACACATATCTTAGCTGTTGAGAACAGTGCTAGAATGAGAAAAATGGATGTTCATGTAATACTGAGGTACACTGACTCTGATTCCTTTAGGAAAATACTCAGAAAGGGCAAAGCTAGATCATGCTGTCCATCAATCTATTTTTAGTTTATTGAAGACCCTCCATAGAGGGATTTCCATAGAGACTAGACTAATTTACATTCCCACTAACACTTGAATAAGGTTATTTGTTATCTGGGGGAGGGGTTGTTAACTGTATAGTTTTGTTGAGACAGCTTATCTGTAGCCCTGGCTGTTCTGGAACTCACTCCCTAGATCAAGCTGTCCTCAAGCTCAGGTCCACCTGCCTCTGCCTCCAGAATACAGAGATTAAAAGTGTGTGCCGCCACACCCATACTTAATTGTTGACCTTTGTGTGCTTTGGGGTTTTTCTATCTTGTTTGTTTTGGGTTTTTGAGACATAGTTTCATTATGTAGTCCAGACTGACCTCAAACTCAAGATCTTCCTGTGTTAGCCTCTGGAGTAGTGCAAATACATATATGTGCCACCTGACACAGAAATGTATGTGTGTATACATACACGCATGTGTGTGTGTGTGTGTGTGTGTGTGTGTGTGTGTGTGCTCTAAACCACTGAGCTATCTCTCCAATGCTAATTAAAACAATTTTTGACACATGATTTTACTAGAAATGAGACACTATTCTAGCCTGTTTGGACACCTGAAACTTGTGATATATATACACACATGGCACACACAGAGGGAAAAAGAGAAAGAGAGACAATGATGGAGACAGATAAATGAATAAAAAAAAATCATTTAAATCATTTTAAGAAAGAAAAGAGCTGGTGGTAGCACACACCATTAATTCCAGCACTTGGGAGGCAGAGGTCTACAGAGCGAGTTCCAGGACAGTCAGGACTGTTATACACATAAAAAAAACCCTGTCCTGAAGATTGAGTCAGGGAAAAAAATAGAGGAGAGCAAGAAAAGAGATACCATAATAGAAGGAGCCATTATAGGTTTTAAGGAAAATGTCCAGAGATCTACAAGGATGACCCCAACTAACAATCTAAGCAATAATGGAGAGGCTACCTTAAAGGCCCTTCCCCGATAATGAGATTGATGACTGACTACCTTATATGCCATCCTACATCTTTTCATCTAGTAACTGATAGAAGCAGAAGCAGACACCCTCAGCTAAACACTGAGCTGAACTCCTGGAATCCAGTTGCAGAGGGGTCACGACCAGGCTGGAAAAACCCACAGAAACAGCTAACCTGAACAAGGTTGAGCTCATGGATTCCAGTCTGACAGCTGGGAAACCAGCATAGGACTGACCCAGATTTCCTGAATGTGGGTGTTAGTTAGGACTGGGCAGGTTATGAGGCCTCTGGTAATGGATCAGTATTTATCCCTAGTATAAGAATGGACTTTGGGAGCCCATCCCACATAGAAGAATATTCTCTCAGCCTAGTCACATGGGGGAGGGCCTGGGCCATGCTCCAAATGGTATGACAGACTTTGAAGACTTCCCATGGAAGGCCTCCCCCTCCCTGGGGAGCAGAAAGGGGATGGGATGGGGTTTGATGGCGGAAACAGGGGAGGACTGGAGGGTGCAGGAACTGGGATTGACATGTAAAACAAGCTTGTTTCAAATTTAAATAGAAAAAATTAAAAGAAACCCTGTCTCTAGCAAACAACAAACAGAAAGAGAGAAAGGAAGGAAGGAAGGAAGGAAGGAAGGAAGGAAGGAAGGAAGGAAATGACATGGGTAGTCACTGAAGCAGATGCAGATTTGTCACCACCTAGCCCACCCTCCTGATTCTGGGATGATGTTCCTCTTTTTGTGAAGAAGGAAGAAGGAAAATTTGTTTTAAACTTGCTGTCTCATGGTCACTTTTTTTTTTTAAGTGGTTACCTTTTAGGAAAATTAAGATTCTTATTTACTAGATAAATTGTATCTAAGAACACCTCCCACTTAAATGTCAATAAAAGTAATAGTAATGAACACCCACCAGCTTTGGTTTTTTGAGACAAGGTCACTATGGACCCCTGGCTGGTCTTGAACTCACCATCTCCTGGTCCCAGCACTTCAGCTTCCTGAGTGCTGGCTGATGACTGGCTTCACCACTGTGCCCAGTTAATAACTCCACTGGCTGTTTGTGAATTTCACAAAAGCCCTCATAAAAAGAAAGGCAGTTCATTGGCCTTAATTGTGTCCTGAATTTCCCCCTGCACTGGATTGAAACACTGGCTCTTTCTTGTGCATGTCAGTTGCTCAAGGGCCAAAGGGACGGCTCAAGTGCGTTGGTGCAGAAGGAATAAATGGCACCCTTCTGACCCGCAGGAGTCAATGGGAAGCCCAAACCCCCCCCCCCCCATTTATTACTGGAGAGATCTCTGAGTATCACCCAGCCCTGGAAAGAAAAGATCCGTTTGTTCCCAAGGTTTTTCACTCAAAAAGTCCAACAGAGCCCACCCCTCCCCTTTCCATCTCCAGCCTCTACTGCTGCCTACCTTAAAAATCATATTTTGTAAACCAAAATTTTTTAAACTCCAAGACTGGTTTCTCTCATGAGGCAAAGGAAAAGCATCCATGATTAATGCCTCAGCTAAAAGCATAGGCTGCAAAATGGAGGGATTATTTATAGTCCCTCTCTTTGGGAGCTAATAGAGTAGATGTTAGCCTAAAAGGCTCGAAATCCTACAGTGGGTTTTTTTTCCCCCAACTGATAAAAGTGACTGTGGAAAGCAGGATAAATACTGTCTATAGCAAGCTATAAGCACTAACAATTTTGCTGAAAGTGCTCAGTCAAAAGGAGATGAACATGTTAAATGTTATTTAAAAATGGACAACATATTATTGTGAAAGCCACAGCGAAATGGTAGCCAAATGACAAGCACTGTCGGCAATGCCCTGCTTTAAGATGGGCCCTGGCTGGGGGAGCAGGCCATTGAGCTCTACAGTCAAATCACATTCAGTAGCTCAAATGTAACATGGACTGAGTTTTTAATCTCTAGTTACATTTTCCTTCAAGGCTGTTGTTAAACTCTACTTTTCACCCCTTGAATCGTTTATGCTTCTTTTGTTAATTCTGTTTGAAAGCTGCCCTGCTAGTTATATAGGGTGGGCGAATGAACAGGAAGCCTGATTTCACTTCTTTTGACATGGCTAAATCTTAAGTTGGCAGAGAAAATTGTGGGATTTCTTTTGTTTTTTAATAATTATATATTTATTTATTATGTATACAGTATTATGCCTGCATGTAACCCTTCAGGCCAAAAGGGGGCACCAGAATTGAACTCAGGACCTGTGGAAGAGCAGCCAGCGCTCTTAACCTCTAAGCCATCTCTCCAGCACCCCCTCCCCCCGCCCCCAAATGTGTTTTGTTTCTAGTATAAGGCCCAGCCAATGAAACAGTTTTGTGTTCTTCTTCTTTCTTGGTGAGTGTGTGTGTTTGTGTGTGAATCTGGGGTCTCATACATGCTAGGCAAGTACTCTACCATTAAGCTATCTCCAGACTCCTTTTTGTTCCCTTTTGAAAACCAGGGAAACCAAAAATTTCCTGGTGGCATTCGTAGGGGGAAAATAGGCCAGTTATATAATGGCACTTACATGTAACTCCAGCACTTAGGAGGTTGAAGTTGGAAGATGGCAAGTCTGAGGCCAGCCTGAAATACTTAGTAAGACCCTTTTTCACTTTCTCAAGTGAAAAAGAATTGGATTCAGGGAATTTCTGAGAATAAATCAATAGCAATTTGAAGACAAAAGGCCTGAAGTATAATGCTACTACAAACATATTATCCCTATACAATAAAAAAAAAAAAAAAGGTTTCCATCCAACAAATGTGTTGTCAATAAACAATAATGTGTTTACTGGTTACCATCTCAATCAGTGGTTCTCAACCTGTGGGCCATGACCCCACTGGAGTCTAACAACACTTTCACAGATGTCACATGTCAGATGTCTTGTATATCAGATATTTACATAATATTTTATAATAGCAGCAAAATTACAGTTACGAAGTAGCAACAAAAATAATTTTAAGGTTGGAGGTCAACTCAACATGAGTAACTGTATTAAAGGGTCACAGCATTAGGAAGTTTAGGAACCACTGGTCTACTTTCACCCACATGCCTGAAAATGACTGATGCCAAGCAATTAATGAATGACATCAGTCAAAGTGACAATGAATCACAGCATCATGGGGACTAGATAACTACAGAAGAGCCCACCCCCACAAGAATGGGAAGAGGCAGGTGTAGGGAGATGTTAGAAAAATGCTCTAAACAGGGTATCCTGACTCTTCAGACTGTTGTGCTAACATGGTTACTGTCATAAATATGGGCTGAGAATGTATCTCAGTGGCACATAACGTAGGGGAGTCAGCATTGAAAAGGGGAAAGAAGAGATCATGGAGAATCTTGGAGCAAAGCAAGGCATAAATTGATATAACCCTAGGGTTTGGGGTATAATTCAGTGGTAGAATTCTTACCTAACAAGAATAGGGCCCTAGGTTCAGTAAGTAGTAGCATAAAAAAAAAAGCAAACAAACAAAATAAAACATACATACATACATACATACATACATACATACATACATATATATATATATCAGATAAACTCAGCACTGGGGAGGCAGAGGCAGGAAGATCTCTGCGCATTCCAGGCCAGCCTGGTCTATGGAGCGAGTTCCAGGACAGCCTCCAAAACTACACAGAGAAACCCTGTCTCAGAAAAAAAAAGAAAAAAAAAAAAAAATCAATCCCTGATGAACTATAGTCCTAAACTAGTCAGTTCCAACATGAAACGGATGACACTCAAATTGGATAATTCAATGTCATTACATGAAGTTATAGAGGTGGTGTTGTAGCAGTTTGCTAGAATAGCCATAAGAAGTGAACAGGGGCGTAAACTGCTACATATGTGTGTGTCGACAAGTGCGCCATATAATGCCATCAAGTTTGGGCAACCATTTGCTGGAGTTTGCTCTTTCCCTCCATCATGTGGGTCTCAGAGATCAAACTCAGGCCATTGATCATGGTGGCCAGCGCCTTTATCCCTTGAGACATTCCACAAGCCCTAGGATCAGTTCCTTTGAGGCACATTCTTCTCCCAGGGTCTTCCATTGTCTTCCTTCCCTGTTCATCTGTCTCTGTGTCCAAGCTTACCCTATATGTAAGGAGATTCACTGTAGTAGGTACCCTTGCCTCACTATGACCAACACATCTGACAAAAGAACCCATAGAGAGGATAAACATGAAAGGAATTGCTCAAGAGTTCAAAAGGTTCAGCCCATGGTCACTTGGCTCGGTATTTCTGGGCCCGTTGTGAAGGAAAACATCACAGCATGGGAGCATATGGAAGACAAAGCTGTTCACCTCATGACAGATGAGAGAGAGAGAGAGAGAGAGAGAGAGAGAGAGAGAGAGAGAGAGAGAGAGAGAGGGTAGGCCAGGTATAATCTACCTTTGTAGCAGGCTTTCTCTTGAGCCAACAATCAGCTCCCACTATTGCTTGGGCTTATCTTATTCTTGTCCCAGTTAGCTCTTACAATTTATTTTAACCTGTTTGTCTTCACCTATATTTTGCCTTTTTACTTCTTTGTTCTGTATGTCCTACTCCATGTTTGCTGGGTGGTGGCTACCTGGCTAGTTGGCCCCTGGTGTCTCCCTTTCCTTCTCCCTCGTTGTCTCTCCCTTTTTTCCCTGGAGCCTAGATTTCTCCTCCTATTTATTCTCTCTGCCCTCCAGCCCTGTCTATCCCTGTATTGTCTAGCTAGTAGCCATTCAACTCTTTATTAGACCAATTAGGCGCCTTATGCCAGCAAATCAACACATCTTTACATCGACCATGAAACAAATGCAGCATAAAGAAATGTAACACATCTTTGCCTAGTTAAAATAATATTCCACAACTCACCCTCAAACATCCACTCCAGTGACCTACTTCCTCTAGCTGGGCTCCCCTTAATAAGCTTTCCAGAACCTCTCAAAATAGTGCCAACAGCTCATGGGGACCAAGACTGGATCCACAAGCTGAGGGCAATTCCACAACGAGACTTTGGGAGCTAGGGTTGAAGATGATTACCAACACTAACCCCAGGTGCCCATACACGTATGCACATGTCACACACAGGAAAATGGAAGATGGGGGAAATGAGACTTGGGGAGCAGGACACTCTTCATATCCAAGCCATAATATATATTCTCCACATTCTAAATGCAACTCATATAAAAAAGAAAAACTATTTCAACCTTAATTTTTCATTTTATGTGTGTGGGTGTTTTGCCTGCATGCCTATCAGTGCAACACATGTGTGCAGTGCCCATAGAAGCCAGAAGAGGACATCAGATCCCTTGGGAATGGAATTATAGGTGGTTGTTAGCTACCATGTGGATACTGAGAATGAAACCCACATCCTCTAGAAAAGTATCCAGTCAGTGCTATGCTCTTAATTAGCACTGAGCAATCTCTCCAGCCCCCTGTTGAATTATTGTTTTTAATTCTTCTAGCTATCAGCAGTCTTTGCTCTGGACTCTAAGCAGAAAGTATATAAAAACTTTCATGGAGGTGCTAACAAATGGCTCAGTGGTTAAGAGCACTAACTCTTGCAGAACACATGATTCAGTTTCCAGCACACACATGGCAGCTCACAACCATCAGTAACTGCAGTTCCAAGGGATCTGACAACCTCTACTGGTCTCCATAAACACCAGGCACATACATGGTACACAGACTTATGTGCAGGCAAAATAATCATACATATAGAACAAAGGCAAGTCTTTTAAAAATCTTTTATGGAGCTTCCCAAAGACCCCTTTACCATGGAGTACAAGAACACAGCCTCCTGGGATGGAATGTGAACAAAACTGAGATCATTTTGGCGGTGTCAACACCATAAGGCATTCTGTCTGGCCTCTGAAATGTCATAGTAGGATTTCAATTTTTATACTGCTTAACAAATGTAAAGTTTCAACTTCAATATAAAAGTTACAGCATAAATTTCTTATGTATTTGTTATATCTATGATATGGTAAATATGGTAAAAAAAAAAAAAACAACTTTAAAAGAGTCTACATATATGATATGAAAGTCTCATATCAGTTTTCATCAGCAGATGAAGAGTCACATACCAAGCATGTGCAAACATGTAACATTAGATCTATCCAGCTCAAAAAATACTAAACTTCTTTTCAAACTAACGACCATTATATTCCTCAGAGGGCTGTGAATATTAGAGTTTGAAGGTTTTATGTCTAACTATTCTCAAATTTATTTGAGGGCAAAGAAAGGTCACCCAGATTTTTAAAAAATAATTTTTTATGGAAAAATAGCTGAACTGGTGTGCTCTAACAAACACTAACTGTGAAACCCACCCAGCTTAAACAGCAGACCGTTCTTCAGAGTGAGAACAAGGAGACTTCGGTGTTGGAATGCTTGAATCAATCAAGTGCTATATATCAAAGCTGCTACCATTCCTAGGAAAACGTTTTTAAAATTGTTTATTTTATTTATTTATTATTATTATTATTTTATTATTATTATGGCTGAGATTTGAGTAATGGTAAGTAAAAGAGAAAATAAGAATTCAGAACCTTAAAAGTGGCCTGGGGAAATGATTCTCTCAATGGGGAAAGTGCTTGCTGAGCAAACTCAAGAACCAGAGTTCAAATCCCTGAACTCATAGAAAAGCCAGGTAGGAATGTAAGCCTACCTGCAATTCCAGCACTTAGCAGGCAGAGATGGCGATGATCTCAGAGCAAGCTAGCTGGTTAAGCTAGGTTCAGAGAGCCACTCTGACTCAATAAAATGGAGAGCAATGGAGGAGAACACCAGACAGCAACCTTAAGCATGAAAGTGCACGTGTACACACACACACACACACACACACACACACACACACTCACTCACTCACATAGATATATGATTCCATTCACACACACACACACACATACACAGAGCTTGACGTTTTATGACCTTCTTGGAAAATCAGAATGATATCCTTAAATTATTTAGCACTGGGGCTGGAGAGATGGCCCAGTGGTTAAGAACACTGGCTGTTCTTTGCAGAGGACCCAGGTTCAATTCCCAATACCCACATGGCAGCTCACAGCTGTCTGTAACTCCAGTTCCAGGGGATCTGACACCTTCACACCAATACACATAAAATAAATAGGTTAAATAAATTTAATTTGAAAATTACTTAGCATTAAAACTGAAGGTAGAAACACTTAAAAGTTGTTTAAATATTATTGGGTATATAGCTCAGTTGTGGAGTGTTTGCCCAGTATGTTCTAGCTCCAGATTGCAACAAAATCTCTGGGGAAAAAATAGAAAAAAGAAAGAAAGAAAGAAAGAAAGAAAGAAAGAAAGAAAGAAAGAAAGAAAGAAAGAAAGCCCTCAGGAATTGTCCTCCTCAGCAAGATCCTCACTCAACAAGTGAATTGGGAAAGAAGTCGATAGGAACAACTCAGAATAGCCTCGTTCCAGGACTAGGACAGGTGGGTTGACACAGAGGGAAGAATGGAAAAAACACACAGTCCTGGGGGAATATAGAATTCCAGAGGCCTCTGGACCTTGTGCTAAATCACTTAAATTTTATTCTGGAGGAGCCATTCAAGCTGGGGTAGGATTTGTGTTTTAGAAAGATAACTCTTGCCGTGAGCTGAAGAACTGATTATAGAGAGAAACTTGAACCTGGAAGGCCCTTCGCAGACCTGATGATAAGCAGTCTCTGTTCTCGTGTCTTTTTCTTTTTCCAGTTAAGACTTCAAATTATGAGGGGGTGGGATTATCATGTTTTTAGGGGTGGGTGGGTGTGTGTACATACACATGTGTGTGCGTGTGTGTGTGTGTGTGTGTGTGTGTGTGTATCTGTGTTTGCACATGTGATACATGTGCACATGGAGACCAGACATCAGTATCAGATTTTTTTTCTCCATTGCTTTCTGTCTTATTTTTTGAAACAGAGTCCCTGAGTGAACAAAGAGCTCACTGATTTGATTAGGCTGGCTGACCAATGGTTCCAAATATCTGCCTATCTCTAACTCACCCAAAGCCCAGACCCCAACATTAAGGTTACAGACAGGGCACCCAATTTTTTGTCTGTTTATTTTGCTTTTTAGGTAGGTGCTGGGAATCAAACTCCAGCCCTCATCCTTTTAGAGCAATTTACCAGCTGAGCCATCTCTCCAGTCCCCTGGAATCATGAGTGTACATAATTTTTTTTTTTTTTGGGGGGTTTGGTGTTTTGTTTTGGTTTGTTTTTGAGCCATGGTTTCTCTGTGTAACAGCTGAAGCTATTCTAGAACTCACTTTGTAGACCTGCCTGGCCTTGAACTCACAGAGATATGCCTGCATCTGCCCACTGGGATTAAAGGCATTCATCACCATTGCCAGGCTGGAATTATGAGTTTTAACCCTCTAGTACAAAACCCAAACATCAGCTTTTGACAACGACAGCCTTTGATTGACCTTGACCAGGCATTGGCTTCCTCTAACACTCATCACCTTCACCATCTTCATGTGGAATATTCCTTCCACTTCCTCTCAAGTACATGAAAATTTACTCCTATTCCCATTATAGATGAAGTTCTCTCCAAAGGACAAATGGGATGTGGCTGTCTAGGAAATGGAATATAAATGAGACAAAGAGACTTTGGGCTTGTAGCTGCAGCTCCAATCCTGAAGCATGGAGATTTAGAAGCAAGCTAGTTGCTCAGGGAATTATACAAATAAGGAAGGGAAGAGGCCTCAGGGGCCAACAGACACAGAACTAGCAGAAAAGAATGAAGAACGCCCTAAGACCCCTCATACCCATCTGCTATGGCAACAAGGACAACCATGGATATGAAAAATCCCCAGACCATTCCAACAGGCTATTTGTATGTAATTCAAAATTCAGCTGCTGACCAATACCACCTTCTTTGGTCATTTCATTTCAACCCGTGCTTTAAGATAGGTGGGAGATCAAAAGTTTAAGACCAACCTGTCATTTCAAGGAAAAGAAATAAACTGACATTGTTGGTGTCTGGTAATAAAATATGATCTTTCAAGTAAGTAGTAGAATTGTTGAAAATGTAAAAAATGACTCTGTAATCTCAACATTTTCCTAATATTTAAGAATGTTTTGATGAGGATTTGAGTGTAGGCCAGTGGTAAAGAAGTTGTTTGTGTTTAGTAGGCACACAGGGTAGGTTAGAACCCAAACTAAAAATATAAGCAACCTTTGATGATTCTGCCAAGCATAGTGGGCCACAGCTGTAATCCCAGCCCTTAAAAGACTATGGATTGAAAATTTAAGGCCAGCTTGGGCTATATAGGAAGAGTCTATCACAAATAATAATAAATAATAAGAAGAATACCAACAAGACTGACTAGATTAATATTGACAATAACAAAAGTATATCCAATCATGAGGTGGAAGTAGGAGGTCCAGGGTCATATTTTCTGACCTGACAAAGTCTGTCTCAAAGTTTGGTCATGGGAATCAAACTGCCTGAAGACAGAAGCATCCTGGGAAGAAGCAATCATACCCTGCCCCTTTTCTGTGAAACTCGCTGTCTTGCAGCCTCTCTGAAGCCTGGAGAACTGAATGTTGGAACAAAGGACATCAAAATTTTCAAAGTGTGTAACTCACCGGGAGATGGAGAAGAAAGTGGTACAAGCAACTCAGAGTATAACAGAGCATTACAAGGAATAGCTTTCTGGAGTGTGAAGCTGGTAGTAGCCAACGTATCCAGATCCAGCCACTTTGCCCCAGTGTTTAGAACTCAGAAAAAGGTTTCCAGTGATTGTGAACTTTTCTTTGGGAGGTCATCAGCATTTGAGAGGTCATGGGCATTTGCAAAGATCTAAACTAGTAGATAGATCCATGAAGCCACGTCTGGCTCACTCTTGTGATACCACAGGATAAGGATTGGAGGAATACTTGTAGTCCTAAACCAAAGTCCTCTGAAGAACTCAGCCCATTCTATAGTTTTATCTCTGCCCTTGTGTTTATTTTTTTTAATAGTTATGTATTATTGTTTTTTATGCTTATCTGTGTTTTGCCCTCATGGATGTCTATGCACATGTGTGCCCACAAAGGCCAGAAGAGGACACCAGGTCCCTGGAACTGTAGTCACAGTCAGTTGTGAGCTGCCATGTGGGTGCTGAGAATCAAACCTGGGAGCTCTGGAAGAACAGCCAGTGCTCTTAACCACTGACCTATATCCTCAGCCCCCTATGCCTGGTGTTTAGAAATAGAACTTACCCCTTTGAGCTTACTAAGCCCCCATTATTTTTGGAAAACATGGGGAGAGGCATACAGCTGCAAAAGACAGAGTCTATGTGTATATTTATTTTTCCATTGCTGTGGCAAAGCACTATGATCAAAAGCAACTTAAAGAGAAGAGTTTATTTGGGGTTATGGCTCAGAGGGAAGGCCATAATGGCAGGGAAGACACGGTAGGACAGCAGGAGCAGGAAACTACCTGATCACATTTTCATCCACACACAGGAAACAGAGAGAAGAGAAAACAGGATGAGGCTACAAACCCACAAAGCCTTCCTTCAGCAAGATCCCACATCCTCCCAAAATGGCACCGCCAACTGGGAATCAAATGTCCAAACACAACATAAGCCTATGGAGATGTTTCTCATTCAAACCAACCACTGGGCTTCATGCAAGCATGAGTGCTCATTGATGAATAGGATAAAGGCTGAGGGTGTTAGCCTCCTTAGCATTCATTGATTAATAGAATTAAGCCTGGGGGTTTAAATCAAGATCAGGATACTTGCCTAACCTGTAGGAGGTGGGTTCGATCCCCACTACTGCAATTACTCAAGATAAAAGATGTGTCTGCATTTGTGTGGCAAGCTGACAATGAGTAACTGTTATCTCAAACGCCATGATAGGCAATAACGAACAAGATCCAATCCCTGGCCTCAGAGAACTTACAGTTGCCATAAAGAAATTAGCAAACGAACTTTGTGTGATACAATAATAATACTATAGCTAAAAGAAAG
Source organism: Phodopus roborovskii (assembly GCF_943737965.1). Classification (NCBI taxonomy): domain Eukaryota; kingdom Metazoa; phylum Chordata; class Mammalia; order Rodentia; family Cricetidae; genus Phodopus; species Phodopus roborovskii. Next base: position 9,502,381 of record NW_026126602.1, on the reverse strand, counting down.
ATAGTGCTATGGAGACAGAGGAAGAGAGTGAGAAAAAACCAATCAAGTCTCAAGCGACTGTAGAAATGGATTCTCAAAATATATTGACCAGAACTTTTGGTGCTGGCTGATTAAACCATCCTCATGTCAGTGAGTTAACTTTCTTCTTCTTCTTCTTCTTCTTCTTCTTCTTCTTCTTCTTCTTCTTCTTCTTCTTCTTCTTCTTCTTCTTCTTCTTCTTCTTCCCCCTAGCTCTCCTAGCTCTTTCAGTACTTTCCTGAACAGGGCTGCCCTGGAATCATCAGACTGGCTTGTAGGGCAGCCAGCAGGAAGCAGTAATAGTATGTTTTATCAACATACTTAACAAACTGGCTCTGGAAGTAACATGTACAAGTTTCATTTATATTTCATTCATCAGAACTAGTCACATGGCCCCACCCAGACAAGGGAATGTAGGTTTTCTAGGTTATAGAAGAAAATGGAAGGACTTGGTAAACATGTAGCATTTACTCTGCTACATTAATGACTTCTAGAGTGAAAAGGATAATAAAGATGAAGGCATAGAGACAAAGAGACTCTGTTGGATTTTTTTTCTTGTGCTGGGATGTAATTCAGGGCTTTGTGTGCACATTAAACACATTTTTTACCACTGAACTATGCTCTCTACCCCAAATATTTTGGGTTTTTTTTTTTCTGTTACTGTATTTGTTTGTTTGAGACAAGGTCTTCCTATGTAGTCCTAGCTGGTCTGGAGCTCACTATATAGACTAGGTTGGCCTTGAACTCACAGACATTTACTTGTCTCTCCCTCACAAGTGCTGGAATTAAAGGTATACATCATCAGTCTAGGTTAAAGCACACCACACATAAGTCCAAGTGGGAAAGGGATGGATTAGATGGTGTCAAAAGAAGTTGCAGGAACCCATGAGACCGAAAAAAGAGATTGGAGACTTAGCTCAATTAGCAGAGTCCTTGTCTAGATCTGGGTTCAATTCCCAGCACTATGTAAGTAGGGCATAACAGCATATGCCTATAATACCAGCACAAGAAGGTACACAAAAAAAGGATCTGCAATTCAAAATCATCCTCAGTAATGATCAAGTTCAAGGCCAATGTGGGCTACAGGAGAACCTGTCACAATGGGGAGTGGGGGGAGGGTACATAACAACAGAACTTATTGTAGTCTGTGCACTATGTAAATCAAGTCAGACTTTTACCACTAAGCAGTGGATATAAGGACTGTTCAAGGGTTCCAAACAAGGAAATAAGATGAGATGTTCATATCTGTGCCTCTGAAAGATCGTTCTGGCTGCACTGTAGAGAACAGATTGGAAGAAAGGAAGACCAAAAGGAGGGGAGCCAATTTGGAAGTTATTGGACTAATCTAGAAAAGAAATGTTGTTTGAGGATTGTTGCCGTGGATATAAGGAGCAGAGGGGCTTCAGAAAGAACTGGAATTGCCAGGTGTGGTGACACTCAACTGTCATCTCATCATTCAGAAGTGCAAGTTCAGCCTGAGCGACAAGAAGACACCCATTTCCCACAGCAGAGAGCTGAGGGTGTGGTTCAGCCTTGGAGCACTTACCTAGAGAGGATAAAGCTCTGGGTTTGATTTCCAGCATGAGAGAGAGAGAGAGAGAGAGAGAGAGAGAGAGCAGTTGGAGTAGTAACAGCATATCTTGTGATGGAATAAGGAATGGAGAGATGAAGGTGAGAGAGAGGGTGATTACGGTGCCAATCATGGAGAGAGAATTAAAAAAAGAAAGAGCAGTTTTAAGGAGAAATATGATCAGCTGTGGAACAGCCAAGTGAAGCCAGAAGGGATTTGAAAAACTGGGCCTACAGACAACTCTTCACTGGAGGGAAAAGACGTGACAGTACAGAGAAGATTCTCGAGCCTGTAACTGTGGATTATGCAAGGAGAGTGTGAAGCACAAGTAGAGAAGGGTGATATTCGGGTGTTTAGCTTCCATTCCTCCAGCTAAGGGAGGCCTAATCTGTAGCATTTGCTGGTGCCTGTGGTATAAACAGCCGCACCAATTTCAAGCTCCCAGCTTGTCATCACTGAATGTGGAGCTGTGAAGGGATGTGCCCTGTTGGTTCTCGAGAGCTTCTGTGAGCTGGCTCCAGCTCACCAGGGAACACAAGAAAGCCTCGAGTATAATCCCACCACTAGTTCTTAAAGAATGGAGAGGACAAGAGAAGTGAACAGAGACTCTGTTACAAGACCTGGAGAAAGAAAGGATATGAGAGGGTTAGTTGGGGGAGGCATGGGAGTGGGGGGGGTTGCTGGGAAAACAAAAAGATCGGAGTTCAAATCTTCAGCACCCAGATAAAGGCACTGCATGTTCTGTAAACCCAGCACTCAGCACAGAGATGCACATCTCACAGGAGCTCCCTGGAAAGTCAGCCAGCTGAAACACTGCGCTTTAGGTTCAATAAGAGAATCTTTTTTAAAAGGAAAACAAAAAGGTAGAGAACAGCAGAGGAAAACACCCGATGTCTTCTGATCTCTGTATGCATATACACAGGCTCATGTACCCCATACAAGTGCACCTACAGCATAAAACATGCTACATACACACAGGGGGAAGGAAGATATAAAAAAAAGAAGTGGTAAATTCTCATTTTTCCTCCAAAGACAAGATTTTTAAAAAAAGAAACACATTGGGACCGGGCGTTGGTGGCACTCACCTTTAATCCCAGCACTTTGGAGGCAGAGACAGAGGCAGGCGGATCTCTGTAAATTCGGGGCTGATCTACAGAGCTAGTTTCAGGACAGGTTCTAAAACAATAAATACAGAGAAACCCTGTCTCGAAAACAAAAAAAAAAAAAAGAAAGAAAGAAAGAAAAAGAACCAAATTGGATTTAGTATCTAAGAGTCATTCACATTCTTGACAAGATCCATTTCAATGAGGTGGCAAGAATATGCAACAAAGAGCACTGGGTGTAGATGTACATGTGAAATCATATGTTGAAAACCACAAGGGTAGACTAGAACTAAATTTATTTCCCAACAGAAAATCAAATTGTATGAATTATCTTTGTTTTTATTTTATTTATATATTTATTGTGCGCACCATGATCAAAAGACAGCTTGCAGTAGTCCATCCTTTCCTTCTACCAGGTAGGTTCCAGGGATTGTTTACCCAGCTAAAATATCTCACTGGCCCAAGTTTTACCAGTTTGCAAAACTGGCATACCACTGTCCCTTTTCCCCCTCCATTGTACTTCCCATATACAGACACAAATGCACAGTTTCTGTTCTTCTATGGTACCATTTTCATATAGGAGTCAAGGAGAAGTATATAGGTTGAGTGCTGGATTATGCTATCTCAACTCAATTAACTACAGGTCCAAAAATGCCCTATGCTTCATGTTAGAATTGATCAAAAAACTATATTAACTGGAATCTGAAAGGTAAACATGATACAGTAGCAATTACCATCAGGGTCTACAGTCAGACATGGAGGGCAATTTAAAGTGTTTGGTGGCCCCAACTGATCAACATTCTTTTTTGCTCTGCATCCAGCTCCTCTTCCAAATCATCAGCCTTCCAGCTAACAGACAAGCCACCAGGAGCCATAGAACAGTCCCACAGAAGCAATAGCATCCCAAAGACCCTTCAGTGGTCTCTCCCTTTGGGATTCTGCTGCAGACTCTGAGTGGTACATAACAACAAGGATTTCTCTACAGCAACAAATGGTCTACCCATTCCAGGACTTCCCACAGACAATGTATCTATCTCCTTTAAATCTTTCTGGCATATCTTCACTTCTCTGGTTCCTCTTACATTTGTATAACATCTCTAATCTCTCACTTCCCTAACACTTCTAAAGATGCTGCTTCTCTTATTGATCCTACTGTTGATCACCAGAACAAACTCTAAAATACATGAGCTTGGTTTGGGGATTGGGGAAAGGCTGGAAAAGCAGCAAGGACACTATTAGTAAAAGGTTATATGTATAACCTTAACATATATATAACAAACCATATATTTATTTATTTATATTTTGTTTTGTTTTGCTTTTTGAGACATGGTTTCTCTGTAGCTTTGGAGCCTGTCCTGGAATTAGCTCTGTAGACCAGGCTGGCCTCCCACTCACAGAGATCCACCTGCCTCTGCCTCCTGAGGAGTGCTGGGATTAAAGGCATATGCCATCAATGAATGCCCAGCCCAAATATATATATATATATATAATCATTAGCACAGGCCAAAAAGTGAAAGTCTTACTGCAATCTAAAAATGATGATTTGTATTCTGCAACTGAGAGATGGGTGGGGAAATGTCATAGTCAGTAATGTGGAAAATAGTAAAAACACCTAATGAACTTTTGGACTGAGCTACAGTGGTTTCCAAGTTAAATACTGAGAGCAAGATGGCTACGGTGGTGAATGTCTGAAATTAGCTGTTTGGGAGACTGAGGAAGGGGATAATGAATTAGAGACCTACCTGGGCTACATAAAGGAGTTCAAAGTCACTGTATTGGTTACTTCTCTGCTGCCCTGATGAAGACCATGAGCAAAAGCAACTTGGGGAGGAAAAGGTTCTTTGATCTTGCAGCCTAAAGTCCTCCATGAAGGGAAGTCAGGCAGGAACTCAAGGCAGAGCCCTGGAGGTGGGGACGGAAGCAGAGGCCACGAAGGCGGACTACTTACTGGATTGCTCCCTTTTCTGTCTTATACATCCCGAGACCACCTGCCCATGGATGATACTGACCACAGTGGTAGATGTTGTTCTTTTGCTGCAGCTATCGCCAATGAAACACGAACATGAGCCTCAACTCGACCACGTGGAGTTTGTCGGTGGAGAGAAGAGAAAGGTGGGTAGCTGGTGGCCAACCGAAAGCAGGAGTGGTGGTGGGGGCAATTGCTTAAAAAGGGAAACTTGAGCATGCATAACTGAATCCCTACAAAGCCCCATAATGAGTGACATAGCAATGACATGGCCATGCATGTCCCGCCCATCGTTAGGGGCGAGGCCAGCAGAATGCTTTTTTCCAACAGTAGGGGGCCTTCCATTACCAATCATCAATCAAGAATGTGTCTCACAGGCTTGTCAATATGCCAATCTGGTGGAAGCAGTTTTCCTTTCCTTCTTCATTAATTCAATTTATTTTTTATTTTACATCTCAACTGAAGTTTTCCCTCCCTTCTCTCCTCCAGGTCCCCTCTGCCCTCTACCCCCAATCCATTCCTCCTCTGTTTTACAAGGCATATCAAGTTTCCACTGGAGTAAGGCCCTCTCCTTGTATTAAGGTTGGGCAAGGCAACCCAGTATGAGGACTAGGTTCCCAAAAGCCAGCAGAAGCTTTAGGGACAGTCCCTGTTCCCACTGTTGGGAGTCCTAAAAGTAGACCAAAGTACACAACTGTCACATACATGCAGAGGGTCTACATTAGTCCCAGGCAGGCTTCCTGGTTGTTGGTTCAGACTCTGTAAGCCCCTATGAGCCCAGGTTAGTTGACTCTTGTGATATCCTTGGCCCCTATGACTTGTACAATCCTTCCTCCCTCTCTTCAGCAGGATTCCCTGAGCTCAACTGATATTTGGTTGTGAGTCTCTGCATCTGTTTCCATCAGTTGCTGTATGAAGCTTCTCTCATGACTCTTGGGCTATGCACCAATCTATGAGTGTAACAGATTACTGGTAGACATCATTATGTTGACATTTTTTTCCTCCAATAATATTTTCTTCTATGGAGGTGGTTTTTTAACTGAGGTTCTCTTCCCAGATGACGATAGCTTCTGTCAAACCGCCAAAACAAACATAAGTAAAAAGAAAAAAAGAAAACCAACACTTAAGCAGCTTAGGTTGGCCCTGTATCAAAATAAAAAAGCTTTAAAATAAATAATAAAAATGTAAGCTAGTGCTTGCCTGATATTTACAAGGCCCTGGGGTCACTTCCCAGTAATGCACACACACAGGCACAGACACACACACACACACACACACACACACACACACACACACACACACACACGGAACATCCTTCAGCTAGTCCTGGGTGTAGTGATAAAGGACTAGGAGAGAAACTGAAGAAACTGTAATTAAAGGAGAACCTGTTAAACAGGAGGAAGAAGTTCATGATCTATTGTAAGACACAGTGAATACAGTTAATAACAGTGTACAGTTGAATGTTGTTAACCTTAATTTTAAGTGCTCTCAGAAGTCTGTGTAGCTATGCACAGAGGTCCACACCTGTAATCTGAGCACTGGGGAAGCAGAGGCTGGAAAATCACAGTAAAGCCAAGGCCAGACTACTCTATTCAGTTAACTCCCGCCTAAGAGGGCTATATAACAAGACTCTGCCTTGAAACAAGAAAAGAAAGAAAACAGAGTGCCATCTGGGTGTGGCGGCGGCTGCGGCAGCGGCCCACGCCTTTAGTCCTAGTACTTAGGAGGCAGAGGCAGGCAGATCTCTGTAAGTTCAAGGCCAGCCTGGTGTACAAAGCTACACAGAGAATCACTATCTCGAAAAATTAAAAAAAAAGAAAGAAAAAAAGAAAAGAAAACAGAATGTCTGTGAGAGAGTGCATATGTAGTTAGCTCAATGTACTATTTCCACAAGCTATAATTATTTCAAAAGCTGAGATGATGAGATGGCTCATCAGGTAAGAGCTTGCCTCCAAACTTAGGATCCCAGTTCTATCCACAGGACCCACATAGAGGAAGGAGAGAACTGACTCTCTCAGATTATCCTCTGACCCCTGTGTATCAGTGAGTTCGAGGCCAGCCTGGTTTACAAAGTGAGTTCCAGGATAGAAAGGACCATCCTACAGAGAAACCCTGTCTCAAAAAACCAACAAAAAATCCTACATACCATACACAGTCTATCCTATTTATGCACAGGTTCTGCCTTCTCCTCAGCTTCAGCCAACTATATTTTTTTTTCTTCTAAATAAACGACAACAACAGCAAAACAAAACAAAAACCCAGAAAAGCAGAGTGTGGCCCTTAGTCCCAACAGAGACAGGTGGATGCCTGCAACTTCAAGGCTAGCGTGTCCTCATATCTAGTTCCAGGATAGCCAGTGTTACACAGTGAGACCTTGTTTGTTCCTAGCACCCATACTGAACAACTCAGAAACACTGTAGCTACAGTTCCAGAGGATCCAAGGCCTTTTCCTGGCTTTCCTGGGTACCTTCATGCATAGGGCATGCATAAACTCATGCAAACACATGCACATACACATAACAAAAAATTTGTTTTTTAAAGAAAAAATTGTTTGGTACCTTACATGTAAAATCTTTTTTTTCTAAATAAAACAATTTTAAAAAAAACTACTTACATAGCATTTATGTTTATTAGTTATGACATACATTTGGATGACTTAAAGTACATACATGGGAGGATATGTATACTGTTATATGCATATATGTAGGACCTGAGCATATGCAGATTTGGGTACCTATGTGTGGGTCCTAGAACCAATCCCTTCATGGTTTTTGTTTTGTTTGTTGTTTGATTTGCTGTTGTTCTGTTTTTCCAGGGGCTCTCTAATAATACAAAGTAGCTACACTTGGGAAAATAGACTTAAATTTTTGAGGCTTCTGCCTCTACCTCCAGAATGCTAGGATAATAGGCAACTATGTAATTCCAGTTTTAAAACCAGAAACCATGGTCTCAGTCACTGGGAAGATTGAGGCAGTAATGTGGTGTAGGCCCAGGAGTTTGAGCCCAGCAGTTCAAGAGTCAGGCTGAGCAACACAGCCAGACTCAAAACAATGGGCCGGGAGAGATGACTCAGTGGTTCCAGAGCATCTGCTGCTTGTGCAAAGGACCCAGGTTTGGTTCCCAAGACCACATGGTGGTCCTTAACTGTCCTCAGCTCCAGTTCCAGGAGCTCCCACACCCTCAGAGAGTGGCAGGCACACATGTAGTACACACACATACTTTCAGGCAAAAAAAAAAAAAAAAAAAAAAAAACTCTTAAATATAAGATAAAAATGAATAAATCTTAAAAGAAAAAAGCAATAGGGACTGATAGACTGAAGTGGTTCAGGACTAAAGCACTTACCTAGCATGCCCTGGATGAGATCCTCAGCAAACAGTAATAGTAGTAATAGTTATGATTTCTAAAGCATGAAGAACAATACTCAAATAAAGCTACGTGAAAATTACAAGTTTATAATCTGGAAAAAAAAAACAAACAAACAAAAAAAAAAAACATGAGTGTGGTGGTTTTGTTTTGTTTTTTTCTTTGGTTGGTTGTTTTGTTTTGTTTTGTTTTGTTTTTTCCCGAGACAGGGTTTCTCTGTGGCTTTGGAGCCTGTCCAGGAACTAGCTCTTGTAGACCAGACTGGTCTTGAACTCACAGATATCTGCCTACCTCTGCCTCCCAAGTCCCGAGTGCTGGGATTAAAGGTGTGCGCCACCCTGTTTTTTCAAGACAGGGTTTCCCTGTGTTGCTTTGGAGCCTGATCCTGGAACTAGCTCTGTAGACCAGTCTAGCCTCCAATTCACAGAGATCTGCCAGCCCCTACCTCCCAAGTGCTGGCATTAAAGGCATGGGCCACCAATGCCTGGATTGAGCATGGTGGTTCTTAACCATAATCAAGAGGATTCCAAAATCACAGCCAGCCTGGGTTACATAAACACTAAGTTGAAGGGTAGCCTGGGCAATTAACTGATACACTATAAATAAGAAGGTTGGGGCTACAGCTCAGTGGTAAAGCTGTTGTCTAGCATGCACAAGAACTGTTCAACCTCCAGTACAATGAACTTACAAAAATCTACATGCAAATAGTAACACACACACACACACACACCTGCCTTCATTTCCTAATTCTTCTTAATACAACAGTTCCCTCTCCTTCTCTAGTTGGCAATGGCAGTACCTGCTCATTATTGTAGTCTGGCAGTTACCTAAGTTTTCTACTTACATTGCCCATGGCCCATCTTGTCCCCTGAGACATGGTATAAAAGACTATGCTCTTGCATTGCCTGTTGCATCCCCTACCCCTTGCCACACACACAAGACTCCTGTAGGACAAAGCAAGTTCCTTTCAATAGATGTAGGGAGAAAAAAGTGGAAAGAGCAGCAAACTGACAGAAATCTTCCAGTACAATTTATAGAGCTATTTTTAAGGAGCCATGTAGGCCTTAACTTTTTTTTAAAATTTTATATGCATGAGTGTTTTGTCTGCATGTATGTCTTGCATGACTGGTGCTCTTTGCCTTTCGATAAAGCTGTTGTCACTGTTGTTACTCAATGGCCAATATATTCTTTTATATAAACAAAGAACAATAGAAAAAGAAAGAACTGGCAAGAATTTCACACACCTTTAATCCCAGCACTTGGGAGGCAGAGGAAGGCAGATCTCTGTGACTTTGAGGTCAGCCTGGTCTACAGAGCTAGTTGGAGGACAGCCAGACACAGAGAAATTCTGTCTAAGAGAGAGAGAGAGAGAGAGAGAGAGAGAAACTTGGGATGTAGCTCAGTTGGTAGAGTGTTTGCCTAGGATGCATAAGGCGCTGGGTTTAATATCCAGGACTACACACACACACACACACACACACACACACACACACACACACACAAAGTAAGCTTTTTAAATACTTCCAAATTTGAATTCTATCTATTGTCAAACATTATCTATGAGATGTTTTTAAGCCCTAAATTTATTAGTTTTATTTTATGAATGAATTTTTGACATGTATATATGTGTGTGTATATACATATATGTATATGTATATTATCCACTTGCTTGGTACTCAAGGAGATAAAAAAGAGGACACAGGACCCCTAGATTTGGTGTTACAAATGGCTGTGAGCTGCCATGTGGGTACTGGGAATTGAACCTAGTTCTTCTATAACAGTAAAGAGTGCTCAGAACCACCTAATCATCTCTCCAGCCCCAACCTAAGAGATTTTATGATTTGTGTTTGTTATGATTACCTTAGTATTATTTGTTCACAAGAAAATAAAACAAACACATAAATTTATATAAAAATAGTAAATTCACAAATTTTCTGCTCAAAAGAATAGAAAATAAATTTAAATGATAAACTAAAGAGATCTTAAAACCATGTCACTTTTCTATAGAGTTGAACATTATTTCTCATTAGTAATTTTCAAACTCTCACATTTACTTCATGAAAGCTATCAAAAATGTTAATAATCCACAGTTTCTAATCAATATTTTGTTTATGGAAAATATGTTACATTCATAAGTCTACAGGTAAAAAAATGAACATTTTCTCCCTTTGTGTATCCTAGGCTGGCTTCAGACTCACGATGACCTTGGGTTTCTGATTTTGCCTCCACTTCTGGGTGGGAAGGCTGGGACTATAGGCATATAAAACATGCTTTTCTGTGGTCCTGTATGCCAGGCAAATGCTATGCCAACAGAGCTACATTTTCAGCCCCTAAAATAAGAACTTTTAGATGACATGCATTGTTTTCATTCCTCTTAACATATTTATTCACCTAAGATAAAAATGAGTTTTCCTCTTTCTTTCTTTCTCTTTTTTATATTCTTGAAATTTTATTAAGCATTATATAACATGTACATAGTGTATAATATGCTGCATTTGCCTTCTAGTAGGAATAGGTGAATAGTCCAATAATTTTTTCATCAGCCAGGAAAATGCTTCTCTAATCAATGTTTTTCAAGCCCCTGGACACATAATAGCAACTGACTCCACAGACAGGTCTATCTTTCCCCATCAAATACCACTGGTAAAGAAGGTGACCAACTAACTCTCTTTTCCTTGCCCCTGTTGGTGAACTTGTGGATGTACAATCAACACCCCCGGGGATGATCAAGCACATGCCTATGACGGTGAGGCCAGGGAGAATCTCGAACCACGATCTCCTCACCGTTACTCCAAACAGCAATTGGCTCCTCTTCCTCTTTCTTTCTTGCAGCTATTGTTTAGATTTTTATTTATCTAGCCAGACACGAACTTTACGCTTTTGGATAGTATATCTGTCTGATATACTACTTTTTCCAGGGTTTCCCCAGAGAACTATAAATCTGCAATGAGAAGGAAGTATAAGTATGGGTAAGTGGACAAGAAAAAAAAAAAAAAAAAAAAAAAAAAAAAGCTAAGGAAAGTTCCTGTGAAAGACAGCATGTAAAGGAATATCTCATGTTTTAAGTTATCCAAATGTCATGTGTCCTCTAAGTGGTCACTCCTTAAAGCTTTACCCACCCAGATGACCTTAATTAAACTTGGTCCAGATTTATGAAGACTATAAAATTAGAAACTTTAATTTAAAAAACAATCTGGCAGCCCCAGTTGGTTTCCCAGAGCACACCCAGCATTACTTAAGACTTTATTGTTGCAGCGAGTTGGAGAGATCATAGCCACAGCACCAGCCAGGTCTCAAAGAGTTCTGTGACTGATGCCTAATGGAACCAATTTTCACTCCGGCAGAACAAATTCAAGTTCAATACTAACTTGAATTCGTTGCCTTTGGATGCTAGGGATCAGATCTTGGAAGAGGAAATTGTATCAACGCCTCTGACTATTAAGTGATATTCCATTTATTTCATCTAAATAGCTAGCAGGAACAATTGACAAGAATCAAATCTAAAACAGAAAACAAATCATTTTTAATTATAGAATTTGCTCTATTCTTTTTTTAGACTCCTTTCTTTCCTCTCTCCTTCCTGGCCTACATTTCCTACAAACTACCCATCTCAACTGTGGACCACTGATCTTTCTTAAACAAAGCAAATGCTTCAGTGCCTTCGCCCACCTACACTAACAATCATATTACAGTCACAGGCCATTGACTGTCACTCACATTTTTATTACCCTGAGTTTGATGAACATTGATACACTTGCATGTCTCCCTGTGCACCGGAAAGAAAAGTAATAATTTAGATAGAATTCTAAAAGTTAGCATGTTTTGTCAATAGCTTCATTGTTCCTCCTGTTCATTCATCACAGCTTGCCTGCCATTGAAATCCTTCCTCCCTGACATTATTAAAGTCAGTCATTATTAAAGTCATTTCAAAAAGAGATACATGGGCCACTTCTAAGATATTGTCAAGCTGGAGTCATATGTTCAGTACTTTATAGTGTATTGTATTTTCAAGCATCTGAAACAAATATAATATTCTTGCATATTTCTTATGATAGAATCTCATGTAGACAATGATGAGATAGGAAAAATGATGTTTATCACAGATTTTGGCATCGCCCCTTCTGATAACTAAGATACCCTGAGAAAATCAGCATCAAGTTTCCTATTATGAAACAAATTAAAGTGCATGAGCTGGAGTTCTTATATGCCTTGTATTTGTGAGAAAGAAAAAAAAAATCATGGGAGAGAAAACACTTAATAATGTATCTGTATTCATCCAGTTTCACTAAAATATCACTTGGGGATATGATTTTATAAACAATCTTACATTGTTTTACAAGACCATTTAAGGGATTCTTGAATTGTGTCCATCTCACACAAAAAGGTTAAATTTTATTAAAACTTCATAAAAGGCCCAAAACACAAAAACTGCCCAGTTCCTAAGTTTTTGACCTTTTTTTTTTTTCTGTAGGCATTAAGTAATTTAAACCAGATAGTTTTAAGTTGTTGGTGGCATAAAGCAAAGTGAATAAGCCTGTCTTTATGGAATGCATGCACTGGTTAGTCATTTTCAATTACCATGATGTAACTTTACCAAAAAGCAACTACAAATGAGAAGCCATCCTACTGAGCTTTTGGAACAACTGTGGCATACATTTCAATATCTTTTGATATTTTGATACGAAAACATGTCATGAACAGTTCGGTAATGTTATTTCCCTTTTAGTTACAAAGAAATAAATTCAGAGCTAAGACGGTTATTTTATTTGCTAACAAATGATCCCTCTAATAAACTGCATACACACACAGAAACAAGGTAGGTAGGTCCCAACTTCAATGAAAACTGAAACATAGGTCTACACAAACAACATAAGTCTATGTAAGTCTACGAATGTGTACTGGTTAGTAAGGCAAACACGGGGGGGGGGGGAAGGGGGGAGACAGACAAGGGTCACAAATGCATGACTTATCTCATTTAAATTTATTATCTCTTGTTCCAGAAACAGACCAGAGTACTATAAAGTACTATATACATTTTGATCCAAGTTTTGCTTTACATCGAAATTAGTTAATCTTCACACAGGGACGGAGAAAGACCCTCCTCAGATCTTCACTGGACCCAGCAAACGCTTTCCAAATGAATTAACGAGCAGTACCTCTCAATTGTACAAACATGTTACAAAACTTACTGCCCATCTAACATTTTGGATTTTGAAAGTGTTCTAGGTTTCATTGAACAAAAACAAGTGAAAAGCCGCCTCCATCCATCTTTCCCTTCCCCCTCTCCACAATTTCAACAAGTAATTTATCTTAGTTTTACTTCTAAAATAAAGGTCATTCATTCTACAGGATTTCTTTTTGCCTTCCTTCCCTTTCTATCCCCAAGAGCACATATTTGAGCGGTGGGAGAGTCTCTAAATAGGACCCTTACGACAGGAACATGGGAAGAAGGGACAGATACCCTGTGACTTGACCCTTGTCATTCCCCACTCGACCCCTTGCTGCTCTCCTCCTTTCTCTAGAGGTTCCTCCAAGGGCCTAAGAACCTCATGTCCGCAGACAGCAAACCGAATTTTGCTGTGTGATGCACCTAACAACTTTGATGGTTTTCCTTTGGAAAGCTCAGAGAGGGGTCTGATCCGCACTTATGTAGATGCAAATGCCCTTGCACAGTTGAACCAACACAAATCTCTGCCCTTCCGGTAGATCCAACGACCAAGCAGGAGCTCTTTCAAGGAATGCCAACACCCAAATGTTGCCCACTGCCTCTTAGTCACAGAGAAGAGCTGGATAGGGTTTGCCTGGAGCACGTGGCCTGCGGTGACCCGTGAGAAAGCCCGGGAAGAAACTGGCAGTCAGGACTGCAGCGTGTGCCTGGATCCCCGCCGCGCTGCCTACGTGACAAAGTCTCCCCTGCAATCCAAAGTGCAGATCAATTTCCCTTTCTACCAAAAGATATCTTTTGCTGAAAGAAGGGGAGGGGCTGGTGGCTCGTGACGGTAAGGAAAAGAGGAAAGGAAGTGTGCTCGCATGTTAATTTTTTTTTTCTTCCCTCCTTGTGCTTCCAAATTAAAAAGTTGCCTCTTAGGCGACAGGCCTGCGGTTTTCACAGCGTAAAACGGATTAGTGGGCAAGCTCCTGCCCTTCTCGACTTTCACTTGCGGTTTGCAACCCCCGGGGCGGGTCTGACCCCGCGGCACCTGCCCAGGCGAGCCTGCCCGCAGCTGCCTAGCGCGTGGGCTCCGCTTCTCCGGCGCCAGCACCCACCCCGGGGACAGTCGGCCTCCCACCCCGCGGGGCGGAGCCCAGGCTCAGTGCCCAGGGGGAGGGGAGTTCCCACGGTGTGGATGATCCGCATTCCCAAAGCCAGCAGCCCGCCTTCTAGCCCTGGCGCTCTTGCGTCTGCGCTCTCCGCGGCTACTGGGACGTGGGTGGGCCGGAGTCAAGCGACCGCCTGCAGCCGCACGCTCCCAGGCGCAGTCAGGAGGAAAACGCCAACAGGCAAGTTACTGGGACCACGCGGAAAACTGCTTGCTTGTTTCTTTCTTGTTCATAAGTTTACTCCAAGAATCTGGAGTTTATGGAGGACACTTCCAAAAGGCGTTTGAGTTCTCAGACGCTTACCAGTTGATGCAAGGAAAGAAAGAAAAGAATAAAATATCCAAACTGAGTTCGCTGAAGCTGAGGCACCGTAGATGCAACAGACGTGGTTCTCCCCACGTGCACCTGTCCACGAGTTTGCAGAGTGTAAGAAGATTCCGGAATTGGCCAGCCAGTCTCATCCATGTGCATGCCAACCCTTGGTGACCCTTTGCTTCTACTTCTAATAAACAAAAGTAAAAGTCTGCTTCCCAGTTACAGAAACACCCTTCTGGTCTTACCGACCCGACAAGGGATTTAGGCTTCCTCTTATACTGCAGGGAATTATTATCAGTGTGACTTGTCGAGATCCATAGTGGAGCATCCACAGAACAGGTCCTGAAGGTGGTGGGGCCAAGAGTTCAGAAAATAGCAACAGTAAGCGATAGACTCCGGGGTTCATAACCGTCAGGCCCGTTTTGCTTGGGGGACACTTGAGCCGGAGGGTGGAGCGGGGACTACCAGCCACCACCCACAGCTGCTAGCCAGATGAAGAATCAGACCGGTTCTACCTTAAGAGTCTGGGAACGCGGACACCTGCAGGGGGCGCTGCTGCCTCGCGGTTCCTCCCTCGCCAAGGCTCAGCCGGCTCTGCAGCTTCCTGGCCTTCGTCCCCGGAGGGGGTGGGGACGCTAGGGGAGGAAGGGCGCGAGTGCTGCTGTTAGGTAAGGAACCCGAGCTCTTCTGGATTGAGAAACAGCCTCAATGAGGCGCTTGCTGCGTGGAGCTTTCCATCATTCGGCTCAGAGAGGAAGTGCAGGCAGGCGCCCTCCCCTGCCCCCACCGCCTGCCTTCCTGCCTCCCTCCACCTCTCTTCTCCGACCCCGACCGTGCTTCCCAGACCCTTTGTTCTCCAGGTTGGGAGCGGCTGGGTGGATTCCCCGGGGTTGAGGTGCTGCACGCGGAGGGGAAGGGATTGTCGCCTGGCTTCCGAGCCGCAGCCCTCGCCCCTAGAGTCCCCTGCGCCCCACCGCCCCTTTACTTAGGCAGCTCCGGGCGGGCTTTTCCTCCCCTCTTTCCACGTCGCCGCCTCCCGGGTCTCCAGGAAGAGGAAGGGTAAAGACTGACGCCAGGGGCTAGAGAAACCATGTCTATCTACTTCCCGGCGCTGAGAAGTCCCAGGGACCCTTTTGGGCCCGAACCACGACATCCTCGGACCTTGGGCGCACGGTCCCGGCAACGCGGCGCGGCCTCGTAATGAGGACCCAAGGTTCCCAGAAGGGATAATGGGACAGTGTATTTCGCGCTCGGGAGAGTCTGGTTGCAAACGAAAGCTCTCCCCACACCACACCACCCTCGGCAGCGCCACCCGGGTCGCCTCTCTAACGCGGGTGACACCAAGGGTTTGGGCGGTTGTGTCTTCCTGAGTACAGTTACAATTGTGTTCCGCTTAATTTCTTACTCGGATGAAGGCGTCGCACCGAGTGAAGCGCGAGGAACAGGATGTGGGGGAGGGGAGTTAGAGCGGGAAACTGCTGGGGATGGGAGAGCAACTGCACAGTAAAGGGCTGCTACTAGGTGACCAAGTAGCAGTGCTTATCCAGGCTCAGGATCTGGGGCCAGCAGCCTCAGCGCGGCCGAGCCCTCCTCAGCCTCGGCACAGTGCACAAATCTCGGCAGAGTGCCATGCACACTCCCTGCACACCAGCACGTTCGCGCTCGGCCGGGGTGGGAAGAGGGCTCCTTACGAGCAGGGTGTCACCAAGTAGGTGCTGCCGCTGGAGTAGCGGCGCGGCCTGTGGCTGTCAGCTCCAGGCTTCCTAGGGCCCCCTCCCGCCTCTTAGCTTGACCCAGGTCCTCACTGGCTGGTCTAAAGGCGCGCTAGCAGTTTTCTCCGCAGCGGGTTCCGGGGGACACACCCCGTCCCCACCCCCGAGAGCTGGCGGCCAGCTTGGGATGCCAGGCGGCCAGACGGGCGCCCTGCCAAATTCCGCGTTCCTCTCTAGGAGACGGGGAATTGCGTCTCAGGCTCGGGAAAGCCCGCAGTTCGGGCTTGGGACTCTCTAGCAAAACACACCCCCACCCCCACCCCCAAGGCGCCAGGGACGCCTCTGCAGGTTGAATTCCTGCTCCGTATCACTTCAATTTTAATTAATCTTTTAAAACACCGCTGTCACGTCGCTTGCAGAAAATTAATCAAACTTGAATCCTTGTTGCATAGCAAGAATTTCGATCCAAGTCTTTTAAAAAGGACTTGACTTTGCAAAGTCACGTCTTTTACAGTTCCCTCATTCCCCCTTTAGCAAGGGAAATACTGCAAAAGTCAAGACATGTTTGCTTCTTTCTGTCTTTAAAATGAAACTCTGCTTATTCCTGATCTTTATTTTCCTGTCTTTGAAAAAAAAAAGTTAAGCGATAAATTGCCTACCTCTGTTAATTCAAAATATAATTAGTTTGAATGATCTTTGTTTAAGAGCCCAGATAAACTAAGATAATCTTAATTTTAATGGGACACGACCCCTATTTTTCCTTGTGAATAATGAGAATAAAGAAGTCATTAATTAATACTAAGGTATCTCCATAGAAGATGGTATCTGTTGGTGCTGAGACACTGAAACATTGGTTGTGTTAGTAATTGATACTGTATAATTGAACATGGAGATAGTCTTCTGTTTTTAACCTCAAAGCTCAGAGTTTATTTGGTGATTACTGAGCTTCTAATAATTAATTTTAGTCCCTTCTTGATGCAAAAATAATTCGTATGATTTCTAGTTCCCATGCAACAGAGGCTTCTCATTAAAACCCACCCCTCAAAATGATTGTGAAGCTATATCATGTAGCAACCCTTTCTGTTCCATTACTTGTAATAAATTTGCTCTATTTTCATACCCTATTATGTGTTCCTATGCTGTAATGTGCTTACTAAGATACAGGAATGTAACTATCTTATACTATTGCTTTGTCTTTCTCCTGGAGCCCATCAGTTCAGGTTAATACACTAATACACGATTCCTAAGAATTTTTTTGTACAGAGTGGTTGCCACACACCAGACTCTGATCAGATCCACAACCTGCATTAACTCACACTTTTCTGTTATTAAAACAGACTGCAAAGCACATTCCCCTTTTCCAACATGAACTGAGAAACAGCTATTGCAATTTCCTGAGCTAAATTTAGTGTTAACACAACTTTTGGCATTAATATAAAAATCCTCTCCAAAGTAGTAAGGTCTTCCAAATAACAATGGATATTTAAACTCTAGTTTTGAAGTGTCTAGTTATTTCTCACCATGAATTTGCTAATGGCTCTGGTTTTTAACCAGTGGAAGGGCTATGATATTTTTCTCTCATAAAGGGGAGGAAAAGCTTTCTTAAACCTTCCTCCATTCATGTGTTACCCCAAGTTAAGTGTGAAGTATTTTATACCACATAAATATTCTTAGTACCTACCCTATCATATTCAAGCTTCCTGCTTAATTGTTAGCACTAGTCCTGAAATGGTTGGAAAGTACTTCAGTTTCACACTTTAATTTCCCTTTTACTACAATTAAAACTTTAGGTCAGTATATGCTGGCATAATCTCTTCTCTTGGATCTTATATTTTCCCACTATAATTTAGGCTGAAATGGGATTAAAACAGGATCTAGAGTTCTAATCTCGGTTGATGTTTTGGTGTATTCACCATAATGAGTCCTATTCCCTGCGGTCATGAAGCTCCCAAATGTCAATCAAGCAAACTGATTCAGAAATGCCATTGTTCGGCTCCCACGTCACTCGCCTTCCTCTCATTTTATTGAACAATACCGGAGTTCTCTGATCAGTCATTCGGAATATGAGGCATTATCTGGGGAAAATTCACAAAGTGTCTTGATCTTTTTTTGGGAGATACTGTTAAGGGGCTTGGGCAAGACAGAGTGCTTGTCTATATTTCTGTCTTTGGACCGCACTGTGGATAGAAAGAAGCAATGAATACCTCCTAAAAGAAAATCATACCGTAAATTCGTCAAAAATTAATTCGTCCAGTCGAATGTTACATTTCTATTTTCGTGTTGGAAGTGTACTGATTTGTCATCTGAGAAAGTATCACGGTGTCGGGGACCAGTTGACATGCCCCCACATCCAACACCTTATGTTTCACCCTTTTAAAAATACTAATGTGTTTACACTAGTTAACTAAGAACTTATTTGGGAGCGAGAAAGAGCTAAGATTCACTAGGAAACTCTCTCCGCTGCCCACTCAGGCGTCAGAGCGTCTCTGCTACTCGCTTTTCCCAGTCACAACCCTGGGTCATTCATGCCTGCGTCCCCACCTCGAGACAATTCCCAAAGCCGAAGGCGTCAAGAATGTTACCAGCTCCAAACAGCCCAAATTAATAATCAACTTAATTCATGGAAGACTCCAGCCTTTATCCTCAGTTCCCTGAAGGCACCGGTATGGAGCCCGGCTCCTGCGAGGACTTCCTTACTGGGAGGCAGGCGTGCAGGGACAGATGTCAGGGGAAAAGCGATCGATTGAGACTTTCACCTATAGGCTTATGGGCAAGGAAACACGAATCAACCCTCTCAATCCTCTAGCTCTGGGTTCTTATATCGGAATTCTTGTAAACGCGACAGCCTCGCAGGCTCGGGCTACTGGCGCTTGCAGAACCCTTCGCCACACGCACACGTCGCGCGCGTCTTCCGCCACACTTAGAGCCGAGGTGAAAAAGCGAAGGCCGCAGAGGTGGGGACAGAAGGTGGAGCCACTATCGGGTGGGACGTGATCGATCACTTCAAAGTAAATGGTTCGACAATTTAAAAAAAAAAAAAAAAAAAATCCCAGGCTCCCCTTCGGAAGACAGAGGGGAAGCTTCCCGAGGCCTGCATGCATGTCTCTGCCATCCGCAGTTTCCGAGCAGCGGCGTCAGGCGCAGAGGTCTTGGAGGCCGGTGGGGGACCCAGGACCCTAGGCTCCAGCCGGCTTCCAGGTCGAGCTTTGCACAGCTGGCAGGAGGCGACTGGGCTCCTCCGGGAGGATCCGGCTCCCCAGGCACAGACGCTCGTGCTGCAGGCCCGGCTCGCGCCGCACGCGCTTTTCCCTTTCTCAGCAAGCGGGAAAGGCCTGCTCTCCCGACGAGCTAGCTGAAAGCCGGTGGCCCAGAGGCCCCAGGGTCTTGGAGGAAACCCGAGCTCCCTGCGACCAGCTCCCCGAGAAGGGGAGGGGGAGAGCTCAGCAAGTTGTCCCGGAGGCGGGCTGTGCGAATTCCAGAGGAAAACCCCTCTGGAAGAAGCCAGAGGCTTCCGCCCCCCCCCCCCCCCCCCGTCTTGCGACCTTCCTTCTAGTTGCCTTAGGCTTTAGCACCGCCCTTCTCAGCTCTCACCTGCGACCTGGCTGAGGGCCTAGCCTCTCAACCCACCCCATCCCACCCTTCAATTCCATCTCCTCACTGACCTTTCTGAGGCCTGGGTCAGGGCAGCCAGGGTGCTACAGAGGAAATGAAATTGTTCTGGAGATTACAGTGGGGCTTTTGGCTAGAATGCCCTCCTCCACTTCTACTTCTCCTGCTTCCATGTTAAATACCAACTTGTATCTCCCTTCACAAGAATAGGCAAATTTTCTCGCTTATTTGCAGTTTTGCGAAGTTCTACATACAGATCAGTAAACCTTAAGCACCCTTGTGCAGACACACATTGTGGAGGTTTGTCAAGAACCCTGGGTAGCGATCATAATGACAGGTGAATCTAGCTGCCCCATGGGGAACCCAACATAACCCTGAGATGTACAATAGGTTAGGGACCCAAAAACTCCTCAGACACTTCAAGCAACAGGTACCTGTATCAAGCAGGCCTTCAGGAGTCTGTTCCAGAGCTTGGCCCTGGACTCAGCAGCTGTTCCTCAGTGACCTGGGAGGAAAGGCCTCTACTGTGTCTTCCCCCCAGGAGATCTCTTCTCTCCAGATCACATAATCTCCCTACTCTCCTCCCTGCCCAGGCACAGTCAGACCTGGCTTCAGGGTCAGCAGGCCCTTACACATATTCTTCTCACATGAATCAAAAAAGAGAGAAAGAGGACTAAAGTAGGAAAGAGGAAGTAGAAAGGGACCAGGGAGGTACAAAATAAAAGTTGGCAAAATGGGATCCACAACAGGGGAACTATTTTACTCAAATCCCCCCAAACCATTCTTCCCCTCTTTAAGGAAGAGATAACTGGTGTCAATGAGTTCCTTCTCAAGGTCACTTCTTTGAGTGACATTTCACACCTGCACCTGGTTGGATACAACCTGAAGAGAGGAAGAAGCCATGCAGCTTAAGAGAGATAAACAGCTTTATAGGACATAATAGCCTCCCTGTAGCCACTCTGCGCTTCACAGAAAACCTGGGAGATTCGAGCTGCAGGAACCTAAGTGCTCTGTTGCACAACCAATCTCAGCCTTAACCCACCATGTTCAGCCTGTATTAGATTTAAAGACATGGGGAAGCTTAGGGTTCCTTCTCTTGCCTGGTCCATTCCATAGTGGGGAGATGCTCACACAGAAATACAGCTGGACCTAAGGGCCATATTGCAAGTGAGAACTACTCATCACAGTGATGAATAGAAACCTAGACCACTGGTGATGAAGAAGGAAGACTCTATGTGTATGTGTGTTTGTGTGTATGTGTGTGTATGTAGTGGGTCAGGGGATTCAAAAGGGCTCGCTTCTGCCTGACTCAGAAATTCAGCTGGACTCAGACCTTCTATGTCATTCTTACTTACCCACCAGGGTAAAATAGAAAATAGAAGTCTCTGTCTAGGCTCTTAAGGAGTGCTGTGTGGGGGTGGGTGAGGTGGAGTGTACCACTTCCAATACTCAGCTCAGTTATCATGTAAAGGGAAAGCATCTTTCTGGGAAAGATGAGCCAGAGCAACAGCACTAACACATCATCAGTCTGAGGAACTCTTCCTCATTAAAGAAATCCTTTGTATGGAGCTGCATTTCTTTCCCAGATTTGTAGCCCAGCCACCCTGAAGGAGGAGGCAGGGGCAGTAGCTGCTGCTGCTACCTGGAGGCATCCAGCAATGTGTCCCTAGCAGCAGCCTTGATGTCCCCAGTGTGTAGAGCCCAAGCTTTGCCCATTAGTCTGTGACTGAAAACAATCCCCCTGTTCCAAGCAGCATCCACAAAGACTACCCCAAATCCCTAAGCAGATTCCTGGACTTGGAGAGAGAACAACAGTTCATGGCATGTGTATTTAAGAGCAAGAATCCCACTCAGTTTGGAAATCACTAATAAAATCATGTGCAGTAGCAGGTATGTGTGCCTATATGTATGACATTTCCATAGTTTTGTTCCCAGAACACTTGGAAAACACTTTGCTTCTACATCACACTAAATGCTGTTTCCACATCCCACTACCTTCTGCAAACCAAATTGAGCATTTTTTCACCAAGATTTTAATGAAAGAAGAACTGTACAAGCCACTGCTTTGTCCCAGCGCTGAAACAAAGACTAACTCAGCTCTCCAAAATGTCCTCTTCTCTGATTTGGGAGGAAAGCTCCTGGAGTCAGCAGCCCATAATTGTGGCTGCTATTTAATCCTCCTTGGTACACAGCTCATCTTTCCACTGTGCAGAAGTGCCATTGAGACATGACTAACCTTTAGGGTTACATCCCAAACTGGGAGTCTGGGGCTTACACTTGGATTGTCTGGGCCTCTTCTAACCTGAACAAAAAGGATTTGAAGAAAATCACATTTTTCCCCTCGCAACAAAGCATTCCTAATCACTTCAGCTTGTTGGTGAATTTTTATTCCCGTGTCCACTTGGGGTATTGAAATCGATCGCTGCAATATTTAATATATTACACTCCTAGGGTCATTGCTCTCCTAAGACCGAATTCTCTCCCTCTTGCCCTCAACTCAGCCTGGCTTCTGCCCTCCCACTCCCATCTGTCCGAGGCCCTCTGTTTATCTGTCCATATAACGCCTTTAATTCCCAGCCCACCCAGGGAACTTCACCATGTTTATTCTGTTTTCTTCTGCTATGGACAATTCTGAAAGCTCTAGGCAGCAGTGCACTTAAAAGGGAAAACGAGGAGCTTGGTAGATTGGAGAAAATTAACCTGCTACAAACAACCTCATTAAAGAACTGCCTACCAAGAGTTAATAGCAAGATGGATGGGAAAAAACCCTTGAGTGAAGAGACCTTAAACCCCCTTTCCTGAAAGGTGCATAATTTACAGACCAAACCTAACAGTGAGTTTATTCCCCACTCCTAGTGACCTGTCCTATAACCTTGTAATCCATGGTGGGGGTGTTTTTCTCTTTGGTGTCTTTCTCTCTTATAAAACCATAGGTTTGCAGGCCCAAATGCACACCACACACACACACACACACACACACACACACACTCACACACTCACATAAATATATGATTCCATTCACACACACACACACACACACACACATATATATATATATGGTCAAAAATGCACTTAAATTGTTTGGAGCCTTTTAATTTAGAAAGGCACTTTAAGAGACTCCTGGGTTCCCTTTGGGAATTGCTAGATGATTTGAAGAGTGCCCTTAAAAGAATTATGTTTGGATAGGAGAGGGGGTGGGGAGTCATGCAGAAAGAATCTTGAAAAGCTAGAGTGAGGACATGGTGTAGCTTTAGTGTTTGGAAGGTGCTGTGCTTTATTTGGTATCTGAAGTTCAAATTTAAGTAAAGCCCATATCTATGGGCTGTAAGTTGCTCTCCTAATGTTTTTATTGAGTAATGTATCCTATATTGGCATTTTATATGCCTAATCTCACTTCACTGCATAGCTGCATACTAAATCCTGGAGCCAGCAGATGAGAATGCTGTATGGATATTATACTCAATTTCATTGGCTTCATTGAGACTTTGCACGTTGCGATTTCCATTGTAATGGCTTATCTTTGGCTAGAATTTTGCACAGTGACATGCTATTCCTTTGGCAAGGATCCTGAATGAAGAAACCATGTCAATGGATTAGCCAGTCATAATGATTCCATTCACATTACAGCAGGTAACTGGGATCAATGGTCCTAACAGTATTTATAAAAATGCTCTTGCTTTTCTTTTCCTTAACATTTTTTCTTTGCACTGTTTTCCTTCTTGAAGATCACATTTAAGAGCAGTATTGAAGAATACACTAAATCACAATTTCAGATTAGGAAGAAATGGAACATTCCCTAAATAAGGGTGCTCCGAATTCATCTGGAAACACTTCTGTTATGTCAGATCCCAGTCAGATCAGACCAACAAGACACTGACACAAATGACAAGATTTTAGAACCCTGGTAACCCACCTGCAAAATAAGTGATATTTCTTCCCCACATAAATTCCACAAAGTGAGTTAGGTTCCCCTTGTATGTCACTGTAATCTCACATTACAACTGCAAACACAGAGTGAAATGTTTAAGATAAATGAAATGGTGATAGTTTAGGGAAAGTGGGCTTTTCATGGATAGGTTTCATCAAGAAAATGGTAAGAGTATATAATTTCCTAGTTTACTTTTTAAAAGTCATGGTTCATCAAAAATTTAAAAGGAGTTTTTAAAGGATTTAAATATTTTTATTGTGAACAGCAGAACCACTGAACAACTCTAATGTTACCTAAACTCTTCCACTTAAAAAAAAAAAAAAAAAAAAAAATCTTCCTTAGGAAAGAAAAAGAGTATACTAGTCCTCATTTAAAAATCAGATAAGAAACCGTGGTAAAGACATACACTCTTAATTCTCAATCACACACTTTAAACTTGTTTGAGAAGTCTTTATTATTAACAGAAAAAAAAAACATAAAATTGGCTTTCTGATGGCCAATTTGCCACTTGATATATAACACTTGGAACAAAATTTAAAGCAACTCTGTGCATTTACATCTCTCTGTTAGACCCATAGCCATTTGTTTGTGGAATGGAGCTCTTTTAGTTCCTTTGGTATACAAGCTGGTTTTAAGACACCAAGCAGAGTATCTGGCATTTGCAGAATAAGAGGTTGGGACACTGGCCCCTCACCCCAGCAAAAAGGCTCAGCAGTGGCCACAGATTCCCACAATGCCTTCCCTCAGCTCTGGTGACTGTCTAGCTCTTCCTCTCTTTTCACCCCAGGAAAAAGGTTTGATAATGTTGGCCTTTCCTTCATAGCCTTTACCTGAGTATGAGGGTTAGGTAGGGGAAGGGGTGGAGAGAGGGTGGGAAAAGAGGAAGAAGGTAAGGCAGACAAGGAAAGGGTAAATAGACCTGCCCAAGGCAATTTCTACTATAATATACAGTTTTTAAATTTGAGTTAAGTGTGGTTATAAAAAATTTGAAAGCTTAACCATCCTTCTGACTGCATATTTGGACCCACTGTGTAGGAAGAGAACTAATCTTTGACATTTGCCCTACTGACAATCAGGGTATTCATTTGCAGAAGGGAAAAACAGGGAAATTGAAGGGGATAATGTAAAATGTGCTTTTATTCCTGGCAGATCCAGGAGCCCCAGCCCTTTAAGTTTGTTTCAAAGATAGAAATGTTTTCCCTCTCATCCCCTGAGCAAGTTGTAGCCTTAAGAACACCCAGGTACCTGCATCTGTGTCATCTCTAACTTTTACAGGAGAGGCCAGGGCTGCTGCTACGTTTGGCAGTCTCTTCCTTATTGTTGTTCCCTGCCACTGCTCATCATTTATCAAGAGCATTGTGTTTTTCCTGGAGCTAACTTAAACTGATCTGGAAGGAGGCAAGCACTAACAATGGAAGTTCTCCTCCAGCCTTCCAGCACCTTCCAAGTGCTCCTTCAGTAGCCTACTCTCCAGGAGAATGTTGGTTTGTTTGTTATTCTGGTGGCTTGGAGAAGAGGGCAGCATCCACTCAAATGGTCTCCCTTCTGTTTCCCTTTCTTCCTTTAGTGCTTCCTGGCAGAGAAGCCTTTGCAGACCTGTGAGCTCTTTCCTAAGCTGCTACTATTTTAGGGTTGTGGTCTACTGACTGCTAAGTCCTTATCCAAAAAGGGTCAAGCACAAACTTATTGATACCACCAGTTAGAATAATGAAGCTTTCTGGAGAACCTCAGAGCTTTTCCCCACCCCACCCCCCAACCCAGTTTGCTGTATTGTTCCAGACACCTAACCTGAAGGAAGAAAGGAAGATTCAGACAAGGGCTAAGAAACTGGGATTGTCTAATACACTAAAAACCTAGGTTCTTTGGTCTTTTCCCTTAGGTATTCCTTTCAGAGCACACACACACACACACACACAAACACACACACACACACACACACACACACACACACCCTCCTTATGGGCAGCAAGCTCTCCTAATTCTTGCTCAGAAGTCACTCATGTCTCTGGTCTTAAACTCACTGTCCCTTGCAAAAGGAGGACAACTGTGCTCCACCCTACCCCCACCACCTTAGGCACCAGTCCATGTAGCTATGGCCTGGGCCAGGAAAAAAAAAGTATTGTATAGCATGTATTATTGTAACTCTAACATCCTAGAAGTTTTGGGAGTCAAAGTAGTGGCTACTCCCTCACCAGTGAAAATATAAAATTGGGCAAACGTTTGTAGGGCACCAACTAGGTCTCCTTTAGGTACTACTGTTAGGTCTTAGGGAAATAAAGTGAGGATATCAACATGAAAGCTTGTGATAAGGGTTTAGCAAGAAAAGTTTTGGGGTTGTGTTTTTCCTAGTGATCTTTAGGTAAAGCCAAATACACAGGAGGAAAACATCCTGTTTTGAGAGAGGCAGGAAGTGTAGACACACACAGCTATAACCTGTGAGTGTGTTAATTACTCAGGAAAGAGGCTTGGGAGCCCAAGGCTTGAATTTGGTGAATTCATGCAATTTGGAGCATTCTGACTTAGTATTGATCCCTAAACTCAATTTTGAAAACAGCCTCCACCGCAGATGTGTGGGTTGTGTTATCCCGGTATTTGTGTGCATCGATTGGACTAAAATAAAATGCATCATACTCTTCGCAAAGAAGGAAGAAGCAGGGACAGTCACAAGAGGAATAGCAGAAAGTGCATAGTTAATATGGGTTGTACGCCAATCCGAGAAACAAGTGCTCTAAACCCAGGGGGATTTCACGTAATAGCTAATTTGGTGAGAGCGAGAGTGTGCAAGCAGAGGGCCATCTAAGAAGGGAAAGGAAGACAGCTGAATGCAGGTTTTTTTTTTTTTTTTTTCCCTCACTGGAATTAACATTTCCTTGTGATTTGCATCAACTAATGTCCAAACCCTCACCTACAGTCCACCCAAACCAGGTTTCTGACACTAATATAAACTCAAGAAGAAATTCGCTAAGAGGCTACAAAAAGGAGCAGCTGCTTTTCCCTGGGATCCACCAGGTCTTAAGGCCCTGGAAAGGCCATGGGACCGAGCCCTGGAGGCACTATCTGCCTGCCTGCCCTCCAGTCCTTTCAGGACCAGCAGGACCCTTGGGATTCTGTCCTCAAAAGTTCTAGCAATGAACCGAGTGTCTGCCTGTTTTTTGCCTATTCGTGTCCCGGATCCTTACTGGCTGGACAGGGGGACCCGGAGATGACCAGACATTTCATCTTAGACTAAAGAAATTATTTTTTCATGTTAAACAAACAGAACCAAACCCCTTCCTCTTATTTCTCCCATCTTCTGAGTTCTTCGCTGGTTTTTGATGAAGAGACTTGTGTGTGTCCCCACGCAAAAGAGAGAGGAAGAGAGAAAAAGGGAGGGAGAGAGAGAGCGCTTTAAACAAAAGACAGGAGGCCCAAGCGGGGGCCTGGAGCAGTCCCTGAAGCCTGCTCAGCCTGCAGACCTTCCACTTCCCCAGCCCGGCGGGCATTTTGGAGAGGTTCTGCCACCGAGGCGGAAGGTCCGGAGCTAGCGTACCACGCGGCTGGAGAGGAACTGGAGACAAAGCCGGGATCCAGTGCATCTCAGCGAGGCTCCAATCAGCGCCCCCAGCTCGCTAGCCAGAGGTTGAGGCCCGACCCCCTGCGGGCTGTGACCGGAGAGGCGAGCCCAGGCCCCGCTGAGCGGTCCTGGGTAGCCCTGGCTAGTCAGGTTCCCCGTGTCGCACTCAGTCACCTACTCTTGGGTCCTTGCGAGTTCAAAACACGTTTTCTCATTAATTAAACGCTGGACAGCCATGCCACTTTCTTTCCAGGCCGAAGCAACACCTCTTGAAGTCCCTGCAGCACTCTTTGCCCGCGCCAGCTTGCGCGTGAGGTCGAGCGGCCATTTACTGCCCTCTGATTGCGCCGAGGACCAGGTTAGCTCATAAAGCCTTTCACACTCAACAATGGGGATTTTCTCAACAATTAACAAGAAACAACATAATAAAGCCATTTACAAAGACCTTGCTATTTACTATAAATTAGGCACTCTTTAAGAGACCAGTGCGTAATTTCACACACTTTACAACTGGGGCTGCATTTTAAACACCCGGGAAAACAAGCTTGTTGCACTTTCCAGTGACCTATGCGCAGTGCACCTCTGTTTCCCTTCTTTCCTTGTAGCAGCTTTGTTTGCGTTACTGCACTTCAACCTCCCAGCCTAGGGTGGTTTTCCAGGTCACTGTCTCACGTTTCCCGTTTCCAGGTCATCATTCCACTTGCAGATGCACTGAAAGAAGTTCCAAGGGACAGGAACCACGGAGCCAAAGCAAGCAAGCCTTGCCCCAGGTTATTCCCACTCAAGGAGTTACACCGGGACTGGCTAATGTGCCCGCTCCCTCCCCACTCGCTAGGCCTCTGCTCCTGAGCTACTTCCCTAGAGGAGATTGCAGCCATGCTGGCCCAGTCCCTTCGCCACTCTCCTCCCCCAAACGCATTTTGGAGGCCTTGGAGTCCGCTGAGCAATGAAAAGAGCTGGGTTCCTTTTGACTGTGGAGTAGGGATGAGGCATGGGCAAGAAGGGGAGAAATACTGGGCGGCAAGAGCAGGGATAGACACACAAAAGAAGTGCAAAGTGAAGGGAAGCATTCCAGTTTCAGATGGGGAGGAGGCCCAAGGAGGAGAGCACTGAACTCGGCCTTATGGCCGCTTGGACTACTGGCTGCTCAGGACCAGCTGGGGTGCAGGCTTTTCTGCCTGGATCAGCGAAATCGTCACAGGTTCAGAGAAGAGCAAGATCTGGGCGGGAAAAAAAGTCACAAAGAAATTTGTTTGCCACCATGCAAAATGGCGGCACTTAAACATCTTTCGGGTGGTGATGATGGCCCTGGTCTGAGAACCTGGAGCTGCCCTGGGTCAGTGCAGTCCCCAGAGCTGTGGCTGGGGAAAGAAACCCTGGGAACTCCCGCAGCCCTTTGCCTGCAGTACTTGGCTGGCTCCATAGTCCCTGGCCTTTTCTCCCAGGCCGCTAGGCCTGAATCCCGCGCCAGCAGCCCCTGGCCACTGACCCCTGTTTACAAACACAGCCTGGAGGCGGGGTGGGGCCAGCCAGAGCGCGGGCTAGAGGACTGGGGCGGGGGGAGGCCGTGTGCTGCTGAGGACGCCACCAGCAGAGAGGAACCAGGAGTTGGTGCGAGAGAGCGGGCCCGGCAGCTGGAAAGGACTGAACGCCTTGTTTTTGAAACTGTCAATTCCCTCAACCCCTATTGTGAGGGCTTCATGCAAAACATCTCAGGCCTTTTAAAGTAGGAGTTTGTGAGGCCGCCACAGTTTGAAAAGGAGCGAAAGTAGCTGGGGCCTAGGGCATGGGCAAAGACTCATAGCTGCCTTCCTTTCCCCCTCCCTCTTCCCCGTATTTTAGAGTAAAAGAGGGCTTGCAAAACAGGTAAAATGCTGCCCTCCCCCACCTCCTGGATCTGCCCTAAGTACCCAGCCCCCAAGCTAGTTTGCAGAATGCCCTTTAGCCTAGGGAGCAAACCATAACCAAAGCCAGAGGGAAAGTAGTTGTTCCTCACGAGAAAGGGAGAATCCCAGGGATGGCTGGGGTGACAGAGAGGACTCGCAAAGGTAGATGCCCTGCTTCTCTGGGTCAATTTTCTGAGTTTAGCTGACAGGAGCCTTTATTTATTTATTTATTTAGTTCCTATTTTGACTCTGGGAAATCCCTCCTTTCACGTATCCTTTTCAGCAGGAAGATGTTTTTAAGGTAAAGCAAAACTCACGTTTTCTTTCTTTTATAGATGCTGATGTTTTATTATTTTTTAGAAAATTTTCACCGTGGAGTGGTTTTAAGTAATTAGTTTCACCTACTAATTTCCTCCTGCATGCAAATAAACTATCGTTCTTGTATCAGTAGAAATTTCCAGCCCAATTCTTGTTGGCTAAGAACTCTGAGGACTCTCTGGACCACTGAAAATCACCCAGACACAAATAAGATTATAAAAAAAAAATTCCACACACCAGCCCATCTAGTTTGTGTTATTGCTGTTTAGTGGTGGCTCCTTGTTGTTGGTTTTCAAATAAACAACCATTATTGCCATTACTCCACTGTAATCAAGTAAGGCAATAGAAAGGAACACCCATTCTAAAACGTAAATGCTGGGGGGGGGGCGTGGGTCAAGCTGCATTTTCTATAAAGGCAGATAACCTGACTGGGGAATAGTACATATATCTCTTTATAAAATAATTTAATCTTCACAGTCTTATTAGGAAATTACATTTATAGAAGACCAGAAATAAGTTTGCTTCACCAAAAAGTCATGGAAAGCAGCTTTTTCTACACTTTCCCCATGTCTATGGAGCTAATTTAGACACAGGAATCAGTGACTCTAGAACCTTGTAGCACTTAAAGAACAAATCTATTCCCTGAAAACATTTAAATGTAAAAATGCAACCTGTAAATGGAGGTAACTTTTGTTTTCTCTCAGTTAGGCTTAACTTTTGAACAAATGTGACATTTATAGCAGTTGAGAAAGACCTAGAAATTGTCTTTAATCATAAAACGACCCAAATAAAACAAACTGTGCTGGGAGTAATTCCCATAGCAGGATGGGAAACCAGGTGAAGTCTACCAAGAATTGAAAGAATACCTTATATTTGCACACTAAGACTTACTATTTGGTACACTACACTGACAGAAGGCCCAGCTCAGAGCTTGCTGTGGCTGGATGGCCTATAGGAACATTGTGAGGTAATATTTGTGTTGACTATAATGTCTTTCCTTTTGATGGTATCACCCTGCCATCCCTCGGCCTCCATACTGCTCATTCTCCAGCTCCTATAGGCTGAAACTATTGATTCTCTGAGGATTAGAGACCAAGTGTTCAAGCTGGAGACTGATATTTTGTCTAAAATTCTATGGGATATTTGTTTTAATTTGTGCTTATTCCATCTTATAGTGTTGCCAAACTCAAGTTCTGTGGACTTCAAATATATTCTCCGTTTATAATTTGGTAACAGTCTGTAGCCAACATAGAAAGTCCTAGTGTAAATGCAGTAGTCACTGAACTTGAACTTTCTTGTCTTGGCACTAATTAAAGAGTAGAAATTACAGACTTCCCTTGTGTAGATGTCATACTTTTTACAGACGGATTTTTTTTTTTTTTTTTTTTTTTTAGGATGAATCACTATCCCTAAGTTCTGCCTTGCCACTTGCCATCCAAAGGGGGAAAGAACTCAGACTCAGAAACCAGTTGGTTCAGCTTTCTGGGACTTTTAAATGAGAATATGGACTATTCTTTGGAATTATATACAAACATGAATTCATGGATAATATCCCCCAATTTTTGCTTTGATCATACCTATAATTCCAAGAAGAAGAAGAAGAAGGAGAAGAAGGAAGAAGAAGAAGAAGAAGAAGAAGAAGAAGAAGAAGAAGAAGAAGAAGAAGAAAAATGACCCAGTGAGCCTACATCTGGCATCATTCAAGAAGGAAAGGCAGGGAAGCAGTCCAAAGCATCTGTTTACTCCATCCAAATGTATCTAGATGCAGGTACTCTCAGCCCATGTCCTTTACAACAGGAGGAAAACCACAGATCATACACAGCAATTAGGCCTGAGATCATCCAGAACTATCTGCAACATTTATAGACAAAAGGAAATTTTCAAAAGGAGTAGGAATTGAAAGGTTAAGGAAAATGAATAGCTGAATTTCCATGAGAAATAATGATTTAAATTCACACAGTAAACATTTCATTGGTGTTTTGTTTTGCTCTGTGATTTATGGTCTATAGATGCAACTTCTTAGACTAAAGATAACAAGGATCTGAGATACATATAATTTGGTGGCCCAATAATTTCTGGATTCAACTTTCATTAAAATAACAACTATCTTTGCTTTACTTTCTTAAATATGAAACTTGTAGTAGTTGATCTGTAAGAAGTTTGAGAAGTTTTTGTTATTTGAGAAAGAATCTGCCAGTGTTATGCACAAAACCTGATTGGTCTCATCACAAAGTATCACCACAAAACACTGCACCCAATGAGTGCATTTCTTCCAGGCAAAAACATTACAAGTGAAAATGTCAACAAAACCATTCATTCTTGTTAACCCTTCTTCAATCTGGAATAAGTAGAAATGTATGGAACCAGGAATTTTAAACAGTGTTTTTAATTGAAAATAAAGCTAAAGCATGCTTTTCAACAGTGCAAATTTCCATAATTTTGATTTACTGCTCTCATCATTACAACACAGTACACCAGCATGGCCCTTACCAAGGGGTAGACCATTTGCATGTGGAACTCCTTTGATTTTAAGTGCAAATATAGATAGTCACCTCTGATTGTCACTTGCAGAAGAAACTCTCCTGTTCTATATACACAGGATGGCCTGAAAACAGAAGTTTAGAGAGATGCAGGGAAAAAAAAAAAAAAAAAAAAAAAAAAAAAACAAAGTAATAAAATCCAAGTGCCTGAGTTCTGGTACCAAAAAACCCTGAAATAACTGTTTATTTCTCACTTGGGGTATTAGGACTCTGACCCCTCTGTTTCTTTTTCTTGGTTATATTTAATGATTGGTCATTAATGATGAGTTAGACCATTAAATATCCTGCTATTAAGAGAAATGTTTTAATTGTTTTGAAAGCTTGAAGAGTCATCTTCAGACCACAGCATAAGCAGGACCACAGTAAAAGTCATCCAATTTTAAAGGTTTGGGTGAGAGCACAGAAAGGACTTTTTCCAATAGCAAGGAGTGACTGTAAAAGTTTAAAAAAAAAAAAAAGCATATCCTTTTTAAAAAATCCCATATTTCTCTTACATCTTACACAAGAGCCAGCTTTTTAATTAGCATCCAATCAAGACTCATACCCCAATCTTTCCATTAAAAAAAGAAAACCAACCAAACAAACAAACAAAAAAACCAGTTAAGTGCAACTACTCTTGGAAAGGGAACGATGGTAGTTAAAAAAAAAAAAAAAGACACCCCACAAATAAGAGCTCCAGAAAATTACATTTTGGGCTCACAGAAACTTCTTGCTACCTTACTGTGTAACCATGTAACCTAACAAACTTTCACTGAATACCAGTTACACTTTCAGATCTGAAATCTAGTGCATAAACTTAATGGCTCATTGTAATATTTATTATTCAACCTTTTGACATTTATTTGTAGCAGTTGAATTGAGGTACCGGTGCATTATTAGCATTGAAACAGTAAAGTGTTCCAGCTCTACCATAATAACTGAGTTTTACTTGAGTCTTTAGCCTGAAGTAGTCTGTGGTATGTAAACCAACCCTTCTCCCACCCCGCCCCCACCCTACAAAAAAAAAAAAAAAAAAAACCCGCAATGGGAAAAAAAAGTAATCCGATTTCTGTCTTCAAAATGCGATAAACCAGGACTCCAAAGGGGGTGTAACACCATTAATGGACTTGTACAAGCCATCCTGTGCAGTTTACAACAAAAGGAAGGTAATATGGTTCAAGAAAATATCTTCCAAAACATTTTTATGAATTAAATTTCCTGAATTTGTGACTAGGTGGAAGAGGTATTGCAGAACCGCCCAGCTGCCATTTCCATATAGGATGGGCCTTGTGAGGAGGTTGGGAATCCTTAGTGGTGTTTAAAGAATATGCTGGCCACAAATCCCCGTCCTTCCCAATAATGAGTGATGGTGGACAAGGAAAATTTGCCATGAAATTAAATGGCCTTTTCACTGCTGATGCTACATTGCTGGCTACCTTTTTGCGTCTGTTTAAAACTGTAAAGTCATCCAGTGTTCCTTCATGTGTCTCAGTTTTACCTGTAGGACGAGGGCTTCTAGCTGATTTCAAATTTGGTTTGACTGGAGGTGTCTGAAGGACTGGTCGTTTACCCAGTACTAGTGTCCGGTAATTTTTTCTCACCCTTGCACCAAATTTATATTCCCCATCCTCAGGTTTTGGAGATCCTAAAGTGCATGAAAGGCCCTGACTCTGAGCCAGTGGAACTAAGGAAGGAGTTTCTTTCTCAGGGCATGCAAAACCTTCCTTGGCTGTGGTTAAAAAGGCGTCCTCCTCTTTCTTCTCAGTCACACTGTAAAACTCACCCTTTGTATCATTGCACTCACACTTTAGCTTATTTGTAATAAGGTCAGGTTCATAGTCTTCATTAGCACTACTGTCTTCTACTTTGATTTTAATATTGTGCAGAAAAGGCAATGTTTTGTCGCCTGTGTCAGTGCAGAGATTCTCAGCTTTAGTTGCTCCTGCATCCACTTCGGGATCAGTTTGCGAAGAGGCCAAATCCATAGCAAATTCAAGACAATGAGGGATTTTGGAATCTTTTCCTGAATTTGTTGCTGTTCCACAAGAACCATTATTTAAGAACCTAGCAGCTATGTTATCTGAACAGTGTGTAGTTGGAGTTGCTTGTAGGCATTTCCTAGCCTCTCGGAGTATTCTTTGTTGTGGAAATACATTGTTTGTCTTTGGGCTAGGTGAAGAGGCCCCCTCTGCCAGGCAGTTAATTGTCAGGTCAGTTCTCTTTACAGTACTGGAAATTTCAGAGTGTGGGAATGTAATCTCAGATACCCTATCGTTTCTTATCTCTTGGAAACAACTCCCCATACTGGCCGGACAGTACACCGGAGCCCCTTTGGGAGCCCAGCCCTGTGGATTCCACTCCTCTGGCGACTCGGCTTTGACACTACTCTTGAGGTCGGGAGGTCGGCCGGCATCCTCGAAAGCAGCGGGTTTGGTTGCTGCGGCGGCGGAGGCCAGATGGTACAAAAAGTTGGCCTGCGCCTGCACGCTGGGAGGCTTGCAGAAGCTGGTGCGCCTGAAACGGATGCTCTGCACTGACACTTGGCTGGAACCGGAGCTGGAGTCTGACTCGGTGGATGAGTCCTCCTCTTCGGAGCTGATTTCACTGGAATCCGAGGCCCCGCTGCCCCCCTCTTCCTCCTCCTCTTCCTCCTCCTCCTCTCCTTCCTCCTCCTCTTCCTCTGAGGACATGGAGTTGCTGGAGCTGGACAAACTGGAGCCAAAATCCGAGTCGTTGGCTGCATGGTCGGAGTAGGAGCTGGACTCGGAGTCGCTGCTACAACTCTCGGGAAAGCTTCCTAGATGGGGCTGCGGTCGGTGGTGGTGAGGGGGGTGGTGACTCGGCGTTGGCTGCTGGGCCCGATGGTGGTGGTGGTGGTGATGGTGGTGGTGGTGGTGATGGTGGTGGGGAGGCGGGCAGAAGCTGTTGACCAGATGAAACCTCTCCAAACAAGTGGCTCCGGCGGCTGCAGCCGCCGCCGCAGCCGCCGCAGCCGCCGCCGCCGCCGCCTTGGCTTTGTAGGACCTGGGCAGCAGCAGCAGTCTCCGGGCGCCGGCGTGAGGCGCGAGCAGGCAGTTCTTGGCGCCCCCGCGCTTGCGCTTGCAGCGATAGGTCAGGCTCACGGGGCCTCCCGCTCCGGTCGCCGCCTTGGGCTGGGGCCCGGCCGCCGACGCCTGGTAGTAGGCGGCGGCGGCGGCGGCGGCAGCAGCGGCGGCGGCGGCGGCGGCGGCGGCTGCCGGGTGCTTGCTGCACAGCAGGCTCCGAAAATAAGCGGGATCCGAGTGGAAGGCGACGTAGTTTCCCTGGAGCGGGGCAGTTTCATAGTTTAAAGGGGGTTTGCAAGGCGAGCGAACGATCTCCGGGTAGTGCGAGCCCGGGTATTTGCTAAAAATCTGAGGTAGATGGGCGGCGGGGCGCGCGGCGGCGGCGCCCGGACGCTGGGACTGCGCGCTGATTGGCAGGGGCCGCGCGGCTCCGCTCAGGCCCCGCCAAAGTTGGTGCTTGTCCTTCCAAAAAGCCGGGCGGGGGCTGGCGGCGGCGGCGCGCTCTGGCGGCGGCGCCTTTGTGGCCAGGGCCCGACCGACCCTCCTGCGCTTGGTCTTGAGCACACGCTCGGTTTTGCAGGAGGTATAGAGCGCTTCTACGTCTTCCCGGGAGATGAGCGTGCATTTGGCCGCGTGGAAGGCAATACTGTTGATTGCCTTGAGTTTCCGCAACTCCTCCAGATCGCAGTGGTGCTTTTTCACTTTGAGATGATCCATGCGCTTGTGCACGGTGGTCCTCGGGATGTTTTTCAGCAGATCTGTGAAGACTTGGGAGAGAGCAAACATTTGCTTTCCTTTAATGATGAGGTAGCCGAGCCTCACGCCATCCACCTCTTCGAAACCTGACTTCAGGTCTCCCATCTCGGGCACTAAATGATCCCCACCATTTGCAGTAAATATATACGTGACGCATACATACACATGTATGTATGTTAATCCTCCGCCAGATGCTGCGTGTGTCTCAAGGCATCCTGCTAATAAAATAACAAAGACTGTTATTCCCGGCGAAGGGAGTGCCAAACTCTAGGCGAATTATTGGGGGGGGGGGAGGAAAAACCCCATGAAATTACACTGACTTGATTCTTGCTTTTTTTTTGGTTTTCGTTTTTTTAAAAAAGAGGGAAAAAACCATCCGGTTTCAGGTCTGCCAGTGTGTTGGTCTGAGTCCTCGATGCAGATCAGTACCTGGGCCCCTCTACTCCTTCCTTCTCCATTGGAGCACTATGATAATGGAATGTGAAGGGAGAAAGAGAAAAGAAATGCAGCTGCTATTCCCGCCGCTGCTTTAGCTACAAATAAAATGACAGAGTGAAGTGAGCTCGTCCGGAGACACCTTCATCAATTAATTCCCCTAAAGCCAACGCTGATTGGACACTCCTGACAGGTGATGCAATAAAAATTGATATTCCACCCCTTCCCCCCAAAATCTCCTACTAATTAGCATACCCTTATACTGCCACCTCCCCTCCCAAAGTAAATAATACAGCCGGTATATAAATCTTTCCATTAAACTATCGGAGCTCAGAAACAGCCTGACTCACAGACTTCATCAGAAGCACTGTGTGCGCAAAAAAAAAAAAAAAAAAAAAAAAAAAAAAGCCACCGTATATTCCCCTTTAAAGAAATACTGCCTATTTTTTTTTGCTTTATTTGCATTTTACCGATACAGCTATTATCGTTTCAAAGGAAAGCATTTAAAAAACATTATCAAACCCAAATAGCTATACCCCACCCCTCTTTTCTTTGGAAAATGAAGCTTAAGGGAATACGTGCCAGAATAGCCTGGTTTTTCCCTTATGGGAGTGGGGAAGGAGACAGACTGGGAGCTCCAAAGTTAAACCGAGAGGTGAACCACCCCAGCACACACTTACGTTTGCAATTTTTCTCGATCTCCACCCCCCCATGCCCTTTTACAACCAGAAACAAAAGTTATTTGACCAAGAAAGCAGTTCAAGGCTCCAGCCCAGGAACATGTAACAATTCAACTGGATTTCTGTTCTCTGCTGGCGAGTAGGGAGGAGGTAGTTTCATGTCCGACCCATAACAAAGCATAGATAAGCCAGAAATGTGTACACGTTTCAAATTAACTAGCTTGGACTGGAGGTGGTATCTTTCTAGAGTGTCCAGTACACGATTTAGCCACGGTTCTGTCCTCCACAGAGCAGACTTCCAGGGAGCAGATTCCTGCCTTCTGCAGCAAAGGGAAGAAAATGGAAAGCCCCAAGGTGCTTCCAGAAGTTTCACATTAAAACGAGGAAAAGAAAGCGCTGCTGTATGATGCACATCATTTCAGTGGTCGATGATGGTTTGCCTGGTAGTTTAGATGATTCTTCCACAGCTCCCATTTCCCCCCATGCAATCCAGGCATCTGTTTTAACAAAATCACTTTGGATGAATATCAATCTGGTTTAACCTCTTGTTAGTCGCCGGCATGGCTTATTGTCGATTTCAAGAATATCCAAAATATTGCCAAGTGAGATCGAGGGTCTTTCCACTTGCATTTTGCAGGATCTCAGGGTGGTTGGTTGCCTGCTTGGCAAGATTCGGCAAAATCTTCATCCGTGTTTGCAACTGCAGCATAAATGCAACCCAGGCATCTACATGTTTCCTTTTTCCTCCCAAAATAGACACATCTCTGAGGTTAAAGAATGAACGGATATTTCTGAACCTGCAAGGAAAAATGCACAATAATTTCTTTCTTCATATTCAAAAGTTCCAGTTTCCCCAGCTGTGGTCTGGCCAGCAGGAGCAGGTATGAGTCAAGAAGGGGGGGGGGGGAGAAAGAAAAAAAAATCTTAAAACAAAAAACCAGTAATCAGACATGTAAAAAGGTAGTTTGCTTGACAAGATGAAATCTCAGCCATGGTTCCCCACCCCCACCCTCATCTCCCTTGTAATTTTCCTAGGAATTTTGAAGAGAATTGGGAATTTCAAGAAGTACATCCGGAAATTAAGGAAGTCTATTTAAGAGCGTCTGTAACTCAGGAGGCTGGGATTTGAAAAGTCAGTCCTGGACTACTGTTGCACTCAGCACAGATGTAATCGCTGCTCTTCAACTTAATCAATGTGTGTACAAACCGCGATGTCTAGTTCTTGCCTTTGAAATCTAAGGCTAGCATTTCCATCCAAGAAATCAGAGCTACAGCAAATTACATTTTTGTCCCTTGAATGAGAGAAGGATCATTGAATGGATCTCGTGATATTTCAGGCTTTAAACGTAACCGAGAGGCAGCAATGAACAATGCCTCGTCACAGCTAATACCATCCACCGACTTGGCTTTCTTTTGCATCTGGTTCTATCACACCGAGTTTTTCTCTTTCACTTTCACAGGAGACAAAATGTACAAGCTTTAAGCAGAAATCGAAGTTTCCAGGAAAAGCAAATGCTAGTGTTTGTTGTTTTAAAGTAGAATGACCAGAACCTTTATATTGCCAACAACAGTGTTTTAAAATTTCTCCTGATGCACTTATATGCTGCCAGCCCTCTCCCTCCCACCCCACCCCCGCCCATTCCCCTCCAGCCATAAGATTTAGACCAAAGAGTCAAACAGCCAAGAAATAGTAAACTGAAAATAAAGGGGTGGGGGTTTAAGAAGACATTAAGAAAGGTTGGCTGTGGTGTCTTTTTTGAAGGGGGAGGGGAGCAGGTAGTTTTAGTTGTGCCTGGTTCTTTAGATTCTCCTCCCAACCCCCATCCCTATGTTCCTATTACCCCTGCACATAGGAGCATACTTTAGTAAACATTTCAAATGTACCTTCCTGTCCTCTTTCGGCATTTTTAAAACACTGGGAATATAAGAGCTTTTGAAAATTAGTACAATATTGAGTATGATTTTTAAACTAAAGGTGTAATCTGTTGGATCAATTAGAAAAAAAGGCAAAGAACAAGGGATTTGGGGGATGTATGCCTGTATACTTAGAAAGTGTCTCTAAGTTCATAGAGACATACCTTTACATTTATACATTTTAAATACTCCAATTGCACATCTTTCTTTTTGCCTAAGACATTCTTTTGTTCCTGTAA
Source organism: Phodopus roborovskii (assembly GCF_943737965.1). Lineage (NCBI taxonomy): Eukaryota > Metazoa > Chordata > Mammalia > Rodentia > Cricetidae > Phodopus > Phodopus roborovskii. Next base: position 9,463,131 of record NW_026126602.1, on the reverse strand, counting down.
CTTCCCCATCCTAGTGTTCACGTGTAAAGGCTTCAGGACTGGGTTTGTGTACACACACACACACACACACACACACACACACACACATACACAGAGAGAGAGAGAGAGAGAGAGAGAATGTGACAGACAGCTTTCTTGTGGCCATCAGCACACGTTGCATATCCGGGGTCTTCTCCAGGCACATTGGGGGTCGATCCCGTTAAAAAGACCTAGCAGAGGCCCCTGAGCGCTCACACATGAAAGGCAGGGGACTTTAAGATGGATTTGCATGCACACCGGGGATTTCGATCAATAGCTACCAACATTTATGGCTTAGATTATTAATGCAAAAGCTGGCCAAAAGAATGGGGATGAAAAATTAAAGGTATCTGTTATCAATTATGCTTAAAGTTATGCAATAATTTACTTAGTTTGCCTGGATGTACAGATCCAGATGTATGAAGTACTATTCTTCAAAAGCCAGGGGGGTTTCTTTGATAAATTTGTTGACCATGTCAACCGCCTCTGCAATCAAAGATGAACCCAATTCAGATGATGGACTGTATTCAAATTCTTTTTAAGAAAGGATATATCAATTCTATGCTTCTCAAACACATGTACATATGTGGGGGATATGCTTAAATGAACATTTACACACACACATATGCACATCTCTGTAAGTCTAGGGAATAATTGTGAATTTAGGTACATATATATGTATATATGAGATATGCATTGAGTTTGTTAATGAAATGTGATCATTTACTCAGGGAGAAATGCAAAGTCTACATTATCCTAAAAAGTATTGTAGCTTTGAAAACAAAGCTGCTTACTTAAGAAAAATCCTCTGTAGCAAATACAGTTTCAAATGTATTCTTAATGTCCTCTTATTTCTGCATTTATTGTAAAAAAAAAAAAAAAAATCAGCACTTCCAGTTTTTAAAGTGATGGGCTATGAAGATCTGAACATATTTGTCTTTACTTATCCCATATGACTGTGCTAAATTCACCTTCAGATGCTCTATTTTGATTTATTTTCACTGTATTTTATGTTTAAATACCATAGCAATTCAGTCTGACCTCTTTCCTCTGGAGCAAAGTAATGCACAAGGCATTCACAGTCTTTTAAATGGTTATCTGGGAAATGCAACAGCAATTTGGAGGAATAGCTTACTAATGGGGAAAGTTCTTTGGAAAATCTGAAGGAAAACCTAAGAGTACTTTTTCATTTCTAACCTACAACTGTTATATAATTAAAGTATTGAAGGGCATTAAAATAACCCTTTTTCATCCATGCTCTCACCCATACATACATAATTTAAATGAGAATCACACACACCACCACCACCAAATTGTTCACCATATATATACCATATATTATATATATACCATATATATATATGTGTATATATATATACACACACACATATATATATCTTTTAGTGACTGCTGGGTACATTTTGTTCAAAGTGAATTCAGACAGAAAAGAGTAAGGGACATCACAAAGGCCCCAACAATATAAGTACCATGGTTAGAAGAATAAAAGAAGTCTTTTATACTGTTAATTAAAATTAACTAATGATGATAGGTATAAAATAATAAACTCTCATATGACTGAATTAGTTGAAGACACAGGACAACACAATCTAAATAGTCCTTTAGCTATGCTTAACTGATATCACATCTTCTTTCCTTTTTGGGAGGTGAAAATGGGAAGAGAAGAATAATTAGCTAAAATGAGGGATAACTATAATTTAGGACATTTTCTTTAAACTCTTTATTCTTTTTTCTTTTTATAAAACACATTCAAATATATCAGGGCATGTCTCCCAATGGGCCCATCCTTCTGTTCTTAGACATTTAAAAATCCTGTCTTAACAGAAGTTTGGGACACAGAGTATATGCCATGTTGTCTATTGACCCATAATCAAAATGCAGTGACCTTCTACCCCCTTTTTGCCCCCTGACCCATCTTGAATTCAATGCAGCCTTTATAAATTTGCAAATCCTTGGAGGTAGAGGGTTTTTTGTGAGGCTTTGTTCTGAAAAAGCCCTAAGAGTGTGCTTTCTAAATTAGACAAAGGTAATCCTGAAAACCTTAGTGGGTGAGATTTTATGCAGGTGAACACTAGGCAACTCTTCAGATACGAATATTGCAAGCTAAACAAAACAGTTGTACGCATAAGAGACAAGGAGGTTACAGATTGCATTAAATTAGAGTGTGGTACAAATCACTTCCATGATGTTAGGAATGGTTAGGCCACAATGTTCCTGCTTTTCTCATCTCAAGGGCTATGGGGGACCCTAGTGACCAAGGAAAGAATGTGTGGGAGGGGGTACACAGAGAGGAAGGAAGAAAGGTGGAGGAGGAGTGAGACCTGATCTGAATCTGCAGGCACATCCCTCATCTCTCCTGCTATCAGCCAGTTTAAAGGACACCATAATTATGATGGCGATAAAACAATGCCTGCTTATGTGTGCTGAATAAATAAAGAATGTTTACAGCTCAAGAATCTTTTAATTCCAATTAAATGCTATCAAAGAAAAGCCACTTTTCCTACTATAACTGCCTTTCCCCCCAATTATCCTGTTTTGTTGCAATATTTTCCTATGAGACACAAGGGCCTTTCACAATTGATCCTCAACATAGAGGACAAAGTCACAGAAAGTAGAGTTCAATCTTCTATTAAATAATACACAAATCTCAAGAAGGAACATTTATTGGGGTTACCCAAGTTTTTGTTTATTTTACACGAAGGCCAAATGGGAAGAAACTGGAGTGGTGACATTAAATGTTGAGGCCTACCTAAGGGATGCTGAAGCTACATTAAAGTCTTGAGCACCCAGGAGAGAAAGGGAAGATAAGGCAGAAGCAGCCTGATGGTCTGGAAGGGAATCCTCTGGTTCTGTTCCCCTGGCTTTAGCCCAAATCCTCTGTAAGCACTGGAGCCAATCACTGCTTTCCACTTGCAGCTACTGGAAGCACACAAAAAAGCGGGAGATTAAAAAAAAAACACACACACACACACACACACACACACGTTTGATTTTTATGGATATGTATCATTTCATATTCATGACATCAGCAAATCACATCACATTCTGATTTAGACATGGTTTGAACACTCATACCCATCAGGATGGTCAGTGAACAAAAGTTCGCTTTTTATTTCGTGATTATAGAGCAAAAATAAAGTCTGTTAACTTAGAAAAGCTTAATTTTCAAAACTCGAGAACAATTTACACTAGCAAGTTGCACATAAATGCTTCTTCTAAAGTTGTTCCACAACATTTTAATTCAATTTTTTCCCTCCTTTTCTGTGTACTAGTGTTTTGTTTGTTTTTTAAAACACGTGGCACAGGACATATTATGGAAAACGCACCCATTCTGTTAAATGCCTATACAAACTTGCCCTTTACTCCACCTAAGTAATGCTTTGCTGAGCAGAAGCCGAACAACAACAACAAATACACTTCCCTGGAAGAAATACTTTCTTTCTTCCTTTCTTTCTTAATTTCAAAGCAAATAGTATTTGGTGAGATGATACAAAAATCAATCGCAAGAAAACTTCAGCGTATTTCTAAGTTTCTGGAAAGTTGGAGGCCCCTTCCCTTTTGAAAGTTTAGAGATCCAATACCCTCAATTCTACTGGCAGAATTAGGTGGACTTAGAGGGTCCTAAACGTGACCGATTCACTAAGGCGGGGGGCTACAGCATGCAGCAACGTGCTCGGCAACTTAATCCTACGCTAAAAGAGGGCAGAGAGAGAAAAAGAATGGAATACAAACTCTCCCTACGTTCCTAGTTACTTTCAAGGTGGATTGTGTATTTTAAGGCCGATGGGAGCGTCTGGTTTTTGGAGGAAAAGGAAGAGAAGGTAAGTGTTTGTCCTTGTATCCACCAGTTGGTAGAGAAACAATGCAAGAACAAAGGGAACCACTTCCTCATCTGAACATTTTCTGATTCTTCCTGGGTTTCAAGCCTAAAGCTTGCCGAGGCATTCGCTTTACTCTATCATTAGTAGTTTGCTAGGGTTGTTAAACTTAAGAATGAGAGAAAAGTTGAAAGGCCGTGTAAATAGGCTAAATAATATTATAAAGGCTTGCTGTGGCGAATCTGCACTGCGCCTGGCGCGGTAACTTACAGAAGTTGGAGAATGCATGAAGGCACAGCCCAGGAAATAAATAATCTTTGCATACTAGGTCTCGAACTCAGTTTTGTGTTTTGTTTGTTTGTTTTCCTTTTTTCTTCTTTTTACGGCCTTTCTTGTTTGAAGGACTGTCTCTGTGCAGGCTGTAGTAGGTAATGTTCTATGGGAAGAGAGTAGTGTTCGATTTAGGTCTAAAGTTGATTTCCAACGCTATCCTAATGAATATTTTTAAAAGAAAAGAGGATTCAATTATTGATGCTTATGCTTGCTAATGGAAGAAAGGGCAGCGATAGCTGAGGGATGGTATTTAAACATATTTGCTTTGCGTGTACTTTGGTTATTGGCAAGTGTGCTTTTGTGGGTCTGCGTGACTAAGTGACTGGGAGCTCTCTGCATTCTATATAAATGGACCCGCGTGTGGGGGGAGCCCCAAAGACGTTGAGCACGTGAAACATTTTTTTTACTGCCCCCCAAGCAGCGACCAAGTCCCCATTCACCCCACCCCACCTCAAAATGCGTATATTACCTGCCCTGTTACAGTGACACATGTTTATGTTTATAGTCCTGGTTTGTAGTAGTGTCAAGAGCCGCGGCGAGGGGGGAGGAGAGAGGAGAGAGGAGAGGGAGGAGTAAATGCAACCACCCCAACTTGTTGTTAAAGCAAATTTACTGCGTTCCTGCCAGCCCCAAGCGGGGGGCTGGGATGAGTTGAGGGGAAGGGGAGAGTTGGGCTGTGTGTTGGCAGTGGAGGGGGTGGGGTGGGCTGAGCGCCGCAGCGCAGCTACTTTCGTTCCACAGCCCGGTCAATAGGGGAGCACGCTGGTGCGGTGGAAAACAAAAAGGTTCCTCCCGCTCGCTGCGTTCACGTGGGGGAGCTCTGCGCGCCGGGCTCCTGGGCCCTGACCTCTGACCTCAGCTCCTCTCGGCTCTCTCCCGGTGTGGCTCGGCCACTTTTTACCCAGGATGCCACGCGCGGGCCGCGCTCGTGTCGAGCCCGAGTCCTTCCTAATCCTCCATTCCGGGACTCGCGGCCCCTCCCCCTGCGCCGCCAGCCCCGCGGGAGGGTTCTCCGCCGGGGAACCCCCGCCCCGCCCCCTCCAGGGCCCTGGCCGTGGAGCCGGCAGCCAGGCCGGGCGGGGTGCTTGGCGCTGCGGGGCCGCGGGGGTGGGGAGGGCCCCGGGCAGGGCGGCGAGAGGAGGCCGGGCCCGCGGCCCTGCCGAGGCCTGGACCTGTTGACTGCCATTGGTCCGCTCGGTCCGCGCCCTCTCTCTGCCCGCGCCGCCCCAGCCCTTCGGCAGAATCTGGGGGAGGAAACGGGGTGGCTCCTCTCCCCTCCTCCCTCCAACTTTTTTTTCTCTTGTGGGGACGGGAGGGTGAGGCCGATCTGCAAACTCCGCGGCTGCCCCAGCCTTCCTCGGACAGTATCGTCACGCGCGGGCCCGCCGCCCCCTTCAGCCCCCGCTATTTAAGTCCTTCGCCCCTGGCGGCCCGACTCGCGGACGAGAGCACGCGGGCCCTGCGGCCCGGGTCCCCTGCATTCGGGCCGCTTTCTGCCACGGTAGCTCCCTCGTCTGGGTACTTTCTCCCTAGTCCCGGGAGGCGTAAGATAAAACCTCTGGTTTGCTGCGTGCGGCTGGGCACATCCTCTTCAGAAGGTATTCGCTGGAGAGTTTGAGACAACTGTATCGAAAGGAGGAAATAAAAGACGAATTAGTCTTTTGCAGTTTTTTTGAGACTACGTACTTCAAATTCTATTTTTTCTCAACCCGGGAGAGTGTAGTTACGGCTAAATAAAGGTTATGTTGGATTGGTTCTATTTCCTTCTAGACTTGGATTTCTGGAGGAAATTTTTTTTTCTTTCCGGAAGGAAACAGCAACTCAGGGTTACGCTGCCAATGAGACTTCGAGGGCACTTCTGGAAACCAAGAGAGATATAGTAGAAATATGTATAGGAAATAGGAGGAAGGAGGCCACAGCTAAAGCTGGGGTCGCCAAAGGAAGTACCTCGTGTGGCATGGGGGAAGGGCCGGCCTAGGGAGGTGGCCGGGGTAGGGAGCCCAGAGCCGGAAAACCCGGGGCTGAGGCGGAGGAAGCGGGACCTGCCGGGCTCCAGGGTGCTTCCATTGTTCGGTCCCATCGCCAAAGCTCTGCGACGCGTTCTTGCCGGGGGAGGGGACCTGCAACTCTTACCCTGCAGCCTGCGGCCTGCGGAAGCCCACGAGGCTCGCCCCCTCTCGCCCGACCGGTTTTATGACCCTCGGTGGCCTGCAAGGGGCTTTCCCAGCGGCAGCCTTCGTAGAAAGGCGCTTTCACAACGTGCAGCTAAAAGGAAAGACTTTAGGCCAGCCTGCAGCTCACATGTTACAAGGGAAAGCTGCATAGATGTTTATAAAGTTATCACTAGATAAGCGACAAATGTGGGCCCATCTCCCCCGAATGTGAAAACAGATTATATAATATTTAAAATAGCTCTAAATGTATGGATTCGAAAATGAGTGTTAGCGTTCAAAGGAGTTCAAAAAAGCACTTTTTCTCCCCCCCTATTTTTTTTGTCCTCATTTGTTACTACTCAGCTCTTTGTTGTGTACAAGAAGTCTGGTTTTAAAAGAAGGGCTCTAACAAAAAGGGGCTTGGTTTGTTAAGGTGAAACGCGTTTCCAAAATAACAGGGAATTTCAAAAGGGAAAAACGTCCATTATGACTTTAAACCACGTTTTGGAAACAATATAAATTGCAACTCATCCTAAGAAACTGTTTTTCTTTGTGAGTCATGTGGGAAAAATATTTTTGGCAAACGTCAGTTTTTTAAAAAATGAGGGATTTCCAACAAGTGATCCTGGTCTTGTAGACAAGACCAGAGTCTTCCTGCGTGAGGACTTATGAAGAAATAATTTAAGTCCTGTGACCCAAAATTTACTAGGAAAAAGAGTAATTTGGATTTAAGGATTATAATAGACTTTGGACATTCCTTCTAAAATACTCATTACAAGTCTGTATTATGCAGCACTGTTTCCCAAGGTGGATTTTAAAAAACCAATTAGAATTGATCTCTAATGGAATATTATATTTACACGTCATCATGAAAACATCATTTGGCAAGAGTTTTGAATTAGAAACTGAAGTTAACAGATGATGTCGTAAATAGCATGTTTGAAAAGACCCTTTAAGAGTCAGTTAAAGGTGGTGAAGGTTGTGATTTTGCATTTGAAATGCTATAGTAGTTTGCATTTGAACACTTTCATTTTGCAGGTCTTCTTTATAAAGCTGCATTTCCTCCTGGAAACCATTCACCTATTTCAAGGCACAGGGAAAAATTTTATGTGAGAAGTCATTTAAAGCGTAACTATGGGAAGGATGGAATAGGAGAAAATTGAGGTTGAAAATTAAGTATTTTAAATCTGTTCATTCTGTTCCACACTCATCCCCTGCTCAATTTACATTTTTATTTATAAGCCTTTGAATATTTAGAATAGCTTTGCAAGTTTATCTGTTATGTAGTTGATAGGAGATGAATCTTCTTTACATCTTTTACTATTTCAGGGTTTTTTTTTTATTTTGGTTTCATTCAAAGTAAAACAAAAAATTAAAAGTCAAGATATACTTGTGAGAAAAACAACAAATGGGCAGGGAAAAATAGTATGAGTGGGGGGTGGGGACAGAGGGTGAGTAGCATTCCTGGTCAGTCTTTGTGACACATTTCTTTAATATTATGTCATTATATTGGCCCCCTCTGCTTGTGCCAAAGATGATTGCTTTTTTAATTGGGCTAAAGTACCACCATATTAAAAATTACCTACATTCTGGCCCTCAATTCCACAGTAAAGTAAGAATGACAAAAAGATCTGAGGCTTGTGTGTTTAATTCACCAGGAATGTTAAGCTTCATAAGATTCACCCTATGGGGTCATGTTGGTCCTTGGCACTGCTACTGTACAATGGCAAATATACACATTATAGATTTAAAAAATCTTAGATGGCTAGACAAACAGTTTATTAATTGAAGGAATAAAAATGAATTTGTCAAACTCATTCTTTCTGGGACACAATGCACTTAATTAACATATTCGTGAGCTTGTTTCTGCTTTTGGGAAGCAGTGGCCCCTTTCACAGAGGAAAACATTTAAATCTTAAAAAGTGACCTTCTTTAGTCCAAATACTACTTAGCAATTCAGCTTAATTTGTTCTTTTCTTCTCTTTCCTTTTTTTTTTTTTTTTTTTTTTTTTTTTTCCAGTTCCAGATATGTTTCATTTCTTTTAAGGACTCTTCCATTTCCAAGACTGATTTTCCTCTTTGCATGTTGAGAATCTTTTACTTACCATAATCTTATTGTGTCCTATCAACAGACAGCAGAATATGTCACTTTAATTACACTTTAATTATAACAGAGATGGAAATCTTCAATGTCAGTAAAAATGGAAAATGGGCCCTACATTATATTGATGACACCCTGGAAAGGCAGTGTGAATGTTGCTGCTCACTGCTGGGAGAAGCTTTGCTCTGGAAGGTTAGGGTTTTGCAACATACAAGTTTTAAAGGCTTTTTACAGATACTGTCTTTCTACTGGAAATTATGGGATATTTTATCTCCTAAAACGTAAAAATGCAATGTAGTAGCATTAATTGTATAGCAAGAGAAATAGCTCTGAAGCCAAATGCAAGGTTAAGTAAAGCAAACTCTTTGAGAAAATACTAGATCTTGGTCTTTGGAAACATTTTAAATTTGGATAACATAGATTTAAATTTGGGAATCATCTCACTTTTCAAAAGTTAAATGCATTTACAAATGATATTAATTGTAAATAGTCAATCCTAAGAGACTTCTCCAACTGCAGTTGTGACTTTTATGTGAAAAGTCACAATGTAGACAATTCTAAATAATCTGGTAAATGCAAACTCTAACAGACTCAGAAAGAGAAATAGTGCATGCTTTTCTCATATTCTGAATCTAGATTAAGAAACACAAAAGACAGGAAAACAGAAGGGGACTGTTTGGAAAGGGGAAGATGACCAGTGGGATGGGGGAGGGGGAGGAGAAAGAAAGGACTAGAGAAGGTAATGAGGGAGTAAATGATGAAAACAAGTACATACTATACATCCATGAATACACCATCATGAAATCCATCATATTGTAAAAATAATATATACCCCCTTCTTTCTTGTCTAGTATATTAATTTTAACTACTGAAAAATTTTGAGGATTTGACTGATTAGAAAAACTTTGTTAGAAGTTTTGGTTTGTGTAGGCAAAATAAAAATTTATTCTGAAGAACAAATTTCAGAGTGCACTCACCTTTTTTCAACACCAATGTTGTATACTAAGCAAATGTTTCTATGGGCTTACTACTTCCAGGGTACTTGCAAGGCACTATGGTAAGACAAAAAAAATCATCAAGGAAGACTAACATGGCTCATTAAATGGAATCTTCCAAAAGCCATTAACAGATTTTCAACTGAAAACATAATTGAAAAGAATCTTCTTTCATGAAATTTGAATATATAATACATATGGGAGACATGTAGGGTTTATACATGTAGGGTTCTATAAAGACCCAAGAGCCACTTATTGTAAATAACAAACCAGTTCAAAATATTTATTAAAATAATATAAATATATATATAGCTTGTGATACTTTTCATAGTAAAGGTAACCTTAGTTATCAAATGAATAAAACAACTTTTTACACAAATTCTATCTGAACGTGCATGTGAATCATAAGAAATTGGATTCTTTTTAAAGGTTTCCAGGTAATTTATTTGGAAACAAGGTTATAGTTTTCAATAAAATTTTATAATAAATGAGTTCTAATTATTTTGTTTAGAAAATAGGTGTAAGGGTAATATAGGATTTAAAATGATTCCTCAAAGTCAAAAAGCTAAGGAAAGTATATAGTGTTAACTATTATAGAAATATTCACAATTACACAGAAATATCCCTTAGTTTCTATGCCTCATTATAGAAAAGAACCTTAAACTAGATATAATATGTAAAAACAGGAGGCAAGTAAAACAGTATTTTACAGAGGAGATAAATATGAACATGGAAAATCTATGAACCAAATACAATTTTAAATATTTCTTTCATTGAATCTACTTTGGTAACTGATTATGGAAAAGCAAATTTGAAAAGTTGGTGTCTAGGTTAGGGACTAAAGAAAATTATAAGAAGATATATTGCCCATGGAGTGAAAATACATTTTTCCATTATAGTAGGGTTAGAGGTTACATCATAAAATACTTTGAGTTTTTTGTGGTTTGCCTCAGCTGATTAGTTTAGAGAAAATAGATGAGCCAGTACCGTGTTAGACACCATTATGTGAAGAATATTTGAGACAATAGGCTTTTCATTCTTTCCTTTAGGTATAAGATATACATAAGTATTTGTGGAATATGGAATTGGATCTAAACAGTAATATTAATATTAAGGTTCTTTTCTAGAAAGATATTCTATCAATTATATGGTAATATAATTTTGTGTCACTAATTTTTAAAAATGTACTTGAACTTCAGCAATTATGGCAATTACAAGTTTTACCCATTCTGAGACCTGATGACTAGTATATTTAGCTTAGTGTTTTTGTTATATGTGTATATATGTGGTATGTGACTTATACATATCTCATAAAGGACAAATAGCTTTCTTATTGCTATATTCCCTATATACAAGAGTTCTGGTACACACTGAATGTTCAATAAATATTTACTGAGTGAATAATTCACTGCATATTTGAGCATATTCTGTCTGTTCTTTTGTACTTACTATATTATAGAAATAGAGCAAATATTGTACTTTAGCCACAAAACAAAAAGTTTACTATCCTGTACATGAGTTAAAATGAAATGTCCTATGTATTCCCAATATTTTTCCTTATTTTTATGACTCACCATTGTAGAATGTTAAAAACCAATTTTAAATAATTTGAATTCTAGTATGTCAACATGTATTCATTTATATATCTTTCACAAAACTTCTGTTTCAAATACTGTTATTTATAGAAAAACCTGTCATAAATTGTGCATTTTTTCTATATTTTCTTTTACACATCATCCATGTCCCCATTTTTTTTATTATTTTTGGGGGGGTAAATTTCAAAATTTCATATAAATGATCTTTTTTTTGTCTTGAAAAATACAAGTATTTACCTGTATTTACTAGGTGTTACAGACTGAGGTAAGGCATTTATCCTTCTTTACATACAAATTAATTCTATCACAAGAACTAAGCTGCAATGCATTAAAAATAAAAAGAATGTATTTTTAAATAATTTAGTGCATTAAGGCTTGACAGCAGTGTTTGGGAACCAGTTCTACATTGATTTGAACTCAGAATTTCAACATTAGGAAGCAGAATAGGAACTGGACACTGAAGTGATCTCCTTTGTATAAGGGTAAAGATAAGATACTCTGTACACTTAAGATAAATAAACAGTATACTGTTTGAAGGTTGCTGGAGATTTAACACTTCATAGTTAAGAGCATCATTAGAGGTCCGGAAATTTATTATTATCATATCTTCTTAAAAATGTCATCTTACTAATCTCTAGTCACCATTTCTAAATGTATTAAGATTAAAAAAAGAATCTTCAATTTTGTATTTCTTTCGAGTTCATTTTCTCCCTATCACAAGCTTTGGTAGACTCCCATTAATGTAGATATCTCTCATAGCTTTTGAAACATTTGAATGTATTTGTCAATAGATGCTTCCATTGTGCTGTATCTATTACTATTCTTAGACTTTTAGCAATTATTTTTAAACAGAAAAACATCCACATTACCTCTTTTGAACACCCTTAAACTTAAATTATTATATTACTTAGGGAGTGCCTAGAACTTGGGGTCTTCTAGCATTGAGTAAGTGCATTTTCTAGACCATATTATATTGTTATTTTCTAGTAAGCACTTTTATACCTCTAACTAATTAGCCAAGTCATTTAAATAATGTTCCCATAATCCCCATTTCGTGCTAAACTTTCATGACTGAGCACTTTTTGCTTAATATCCGTATTGGGTGTACATGCAGAAGGGAGTAGGGAGACTAGTTTTTTTTTTTTTTATAAACTACTCAGTATCCAGCTAATTAATCTGCTCATATTGGTTTAATATATTCTCTAGTTGTGTATGAGAGAGCTCCCATTATTTCTCCCACTTAAATGACATCACACTTAAAAAGTAAATTTGGAGAAACGAGCTAGATCAGTGGAATCCTCAATCAAAACTGGGCACCATACTCTGGTGTTATCCTTTGGTGACAGGCTAGAACGTGGGTTCCTTCGTCCTATAGCTGCATTTTCCAGATCACTCCATTAGGCTGCTAATGCCTCCTATCATTTGTATACCTACCAAGCTCTAATGTAGACTTGGGGCTCCCGCTCAGAGTATAACCCAAACATCAGCTTTTGACCTGTCTGGTGCACTTTGATTTGCCACGGGGGCCAAGGTGGTGCGTAAGTGGGCGGTAGATATGGTAACACACTTCCACTGGGTGAACTTTGGGAAGAATCCAGGACGTGAATTTAATGAGAGGTGAAGCTGCGACAGCACTGGGAAGTTAGAGCGGCCAACTGCAGGAAGCCATGCTTCATTACACCCTTCATGGAAGCTGGCACCCTCTCCCAACCATTGTTACCCGCGGGCCAGTTCTCGAGGCACAGGCCTTCAGGTAGGTTCCCAGTGCCACGAGACGCCCCGGGGACGCCCCTCAGCGACTCTGGCCCCCGCCCGCGGCCTCCTCCTCACCCACGCGCGCCCCGGGCCCGCGAGGCGCCGGCGGCCCAACGTCCAGGCCCGCGCGCGCCCGGCGCCCTCCGGTAGACTCACTCCGGCCGCGCCGAGCAGCCGGCTCCGCTCGTCCCCCACCTCCGCACACCTCGGCGCGGCCGAGCGGTGCGGGGGAGGGGAAAGCCTGGAGGTAGGCTGGGGCCAGGGGACGCGGCGGCGCGCACGCAGGCCTCGCCTCTCCGGGCCGCCTCCCTCACGCCGGCCGCAGGGCGGGCCGACGCGCACGCCGGGTGACGCTCGGAGGAGGAAGCGCAGCCCCTTCCCCTCCCTCGCCGCCCCGGGCCCAGCGGGAGCCCCCCAGTGCGCCTGTGCGGAGGCCCGCTTGATTATGTGTGCCCTCCTCGGGCGGCGGCGTTAGCGGCCGGGTGGAGGTGGGGAGGGAGGACGCCGCGGAGGAGGAGGAGGCGGTGGCGGGGAGGAGGGGGGAGTCAGCAAGGACATGGCTCCTGACTCCTGTGCGGAACGTGAGTGACTGAGCGGCAAAGCCCGAGTGAGCGAGCGGCCGAGCGGGCGGGCGGTTGGGCGGGCGGGGGGACGGGGACCGGGCCGGCGGGGCGGTTGGGCGGGCGGGCGTGGGGGCTGAGTGTGGGGGCTCTCGCTGGCTTGCATGTGTTTGTTAATGGTCCCCCCAACTCCCTCTTAGATGGTCTCTAGCGACCGGCCCGTGTCACTGGAGGACGAGGTCTCCCATAGTATGAAGGAAATGATTGGAGGCTGTTGCGTTTGCTCAGACGAGAGAGGCTGGGCCGAGAACCCGCTGGTTTATTGCGACGGGCACGGCTGCAGCGTCGCGGTGCATCAAGGTAAACACCCAACCGCCCGCCGGGCCGAACCGGCCTGCTCCCAACCGTCACTGCCCCCCCCACCTCGGCGGCAACTGCCACCGCCGCCCCTCCCCCGGCCCGCCCGCCCGCCCGCCGGCCGCCCCGCCCCGCTCGCAGGCCGCCGGAGCCCGGCGTGGTCGCCGCGGGCGCGGGCCGTGCCTCGGCCTGTGGGAGAAAGTGCGTGTGGCCCGGGCTGTCATGTGATTCCGCGCTCACTCTCTCAAGTGTCATTTGGTGGCCTCCTGCGTCGGGCCGGGTCTGCGCCTGGGGAGGGTAGGAGCGTGCGACCCGCGCTGGAGTCCCGTGACGTGATGGTGTGCTGGCTTTGGGAACCAGAGGCTTTCTGCCCCCTCCCCTACCAGCTCCCTTTGCTGCAGTGTGTCAGGAGACTTCCTGGGATCTGGGGCAACCTGCCTCTTCAGTTGAGGGAGAGAGCGGGAAGGTGGGCCCTCCCTGCTTGCTGCACCCTAAGCTGCTTGGCAGAAACCCTGCTACTGCCAGCCACTGGGTGCTTCTGCGAAGACAGTGGAAGGCACTCGTGAGGGAGTGAGTGGTCTGGGCTGAGCTGTCCTGGGCTGGTGAGACTAACTGGTCAGAGAAGAGACTTGGGAGACTCTTAGTTTATTATGGGGTATTATCATTAGAATGGTTTAGCTACTCCCCCCCACCTCACTCCCAGAAAAAGTAGGGACCTCTTTTAAGACACCTATCTGATTATTGAAGCCTGACTGTCCATTTCAAGTGGTAAGGATATCCAGGACGAAAGACAAAGATAGTAGTTTTTGGTGGCTTACTATGTGGTCACCAGCCCTGTCCACCCTTACTATTTCCGAGGGTAACACTGAGTGGCGAAAGTTTTTGTGTTTTTAGATAGGGTCTTACTATGTAGTCCAAGTAGGACCCAGACATGCAGCAATCCTTTTGCATTAACTCTCAAGTACAGAAATGATAGGTGTGAGCCTAAAGGAGTTCTTTTGTAATGTAATAGGTGTCTTACTGAAGGGGAGAGAGGGAAGTTGGAACATAAGATGCCCAAGTGAAATTTTATTTTAGCTTCAGTTTTTTTGAGATAGGGTCTTGTCAGCTCTTGCTGACCTGGAATTCAATTAGTTATGTACACAGTTTGGCCTCAAGGTGCTGGGATTAAAGGCCTGTGCCATCATGCCTGGAATCTTTGAATCTCTAGTAGCCCAGGCTGACCTTGAATTTCCCATTCTTATGGTTTTGCCTTCCCTGTGCTAGGATTTCAGTACTGTATTGCATTATCTCTGGATTACCCTGTTAGAGGATGAAACCCAGGCTTTCATGCATGTTAGGCAAATATTCTGCCAGTTGAGCCAATCCCGACCCCAAAGTGCATTCACTCCAGCCTTGGATGTTTTCTCTGTGTAACAGTGCTGGCTGTCTTGAACTAGATCAGACTGGCCTGAAACTCTTTAAGAGATCTTCCTGCCTCTGCCTCCCAAGTACTGGTACTAAAGGTGTACACCAAGAATTTCCTGGGAGGGGCACATTTAGACAAGTAATGACATTGAGAGAGTAATTTAACTTTAAAAGAATCTTAACTGGTTTCTTTGAAAGGAGAAAGTTTCATATTGTTCTTCATACTAAGTCTCAGTCTTTTGGCAGATACCCAGTGCAAAAGGAGTGGAGTGAAAATTTATGTCAAACCTATATACTTTCTGTTAGTTTTCATTGGCATTTGTGTGTATGTGTTTACAGTCTTAAGTTGGGATAAAAAATAACAGTTGTTATGACATTCTTGTATCTTGTTATACTTTGCTCAAATATATTTTCCCAATATCTTTTCCTTTCTGCTTTTCTGTCTGGGGCAGGGCGTATATCATGAATTGGATAAGTTATTTTTGTTATGTAATCTCTGCTTGTCAATACAGAAATGTACATCTAAATCTTAACTTTTCCCTTCTAGAGATGCTTCAAATAAAAGTGTGTTTGGACTCTATGCTGTTTCTTTTTCTTTCTTTTTTGATACAGTGTCTCACATAGCCCAGATTGGCCTCAAAATTGACATGCTGATGAGACAGTCCTTTGGCTTCTGCCTCCCAGGTGCTGGGATTACAGATGTGTGTTATCACCACCCAGTCACCGAAGCTTTTTTTTTGTTTACTTAGACATACTTATACAGGTTTAAAAGAGATTAGCCAAGGCATGGTGGTTTATGCCTTTAATCACAACTCTTGGGAGGGTCAGGCAGGAGGCAGGAGGATCCTTGAGTTTGAGGACAGCCTAGAATCCAAGACTCACTAGCATATAGTTCAACTGATGTAAGGTCTTGTTCACAGGGCCTTGGGTTTAAACTCTAGTGTGTAATAAACCTTGTCAAGAAGGTGTGTGCCTGTAATCCCAGTCCTCTGTAGGGTGAAAACCTCAAGTCTATCCTAGCGGTTGTGTAGCAAGTTTGAGGTCAACCTGTGCTATGTGACACTCTTGTCTCAAAAATAAGAAATTTAGCTTTTGGTATTTAAAAGGTTGTCTTTATTGTTTCCCAAAAATGTAAGACATTTTCTGCTGAGTAAAATGGAAGTTGAATGTGTTTATAAATTCTCAAAGCAATTTAAAATCTGATGGTGCACACTAAAGGCACTGGGGAGGCAGAGGCAGGCAGGTGTCTTGAGTTTGAGGCCAGCCTGGTCTAAAAATCTTAACAAATGAAATGTGAACATTAAAACCAACTTTTTCAACTAGAGAGATGGCTTAGTGGGTAAAAGGCACCTGCCACCAAGCCTAACAACTGTGATCTCTGAGACTTATGGTGGAAGGAAAGAACCAACTGCTTGTCTTCTGACCTCTACTGCTCACCCTGGCACTGTCCCCCACAACATACACAGAATAAATAAGTTAATAATTTTTTTTAAGTTGATAAACAAAGGAACAACCTTTTAACTCCTTTTCCCCTTGTGATTCATGTTAAGAGTCAGACTCAAGACATTCTTCATGTTATACAAGTTTTTTTTTTTTTTTTTCTTTGAGCTGCTCCAGTAGCCCCCATCCCTTGGATTTTATAGGCAGAATCTCACTATGTAACCCAGGGATCCTGTTTGAACTTCAGCTTCCTGAGTGCTGGGATTACAATTGTGTGCCACCATGCCCAGTTTAAAACAAAATAAAAAGCTCCTACCCCCTAATAAATGAGGAAGATGATCTAGTTAAGACACTTGTTGCCGAGCCTTGAAATCAGTTGTTGGACCCATATAGTGGAAGGAGAGAACAAATTCCTGGAAGGTGACATATACATATTGTGTATGTTAAACTAACACATAAAAAAATGAATTGTGAAAATATTTTCAAAAAAAATAAGGCGCTGAATTAGGTATGTGAGACTGAGGATACTTGGGTATGCAAAGTATATAAAGGTTATTTTTGGTGATAGTTGTATTGAGATAGGATTACATACTATGCAATTCATCTGTTTGGAGTATATATAATCCAATGGTTTTTTAGTATATTTGCAGAGCTCTGCAAACACCACCACAGTTTGTCTTAGATCCTTTTAATCACTAAACTCTTGGACCCATTATAAGTTACTTCCAGTTTCTTCCTATTTGCAAATAACTAGGTGACTACAACTTTGTCTACTAACTTGCCTTTTTTGGATATTTCACATTATTTTAAGAACTGGGGATTAGACTCAGGTCCTTGAACATGCTGTGAAAGTGCTCTACTCAAACTATGAATTCAGTACTGAGTAACCTGGGCTGGCTTTGAATTTGCTAGTTGGTAGCAGTTGAGGATATAGAGATATCCTGAGTGCTGGCATTACAGGCTTGCTCTACCAAAGCCTGGCTTTATGTGGTAACTGAGGTGAACCCAGGATCTCATGCATGCTGTCTGTGTTATAATCTACTAGCTAAGATGCAATGCTGGCAACCCACAAAGTATTTCAATTTAGCATATTTTGTTTTCTATCTGTTGTTTGTCTTAGTCTTATTTTATGTTCTTAGTATCTATTTTTGTTGCTTTATTCATTTTTGTTTGTAGTCTCAGCACTTTAGTTTGAGGCAGGCTGTATAGTCAGTGAAATCCTATCTCAAAGCAATAGGAAACTGTAGGGCAAGGAATCAATGAATTTCTGATTTATTCTGTACATACTTTTGTTAAGTTTACATAATCACTTACAAAAATAACTCCAACATGTAATTTAAAAAAAAAGCTCATTTGTAGCATTTTGACTTATTTTAAAATGGAATTTCTAGCCAGGTGGTGGTGGTACTTTGGAGGCAGAAGCAGGTGGATCTCTATGAGCTTGAGGCCAGCCTGGTCTACTGATCAAATTCTAGGACGGCCTCCAAAATAACAGAGAAACCTTGTTACAAAAAAGACCAAAAACAAAAACAAACAAACAAACAAACAAACAAAAAAAACCCCAGTAAACCAGTAAAGCGAATAGAGTTTATGTAGTTCAGAGTGACTTGAAATGTAGTCATTTTGCTTTAGCCTCTAGAGTTTTGTGGTTGTATTTATGTACTATCATACTAAACACCTTTTGGACTTCAGTGGAAATAACTCAGGTTGAATTTTAAAATTATGTTTTACTTTTACTTTTTTAATTAAATACATACTAAACACTATATAAAATAATTTATGAAGCCAGTTGAATAGTGTGAAGGTAGTTGGTATGGTTTATAAAGATTGTTTTTCCTTAGTTTTCAAATGTAAATATTTTGTTTTCAAATTCAAACATTTTTGTTTCCCAACAGCTTGCTATGGCATTGTTCAAGTACCTACTGGACCATGGTTTTGCAGGAAATGTGAATCTCAGGAGAGAGCAGCCAGAGTGGTAAGGACTGTTTATCAAAAATACTAAAAAAAAAAACAAAAACAAAACAAAAACCCCAAAAACTTGAGTAGTTTAGTTTTATATATTGACTTCAAGTTTTAAACTGATTTTGTAAAATCTGAAAAATTAAGTCGTGTGTGTGTGTGTGTGTGTGTGTGTGTGTGTGTGTGTGTGTGTGTGTGTGTGTGTGACAGTACCTTGAAAACTAGAGATGAGAAATTATATTCAGGAGCTGAGGATTAAGCTCAACCCTTCTTACATGTTAGGTAAACACTATATCTCTGTACTTGGTCTTCAGCATTTTACCCAGGAGCTCTTTACTAGAGCCAGCTTGCTGGTATTTCTGCTTGGTTTAACAAGTGTAGGGGGAAAAAACCTTAGGACTTTAGTTACTATCATTTTATATCTGTGATGTGTAGTTTAATTTTTAGTATTCTTTTGTTTTCAAGCCTTAACAATTTTTTTTTTAACTTAACTGAACATTGTCATTGTGAACACTTCAGTAACCTTTTGAGAAATGAGGGAGGTTTGCCCTGAAATTAGAAAACAGACATTTCAACTTCTTTTCTTAGGCATATAGCAAAAGTAGAACAGTCTTCCTTGGCTACGTAGTGAATTCTAGTTTGAGACTAACCTGGGCTTCATGAGACCCATCTCAAAAAGAAAAAAAAAATGTGTGTGTGTGTGTATACATGTATGTTTGTGTTTAAGATGTGAAATATGGGAAGAGTACTTGTTGACTTTCTGTAGGATGTTCTGTTTAAGGCAGTCTTTAAGCAAATGACATTAGCTTTAATACCATAGTTATCAATAAGCCCTGATAGTGGAGTGAGGAGCTCAAGGTAGGAAGGAGTGTTAATACAGTTAGAGGAAAGGACTGGTTTCGATGTGGTGGAGTGCTCCAGTACCAGTTTGTTTTTATCCCTGTCAAGGTAAATATGGTAGTTATAGTGGGAGCATGTTTTATTTTAATTTATTTAAATTGGTAGGATGTGGGAAACCATTAAAAAAGAGGCATAGTGTCCTAAGTTCCTGTAGTGACAATTATGAGACAGAAGTCCAATACTAAGCTTGTGTGAACAAAGTAGAACATTTTTATTATAGGGATATAGGAACTAAGAACCTTAATATGAATGGGAACTTGAACTAGTCCTATTATCTCTTCCGTAGGACTTATCTTTGTGAAAATTGTCTCTGCTACTTAACCATTAATTAACTATTTACCAGATACTGTACCAAATATTTTGCACCAGTTACTTTATTTAATTGTCTATGGATTAGAAAGATGTAGGGAGCCAGTGGTGGTGGTGATGCCTTTAATCCCAGCACTCAGGAGGCAGAGGCAGAGGCAGGAGGATCTTTATGAGTTTGTGGCCAGCCTGGACAGCAGAGTGAGTTCCAGGACAGGCTACAAAGCTACCCTGATTCGGAAAACCAAAAAAAAAAAAAAAAAAAAAAAAAAGCTATAGGGAAATACATATCTAGAATTGCAATCTAGGCAGATATTAAGTTATTTCTACCTTATATTGCCCTTATGGAGATAGATGACTATTTTTCAGCTCTTTTTTCCTTTCTGTCCCTCCCACTCTTCTTTTGAGACAGGTCTTAAACTTACTATGGAGCCCAGGCAGGCTTGTCTCAAACTATTAATCTCTTGTCTCAACTTCTTGAATGCTGAGATTGGTGAGTGCTGCCATACTTAGGTAGCTTAAGGCTTAAAAAAAAAAAAATTGTGTGTGTGTGTGTGTATGCAAAAAAGTGGGTTAGAGGATAGCCTTTGCATATCAGTTCTCACCTCTCAACTTCTTTGAGATGTTCTGGGTGGAGCATGGTAGCACATGGCTATAATCCCAGCATTCAGGAGACAGGCAGGTGGATGGATCTCTGTAAGGCCAGCTTGGTCAATACAGGAAGTTCCAAATGTGAGAATAAAAAATAAAGAGAGGAAGAGACAGCCTTTTTCACTCTGCATAAGCAAGCTGGACAGCCTGTGAGTAGGTGTCCCAGTTCTATCTCTTCTGTAGAGGCTTGCTGGACCCTACAGGTGCTTGCACTGCTGAGTCTGCATGGATTTTGGGCATCTGCACTCAAGGGCCAATGTGTGGGTTTTTTTATTTTGAGACAGGATTTCTCTGTGTAGCTTTGGAATCAGTCCTGGCACTGTTTCTGTAGATCAGACTGGTCTCAAACTCATGTAAATCCACCTGCCTCTGCCTCCCAAGGGATGGGGTTAAAGGCCTGCACCATGACTGGCTTGGCAAGTTCTTTTATACACTGAGTTGTCCTATACTTCCTGACCTAAGCACCTAAAAGCTCAATGTGAACCTCATGTTTTTTTTTTTTTTTGGTTAAAATTGCCTCAGACTAGTTTAAGTTGGATAAGGTGCCTACCTCTAGGCCTCCTTAAGATCAAGTTGCTCAGATGCAGTTAGGGAACTCTGGTCTCACTTGGTAGAAAAGGAAGGGTTGTGAGCTGGCTCTAAGTACTTGACTGATATGAATATTAATGATTCAGAAAGATAAAGCAGTGTTTTCAGAAACCTGTTTTTGATAGTGTGTAATACATTTAAAAGGTGAGATTAGAAATGAAAAGATGCAGGATGATTCTATCATAGAGATGTAGGACCTTAAAGGGAGGACATAGGAATCCATTGGGAGCACCTTGAAAGGAGGAGTAATATGTGACTCAGTGGTGTCACATCAATTACTCTAGAATGGTTTACCATCATTAGTAACGATTAGGTAGGTAGTGTAGCTCAGAGTGTAGAATGTGTGGTTCATATGTCCAAGGCTCTATGCTTAATCCCTAGGAAAAAAACAAACATTTCCCAGAGTAATAGTAATAGAAGAAAGAAAACAAATGAAAAATAAATACAGGACTAGTGAGATGGCTTAGTGGGTAAGGGAACTTGCCACTAAGACTGACAACCTAAGTTTGGTTCTTGGAGCATACATGTAGGAAGAAGAGAACTAATGTCACAAGTTGTGCTCTGACCTCTACTCACATTCCAAGTCATGACCTTCAAACAAAACACAACAAAAAACAAAACCAAATAAATGTAAATTTAAAAAGAAGGCCTGGTGTTTTTATAGTGGATTACATGCCTGTAATCCCAGCATTCTAGAGGTGGGAGATGATTTTGAGTTAGAGGGTAGCTTGGGCAGCAGTCTCAAAAGAGAAATAAAAATCAAACATGATGGCTTATGCCTGCTCTTGGGAGGCTGAGACAGGAGGGTTGCCATGGGTTTGAGGCTAGCCTGGTATCTGTAGAGTGAGACCTTGTCTCAAAACAACAAACAAAATCCTCCAAAACAGCAACAATAAAACCTCCTGTCCCCAAAACGAAAAGACCCCAATCAGACAACAACAAAACCAAAACATAAAAGTAAAACTCCCTCATTCTATAACTGAGGTTGGACTTAAATTTCTTTAAAATTTTTTAAATTAAAAAAAAAATTTAAAATGTATGTGTCCTCCATTGCAAAAGGTCTGGGACTGGAGTTAAAAGTGCTTGGGCTGCATGGGAACTGAACCTGAGGATCCTCTGTATTCTTAACCAGGACTGTTCTCATTGGTGTCTAAGCCAACTCTCCAGCTACCTAAGGGAAAAAAGATCATTTCTGTTGTTGAAACAAGGTCTCACATATCTCAGGCTGACTGAAAACTCATTGTATAGCTGAGAATGACCTTGACTTTCTAATTCTCCCTTCTCCCACCCAAGTGCTGGGATTACAGGCTTGCACCTATGCCAGTTTTATAATTATCTTTTATTTATTACTATGTATGGGTTGTGGCCTCTGTGGAATTGGACATTGATCTCCTATAGCTAAAAGTTAGAGCCTAATGTGGATGCTGAGCACCAGGCTCCCTCTGGTCCTCTAAGACCAGTACATCATTAAGCCATCTCTCCATCTCCAGTCCCTAACAGATTAGTAATCAGGTATTGAGATGCTGTTTCAAGTACTCTCCAAAAAGGAATAAAAGAAATTAAAAGATTTAAGTTAATGTTTTTATTTTATTCTTCACAATCTGAATTAATTTTAACTCTTTTAGGCCATCCATCCATGTTTTAGTAGTTACATTATCCTATGTATACATCTGTGAGTATGTATAATTTGTATTATTTTACAATAGCCTGAGTATTAGATTAAAAGATGCTGGTGAATAAACCCAAGGTCTTGGACATACTAAGCAAATCCTTAACCAGTGAGCCAAAGATGCTGCCCTACCCATGCTGGACTTGAACTCTAGGCCCTTGATCCCCCCCAAGTAGCCATGACTATAGATAGGCACAGTGATTCTGTACTTTATTTATTCTTTTTCTCTTGTTGTGCTAGGATTGAACCTAGGTCCTCACTATCTTACTCTATATAAGATATAGTCCCAGCCCATTTGCCTTTATTTTGAAGTTACTTGGTGTACATGTAGTAGGGTTATTGTAATAAGGCTCTGTTAGTATTTCTGTTTTGTTTTTGGTTTTTAAGACAGGGTTTCTCTGTGAGCTGGAACTCAGTCTATAGATCAGGCTGTCTCTGTCTGATCTCTGCCTTCTGAGTGCTGGGATTAAAGATGTGCATCACCACTGTATTTTTATATTTAAGCATTTCATTATTTTTCATTATTTTACTTTTGTGTGTTGGTTAGACTTCTGGGATAATAGCTATTTAGGTGGAAGTAAGATTTCATTGTAGTCTGTCTTCTGGAATGTTTGAATACACAGTTGCCAGTCTGTTCACTTCAGGTTTGGCCTTCTTTTTTCATCTAGGGAGGAACATTCCTTTAGTTCAGAATATGTTCTTTTCTAGAAGAATAGTATGGTGGCTGACACCTGTAATCTCAGCACTTTGGAGGCTGAGGCAAGTGGATTGGGGCCAGGTAGCATTACATGGTGAGTACTTTTGGTTACAGAACGAGACCCTGAAATCAAAAAGGAAAAAATGTATTATCTTCTTTGTAACTAATTCAGCACTCTTAATTTATTTTTATTTTTTATGTGCATTGGTATTTTGCCATGAAACTGGAACTACAGACAGTTGTTAGCTGCCATGTGGGTGCTGGGAATCAAACCTGAGTCCCCTAGAAGAACATTCAGTGTGCGTTCTTTTTTTTTGTTCTTCTTTTCCCCCCTTTTATTTTTCACTCAAAAAGGTTTTTTTTTTGTTTTTTGATTTTTTTTTTTTTTTTTTGTTTTTTATTTTTTTTGTGTGTGCGTATATTATGGAAGCTAGCTGACTTCATATTTATGCTTACTGCTTATCTAATGAGTTACTTTTTTTTTTTTTTTTAGCTTAAACTGGCATACACGTTTAATCCCAGCACTTGAGAGGCAGAGGCAGGTGGATCACTGAGTTTGAGGTCAGCCTGGTCTGCAGAGTGAGTCCAGACAGGACTGTTACACAAAGAAACCTTGCCTTGAGGAAAAAAAAAAAAAAAAGTTTCAGCCTAAACTGTCTGTAGATCACCACCCTTTTCACTCATGTTTTTGAGACAATTGATTTATTTTTAGTTTTCACTTTGTATTTTATTTCATGGCATCTTTTTTTTTTTTTTTTCTTTTTGAGACAGGGTTTCTTTGTGTAATTGCCCTGGCTTTCCTGGAACTTGTCTTGTAGACCATACTGGCCTTGATTTCACAAGATCCCCGTGCCTTTGCCTTCCAAGTGCTGGGATTAAAGGCATGAGCCACCACTGCTCTGCTGGTGATCCTTACCTTTAATCCTGGCTCTCAGGAGGCAGTTCAAGACCAGCCTGATCTACATAATGAATTCTAGGAAAGCCAGGACTACACAGACCCTGTCTCAAAAAAACAAAAAAAAAAACAACAACAAAACTTAAACAAACAAACAAAAAAACCAGAAAACAAAAAATGTTTTATATGGTTAGTCTTCACAGTAGTCTATTGATTAAACTTTCTTTGTACCCTTTTCCCTTTTTCTCTCCTTTCCATCACTTTTATCTTTCCTTTGTATGTGTATGAGTTGCTAGAGAGTGAACCTAGGACCTCATGCATATTTAGGTCATGCTGCCTTTCTTGTTTCATTCTATGGTCTGTTTTGTGGAACTCATTATATGTCCTAGACTGGCATTGAATGTGGATGGCATTTTCTTGCCTCTGTCTCCCAAGTGCAGAGATTATAGCCATCTACTATTGGTTTCTAATTATTTGTGGATATTCTCTTAGGATTTAGTGCCCACTTCCACAAATGCTAGAGATTGAACTCAGGGTCTTTCCCATGTAAGGTATGTTCTCTATCATTGAGCTACATCTCCAGCCAAGGCTGTCCTGGAACTCACTGTAGACCAGGCTGGCCTCAAATTCACACTCCAGAGTGCTGGGATTAAAGGCGTGGGCCACCACTGCCCAACAAAGACAGGGTCTTATAATATAGTACTTGCTGGCCTCCCATCTTAATGCATAGATTAGGCTGGTCTTGAACTGCCTTTTTGTTTCATTAGTTTGGTATTACAGGTGTGTGCCACCATTCCTCCTACCTGCCTAGGTTTCTTTCCGACTGCAGAAAATTCACCATTGAAGTTTCTAAGGACAGGAGAAAGATAGTTACCCGGTCGTGTGTAATGGAGAGATGTAATTGTTTTGATTGCTTTTCCAGTTATATCTAGTTCTTCGTGATTTCATCCTACTAGAAAACACTTGTCATATATTCATGACCCATCACTGTACACATGAATTCCTCCATCCTGCTTTGACTGGAATCTAAAGTTCCCCTTGTTTTCCAGACTATGTAACACATAATGAATTAATTTTAGGATAATTTATGGTTTGTGCAGTTTTGGGCTTTCTTGTTTTGGTGCTGGTCGAGCACAGTGCCTCTTGCATGCTAAGCACACACACACTTTACTACAGAGCTATACCCTAGTCTCCTTTGAAGTTCTTCTTTTTCCTTTGTAATGCCTAGAATTTTAGAGCTATCTTTTGCTTTGTTTTATATTTGTGATGTCATGCCTTTGTATCTCACTATTGTTATTGAGTTGATACGTAGGGAGAGATAGGTTTTAAGTGAAATACACCACGTGCACTGCTTTTTCAATTGTTTTCCAACTTGAAATCCTGCCTCAGCCTACAGGCACATGCTACCATGTCAGGTTTCTTTTGAGGTCTTCCTTTAGAAGTTAGTAGCCGATGGCTTTTATCTTGAATTTTTCCCTTTCTATTTGATCTTTCCTACTCAGCTCACAAATGATTTGGAATCTTCCCTTTGGTTCTACTTTTACCATTGATTGTTTCCCCTTCATTGGCAAACTTTGTGGAAGAATTAACAGTAGTTGATAAGTCTACTTTGTCAACTGTCTGCCTTACTGTTAATGATTGAGAAACATCTGCTTGTCATTATAATTGATAGAATTTGGAAGTGTGCTTTTGCTGCTCCCTTTCATCATGGGCACTGTCTGCATTACCCATCTCTGTTTCCTTGGTGACTATTAAGTTCCCTGCCTGAGAAGTTCTTTGATTGCTTATCATCAGAAAAATGATCACCCTTTGGGATTTGGGAAATTTCCTTCTTTTTTGTTAGATAAGTGAAACACTTTTTTTTTTTTTTTTGGTCCTCCATACTAGGTAGTTCAGAATCAAATCTGGTCTTTTGTCTACATCACTAATAATAATCTTATTAGTATATTTGTTTTCTCTTCCTCCTATTGGATTAGGACTTCACTTCTTTTCTCTGCTTCTCTGCATGTTGATTTCATTCTCTTATACTACAGACTCTACTACATGAGGCTGGAACCATGACTGCTGGCAGCTCTTGACTTTCATCTTCTCAGCCTCTTCTACCAGGAAAAAGGGGCTCTTTTGAAGATTCCTGAGAAGGACTCTGACCTACCTGTCTTGGATCATGTTCTCACCATCCCTCTGGCTGGAGTGGGGAGGGTTCTATGAATTGCAGCCCTCACTAGAACTACATAGTTGGAGTCAGGGGTAAGAGCAGTTCCCTGATTCTGGTGGGTGGGTACTCTTTGAAGAAAATGAGTATTATGAACAAATGAACCATAGATGTCTATAATTCTGATGTTAATACTTTATTATTACATAGGTCCTTTACTACCTTAAGTATTTTACTGAAGAATTTAAGCCTAAGTTCATAGGGTATTAAAAATATGTTCATTTGCCCTTCAAACTATATTTGGCTTTTAAATCTTCCACAAGAAATTTTACTGTTATTATAATAACCAAATTGATTTTTTTCCACTAATTTGATTCTACTTGATCTAGTTTTGACATTGAAACCACTGTGCTAAGCTTGGTGTGGTTATGTACATTAATAATCCTAGCACGTGGGAAGTAGAAGCATGAAGATCAGAAGTTTAAGCCTCGCCTCCATGCTATATGAGACCCTAAACAACAAAATTATAGTGTCAGAGCTCATCCAGATTTCTTCATAACTTCCTAAAAGCTAGTTTTTTTTTTTTTTTCCCCTTTCAAGACAGGGTTTCTCTGTATAGCCCTGGCTGGTCTGGAACTTGCTCTGTAGGCCAGGCTGCTCTCCAATTTACAAGGCCTGCCTGTGCCTCCCTAATGATTGGATCGTATGCCACCATTGCCCTGTTTCGATTCCTTTTAACATTATTTTCTTACTATAAAACTTAAACTATGTAATTGCTTTTCTTGTCTGTTTATTTGATTACCTCACATATGGGGAACAACATTGTTAAGTTTTTTACTTTTGTTGTCACTGTTTTGAGGCTCTAAGTCCTGTTTTTTTTTTTTTTTTTTTTTTTTTTTAATATGCTGTTAAATGCTTTAGATTGTGTGTGTGTGTGTGTGTTGAGACAGAAATATGAACTGTGTCACTTTTCTTTAGCCCATGCGAAAAGTTAATATATGCATATTTGTGTGTATTAACTGCCTTAAACTTAACATTATTTTAGAAGTGAAATAGTGTCTGTGATGAGGTTGGAGGTGTACCATCATTTATTAGTATTTCTGGGTGGATCATTTCATAGATTTATTTTACTAAATTTTGCCATTGTTCAAGTCCCCTAATCCCTATTTCATTCTTTTTATCTTGAAAATTAGGATGGGGAAATTTGTAAAAGTGGATTTTTTACTTCTATTAATTTTGGGGGCAAATGGAATGTTGGTTTTTCTTCCCTCCTCCCCCTTTAAAATATACTTTATCCTTGGTCTATCTTTTGTTTGGAGCAAGCTTCTTCTTTTTTTTTTTTTTTTTTTTTTTTTTTATTATTTGAAACAAGCTTGTTTTACTTGTCAATCCCAGTTCCCTCATCCTCCAGTCTTCCCCTGTCCCCTCCCAACCCCCATCCCATCATCTATCTGCTCCCTTCTGTGAGGCCTTCTGTAGTGCATCTTCAAAGTCTGTCATATCATTTGGATCAGGGTCTAGGCCCTCCCCCATGTGTCTAGGATGAACGAGTACCCCTTTATGTGGAATGGGTTTCCAAAGTCTATTTGTATACTAGAGATAAATACTGATCCATTACTAGAGGTCCCATAGACTTCCCAGTCTTCCTAACTAACACCCACATTCAGGGGGTCTGAGTCGTTCCTACCAGACTGGGGTCCGTGAGCTCCCCCTTGTTCGGGTCAGCAGTTTCTGTGGGTTTCTCTAGTCTGGTCTTGACCCCTTTGCTCATCACTTGTCCCTCTCTGCAACTGGATTTCAGGAGTTCGATAACATATAGTTTTGAGTGGTTTTGAACTCATGATCCTTCCATTTAGTATTCAGAATGTTTGGATGATGGGTTTCTGATTCTCAACATTCTTAGTTGTTTATAGTTCTTTGTGTAGGTTGGGGCCTTGTAGGCTTCCCCTCCTTCTCCACTTTGGCATGTCTATTGTCTTTGTTGAGCTCATGGTTAGACAGCCATGATAGTGAGGCTCTATGGGAATAGCTTTTGACATTATGGAGACACAGTCTCACAGTGATCTTCTTGATTCTCTGGGTTTCGTAATCTCTCCACCATTTTCCCAAATGTTTCCTAAGCCTTAGGTACTGAAGTGTTTGTAAATGCAGCTATTGTTCCCAGCATCCACATGCAG
This sequence comes from Phodopus roborovskii, assembly GCF_943737965.1. Taxonomy (NCBI): domain Eukaryota; kingdom Metazoa; phylum Chordata; class Mammalia; order Rodentia; family Cricetidae; genus Phodopus; species Phodopus roborovskii. The sequence continues at coordinate 9,434,587 of NW_026126602.1, read as the reverse complement.
CTAAAACTGTAGTTCCAGTTCTAGGGGTTCTGACAGCCTCACATAGATATAACATGCAAACAAACACCATTGCACATAAAATAAAATTTAAAAAATTAGAAATAAGATTGTTTTGTGTATGAGAGTTCAGGACACTTTTGTATATGTGCACTGCACTCAAAGCAATCCTCATGGGGCTATAAGAGGGCATTGGATCTCCTGGAACTGGAGATGGTTGTGAGCTGCTGTGTTGGTGCTGGGATCAGAAATTGGGTTCTCTGCAAGAGCAGAACTGTATTAGCCTCTGAGCCATCTCTCTCCAACTCCGTTTTTAAATGTAGATTCCATGTACGAGATGATTTTAGTCCAATACATAGTATTTTCTTTATGGATTATCCTTATGTCAAATATAGTAGCTTTAGCTTTTTTTTTTTTTAAGGCTAGTACATATTAATTTCTTTTTAAAAAAGAGTTTACATTTAAATCTGTGATCCATTTTATGTTAATTTTTTGGTCTTTTTTTTGGGGGGGGGAGGGTTTCTCTGTGTAGTTCTAGCTGTCCTTGAACTCTGTTGACCAGGGTGGCCTCAACCTCCTATATGAGGGGATTAAAGTCTTGTGCCACCTTGCCTGGTTATTTTAAGTTCATTTTTATAGCCCATGGGTGTCTTGCTCTGGTACTTTACATTTGAAACATTTGTCTTTCCCCTTTTCTGCCTATGCCCTCTTGACACTTCAGTGCTCAAACCTTAACCTTGGGCATTCTTGGCAAACATCCTAACACTGAACTATCCCCAGCTTCAGCACTTGGTTTCTGAGCTTCTACCTCCAAGGTGCTAGGATGAATACCATGCTGAGCTTGTGTTTTTCCTTTTCTTTTTGAGACAAAGTCTCTGTCTGTACCCTGGCTGTCCTGGAAGGAATTCTAAGTATAGGTCAGTACTGCCTCTGCCTCCTGAGATCTGGGATTGAAGGTGTGCTCTATCATGACTAGTCAAACTGAAACCTTTAAAACACATATATCAAATACTATATATTTCCCAGTCAATTATGTATAAGTGCCTATTTTCCCATTTGAGTTTTAGTTTTAATTTTGTCATAGGACTTTTTCTCTATGGAACTTTTCTAAGGAAATTTTTTTGTTTCTGATCTTGGCATGATTTATCATGTTTTGCATTTTCTGTTTCTTTTTTCCAGACAGGGTCTTTCCACACCTGGCCTTTTGTTTTGTTTTTTAAGGTAGGGTTTCTCTGTAGCTTTGGAGCCTGTCCTGGAACTCATTCTGTAGACTGGACTGGCTTTGAACACTCAGAGATCCAACTGGTTCTGTCTCTCAAGTCCTGGGACTAAAGGTGTGTGCCACCACCTCCTAGCTTGTATTCATAATTTTAACCAGATATTAAAATATTAACTTATATTCTCTTTGTGTTTTTCTGTCCTTTGTGATTCATAAGTATATTTGGTTTTTTTGACCCATTGTAAAGCTAACTGAAGTCCTCTTTTCCAAGTTCTTACCCCTTTATTTCACTCAGGGTATTGAAAGTTACTTGGAGGTCTGGGGAGATGGCTCAGAGGTTAAGTGTTTGTTGCATAAGCATAAGGATCTGGGTTTGGGTTCCCAGCATTCAAGGAAAAAGGCAGAAATGGTGGTCCCAGCACAGAAAGGCAGTTAGGGCTTCTTTGTGATTTTTCTAGTCAAATAGTCTAGCCGGTTGCTGAGCTGCAGGTATAGTGAAATACCTTGTCTAGAAAATAAGATGGAAGGCCATAGAGCAATACATCTGATGTCAGCCTCTGGCTTATATGCTTACATGCATAGGTGTGTCCACCCCTACACACATTTGCAAACATATGCATATATCACACTATGTACAATAAACATTACTTGGTTTTATGTGTTGTGAATCAGTTTTTTCCTGTGATTTTCAAATTTATAATTTCAAAGCCTTATTTATTTTTTGAAATGGTCTCTGATAGTCTTGAATTCCTGATCCTCCTACTTCTTCAAGTGCTTGGATTATAGGCAGGTAGTAATATAGCTCAAATTTTTAAATCTTTTTTTTTTTTTTTTTGGCGGGGGGAGAGGTTTAAGGCAGGGTTTCTCTGTGTAATAGTTCTGGCTGTCCTTATAGACCAGACAGGCCTCTAACTCACAGAGATCCTCCTGCCTCTGTCTCCCAAGTGCTGCAATTAAAGGAGTGTGCCACTTTTGCCTGGCAGATTTTTAAATCTTTTAGGTTATTGCTTGCTTCCTTTAGCTTTCTGCTTATTTAGTCATTATAACTTTTAAAGTACCTTTCTATCTGCATTTCATTACAGGTTTGGTTAATTCTTATTTTATTACAGGATAGAATTTCCTTACAATTTTTTTTCCGTGTGTGTGTGTGTGTGTGTGTGTGTGTGTGTGTGTGTGTGTGTGTGTGTGGTCTGTGGTCTGGTGAGTGTGTGGAGGTAAGGGGACAACTTCAGTGTTTGGGGATCAGTTCTGTCCTCCTCCCATGGGTTCCGGGATTAAACTCAGGTTATCAGGGTTGCCCTGCAAATACCCATTGAGCCTTCTTTCTAGCTCTCTCCTGTTCTCGTACCCCTCTGATGTCATGTTCTGGCTTTTGGGAGAATGTATAATTCACTTTGTGTAATGCTTGATGGACTTTGTTCCCTCTGATTCTTCCTGGCTTCAGAGAGGCCCTTACATGTAAGTGCTGATTTGGTATTCAACTAAAAGTTCTAGAATGAGCGTTTGTAGATTTCTTCATTTCTCTCTCTCTCTCCAGCTCTCTACTCATTGCTGGTCTCCTTTGTGAACTCTAGCCACCTTGGCTTCCTTGGACTCCCAGCTCCATTTCCTCAACTTGGGGAGACCACAGGCCCTGTCTGGGTTCCTCCTCCCTGTTCCTCCGCCTGAAAACTCTCCCAAGGCAGTAAGCTGGGCACTTTTGTGGCTTGTGTCATATGTTTCTTGTCTTCTAGGTATCATTGTCTTGTTTCTTGTCTAGTATCTTCAGTGCTATTGTTTCACTCATTTCGTTAGGTTTTTATTATTTCATATAAGAAAGCTGAATTGAGTTCTTTTTGTTCACTGCATCTTGATTGGAAGTCATGTCATTGTGATACTTTGAGTGTCATTGTGAGCAGTTGATATTGAGCATGTTGTGGTTTGTGTGTTGATCTGAGTTCTAATTCTGCTCAAAGCTTTAGCTTCTTTAATTTTTCTATCTAGTTTAATTTGCATAAGGTTTTTATGTGTTGGAGATACTGTTCTTTGTTAGAGAAATGTTTTATATATACTTCTTCAAATCTGTATAATTTCACCTATTTATTTTCTTAATTGTACCCGTAAGCAGAAATATTTAAATCTGATGAAGTCTAATTTGTCAGTGTTTTCTTTTATAGTTGTTGCTTACTGTGAGCTAAGACACTTTGCCTAACCCCGAAGTCATGAAGGTAATTTCCTTTAAATTTTTTATTTTTGCTAATTTCTATTTAGGTCTGTGACACATTTCACAATATATTTTTTCATAGGTTTCAGTTTTTAACATGTGGCTCTGCAGTCACTTTTGTATGAATCCTTTCTTCACTGCATTGCTTTTGTAGAATGTACTATAGAAGTGGGCCATCTTTCAGAACTTTGCCTTCAGTTGGTCTATTCATCTAGCCTTATTTTTATGCTGTTCCAAATATTTGTAACTTTATTATAATTTTTTTCAAGGTAGGGTTTTTTTGTGTAACCCTGACTGCTCTGTATACTAGGCTAACCTCAAATTTACAGAGATTTCCCCACCTGCCTCTGCCTCTAGAGTGCTGGGATTAAAGGCGTGTGCCAACATCACTCAGTGTTTTATTATAAATCTTGAAGTTAAAATTGCAAGTCTTTTAATCTTCCTTTTTCTCTTCAAGAGTACACAGTCTGAATTCACATTCTGTATAAATATTAGCTTTTCTGTTTTCTCCAAAACATTAATGAGATGATATTAGCTTTGAATCTGTAGATAAGTTCGAATTAACATACCAAGTTTGAATACTTCTATTAGTATGTATGTATGATCTATTTGTCTGTCTATGTATATGTCTCTATATCCCCCCCCTCATATGTCACCCCATCTTTTTTCCTTTTTTAAAAGACAGGGTCTTACTATGTAGCCTTGGAAGACTTGAAACTCATATGTAGACCAGTCTAGCCTTGAACTCATAAAAGATCTGCTTGCCTTTGCTTCTGGCTCAGCCCTGTTTTTGTTTTGATTTTCTGTTTTCTTATTGTGTGTGTGTGTGTGTGTGTGTGTGTGTGTGTGTGTGTGTGTGTGTATGAATGAATGAATGAATGAAGGAAGGAAGGAAGGTCAGAGGACAATTTGTGGGGCTCTTGTTTTCCTTTCACTCTAGGTCTTGGGGATCAGACTCAGGTCATTAGGTTTGTCAGCAAGCACCTTTATCTGCTGAGTCATTTCACCAGCCTTGGCACTATTTTTTTTTTTTTTTTAATTGTTTTAATTTTTGGAACAGGGTTTCTCTGTGTAACAGTTCTGGCTGTCTTGGAACTCACTCTGTAGACCATACTAGCCTTGAACTCAGAGATCCACCTGCCTCTGATTCCCAAGTGCTGGTATTAAAGGCGTGTGCCGCCACTGCTTGGCTTGTTGGCTGGGTTTAAACTTGCAGTCCTGAGTGCTAGGATTGCAGGTTGCATTTATGCAACCCTTTTGAGTGTTGAGATGCTGATGTGTATATTCCACTATGCCTGGCCAAAATGGCAATTACTAATTTAATTTAGAATTGATTTTTATTTTTGAGTTTTGGAGACATAGTCTTCCTTTGTATCCTTGGCTGGACATCAACTCACTTATGTAGAATAGGCTCGCCTCAAACTTGAGAGCTATATGCATTTGACTTCTGAGAGCTGGGATTAGGGCTTGTGGCACTAACTCCAACTTATTGTTGGCTTTTTATTAATTATCATATTGTTTCCAAAGCAGATTTTATTATTTAAAATGTATCAGCAAGTCATGACATAAGTTAGGCTACCATTGAAAATGTCTTTACATTTACCAATCACTAGCAGAAGGGAGAGGTAGGCCATGCCACAGTGTCTCTTTCTGTGATCCTGGGATTGCTCATGTGGCAGAGGGGGGAAAAGGGAAACCTGAAAGAATAAATTGAGTTGCTGTCTACTATCTCCAATAATTAGCTAGCTCTGGGAAGGACTGTCTCTTTAGAATAAGCATTAGAAATATATCAGGTGCTGGTGCTGAGCACATGTAAAACCTTGGGTTTGACCTCTATTACTGTGAAAACAAAACTCAAAAAACAGCATGAAAATATAGTAGCTGGATGTAAAGCAAGCCACTTGGGATCCTGAGACTGGAGGAGTGCAATGAGTTATCTGAGAATTTGTATTATAAATGGATGTTGAGTTTTCTTAAATGCTGTATTAAGATCACACACACACACAATTTGAATTTCATTTTTTATTTTCAGATGTTACACTGATCTTTATTCTTGGGATATATTACTGATGCACTAATCTCTAATATATTGTTGGGTTCAGGTTTTTATTATTAGATCTTTTTACATTTAGGTATATCAGGATTTTCTTTTTTTTAGCTATTTGCTAGGTACTGATGTTACTGGTTTTGTTTTATTATTTGAATTTTGTCCTTTTGGGACATAGTGTCATGTAGTTCATGCTGACCTGGAGTTTTTTTTTTTGTTTTTGTTTTTTTTAAGATTTTTAAAAAATTTGTATGTGCATGTTTACCTGCACGTATGTCAGTATACCATTTTTGTGCTGGGTGCCTGCAGAGTTAACAGGTGGTGTTAATTGCCAGGTGCAGGGAATTTTTCTTCCTCTGGAAGAACAGGTTCTATCAATAGCAAGGCTATCTCTTTAGGGTCCTGTTCTCTGTCCCAATTAATAATTCTCCTGTTCTCCCAAGTTCAAGGATTAGAGGGATTTAGCACCAGCCCAGTAATGGTTATTGTTGATGGGGGTCTTTTTTTTTTTTCCCTTGGGGGGGGGGAGTTGAGGCAGGGTTTTTCTGTGTGTAATCCTGGTTGTCCTGGAACTAGCTTTGTAGAGTGGCCTAGAACTCACAGAGATCTGTCTCTTGGTGCTGGGATTAAAGGTGTTTGCCACTGCCACCCAGTTGTTTATTAATTTTGAGACAAGGTTTCACTGTGAAGTTCTAGCTGGCCTGGAACTTGCTATGTAGACTAAATTGGCCTGGAATTTGTGATGACCTTCCCAAGTGGTGGGATTATAGCTTTGTAGCATCTTGTCCTTTCTACCCCTTAAAAAAAAAAGGCTTGCAATTTCAGCTTCATTATTAACAAATGATTGATTGACTTGATTTTAGGGTTTCCTGACTGATTCTTTTGTGTTTTATACCCCCACTTTATTATCCTTTCTCCCCCCCAATTATAATAATAAAAGAGCATTTATGTATTTGTTTCTTTGCTTATTTGTGTATATGAACAGAGAACAACTGTGACAGTTGGTTATCTCCACTGTGTATGTTCTGAGGCTCAAACTTTGTTAGGTTTGATGGCAAACACCTTTACTCTCCTAGCCATCTTGCTAGCCCTAGTCTGTTATTTTAGCATTTTTTTGTTTAGGTGGGATCCTATATTGTTAATTTTATATTTTTCTAACATAGTCAACAAACATACTAAATGATTTAATTTCATTGTGTCTTGATCAGGAGGTGGTAGTACATGCTTGTAATGCACTCTGAAGGCAGAATCAGGGAAAGTGCTCTTCTAAGTTTCAGGCCAGTTTGGTCTAGATAGTAGGCTCTAGGCTAGTCAAAGCTGCATAATGAGACTCTCTCTCAAAACAATTTTGTTTATAAGATCTTTGGTGAATGTATTATGTTTATCTAAAAAATAAAAGGTTTATACTAGGGCTCAAGCTGTGTCTTTGTTGTATGTGTATTTGTGTACGTATGGAAGCCAGAGATCTACGTTCTGTGTGTTCCTCAGTAGCTCTCCACCTTGCTTTTTGAGAAGGAGTTGCTCACTAAACTTTGAGTTTACCTATTTTGCTAGCCAACCCACCAGGGATCTTCTTTCTTAACCTTTTTTCAATGCTGGGAATTACAGTTATGAACCATTACTTTTAATGTAGTTTAGACTTGTAAGTAAATTAAATATATTTTAGAATTACTTTAATAATGTACACTTAATATACTATACAGTTGAAACATTTGAAGTGTGTAATTTCTGAATTTTTGTGCATTTTACATGTGTATGTGTGCCTGAGCTGCCAAGACTTGGTTTTAGGCATCTTAAGAATTTAACTTTTTTTTTTTAAAAGACAGAATCTCACTATATAACTCATGATGTTGTGGGACTTACTATGTTGACCAGGCTCGCACATCACTGCCTCTACCTATTGCGTGTTGGTGTTAAAGGTGTGAGTCACCGCACACAGACATAGCCCATCTCTGATGTCTGCTAGTGATCCCCTAGGATCCCTTTCCCCAGAACTGGGATTCTATACTCGCACTGCCATGCCTAGCTTGTTTCACATGGATACTGGGGACCTGAACTCATGTCCTTGTACATGCAAGGCGAGCACTTTGCTGACCAGTTAATCTCCCAAACTCATTTTTTCTTTTATCTATGTTTTTGTCAAACATGTGTATGGGTGTGCATATGCCATAGTGTGCTTGTGGAGGTCAGTTTTCTCCATCTTTGTGGGAGTCAGTTCTCTCAATAATGTAGATCCTGTGGTTTGTTTGATTCAGGTTATCGGATTTGATAACAGGTAATAGGTTTTTTGTAACCTAGGTTTCTTCACCCACGAGTAAGCCAGATCAAGCTGAACTGAACAAGTATAACAACAGATTTATTGAGCAGATCAGCTCTTGATAGGGTTCTCTAGTCCTAGAGATCTAGCTTGGAGAAGCTGCATGCTTCAACCGAAGCAGGGAGATTGTATAGCCTGTATGTAGGCGACGGGTTGATGATGTGTTCACCACAAGCTGGGTTTGTGCCCAAGCGTGGTCAAAAGCTGTTGTAGAAGTTGCTAGGAATTCAGAATTGGGCTTTTTGGTGCCTTTGTTGAAGAGTCTCTGAGTTTAGCTGGAGGGAAAGATATAGGAATGGGGCTTTCCCAATCATGCGGGGGTGAGATGGAAGTTCCAACTGAACAACTGAGCTATTTTGTTGTTGTCGTCATTGTTATTAGTATGTTTGTAAATGTGTTGCACACATGTTTTGTCTTGCTGTCATAGCAAGCATGTGAAAGCCAGAGGATAACTTTGTTTTTCATACTTACATTGTTTCTGGAGATAGAACTTAGTTTACCAGGCTTGCTGAGCCATATTGCCAGCCATTCCTCTTTATTTTTTGCAAAGTATGTCTTTTTTTATTTTTTGGTTTTTTTCAAGACAGGGTTTCTCTGTGAAACAGTCCTGGCTGTCCTGTGACTCACTCTGTAGACCAGGCTGGCCTGGAACTCAGAGATCCACCTGCTTCTGCCTCCCGAGTCCTGGGATTAAAAGTGTGTGCCACCACTGCCCAGCTCTAGATTGCTTTTTAATGTTATTTGTTTCTGAGACAAAGTACCTGACAGAAAGAAGGAAGGTCCAGGAATGTTGACTTATATAATCCATTTCCCCCAGGCCTCCAATAACCCAGTTTAAGGGTAGCTCTCCTGCTTGAGAATCTTCACCTCACAGATACTCCCCTAGATGTGCTAGAATCTCCTGGGTGATTAGCCATTACAGTTCTGTCCATAGCAATTGCATCTATAATGCTTTCTTGTAATACTTTATATTTTGGGTCTCTCTCCCTTCTTTCTGTTTTATTGTTTTTGGGGTGTGTGTGTGTGTGTGTGTGTGTGTGTGTGTGTGTGTGTGTGTGTCTCTCCTTTGATGGCCTAGAGTAGGCTGGCCTCGGATTTGTGGCAGTGCTTGTTGCAGCCTTTCCAGTGTTGGGATTACAGATCTGTATCACTGTGCATGACACTTGTATCTCCTTTTTTGTTGTAGTTCTTGTCTCTTCTTATTTGGTTACCCGTGCTTTGTCAGTTTTCCACAACTGAAGTATATCCCTAGCTTTGTTTTAGTGTTTAGACAGGATCTCTATAGCAGAGGCTGGCCTGTTTATTACCATAGTCCTGGCCGGCCTGAACTTGGCTCAGTCCTACTGACTCTTGTGTCCTCTGTGCTGCCAGGCCAGGTTTTACTGTTCATTTGTGTTTTTCTTTCTCAGACAGCTTTGTAAAAAAGCTAGGGTATTCTTTCTACCATTAAGCTTCATCTCTAACCACATTCAGTTACTTATATAGTTTCTTTCCTTTGTTGATATTTACTGTTTCATTTATTACAGGTACATTTTCATTCTGTTTCATTTGTATTTTATTTAATTTCGAGTCTCACTATATATCCCTGACTGGCCTGGAGCTCCACATGGAACTAGACCAGGTTGGCCTCAGATTCGTGGAGATTTTGAGATCTGCCTACTTCATATATATTTTAAAACTCTTCTGCTATCTCCAAAGCTGGGTAATCTTGGAGTTGACATTTGTTGACTTCCTTTGATAACCTTTTTTTCTGGTTCTTTACTGGTCAAGTAATGTAGATCATCTCTTTTATATTCCTTTGTAGGGACATAATTTTAGTAGAATCTTTGTCTAGTCATTACTTAGCACCTCATAAAACAAGCATGGTAGAGCATGCAGAGAATTCTAGCACTAGAAGGTAGAGACAGAAGGATCAGAACTTCAACATATCCTACATAGGAAATTGAACAAGACTGTCTTAAAAATTAAAAAAAATGAAATTTATATGTTAATATCTTTATGTATGTATATATGCGTGTGTGTGTGTGTGTGTGTGTGTGTGTGTGTGTGTGTGTGTGTTTGTGTGTAGAAGTTCAGGTACATACATGCCATGATGTATGTGTGGAGATTGAGGACAATCTTGAATGTGATGGTGGGTCCTCATTATTCACCTTGTTTGATCAGGGTCTTTTGTTTCAAATTGCTTTCCAGGCTTGTTGGCCAGTAAACTGCAGGCTTTTTGGCACTCTGTACTTTGCTCAGCTGTGCATTGGTTTTGGGGATCTGAGCTCATCTTACTTGCTTGGCAAGTAACTTTACCCATTGAGCTGTCTGTCTTACCAGCCCTGAAATTGAAAATTTTAACATTAGTTGGTTGATTGGTTGGATTCAAGCCACCTTGTATGTATGTTGAAAACCTATTTAGTGACCTTTCTTTTGGAGACAGGGTTTCTCTGTGTAGCTTTGGAGCCAGTCCTGGAACTCAGTTTGTAGACCAGGCTGGCCTTGAACTCATAGAGATCCTCCTGCTTCTATTTAAATCTCATTTTGTTTTTATGTCTCTCTCTCTTTTTTTGTTTTCCCCTAGCCGGGCTGGCTAATGGCTTGCTTGCCCTGTGTATTTGTGGGGCAAGGTCAACAAAAGATTTGGGTTGGTTTTATAACTATAAGAGTAGGTTCTTCTTGATTTGCTCTGTTTGGGATTCAGATCTTACTTTATGGACACCAAAGTTCTGAACCCTGTGTTGTGTTCTTAGGTATTATGGCTACAGGAGCTTCTAAGTTGACTGTGTCTTGTCTTCAGGGTAACACTTAAAAAAAAAAAAATGATATACTTTCATGCCTTTTTTCCCCCAAGAATCATTTCCCCTAGAATGATGCTTTCTTATCTGTCATGTATTTCATTCAGGTAGCAGTTACTTGTATTCTCCAGAATTTACAGTTATTTTATTACAGGTTTGTCCTCTCACAAGCTTACCACTTTCAGAAATCTAAATTCATTTATTATAGATTTAAAAAATGTATGATAGAGTTCAATTGATTGTTATTTTTCCTATTAAATTTTTGAGACAGGCCTTTATGTAGCGCACTTGTGCCTCAGATTTGGTTTTGAGCTCAAGAAATAAACCAGGTTATTGCAGTTCATACCTTTAATCCCAGCAGAGGAGTGGTGGTACATGCCTTTAATCCCAGCATTTGGGAGGCAGTGGCAGACAAATCTCTAAGTTCTAGGCCAGCCTGGTCTATAGATAAAGTTAAACCCTCTCCCAACCCCCCCCCCCAAAAAAAAAACCAGTTTTCTTCTGCCTCTCAAGTGTGTATTGCTATGCTCAGCAAGATTTTTTAAAAATGTGTTTTAGGATTCATTTTTATTCATGTGTTACCTGTGTGTATGCCATTTGTATGTAAGCATGCATGTTTGTGCCTGAAGAGGCCAAAAGAGAATGTCAGAGCCCCTGGAATGGAAGTTGAGATATTGTGAGCCACCTGATGTAGGTGGGCATAGGTGGGCACTAGGAATCTAACTTGGATTCTCTGGAGCAGCATCTTTCTCAAGCTGGTTCTTGCCTGTATTAGAAACCAAAGTGATGTATGTAGGTAAATGTCACAACCTTGTTTCTGGCTTATATTGAAAGTTGGGTTTATGTTTATGTTTTTTTTTTTTTTTAAATGTTTTCTCACTAGTCCATGCTATCCTTGAGAATGGTAGTCCTGCTTCAGCCTCCTGAGTGCTGAGATAACTGGTATTTCTTACCATGCCTATTTCTTTTTTTCTCCCCAAGGAAGTCTTGTCATGTTTTCAGGGGTGGTCTCAAATTTCTGCACTTAATTCATCTTCCTGTTATAACATTCCAAGTATTCTGGTCCTCTCAATATCTGCTACTGCATCTGACTTTTTAACCCTGAGACAGGGTTATTCTGTATAGCTTTGGAGCCTGTCCTGCAATTTACTCTGTAGACTAGGCTAGCCTTGAATTTACGGAGATCCTCCTGCCTCTGCCTCCCTAGTTCTGGGACTAAAGGCATGTGTTGGATACCATGGCAGGGCAGGGCAGGGCAGGGCAGGATTTTTGAAGCATACTTTTAAAGAAGTTGTTAATCATACTAGATTATTTTGGGGTATGCAGTACTTTAAAGCCCTTGCTCCTTTTGCAGAGGACCCGGGTTAGGTTTCCAACAACTACATGATAGGTCACAATCATCCATAGTTCCAGTACCAGGGGATCTGGTTCCCTCTTCCAGTCTCCATGGATACTTGCACACACATAACATGCATGTATGCAGAGGACTCAAACATAAAAATGAATCTTTAGAGAACAAGGTATTTGCAGTGAATAGCTATTTTGTGTGAAGTGTTTTGGAATTTTCTTGGTGGCAATGAATAGAAATGTTACTCTATTTTTGTTAGTTCGAAGTTATAGGAAAGATATGGCTTTGGTTTTCTGGAAAAAAAAAAGACTTCATTGCCTTTTCCTTTTTTTATTTTTAATTTTCTTTAAATAGAGATGTGAGCTGTGTCCCCATAAAGATGGAGCTTTAAAAAGAACAGATAATGGGGGTAAGTACAGTCTTTCAAAAATGTTGAAAATTAGAATGGTATAGTACTGTTCATATTATTTTATCACACTAAATATTGTTGCTAAAATATTAATGATGTAATAATTAGTTGGAGACAAGATCTTAACTATGTGATCTAGATTATCTTCTTACTTCATTGTCCCATGTTCTGGGATTATAGGTATGGTTTAACTCATTTTCTGTATTCACACAGTTTGTCTTCATATTGTATATTGGCGATTTTATGCAGAATGATCTGCAGTCTTCTATTTGAAACCTTGATTTATCTTTTGAGACAACGTTCTTGTTATGTATTCTTGGCTGTCCTGGAACTCACTGTGTAGACCAGGCTGGCTCAGAACTCACAGAGATCTGCCAACCTCTTCCCCCCCTGGGATTGAAGATGTGTATAATCACTCATGGCTTGGTTTTTGTTGTTGCTTTTTAAGACAGCCTTACTCCTAGGTCCTGTGTTTACAGGACCAACCATACCTGGCAAAGTATTCTCTCCAATGTTGGGTACCAATTACATCTGGCAAGGTGTTCTTTTTGAGGATTCTGAGCATTTTTTCTTCTGAAAACTCAGACTGTTAAAATCTAACACCTTTTGAATGTCCATTTAGTGATACTTAGCAGGTAAAATCAGTGTAAATATTTAGAAGGCTAAATCTCCCATATCTCCAGTTTCCAAGCATTTTGGATGAGGATTACCCTATATTTATTTTCATCTCCATTTTGAGTTATCTTTCCCTGAGAAATTTATCTGGTTTTTCTTTTCCCTTTCTTCTGTTTGTTTGTCCTTTTCTTTCTTGTGTCCTTTCTTTATTTTCTTGGGTATAGTTCAGGGCTTAGCATTGTCTGTAGCTTAGCCTGGCAACTCCTCTGTCTCATGTCTTCTAGGATTACAGGAATGTTCTACATGCTTGGATTAAAGTGCTTATTCCTTTATATAATCAGTACTATTCTTAACTATATAGGCATGAGCTTGTTAAATTATGAAAATTGACTGATAATAGAAGTATAAAGATAGAGTTTCTTTTTCTTTTTATTCCTGTTGAGATGGCCATAAAATATTTCTCCCTTATTTTGATAGGAATTACATTGGTTTATTTTTGAAAGTAAAATCAACCTATTTTCCTAAAATAATAATAGTATGAGGTTCATTTGGTTAATATTTTGTTAAAGGTTAAAGGTAATGGTTTTGGGGATTAAAAATAAAAATGAAAATGTTGGCATCTTTTCATAAGGGGTGTTAAGCAGTGACTTCCCCTTTTTACAGTGTTTTAAGGCTTTGGCATTACTGTTATGACGATCCCAATAAAACTTTGGGAATATTCGGAGGTATTTCTATAATATTGGAATTTTATAAACTGTAAATATTTTGGTAGTGTCATTGAGAAATATCCTGAGTTTCTTCAAGGTTATAAATTGTTTTTAGTGATTAAAGAATTTAAAATTTTCTATTTTGTTGGTTTCATTTGTAAAGTTTGGGCAGTTTATTAATTTCTCTAGTTTTAAAAACTTTATTGGTAAAAGTTGATTATTTTCTTAAGATTTTAGACATGGTCATGTACTATTTTGTTCTGAGAAATGTGTCATAGGTATTTTTTTATTGAATGTATATCGTAGAGTGTACACAAACCTAGACAAGTAGCTTGCTAGACACATTATGTAGCTTATTGCCTCTAGGTTACAAATACACATCATATTGCTATACTACTGAATAATGCAGATACAACATAGTGATAAGTTGTTACAAATCTAAATATGGAAAGGGTATAATATCTGATATCAAAAATAAAAACAGTTCATCTGTATAGGGCACTATATAGGTAGGCATGAGCTTATGAAGTTTGTGAGCATTGAAGTTGTCCTGGGTGAGTAACTGAGCCAATAGAGAATAAAGGTCTAGGACAGGAAGGTATTCTTTCTTGGTTTTTTGAGATAGGGTTGTTTTGTTTGTTTCTGGGTGCAGCCCTGGCTACTCTAGAATTCACTCTGTAGACCACTCAAAGTGTTACAGAACTATGTAAAATATTTTCTATAAATGACATTGTGGTGTTCACCAAAAATACTTGCTTATTTAAAAAGGAAGAGAGAAAGAAAGAAAGAAAGAAAAGAAAGTCTTACTATGTATCCCTGGTTGCCCTGGAGCTCTGTATATACTAAGCCTGCCTCAAACTCAGAAAGAGATACTACTGTCTTTTCCTTCCAGTGCTGGGACTGAAGACGTGTGCTATCACATATATCCTTTTTTTTTTCCTTTTTAAAAATCTTTTAAGGTTTCTGTTAGAAAGTTAAGCAGAAACAACATACATTAGCTTTGTTGTGCATAAGTTAGGTGTATCAATATCACTGTTTCCCACCTTCACCTAATTAATGATAGATCTCCTTGAAAATTTCGGGAAAGCCATATTTATGGGCTGAGTAAGTAAGTAGCTTGGTGATAGAGTGCTTGCCTAGCATGAATTCAATCTCCAGTACTGCAAAAAACCAAAAACCACTGCCACCAAGGAAACATGCAGAGCTATTAGAACAGAACATTTTAGTATACTCCCTTAAGGGTCTGGCTTTTTTTTTTTTTTTTTTTTAATGTTTGACATTTTATTTTTAAATGAAAATAGAAGGGGTAAAAAAATAAAAACAAGAGTATAATTGACCAATAGTATAATTGCTTGTTATTGCTATTTGATGTTGCTGTATTTGGGTAACATTTGAATGCTAGTGTAGTAAGTTTATTGAGACTAGCATCACTATAAACATGTTAATAATATGCACGGGGATGCATAATGGACATGTAATTTCAGAAGGCACCAGAAAAATTTGCCTCCTTAGGTCATAGTTATATATATGTTGTGTCTCATTGATCAAAATGTTGTTACAGTTTGCCTGACTGTACTGTCATTTGAAAATACAGTTAGTATTAACTTAAACTGCTGAACATTATAATTTGTCAGCACAGTTCTGTAGAGTTCTGGCTGTTTACTTGTCATGTTGCTATTGGCTTACTGGGAGAATATGGTACCACATTTTAGTAGCCTAGTAGAATTGCCAGATGCTGAACTTGAAGCTGTCTCTACTGAATGCACTTTGCTTTATAAATTGTAGGCTGTGTGTTCTTACTGAGCATCTTGTTATTTGTTGAATAGCTTTTTGGTGTGTTAAAAAGATTATAGCTTTTCCTTAGCATGTAACATTCATTGATCATTGTATGTCTCCTTATGCATTAGTTGAAGTTTTTTGAGACTCATGAATTACATATTCATGTGTCTTAAGTTGTGAAAATTTGGAACCATTTTCTCTACATACCCCCATTCATCTTTTTGCTTCTCTGAACTCAGGAAAACCCTTTACTCCATTCTTTAGGTGTTTACCCACACTTTCGTGTTTCATCCAGTGATATTATCAGTTGGCTTACCTATACTTTTACTTTTTTCCTTCTCTTTATTTGTATTAGCTGTTGGCATTGTGTTATTTTTATTTTCATTTTAATAAAACTTCAAGATTTTTGTTTGGTTCTTTTTAATAACTTTACTTCTTCAGTATATATTTCTTGGGCATGTGAATGAGTTGTATTTAAAAAATGGTGTTTTTTTTTTTTTTTTTTTTTTTTTTTTTTGTTTTTTGGGTATGTGCACATGAGTGTGTATACCTGTGTGTGCATGTGAAGTCTTGAGGTTGATGTTGAGTGTCTTCCTCTATCCACTTTGGAACCTGAAACTCACTGATTGATGACTAGACTTGAGTAGCTAGCACCCCTCTCTCCTGTGTACTTTCCAGCAGAATACCTGGCTTTTTATGTGGGTGCTGGGGAATCTGAATTCAAGACCTTATGTTTTAACACAGCAAGCACTTTACTTGTTGATCTATCTCTACTACCCCCCCCCATATTTTCCTTATAAATTGTAACTTATTTTAGGATATATGTATTTATTTATTGTTGTGGAGTTGTATGACTCAGTTCTAGGATGCTTGCCTAGCATGCTTTGAGATACATGCTCTAAGCATTGCAAAACAAAGTCAGGTGGTAGCAGCACACTCCTTTAATCCCAGTACTCAGGAGGCAGAGGCAAGAGATCTCTGAGTTTGAAGCCAGCTTGGTCTGTAGAGCAAGTTCTAGGTCAGCCAGGGCTACATATAGAAACTGTGTCCCAAAAAAAGAAAAGAGAGAAAAAAAAGTTTCAAAAGCAAAATGTAGATACAATTGAATGTTACAATGGGTTAACTCTGGAGCAGTTGTTTGCTGTGTTCTTATACTTTTGTTATATAATTGCTGGAGAGACTCTTCAGTTAGTGTTTTGATGATAATTTCCTTGAACATCTAGTACAAAATGGGGGGGGGGAGATTAAGAAACACAGCCTGTGTTTTGCATTCTTTCTGTGGTGTTTTCATTGTATTTATCACTATGACTTACCCTGTCACTTCCTGTTTCTACCATATTTAGATTCTAACTAGACATAAAAATTGATGGCTGTCTCAGGTCTTTTTAGAACAGTGGTTCTTAAACTGTAGATCATGATTCCTTTGGCAGCTCTGTCTTCAGACATACTTACATTATGATACATAACAGCACAATTAACAGTTATAATGTAGCAGCGAAAATAATTTTCTGCTTGGAGATCACTGTATTAAAGGGTCACAGTGTTAGGGAGTTTGAGAGCTACTGCTGTGCCAGAGCTAGTTCTCCTAGGCTTTTGGGTGCTTGGTGAGTGCTTCAATTATAACCTTTTCCTCCAGGCCTCTGTGGGCTTGTTTGCCTTTCATTAAATTTAAAGGCTACTTTCTCTGAATGAACTGTGAGAGAGCAGAAGGACAGGCACCTCTCAGTCCCTGGTTAGCTTTCAGACTCTTTGGAGCAGTCAGTGACAACAGTTCTTGGCACATAAAATTTATTCTGGTTCTTGTGCCATCAGAGGACAGAGCCTCTACACTGGAAATTAGTTGTTTCATTTAAGACCTCTGAACCCAAAGCATTCATATGATAAGGCAAAGAAAGATGCCAAAGAGCACTTATCTTTTTTTTGGGGGCCTTTTCCTAAGTTGAGTAGGTACTTGGTTGCTGCAAGCAATTTCTATGTAATTTTTGTTGTTTCTGGTGTGGCACCTACCGTTGTCGTTCCTGCCTCTTCCACCATACTTTATTGGTATAAATCTGTATATTTTGCATCCTTGTGTATATATACATAGGCATATATTTATATCTATACAGTCTCATGGCTAGGCTACTGTTCTACCTTAGTCTCTCTAGTGCTGGGATTACCACTGTGAATGCCCCACCATGCCTTACCCCTTTAACTATTTCTAAGGTTTTGGGAAATAAATCTTAGTTTGTTAGGTTAGTTTGTATCAGTGTTGATTTATTCCTGACCATTGGTTTCTTTCTCCTTCCCTCCCTTTTTTTGTCTTCATATTCCCACTCCCATATTATAAGTGCAGCCATTTCACTGTGCAGTAGTTTCTTTTGATTTGTTTATCTTTATTTTATGTATATGTGTGTTTTGCCTGCAAATATATATGTGAACCACATGCATGCCTGGTGCCTGCAGAGGCCAGATGATGTCCAGTCCCTGGAGTTTAGGACAGTTGTGAGCTGTCATGGGGTTGCTAAGAACTGAACCAGGGTCCTCTGAAGAGCAGCAAGTGCTCTTAACCACTAAGCCATTGTTCCAGCCTTTGTGCTTCCTTTCCCTCCCTTCCCTCCCTGGCTGGCCTGGAACTCTCTGTGTAGACCAAACTGGCCTTGAACTCACAGATCTGCCTGCTTGCCTGCCTTCCATGTGCTAGAATTAAAGGCCTCTACCAGGCCTGTGTTTTCTTTATCTTTTTTTTTTTTTTTTTTTTTTTTTTTTTTTTTTTTCCTTTGAGACGGGGTTTCTCTGTGGCTTTGGAGCCTGTTCTGGTACTTGCTTGGGACCAGGTTGGCCTTGAACTCAAAGAAATCTGCCTGCCTCTGCCTCCAGAGTCCTGGGACTAAAGGCAGGTACCATCAACGCCTGGCCTGGCCTGTGTTTTCTTTTTCTTTTTAAAATATAAGCACTTATTTTTTTTTATTAATTTATTTTTTAATTTTTATTTTACATGTCGATCCTAGTTCCTTCTCCCTCCCCATAAGCACTTATTTGTAGTCAGTATCCATACATATATCTTCCTGCCCCACCCCCTGTTCATGCTTCCTTTTGTAATAATTTTCCTTTAAGGAAAGTGATGCTGCTTTGGTATGAAAGTACTCTTGACTTTATTTGGTGGTGGTTTTCAGGCATCTTTATCTTTCTTACTGAGCAACCTTGCATTCTTTGTATTTGACCATAATAATAAACACAAATACTCCGATAACTTCAAATTGTAGATTTGATTTTCTTGTTTCTGCTGGATTTCATTTGTGCTTTCTTACTTTCATGTATTTAGTGGTTTTCTAGAAATTTTAATCAACAAATTACAGACAGCATTTATGACTAAGTTGTAAAAGTTATCATTTTCCCCTCTGATGTATATTTATTTGTTTGATGCCAAGGGTGCTTGTTTAAGATTGCTGTGTTCAAAGTTTAAAGTTTAAGATGCTTAAAGCCTATTTGTGATCTTTCTGAGGTCCATGGTATATCCGATTTTTAGTCCTAGCTTCTAGGTACTATTTTCCTTTGTCTGTGGCTGTACCTCACCTTCCTGAAATTTCATCTTTTTCTAGTTTTTCATTAACTCTTAACATCAGCTCTGTAGCCTCAGTCACATTTTTATAATTAAAAGAAACTTTAGCATCAACTGGTAATATTTCAGATGGCAATTTAAAATAGGAAAATGACAACTGTTGCATGAACATTCAAAATGTTCACAAAATTATAAAAACTATTATTTATTTTTATTTTCTTGATGATGGTGAAAATGGAACCAACCCTAACTCTTGTGTAGACTAGGCCAGTGTTCTGCCCAATGATAACAATTTCCAAACTTTTTTTGTTTTTTGTTTTGTTTTTTTGAGACAGGGTTTCTCTGTGTGGCTTTGGAGCCTGTCCTGGAACTCGCTCTGTAGACCAGGCTGGCTTTGAACTCAGAGATCCGCTTGTCTCTGCCTCCCGAGTGCAGGGACTAAAGGTTTACGCCACCAATGCCCAGCCAATTTCCAACCTTTTAGGACTTGAAGCTTTAAGCTATTTAAAGCTATAAATTATTAATTGCAGAATTGGGAATGGAACCTAGAACTTCACAGATTAATCAGAGGCACCACTAACTACTGATTTATACAGCCTTCATGTTATTTAAACATTTGTTTTTAGGTTTTTTTTTTAAAATGTTCTTAACTTGGCAGTACAGTTTGATCTTCAACTCACTGTGTAGTGTTGACTGACCTGGAAACGGAGAAACTCCTTTTGAGTTAGCCTCAAGAGTGTTTATCGTGCTGGGAACTATCAGACCCGGTTTCCTAAAATTAAAGTGTTTTTCAGAAGTAGTGTTAATCTGAATTTAGTCTGCCCTTAAGATCAATGTCAGCCAGCACCTGAATACATAAGTGCTCCCTTTGTTTATGCTCAGTGCATAATAGATGCAGCCATGATTAGGAACCCTTTGCACCAGTAGTGAGCAGGTGACAATTATTACATAAATAATGCAGTAGCTAGATTTTTATTATGGTTTTGTTATGAATTTGCTTAAATAGCCATTTTAAGGGATCTTTTAAGACAGGTAGTAATTTTATTTTTGATAAAACTTGAAGAATGACAATATGTATTTATTTATTTTTAGGTTGGGCTCATGTGGTTTGTGCCCTCTATATTCCAGAGGTACAATTTGCCAATGTCTCTACAATGGAGCCAATCGTTTTACAGTCTGTCCCACATGATCGTTATAATAAGGTACAGTGGATGTCATCTTAATGTCGTTTGCAGTTTTGGTTTTGAAACTAGGAGATAGGAAGGAGGTGGGTTTTAGGTTTTAGTTGTTTCCCCCCCCCCCTTAAAAAACTAAAGACCTCCCTCTAACTTCATAGAGATTTGGAGGAAAATAGTTACCATCTTAAGCAACAGTATTAAAATAAGCTCACAAGAGTGTGAAAATCATAAAACTGTGTCATCTTTTATTCTAATGTAGGTATTTATTAATGTTCTCAGGACATTTCAATCCCTCCATACACATTTGTCCTTGAAAATTTACTGACCTCTTCCCTTATCAAGTTTCAAGGTTTTATTAGATTGGTATTAATCATCATTTTTCTGTCATTAGTCTGAAGTATTTAGGACACTAAAGCAGGAGATGAGGTGAGCTGGGGAGTTCAGGGCTTACCTAGTAACATTGAGACTCTGTGTTTTAAAATAAAAATACTTTTAACTATTTGCTTCATCTTTTCCTAATTTACTGCCCCCCAACACACGCACTTTCTTCACCGACACTGTTGTTTGATGCTGCTACTGCATTGTCAAAGCTTTTCTGCTGTTGATTGCCTTTTAGACAGTGTTACTGTGTGTGTAAATGAAGGCACATGTTGCCTCTGTTGAAGAATGTCATTGTGGTAAATTTTGAAATTTTAGATATTTTAACAATAATATTTTAAGTAATTAATATATATTTAAAACATTTGGAAAAAAACTTCCCTTTTAAATCTTTGACTTTTTCTGTGTAATTTTGTGTTTCCCATATACTGGTTTATAAAACATTTAGATTATATTACTATTTCTCTGCTTTTGAAACTTAATAATCCTGAACATATATTTGCATCAATAAATGGTGTTTCTGTCATCATTTTTCTGGCTCCTTAGTCTGTAGTACAGAGTATTGCTAGATGCAGTCAGCTGTGGAGCAGCCGCTCATAGAAGGCCCTCCTGTGGTGTCTAGTTTCATACTATTAGGATCCTTGTGAAAGGGTGTGTTTCGGAAGTTTCATTATGGTGTGGAGTTTTTGTCTAGAGTGTGATTACCAGTTAAATAATTATGTTAAGAGCGATTATGTTGCCATTAAAAGTGCTTTTGTTTTTAGGTTCTTTTTTTTTTTTTTTTTCCCCAGGTTGGTTATTGACTTTGTTTTATCACAGCATTGCCCCCCCCTTCTTCTGGGGGTTTGTTTTGCTTATTGTGTTTGGTGGAGGCAGATACTCTTGTGTCCCTGCAGGCTTCTGACTTTGCTAAGAGGGGCTGGGGTTGACCTTGAATTTGTGATCTTCCTGCTTTAATTTGCAGAAGGTTGGATTACAGGTGTGTGCCAGATGCTATCCAGAAAATAATAGCTTTCTTTTTGGAAGTGTATATATTTTTAGTATTTTTAAAGTACTTTTAATTTTTGTGCTTGAATGTGGTATATGTATGTGTGTTGTATATGTACATGTGTGTGCAGGTGTGTGTCAAGGAATTCAGAAGAAGGCATGGTCCATTCTCTATTGCTCTCCACATTTGTTCATTGAGGCAGGGTCTCTCCCTGAACTTGAAGCTTGTAGTGTTTGTTTCTATTTTTCCTCTTTTAGCTAGATTGGTGGCTAGCAAGCCCCAGCAATCCTCTCTCTTCCTTCTACCTATAGTGCTGAGATAGTTGCTTGTTACATACATACTAGATTCTGAACTCAGATCTTTTAATGGTTGCATTGCTGACTTGCCTCTCAAACCTGTATTTCTTAGTACCTTTAAAATTAATGTGAAAACCCATTTTCTTACAAATTTTGAAATAAAGTTTATCTATGAGCTGTGGGAATAGTATAGAGTTTTTCTCTTGTGCCATACTTGTATATTTTTATAAAGACTGGCATTCTTGGGCTAGAGTAGCCCAGGGGTAGAGTGTTTCCTAGTATGTGCCAGGTTCTGAGTTCATAGCTCTAGCAGCAGAAAATAGGAAGGGAGGGATGCTCTGTAATATAACTGTTAAAAGCAGGAAGTTAGTGGTACATTACCACTACATGTCTGCCAGACTCATGTTTTCTCATTTTTCCTAGAAATGTGTTTCATGGAAAAATAATAATTTTGTTTCTTTTATCTCTTTTAATTTTAAACTATTTTAATTCTTCCTTGACTTTTGTCAGTTTGATACTTTAGAATATTGTAGTTTCTAGATATTTTGTACCATATCATTCTTTTTGGACTTGTCTTGTTTCCTCCAGAAATAATTTTGTGTTCTTATTAAATCTTGTCAGGTGACACACTGAATCCAGTTTTTCTGATACCTTATAATCTTTCATCATTAGCTAAGGTGATTTCTGTCAAGTTTTTCTACTATTAGTTTGATATTTTATTTCCTTTATAATCAGTAGCCATTTTGTGGGAAAGTAATTTGCATGTAAACATCTTGTTCTGTATGCCTTCTGCCTTTTACTCATTTTGACACCCATAACTATTTCTTAATTTATTGTTAGGATTCATGGCTAATTTTGTAAAAAAAAATTTTAAACATCTTTTTGGTTTGCATTCTATTATAGTAAAAAAGCCCAATTATAGTATGGACTTAATGTGGTGCTGCCATATTTAGTTTTTAGATAGGATCACATGTATATCAAGCTATTCTCATTTGCTATGTAGTTAAGGATGGACTCAGACCATTAAAATATTTATTTGATTTATTTATTGTTATTAATGTGTATGTGTCTGCTTGTGTGTGCACCATGCATGTGCTGGTGCTCATGGAGGCCAGAACAACGTGTTGGATCTTCTGGAACTGCAGGCATAGGAGGCTGTGAGCTGGGTGAAGTGGGCATTGGTAATAATTGAACCTGAGTCCTCTGCAAGAGCAGCCAATGCTTTTTTGGGGAGCGATAAGAGGGGGTGTTCTAGACAGGGGTTCTCTATAACAGGCTGTCCTGGTACTCATTCTGTAGACCAGGCTGGCCTTGAACTTACAGAGGTCTGTTTGCCTCTGCCTCCCGAGTGCTGGGATTAAAGTCCTGTACCACCACTGCCCAACACAGCAAATGTTCTTAACTACTAAGCCCCATGATCTCAGATTTCTGTTCCTTCTTCATTTTTCCTGAACATTGGGATTATAAGCGTTGTTCATTCAGCTCTGGGGAATCAAACTCTGCTACCTGAGTCATAGTCCTATAAATTTGTATTTTATTTAATGGTTCATACTCTCAAGGAGCTAGGTTTTCTTTTTACATGAGAATGATATTAACAATCCAATGTATACACTAAATGTACTTATTGTTCTTGGGGCAAATTTGGTCTCAGGTTCTCTAGAGTTGGTATAGTTAGAAAATAGTTACCTGCTTATTAGCACTTCGATGCAAATTTACATATATTAATATCTATATCCTATGTTGAAAATTATGAGGCCATAGTAATTTAATTCTGATACAGTATTTGTATAGCTATGCCTCTTTACACATATTTTCTGTATCTGTGTCTATATTGAAAGTTCATAAACTCAATGACTTTACAAAATGTAAATGTAATCTAGAAGATTTATGCCTATTATCACTATTTCTCATCATATTTATGACTTGTTTCAGTCCAAAGATATGACTTCCTTTATCTTAAGTCATTTGCTTATTTGATTCATCTCCTTGTTGCTTACTGCAGCATAGCTTCATGCAGGCCCCTCTTGTTCTTGCCCTGCATGGCAATCCTTTTCATCTGCTTTAGGGTTTGGCAGCTTCACTCTGCTACTGCCCACGTTCCCCTCTGGTTGACCTTCACTTGCTCTAATATCACACTCCTACCCTGCTACTTTTAGGGGAGCAAACCTTAATCAGATTGTGACACTTGTGTAGGACTGTTCTGACGCCCTAGTGTGGAGATTTTCCTTTTCCTTGCCTGGTCCCACCTCATGGTTTTAAGAATAAAGTATTTGAAGAGGATGGAAGAGGGGTGAAAGGAAGAATGAATACGTAGATTTAAATCTTCAGTCCATCTAAATTAATTTTATGACCTGACAAAGTATGTGTCTTTCCCTCTGACCTGGTTAGTCTTTCCATGCTATCCTTGAACTTACAGAGATCCTCTTGCCTCTGTCTCTTGAGTGCTGGGATTTAAAGGTGTGTGCTACCATCTTCTGGCATTGGTTAGTCCATTAAAAAAACTACTACTGCTGAGCAGTCTTTTTTTTATTGGTTGTGTCATTGCTAAAATATTGGGTATGTGTTGGTATGCTTCTGTATTTTTTTTTTTTGCATAGACTAATATATATACCCAGTTCTCCTGATAAGACTTTTATTGTACTACTGTATAGTATTTTATGTCATTATAGCATTGCACATTTTTTTTTTGCATAAAATATTTATTTTTCCTGATATTAACAAAATTCAGTTTAATTTATTTTAAACTGCTCTGGCTGACCTGGAACTTGTTCTTTAGACCAAGCTGGCCTAGAATTTAAAGAGGGCCCCCTCCCCCACCTCCCATCTCTGCCTCCAGAGTGTTTGGATTAAAGGCATGCAAGTGCTCTTAACTTCTGAGCCAACTCTCCAGCCCCAGCATACAATTCTTAAAGTCATAGTAATAATTTGAAAATGGATTATTGAATTTTGGGAGACTTCACTCCAAGATGAATGTCAGTAAATAATGACTTCCAGTTATTTATTTGTTGTGCTGCATCTTTCCAGGACAAAATTGAGGACTTTGTAGGCACTTAACTATAGACATGCTTTGTATGCATTGCATAAGCTAGAATTCAAGATGAAATTGAGCATTCTATAGAGGACACTCCAGCATTTGTAGCAAAAGAGCCACAGATATAAAAGGTTGCCAGAAATTAGTTTCTTTTGTTCGATATGCACACGAGTCTTAGACCAACTCTTTTAATGAAGAAATTAGTAAGGGTCACTAATTTTGGTATGTTGGTATTTTCTCTGCACTCTTGGAGGACTCCTGATGTTATCAGTATCAGCTGACTTTGGCTTTTGCATCCATCCTAAAGCAGAGAGTTCAATCCACAGCTGGTCCCAGTGCTGCTGGATTAGCATATTTTTCCCTTGACAGAGTAATATGTATACAAGTCAACTGATTAATTTGGTATCAAGGAAAATAGTGAAAATACAGTAGAATAAGCAGTTTTAGAAAGGGTATAAAAATTGAAGAATAGTGTAGTTTGAAGACAGATTGGCTTATATAAGTAGTTTGTATTTTAAAAATAAGAAAAAAAATGTAATATGTCTGTCCTCCCTCCATCCCTCCCTCCCTCCCTCCCCAGACAGGGTTTCTCTGTGGCTTTGGAGGCTGTCCTGGAACTAGCTCTTGTATACCAGGTTGGCCTCGAACTCACAAAGATCTGCCTGTCTCTGCCTTTTGAGTGCTAGGATTAAAGGTGTGTGCCACCACCACCTGGCTATGTCTATATTTCTAATCACAGTTGGTTAAAAGTTGATTTAGATGTCGAATCTAGATGGGTGGTAGTGGTGCATACCTTTAATCCCAGCACTAGGGAGGCAGAGGCAGGTGGATCTGTGTGAGTTCAAGGCCAACCTAGTCTACAGAGCAAATTCTAGGACAGGTTCCGGAGCCACACAGAGAAACCCTGTCCCAAAAAAGTAAAAGAAAAAGCAAAAAGAAGTCCAGGCTTTGAAAGCAAATGTTATGGGCACATTTATTTTCAAAATTGGGATAGTGAGGTTTTTGTTTGTTTTCTTTAACCAACAGTAGGGCCAGTGTCAGATTAGTAGCTGTATATACCTAGCAATCATCTCTAATTTTATTTATTTGCTTATTTGTTTAATTTTTTTGAGACAGGGTCTCACTTTGTAGCGCTGGCTATTCTGGAACCCAATATGTAGATTAGACTGGCCTTGGACTCAAAAATTTATCTTCCCCTAACTCCTGAGTGCTGGGATTAAAGGTGTGCATCACCAAATCCAGCTTTAATATATATATATTATAATTTGAGAATTTCACATATAGTCAGTGGTTTGATTATATGTATTCCCCTACATTCCCTTCTCCAACCCCTCCCAACCACACTATGTCTCCCCAATTTCATGTCATCTTTCTTTTAAATAACCCCAGGTCAAAATTAATGCTATTCAAATGCACATGGCTCTGAGGATGGTGCTACATCCCTGAGAAAGACTCTTAACTCTCCCTCCCTTAGCAGCCATCAACTGGTAATGGCTCCTCAGGCTTGCACCTTGTGAGCCCTTTTTGTTGATCTGCGCTGGAAAGATGACTAGTTTGATCGTATGCAGGCCTTGTGTAGGCTTCCACAGCTGCTGTGAGTATGTGATTGCAACAGCTTTTCATTCCCAGAAGACACGTTTTGCAGCAATATGAAGACTTCTGAGTCTTAAAATCTTTTTAACCCTTCTTCTCATTTAGAAGGCAGTTTGATACTATGTCAACTTAGCAAAATAAAATAGTGATAGACTAGGGCATATGCATTCTTCAGCCTTGGATTCTTGGCCAGATTTGCAGTACCAGGAGAGTTTCCTCCTATTGGAACAGATCTTAAGTCCAGGTTGAAAGCAGTTAATTGATTCCATTCTACTCACTGTTCAAAGTACTAATATAATGGTTTGGCTTGTCAGGCTGGTTGTTACAGTTCACAGGGTTCACAATTAGGTTAGACTGTGGATGGCTTTTCTTCCCCGGAAATCTACATGGCACCTTTTGGGACTATGAAAACTAGCCAATAGGGAGTAAGTTTCCAAGATGGTACCAGCGTGTTTTCTCTTTGTCCTGTGACCAAATTATGTGGTGACTTCAACAATAGGGTCTTTACTATTAAGTTCTGGTTGGTACCTAAGTTCAGTGACAAGAGCCTGTATTGCTTTGGGGGGTTTCTGGAACCTCCTTGACCAATAGTTGAAAGGAATATGTTATGAAAGGGGAAATGAGAATAAGAGGATGTAGATTTAAATGGGGAGGGGAGCAGGGAGGGTAGGCCAAATAAAGGGATGCAGGATATTGGAAAAAGTCTCTTGAAAACCTATAGATAAAAAAATAACTATTTAGAAGGCAGTTTGTTATATAAGCTTCCTGAAAAATACAAAGTGCTTACTTTATTTGTTTCGGTGTTATAAAAGCTTATTGAGGGGAGGGAATTAGTGGAGCAGGCCCAGTCTTTGGGCGGAGCTTTCCTTAAGGCTGATGGTATATTGCTCAGTTCCTCTAGCTGCCTCTTGAATGAATGTGGATGTTTACTCTCTTCTTCTTTCCTATTCGCTGATCCTTGAGGGGTGGAGTATGACATGTCCCATTTGGAGGTGAACATTCCAGACACTTGTTCTTTACACTTTGACAGATTTGAACACCCTCTTGTCCTTAGAGGTCCTGAGCAGCTCTGTGGCAAACTACTTGGATGCAACACCACATACTTCCTAATCATGTCCTACATGAACTTAGTGTGTTTGGTGATGTGCTAGTCATGCTAGGTCATAGCCATTGCTCTTCAGTGGTGGCCCCTGGTAGCCAGCCAATTCCCTCCCCTCCCCCCAAGTGCTGGGATAAAGCACATGTCACCACTACTCCTAGCTAGCAGCAAGTTATAATTTTGACCAGTGCAGCTACTTTTGATGAGACTTCAGCTATACAATTTATGGGAGTTTATATGACTGTCTGCCCAATTATGGTCAGATTGAACTTTAAACTTCAAAACTTTTTTTTTTATTTTAATATTTTTTTTTATCATTTATTTTACATAGCTGTTTTCCCTCCCTCCTTTCCTCCTGTTCCCCCTCCCTACCTCTTATTTACCTCCTTCCCTTGGAAAGGGGCAGGCCTTCCATGAGAATCAACAAAGCATGACATGAAGTTCAAAACACTTATCTGTGTATTGTTACATTCCAGATAGGGTATCTTAGGGATATATAAAGAACCTTGTATATCTACCAGCTCTGTAGTATTGAGTAAACAAAAGAATGAATTCTAGGCATAAAAACTCTGGATTGAAATAGTTTCCTGGATTGATTTTGCTCTAGGATTGATGAGTCTAGAAGTGTATATTTGTATAATAATGTATGTGATTTTCTTTAAAATTTGACTTTTGTAAACTTGTTGGAACTTAATTTCTCTTCCACTTTTCTAAAATTAAGGGTGTCAAGAGGCTCTATATAAAGGTAGCAAGCCTGCCAACCTGAGTTTGAATCCCAGAACCCATGTGGTAGAAGGAGAGAACTGGCTCTTGCAGGATGTCTCTGACCTTCATGTGTGTGTTTTGTGTTGGATGTGCTACACACAAAACAAATGTAATAGAGAAGTTCTTAAAATGGTTCTTTATACAACATGTAAAGAAAACATCACATTTATATTCCTTTTCAAAATATCTGAGGCATTGCAAGTAAGTGTTATTATTGTTGTGATAAACACTGACTGAAAGCAAGTTGGTGAGGGAAAGGGTTAATTTAGCTTATACCTCACATCATAGTCAGTTGAAGGAAGCTAAGCCTTGAAGGAAGCTAAGCCTTGAAGGAAGCTAAGCCAGGAACCTGGAGGCAGGAGCTGATCCACAGGCTATGGAGGAGTACTGCTTGTTTTCTTACTCACCAGGGTTTGCTCAGCCTGTTTTCTCAGAGAACCCAGCACCAGCAGCCTGGGGATGGCCCCACCGACAATGGTCTGGGCCCTCTTTCTTCCATCACTAATTAAGAAAATACCTTAAAGCCAGCTCTTCTGGAGGATTTTCTCACATGACTCTAGCTTATGACAAGATGACATAAAACCAGCCAGCACCATACATACATTTTTTTTTTTTTTTTGGGTATAGCAGTGTGCTTTTTGACCTTTCCCAAATTCCATGTTCTTTCTTGATTTTTTTTTTTTTTCCCCCGGGGGGTGGTGGTTCTCTGTGTAGTTTGGCCTTGAAGATCTGATCTGCCTGCCTTTACTCCCAAGCTAGAATCAAAGATGTGCTCTACCACCTCCCAGGCATGTTCTTTCTTAAAAACAAAATACATCAATTTTTACCACAACATCACCCAGACTCAATCCATTTTGTTACCAACTCTAAGCCCCATATTTTACCTAAATATAATAAATTCAAAAAGTCTTCAATCCTCTCTGTTTAAATCAGGGAATTTATATCTTGATACACATTGTTTTTTTCAATTTGTGAACCTGTAAAACAAAAAGCATCAGGTGTGGTATAGACATCTTTATTCCAAAATAGATAAATTGGAAGGATAGGAAGTCACTGGTCTAAAGAAAGGTTGTAGGGCTGGGAGACAGATCAGTGGGTAAATGCTTGCTGTTCAAGCATGAGGAACCAAAATTTGAGTCTCCAGCAATCACATAAAAACCTGGACATGGTAGCTTGTGATTCCAGTACTGGGAAGGCAGAGACAGGAAGATAGATCGCTGGGGTTTGTGGGCCAGCCTGTCTAGCCAAATTGGTGAGCTCCAGGTGAGAAACTTTCTCAAAAAATAAGGTGGAGAACAGTAAAGGGAAATACCCAGTGTCAACTGGTTTCACATGCATATATGTACATGTTCTCATAGATATATGCACACAAAAGTATGTTCGTTAAGATAATAATAAAGCAGAGTTGTAATTCAGCTGAAAGATTCTGTTGGGTTCTATGATCAGAAAATAATTCTTTGGCTTATTGAGCAGTTTCTGGGTTCGTTACGGTACCCTGTTAAACCAAGAACAACACATAGGTTTAGCAGTCTGCAGTTATGGCTTATTATCCTAGACTCCAGTACATACTAATTATCTCCTGGAAATGAGCATTCCTCTTTGTTGCTGTGTGTGTTTGGGGGAAAGGAGTTCCAAGAGTTGTTTAGTACAGATTTTAGGTGAATCTGGTATATTATTGTTACCTTCATTGTCTGGCAGGATTATGTTTTCTCTAATGATAACTTGTTTGTTTCTCACTTTTTTTTTTTTTTTTTTTTTTTTTTTTTGAAACATTGTCTCAATGTATTCCTGGCTTTGCTGGAACTCAATAAGTAGACCAGGCTGGTCCTGGAACACAGAGATCTGTCTACCTGTCTCCTTTAAGCAGAAATCTTGTCCTCAGCAAAAGTCCATATATTGTTAGTCCTGTCTGTCCTGAAACTTGCTCTTTAGACCTGACTGGGTTCAAATTCAGATTCACCTGCCTTTCCTTCCCAAGTGGTGGGATTAAAGGTGTGTGCCACGATTGCCCTGAAAGACAAAGTAGTCCAGGCTGGTCTTAAACTCCAGATCTTCAGGCATAGACCACAGTTGGCTTGTTTCTGTACTTTTTTAAAAAATTTATTTCATTATTTTATATATAAGGGTGTATGTATCACATGTGTGTGTAGTGCCTATTGATGCCAGGGAAGGTTTTGTATCCCCTGGGACTGGAGTTGGTGGCTGGCTGGGCACTGATGGTTGGTCCTCTGGAAGAACAGCTAGTCTTCTTAACTCTGTTGAGTTGTCCCTCCATCTTCTTGCTGCTATAACTTTGAAATGCCTGTTCTACTAGGCAATTGTGCTTATACCTTTTAAAAAATATGTGTGAAGTCTGGTGGTGTGGGCACATGCCTTTAGTCCCAGAACTCAGGAGCAGAGGCAGGTGGATCTCTTGAGTTCAAGGCTAGCCTGGTGTACAGTGTGAGTTCTGGACTAGCCAGAGCTACACAGGAAAACCCTGTCTCAGAACAAAAAAACAAACAAACACAGAAACAAAAGCATGTACGTGTGTATAGAGGCTAGTTGTTGTCAACCTCAGGTGTTATTTCTCTGGTGCTATACATCTTGTATTTTAGATAGGGTCTTTTATTAGTTTGGAGCTTGCTGTGCTGGCTGCCTGGGTTTTGGGGCTTGAACTGAAATTCTCATGCTAGGGTGGCAATTGCTTTTTCAGTTGAGCTATTGCTCCTACCCTTTTTAATTTCCATTACCAAATCACAGCTGGATGGCTTTGTGCACTATTATGTGATTTGATACAATGTAGAATTCTTCTTGTTAGATTTTTAACAGTGGCTTTATTTATTCATGAACTCCAAACCCTGTCACAAATAAATAATTGTCCTCTCAAGAAGAACTGCTAGACTTATTATTTATTGTTTTTTTTCAAGACAGGGTTTCTTTGTAGCCCTGGTTGTCTAGAATTCTCTGTGTAGGCCAGGATGGCTTTGAACTCAGAGATCTGCCTGCTTTTACCTCCCAAGTACTAGGATTAAAAGTATGTGCCACCACTGTCTGGCAACTTTTTTGAGACAGGGTCTTATCAAACTCATAGCCTGGATCTTGCATTGTAATCTAGGCTAGCTTTGAGGTTGTGGTTCTTTTTACCTCTATTGACTACTGATGATTATGGGTGTGTGTTATATCACTCCTGGTCTCTGTTTCTTAAAAAGCCCCCTTATTGGCATTACAGTAGTTTGACATTGTTCTTTGTATAAGCAACTTACTAGTTGGCTGCTAAATTTTATTTACCTATATACTGCTCATCATAAAGTAGTATTTCTGTAATTAAGTTTCTATCATCATCACTCATCATCGGAAGTGAACAAATTGTCAGTTAAAGTTGTTGGAGTTGGTTTAAAGAAGAATTTCTGATTTACTAAGCTAACACGTTTCCTTCCCACTGCAGCTTGTTATGTTATTGGGGCTTAATTGGTAATGTGGAGAGTTGAAGCAACCTAAACATTAAGTCCTATAGGATACAGAAGACTAGATTCTGCCTCTTTATGTCAGTGCCCTTGAAGAGGCCTCTTTTCTGGCAGGGTGTTGAGTCCAGTGAAAATGCTAATGACAGTAATGCCTTTGTGAACTTAACATTCTTTATGAAAGACTAGATATTAAATTTGATACTAATTTCTGAAGATAACTGTAAAGTACAGATTCATATAAAGCATGTCTATGATTTTTGTTTTTATCCTTTTATTCCAAGACTTGCTATATATGTGATGAACAAGGAAGAGAAAGCAAAGCAGCCACTGGTGCTTGCATGACATGTAATAAACATGGATGTCGACAGGCTTTCCATGTAACTTGGTAAGTATGTTTCCATCATTGTACATAAATAGAATTGGCATAACACCATGAAATCAAATAACTGCCTACCCATGTATTATTACAGTGCATCCTACTGGAATAGGTTTTTTGTTTGGTACCCACATAGGTGGGCATGGGTGGCCAGGCCCCACCCCTGATGACTTCCAACACAAGGCTCCCACTCACCATCTGGACCCAGCCCCTTCAGTTTCAGGTGGTCACACTCTGCTCAACAGAATAAAAAGCTCAAGCTCAGGATTTGAAAACCTACTTTAGCTTTACCTTACAATGCTCTGTCCCCAAAAGAAACCCTATATAAACCCTGACTTCTGTTCAGTTTTCTGCTGCTTTTCACCCCAGCACAGACAGTCACCCTTCCGGGTTTTCCCCTTCCAATCAGTCTTCTGTGTGAGTTTTGTTGAGTGGTGTGACTTTGTGATATTCCTTGGCTCCCTACCACCAGGATACCGTTCCCTTCAGAGCTGTAAAACTTGCATTGGGAAATCCTTCCCCCTCATAACTGTAACATACTTTGTACATATCATAAAAGCACCCTGTTACTCAGCTACATCCGCAGCCCTTTTATTGCTTTTGACCAGAAAACATAGTCTATGTTGGTCTTGCTTATTGTGCTATGATTTTTGAAGCATGTATGAATTGCAAAGATTTTTTTTTCCTTTAAGTTGATGTGTAAGCCAGTCTAGTGGTACAAGCATGTAATACCTGCTACTCAGGTGGAGGCAGGAACATTACAAATTCAAGACCTGCATGAACCATATAGTGAATTCAGAACCATTTTGGAAAACCTCATGAGAGCCCCCCCCCTCTCTCATTTTTTCCATTTCAATCTCAGTTCCCCGACCCGCTTTTCCTCCCACTCCCTTCACTTTCCCCTCCTCCTTTCTATTCCACGGAGAGGGTAAGGCCCTGTCCTCACTAGCTCCAGTCAGCTGATTCTGTGGGTTTCCCCATCACGAGACACTATTTCTAAAATGCAAAAAAGTAAGAGCTGGCAAGATAGTTCAGAAATAAAGGTGCTTGCTGCCAACCTTGATGACCTGAGTTTAAAGTCTAGATCCCACATGGTGGAAGGAAAGAGCCAACTCTCCCAAGTTGTTCTCTGGCCTCTCTACATGCACTGTGGTTCAAGGGTGTACCCAGTGGTAAATACATGAATAAAGACAATAACAAATAAACAGGGATAGGGATGTAATTTGAGTAGTAATGTGCTTGCCAAGCATGAGAGACCCCACTACCATCCCACAAAAAGAAAGGACATTGTTTGCATCTGCGGACTTGCTACCGCTTTGTTGTTTCAGATTTCTAGTGAGGCATGGCCCTTATTTGGATTAACACATTTTTTAAAAAGTAAGAACTACTAATTATGTAGAGAAAAAGACTTTTCTCTCCCCCTCTTTTTTCATCACTTGTATTTGTTTTTTTTCTAATACTGCTTTATTTTTTGAACTTGTCTTAATGAAACATTGTTACTGTGTTTTTGTGGGCTCTCATTGTTATCCAGGCTTGTTTCAAACTCTGAACTCAACTCTATCTACTTCCTGATTGCAATTTTTAAAGCAATTTAATTACTGTTTGGTGACATAAAACCTTGATATATCCTTATTCATGAGATGAAGAGTTTGTCATAAACTATAACATGGTCTTAAAGAATGATAATTGCAAGTGGAGATGAAATGACCTTGACCACAACTACAAAAGAGCCTTTCTGTTCCGTGTTGACGAGCGTGGGCTCCAGCATGACTAGGAGGCAGATACTGAAAATAAACAGGTGGTTCCCTAACGGAGCTAGACCTCTTGCCCCTATAGAACCTCTTTTTCCTTTATTTTGTCTTACAAATGCTAAAAAGTTAATTTTCTTTGCTTAAATGTATCATGGCTTGAGGTTTATTGATGTCCTTGGCTTTTGTTTGCAGTGCTCAGTTTGCTGGGCTGCTTTGCGAAGAAGAAGGCAATGGTGCAGACAACGTCCAGTACTGTGGATACTGTAAATACCACTTTAGTAAGCTGGTGAGAACAGTTTTCAATTTGGTACTAAATAACTAGCAGTTGATATTGACAAGATGGTGACACCATCATATAAAGGGCATAAAATAAGAGAGAGCATAGTCAGTTTTTCCTTGATTTTTACTGAAGATCAAATTTAACATGTTCTTTATTGAAAATGGAAAAAATTAGTAATTTTAAAATATTTTGCTTTATTAGAATATTCTAGATCATAGTATATACTAGTAATTGATAGCAAATAAGCATTTCGTGGAAAAATTAGCTTTTAGAGAACTCTTTAATGTTGCTTTGTTAGTAATCACTTTGAATTTTTTTTTTTTTTTTTTTTTTTTGGGTCACTTTTCCTCTCTTCCTGTTGCATAACTGTTATCCTGATTACCTGTTAAACATAACCTTTTTTTTTTTTTTTAAACTAGGAAATAGTAAAACAGAAATGAGGCTATTTTGTAACTTGGTTAAAGACTCATCTTGGAAGGTTGTGAGATGTAGTCCAACTTTGTGGTCAAACACTTACATGGATGATTGAGTTAGAAACTTTTTGAAGCCTTTGTTTTCTTTTGTTTATAAGGTGTTTTGATTGAATGTATGTATATGCATTACAAAATGTCACTGGTTCCCACAGACGTCAGAAGAGGGTATCAAATCTTCTGGAATTGGAGTTATGGAATGTGGGTGCTGGGAACTGATCTCTGGTCTTCTGCAAGAGTAACAAATGCTCTTTTTAACTGCTGATCCATATTTCTAGCTCATAGTTAGAAACTTTGGATTTTATGTACTGTGGATTTTATGTCCGTTTTCTTTTGAAAAACAAGTATTTTTAATACTCCCAAATATCTGTTTCTCAGTTCTTAAATATGTAGATTCATACAATCAATGTTTTTTTTTTTTCCTTTGTTGTTAAGTGCCTTATTTTTAATTACCTTTACCTGCTGAATAGGTCTGCTTGCTCCTACCTTCCTCTTCTAAATAATATTTATTATTTACCATCCTTCAGGCTTCTACTGATGAAATCACAAAATTACCTAATACAGAACTTTGTTATGGTGTTTCTCATCAGATGATACACGACTGTATTTAAGTGTATATCTGTATCACTCATTGCAAAAGATTGATTTATCTTAATGGTTGATAGAAATGAACTGTTTATAAGAAATTTAGACTTCAGTTGAAAAGTTTGAAGCTGGGTGTGGTGGCATGTTTGTAAGCCCACCCACCCAGTTCTTGGGAGGTGGGAGAATAAAGTTTTGAAAGTAATCTTCCTGCTATATATTGTTGAGGGCCAACCTGGGACCATATCTCAAAAACAACAAAACAAAACAAAACAACAATAAACAAAACAAAACAAAAACAAAATTAAAAAAAAAGCCAAAAAGAATTTTGACATTTGTACAAATAGTTTTTCTCATTACTAATTATTGATGTAATATTATTTGCATGTTGTGAAAATTCATCTAGTTAATAAGTTGCATAGAACTTGAAGTTATTTTATAGTCACTTGAAAAATCAGTTTAAAACTAATTAGTTGGAGTGTGACCAACTTGTAAGCACCCACCCAAATGACTTTTACCTTCATACTCTATTAGGCAGTGCTACATTTAAAACAGAAATAGGTAATGCTTTTAAAAATGCATGGATCTAATACTGATACTTGGTCTTAATTTGCTCTGAATGTCCTGTAGAGATAAGAAGTGTTTTCCTCAGGTAAATGCTTTGTGCTTTACTAATGGTATAAAGTATCTCTTTTAAATATTTATTTTGCTATTCTTCCAGTCTTGACATCTATTTATCTCCAGTGTCCCAAGTGCTGGGATTTCAGGTGTATGCCACTATCCCCAGTGGCATTCTTTAATATGTTGTCTTTTGGTTAAGGCGTTTCTTTTCTTTTTTTAGTCAACCTTGAAAATATAGTACTTATTTGAAAATAGGAACATTTTTAACACTTTTGAAGGGGACAGGGCAGGGTCTCTATGTTTTTGGATGTCTTCTCTCTGTGTAGGCTATGCTAACCTTGAACTCACAGAGATCTGCTTGCTTCTACTTCCCAAGTGCTGGAATTAAAGATGTATGCCTGTATGCCTGGCTTGTTTTCACAAATCTTAATAAATATAAAAAAATATGGCATTGATGTTAAATATAGGGTTAGTTTTTTCCTTTGTAATATAGTCTGATATTTAAATTTTGTTATATAAATTGAAATAACTGATTAAAAAAACTTGACATTTAAACATTTCACATGGAAAATAGTTTAAGCCTAATAAAAAGTGGAATTTTATATACATATACACATATGTATATGTTTTCTTTTTTAGAAAAAGAGCAAACGGGGATCTAATAGGTCATATGATCAAAGTTTAAGTGATTCTTCCTCTCACTCTCAGGATAAACATCATGAGAAAGAGAAAAAAGTAAGTGGATTTGTTGTTGCTGATTGTGTAGCACACTTATTAAAATTTAAAAGTTCTTTTTAGATAAAATTGTTTTTTACAGCTAAATGGAAGCATTGAAATTCAGAAAAATTTTGACCAATAGAATATTAAATCAAAGAGTAGGTCTAGAATAATGCCATATTTGTAAATATGGTTTTGACCATTGTAATTGAAAATTAAATACAACGTGATTGACAGCATGAGAGTGATTTCTTGCATGTGTTAACAGGTCATCTTACAAAATCTTGAGGTGACTTGAGCAATGATAGTTTGTTGCTATGTATCACTAACAGATTATTCACATGTAAGTACTTTTCTCATCAGCTTTTGTCTTTTATAATAGAATAATTTAAATTCTAAATATTGGCTTTTTCTTTCAGTGATGCTAATGTTTTATTTATTCTAGCGGCCAAATATATCATTTGTTCGTGAATATTTTGCCCTTTTAATCAAAATACTAAATCTTGCCTAAATACTAACCTTTGTTCTGATTTACCTGTTTTCTGCTTATTTTACTTACAATAAATGCTGATTAATTTTAAT
Source organism: Phodopus roborovskii (assembly GCF_943737965.1). Lineage (NCBI taxonomy): Eukaryota > Metazoa > Chordata > Mammalia > Rodentia > Cricetidae > Phodopus > Phodopus roborovskii. The sequence continues at coordinate 9,397,472 of NW_026126602.1, read as the reverse complement.
TAATTAAAAGCAAACCTGATAGAATTATTCATACTTGGTTGGTGGTTCTTTTTCATTTTTATGTACATTGGTGGTCTGTCTGCATGTCTGTGTGAGGGTGTCAGATCTCCTGGAACTGGAATTATAGAAAGTTAAGAGTTGCCATGTGGGTGCTGAGAATTGAGCCCTGGTCCTTTGGAAGAGCAGCCAGTGCTCTCAACCACTGAGCCATCTCTCGAGTCCCCGATTTGTGATTCTCTTAAGAATATAATGGCAGTATAGTTAAGGGATAACCCCTCTGAATTATCTTAATGGAAATAAAGGAAGTTATCTTAAATGGAGAAAGAATATTTTTGTAGAGTTGATATGAACTAGTTTTAGAAATATGTGTACAGATTTTATTTTGTGTTTGAAAATGAGGTCATATAACATTTTATATCTCTTTGGGAAATTTTAAAGTACAGTTATTTTAGCAAGTGTTGACTTCAGCTTATGTTTGTACCCTTTTTCAAGTTAAATACAAAATACTTTCAAATATTTAGTTTTGAGATTGGTCCTTCATTGTGAGCAAAATAATAAATGTGATTTAGTTTAGCATAGTTAGGGTTATATGTGAAAATATTGGAGGTCTCTGGTAGCCAGTAATTGGATGTGTTTATCTTATGAGGTAGTTTTGTGATAAAAGTGTCAGTAGGATTATGTTTATTGCTGAGATTGTTGATTGAAAGAATGACACTTTGGTTTAATAAGTGGCTTTATTTAGGCTTTTCAAACCACAAACTGAAGCCTCTGTAGGTAGGCCTTATTACAGTGTGATTAAGGAAGTGTTGCCATTATTGGTCTTTCTAGTTGTGGCATTTCATGAGCATTGTTTTGTTTTAGAAATGACCATTGTATGGTCATACTGATTTGAATGTTATTGAAGAACAGTTACTTTTTGGGGTTGTGCATTTTACTTATCTTCCCCAAATGTATGTGATTCTATATTTTTACCAAATCTTTATAAATTATTGTGGAATTCTAGACTTAAAAATTGTGTTTAATTAAATTTGTTTAGCTGCAGATTTTCGAGTTATAAACAATATTTGGATTTTACTTTTAGCATGTTGAAAGATATAGCTTAATCTTTATTGGTCACCAGGTTTAAAATCTGTTTATTTTTCTTCCTCTGATGCTGGTAGTTGAATTCAAGGCCTCTGGCATGCAAAATAAGCTCTCTTAACACTGAACTGAAGGCCCAGTCTATATTTCTGTGTTTTATTATTAGATGAGGTTTGTTATTAAATGTATTATACAAGGTAAAACTACTGTAAGTTTTATCATTAGACTTTTAAAATAATGTTATGATGTTAAGTAATAACAAAATTGAATTGATGGGGGGAGTGTTACAGACAGATATTTTCCTCCTTGACACCTATTTATTTTAAGAGCTGTCACCCCATCTGTCCGTTTGGTCATCATTCATTGGAGATGGTTCTTTCATGCAAGAGCCTTAAACCCTTATGCTTAAGTTACTATCTTGCTTCATCCTCCTTAGTAGTTGGAATTACTGACCTGCATTATAGTGTACCTGGCTATTGTCTTTTAGATGTATATGTCTGGGCTTGTCATGGTGATACATACCAGTAATTCCAATATGCAAAGAGTAAATTAGGGGGTTTCCAGGCTAGATTGGTCTACTAATGGCAACCACAAATAAATATTAGAGAGAAAAAAATGGTACCTATATTGAATATTTACAGACTGGCAAAACAAATTCTATTGTTCTTAATAATATCAACTCAGAGTCAGATACTGGGGTTAATGCTGAAGATTAGAGAAGCAAATCGGCCAGTCAGTGGAGAGTTCTCACCTCTACCAATGGTCAGACAGAAAGGGCAATCCTGTTCTCTAATTGCATCTCTAACCTTCATCTGTCTTTACCAAATCTCAGACTGCACTGAGCTCCTGTCCCCTACCACCTTATATTCCTCTCTAGTGCTGGGATTAAGGTATGGAGTCCCAAGTGCAGAGATCACCTTTGTGTGAGTTGTGTTTTTCTTTTAGAATGATGAATTTTGTATTGCTCAGGGTGGCCTTGAACTAACATATTGATCTGTCTGCCTCTGCTTCCCGAATGCTGGGATTAAAGGTGTGTACCACTTCTGTCTGCTCTAATACTAACAAGTGTGGCTGCTAGGATTAAAGGTGTGTGCCACCACTGCCTGACCTCTGTGGCTAACTAGTGTGGCTAGCTTTGCACTCTGATCTTCAGGCAAGCTTTAGTTGTTATATCATAAACAAAGTTTCCACAACAGACCTCATTGTATTAGCCATTACAGATAATATTTGTTTTGGAGATTACTTTAGGAAAACAAAATTTTATTCCATAACTATTTAATGGCTATGAGTATTTTACAATCCAAATTATGAACAGCTAAATTAAAACCTCACATGCACTCTAACTAAATTAGAATGTCCAATCCCTTAAATGTTCACACAGATGTTTTTAAAGTTTAGCCACGTCCTCCCTGAGGATTTATAGTCAGTTAATAGTTGCTGGAGGAGAGACATTTTCTTCAGTTGTGCATATTCATGAGTAGTTTATGACCCTATAAGCAACCTCTCACCTATACTCATTTTTAAACTCACTGGGCTGTCCTCTCCATCACTAGTTAGTAAAAGTAAAAGGATTGGAGAGAGAGGGAAAAGAAAGGATACTGGAGTGTCAATATGATCAAAATGCATTACATACATGTATGGAAAAAAATGACAAAATATAACCATTTGTAAAAGTAATATGTGTTACCTAAAATATAGCCAGGCAGGGTGAACAGTCTATAGTCCCAGCTTGTGGAATACTAAGGCAGAAGAGTTATAATTTTGAAGCCAGCTTAACTATAGTGAGATACCATCTTGATACATTAATTTTTTAAAGTTAAAAGTTTTAACCAGGCATGGTGGTACATGACTTTAATCCCAGTGTTAGGGAGGCAGAGGCAGGCAGATCCCAGTGTGTGGGGTATGTGAGTTTCAAGACAGCCAGGACTACACATAGAAATCCTGTCTTGGAAACAAAACAAAACTACAGCTTTGTTTTCTGATTTTTGTTTTGCCAGTTTTCAGATTTAAGAAATTTAGGCAACAAAATATTTAGCATTAAATGCAGTGTATGAACAACATATTTTTAATTTAATAAAAAAAACATTCTACAAAAATACAAAAAGTATGTGCCCTAATAACAGACATAAACAAAAGTGGTCCAGTTAATAACAGCATTACAGCCTGCAGTTGTGTGCTTGCCTGTATCCCAGCACTTGGAACACAGAGGTAGGCTGACAGATCACTGAGTGTGAGGCCAGTCTGTTCTACAGAGTGAGTTCCAGGACAAGCAGGGCTGCAAAGAAAAAAAAGAAAAAAAAAAAAAAAAATCATGTCTTGAAAAACAGGTATTACCAAAATTTGCCAATGTTTTCTTAGTGTGTCACATAGCTACATTTCCAGAATTTGGGAGGTAGAAGCAAGAAGATCAGAAATTCAAGGCAAGTCTTCTCTCAATAAGCCTTAAAAGTAAACTACCCAAGTGTTGTCCTCCTTTTAAGTTGCTGCCGCCTTTTAAGCCACAGCTGTCCCAATCAGCAACTATCTGCAGCGGTTATGCAGCAAGAACCAAAGCCTGAGGGAATTCTATTCCCTCAAGCACAGACTTCTTTCAAAGCTACCAAGGGAATTTATCTAAATCTCTGTCCCTCTGAAGAACTCAAGATTCAAAGGTTGAGATTGAATTCTGCACTTCAGAGAGGCTGAATAGTAAGTAGCTCATTCCTCTCCTAATCCCTTCAGAAACCCTCATGCTTGTCCTCGCCCCTCCTTAAAAACCCTTCTCCATCTGGCTCCTCCCTACCACTTCCTGTCAGCTACTTGCTGACCACAGGTAAATTTTATATAATCAAACACATCTTTACATCATTAAGCAAAGGTTCCAGAGCTTAAACAAAAGTAATAAATCTTAAAATAATATTGTACAATACCCAAGTATAAACAGATTGTGAAAGCTACATTCAATGGAATACAACATCTGATTTACATTTCTGTTTCTGACAACACATTCATGGATAATCAAGTATCTTATTTACAATGCTGTAGCAATTACATATAATGTACAGATAGGATTTTAGCTAAAAGATAATTTCTATAAATTATGAAAATCTGACACATTTTAAAAGGAAACAAAGGACATACTAATTTAGAGTACATGTGAGGTTTTAATTTAGCTGTTCATAATTTGGATTGTAAAACACTCATAGGCATTTAAATAGTTATGGAATAAAATGTTTTCCTGAAGTAACCAAGTGATATTTAAAATGAACAGTAGATCTGACTATAGTTGAAATCAGTAGGAATGGAGTATTATTGGTCTTTGGAATCATCTTTATATTTAACAAACCCTTCATTGAAAAAAATAATCTCTGATCATATGTTAGGAAGGTTTAAAAGCACCAACCTTGGGGCTGGGGATGGGACTTAGGAGTTAAGAATACTGGTTGCTCTTGGAGAGGACCTGGGTTTGGTTCTAAGCACTCACCCTGTGGTTTCATAACTGTAATTCCAGTTTCTGTGGATCTAGTGCTACCTTCTGCTTCTGTAGGTATAAGGTACACTCCTGGTGCATAGACATGCATGCAGGCAAGACATGCATGCCCATGAAATAAAATTTGTATTAAAAGATGTATTTATTTAGTTTTGTACCCAACCTTTCTTTTGCCCTACTCTAATTTGTAGGACTTCTGTATTTATAGACATGTTCTCATTGTGTAGCTGAGGCTGGTCTTGAAATAATTATGTAGTCCAGCGTGGCTCAGAACTTGCCATCCTACCTCAGCTTCTTGAGAACTAGAATTGCAATTGTATACTGCCAGGATGGTCAGTTTGAAGGTTTATGTAACCATTTAAGACCTGTGAAGCCATCTTTTCCTAGAGAGGCTAAATGGCATGTCTATAGTCAATAGATTACAATAATCAGTAATAGTTAGAGGAAAATGAAATTATTTTGACTTTTATGTCTAATTGTTCTTAACTAAAACAAGTATAGCCATAGATAGGAGTTGAGAAACTTAGAAGATTACCATTTGTGGCCACATGACATCACATTGGGAATTTTCCAACTTCAGAAAAGATTTATTGCTTAGCTAGGTATGGTGGTGCATACCTTTGATCCCAGCAATCCAGAGGCAGAAACAGGTGGATCTCAGTGTGAATTAGAGGCTAGCCTAGTTTACACAGTTGAGTTCCAGGCTGTCTAGGGCTACATAGTGAGACTCTTAAAAAAAAAAAAAAATATTGCTAGCCAGGCGGTGGCGTCGCACACCTTTAATCCCAGCACTCGGGAGGCAGAGGCAAGTGAATCTCTGTGAGTTTGAGACTAGCCTGGTCTATAAGAGCTAGTTCCAGGACAGCTTCCAAAACCACAGAGAAACCCTGTCTCAAAAAACAACAAACAAAAAATGAAAAATAAGAAAATAAAATAAAAAAATATTGCTAAACACTAACTTGTAGATCATTATTTGGAATTCATTGGTTATTTAATACACTGAGACAATCTTATATGAGATATTTCTAGTATTTAGCTTGCCAACATTAGGTGAACTGCAGCTTAAAGTAGAGGGGATACATTGAGATAAGTTCACAAATGGAAAATGTAAATTGGAAGTGTACATCCAGCCTGTTGAGTACCACGGTTTAGCAGTACACTGTGTTGTACAGTGTATCTTCATTGCTGACTGGGGCCTGCTGTTGTTGCCACTGCCCATTGTTGCCAGAGTGAATTGTACTGTATATTGCTTATTCAAGGAAAGATGAAAATTCGTAGTTTGATGTGTTGTTACTGTGCAATATATGCTGAACCATTTATAGAGGTTTTTGCACCAGTTTAACAGTTTTTGTTTGTGTGTTTGTTTTGAGACAGGGTTTCTCTACATAGTTCTGGCTGTCCTGTAACTCACTATGTAGACCAGGGTAGCTTTGAACTCAAGATCTGCCTGCCTCTGCTTCTCAAGTTCTGGGAAGCATGTGCCACCATGCCCAGCTCCATTTTAAAAATGTTAAATTGAATCCTATTAAGTAAAAAGTTATTTTATTGAAATGAACTCAGTTCTAAGTAGGTTTGCCAGACCATATGTCTCTTATTACAGTGAGAAGGGATTATCACTTGCCCTTAGTCTGCCATTAATAGTTGGCAACAGAAGGAGGAGATTTTGCCAATGTAAACACTTCAGAGTAAGGTGGAAGTTTCTTGGTGCCAGGTTTAGTATTAGATTTACGTTGTGTTTAGGGTTACTCATCTCCTAAGATAATTTGAGTACTTTCTTCTGTGTCTCAGAAGAGCTTTCAGTATTCAACCTTTTCATTTATTTTTTAAAAATGCGTTTTGTTTTTGGAATCCTGTGTAGAAGTTGAAGTTTTTTCATAACTAGAGAGCTAAGAGAGTAATGTGGTCAAGAGCAATGGTGTGGAATGGCTGTAGTGCGTTTGGTGAGACTGACATATGAGGAAAGTTAGACTGAGAGGAGCTGTGCTGAGGAGTATTGAGGATGGAAACCAGGCCTCGTGACTGCTAGTTAGGTGTAGACTGTATGTACATTGAGCTGAACTCTAAGCACATTTTATTTTATTTTTTTTTTTCTGAGATAGTGCTTGTCTGTGTTGCCCTGGCTGTTCTGAGTCAAGTCTTTGTTCTGCCAGCCAGCTCTCAAATCATGGCATAGAGACTATTAGTATGAAACTACTATTATGTAGCTTAGGCATGTTTCTGACTAGTTCTTATAACTTAAATTAACCCATTTCTATTCACTTACATGCTCACGCAGCTCATAGCTTATTACCTCATCTCCTACATGTTATTCTTGCACCAAGTCTCCTCTCAAGTCTAATTCTTCTTCCAGCATCCTTTGTGCCCAGAAAGCCTGCTGATCTATTGGTCGTTCAGCTCTTTATTAAACTAATCAAGAGTGATGTATCTTTACACAGTACAATCAAATATCTTGAAATAGCTGTCCTGGAACTCAGATCTGCCTGCCTCTGCCTCACAAATGCTGGGATCAAAGGCGTGTACCACCACCACCACTTGATTAAAAAAATATTTTTATATAGGATCATACTCTATAAGCCAGGCTGGCCTGCAATTTGTGGCTGTTTTCTTATTTCAGTCTCCTAAAAGCTATAAAGCTTTTGCATACTATATGGCTGTGGGTCTCTGCATCCGTTCCCTGCTGCTGGAGGAAGCCTCTCTGATGAGGTACTGATCTATGAGTCTAGCAGAACATCATTAAGAGTCATTTTATTTTAAGCCCCCCTCCCCTTTTCTTTTTTGTGACCAGTTGTATTTAGTTTTAACATAAGTTTGGGGCTATCTAGTCTCTGCTTCTTGGCTACCCCAGGAGTGTCGGGTATGGGTTCCTTCTTGTGGAGTAGACCTTAGGTCAAATCAGACATTGGTTCACTCCCACAAGTTCTGTGCCACCACTGTCCTGCAGGCAGGACAGACTGTAGGTCAGAGGTTTTGTGGCTGGGTTGGTGTCCACATCTCTTTTTTGGTAGCTTGTAGAGTACCTTCCTGCACCCATGAGACTAGAATGAAGGGGCTAAGGCTCCATGTTGAACGAGTTGTATGAGAGTTTTCTTAGATAATGTGTTTCTTACCTCCCTGCCCCCTTCCCAAATCCCTGGGCTATCAGTTTGTGGAGAGCAACCCTTTGTCGTAGCAACAGACTGGGTTGTTTAGGGATTTTCATGGGGGGACAACTTGACTAATAACTAAATTGAATGCAACCTAGTTCTTTCACTGTTAAGCCTTGCCTTCAGACAAGAGATGACCAGTTACTTATGCTCCATTAATATGAGTCCTTATTAGGATCACCATATATTATGAAAGTTTTCACTGATCTAGGTTTGCAAACCATTCCAGCATTCTCCTTGTTCTCTACTCCCTTGAGCCCTCATTCTGATCCCCACCCATTCCCATCCCCACCTGTCCCCAGTCTGCTCTGAAATCTCTAAAATTAAAATCTGGATTAGTTTAATAAAGAGCTGAATGGCCAATAGATTACTAGGATTTCCAGGCACAGTTGGATGCTGAGAAAAAGAAGGAAGGGTAGAGCCAACAGGAGACTTTCCAGGGAGATCCTTGCATGCCCTGAGAACCGTCCTCTTTATCTAACCTCTCTGAGTCTATGGATTGTAGCTTGATTATCATTTAGTTAGTCTAATTTCCACTTATAAGTGAATATATACCATATTCATCTTTCTGGGTTTGGGTTACCCCTCTCAGGATGAGTGGGAATTGAACCTCTGCAAGAGCAACAAGTGTATTTAACTGCAGAACCTTTTCCCCAGCCAGCTTAGTTTTTTAGTTCTTTGTGTATTAATTCTGTCAGATGTATACCTAGCAAAGATCACCTTTCATGGTGTGTAGAAATTTTTAAATTTTTAAAATTTTTAAATTTTTAAATTTCATATGAGGCCACACTTCTCAATTGTTGATCTTATTTAAGTTACTAGACTCCTATGCAGAAAGTTCTTATCCATTCCTGTATCTTGAAGTTTGCACTACACTCCTTTTTGAGTCAGGGTCTTTCTGTGTATCCCTGGCTATCTAGACTTGCCTCCCCTCCCCAGTGCTGGAATTTACTGTGTTTTGGTCTGTTTTCTCTAACAACAGTTTCTGAGTTTTAGGTTCTGGTTTTAAGGCCTTCCATACATTTGGAGTTGATTTTTATATAGGTAGGAAGAAGTAACAGTCTAGTTTTGTCTTCATGTGGATATTCAATTTTCTTAACAGCATTTGTTGAAGATGCTATTTACTCTATCCATCCTCAAAGGTATATTTTTGGCATCTCTGCCAAAAGTTAGGTGAGTTTATATCTGTATCTTTCCAGATTGACATGTTTGTTTTGCTACTACTCTGCTGGCTTTGTCACTGTGATTCTGTAATATATGAGACATGGTCATAACTCTAGTAGTGTTCTTTTAAAAATACCACCCCAACCCCCTTTTAAACTTGTTGGCAATTTCATGTATGTATATAATATCTATCTTCACCTTTTCTCTTCCCCATCTCCTGGATTTCTTGATATCGTGCCCCCTTCTCACTTTGATGAGTTCATTTGTCTTCACTCTGTGTGTGTGTGTGTGTGTGTGTGTGTGTGTGTGTGTGTGTGTGTGTGTGTGTCTCTCTCTCACATGCATGTGTATACATGGACTCCAGAGATCAGCCTTTAGTGTTAATCCTAAGGCATCTCTTTTTTTCATGTGGTGGCTTTGTGAAATGGAACTCAGGTCTTCTTGCTTGTGTGACAAGCACTTAGAAATGAGCTATCTTCCGAGTTGCTGTTTACCTTATTTTTTTTTTTTCAAATGTTATTAAAAAGTAGCAAGGCCACTAACTTTTATTTGTTAATTTTGTTTCTTTCCACATTGACCACATTGATGTTTTCAGCATGCCTCTTTGGGGTTTTATGTATCCAGTGGGTCATACCATCAGCAAATAAGGATACTTTGACTTTTTTCCATTTTCCTATTTGTATTTCTCTCCTGTCTTTTTCTTTTTAATCTTATCACTCTAGCTAAATCTTTAAGGACTATTTTAGTGGAAAAACTTTGAGGTTTCCCCATTTAATGATTTTGGCTATAGGTTTATTGTTACCTTGTTTACATTGAGGTAATGTCCTATTCTATCTAAGCTTTTATCATGAAGGTATATAGTTGGATTTTGTCCGAAGACTTTTCTGCATCTTCTGTGATGCTCATGTGATTTCTGTCCTTTCAGCATTTTTGATAATCCGTTAACATTTATTAATTTGTGCATGATAAGCCATCTCTTGTATCTCTGGAGTAAGGCCAACTTGATTATGGGGAGTCGTAGTTTTTGGTTTGCAGATATTTTGTTAAGAAGTATTGCATCTATTTTCAAGAGAGACAGACATTGTTCTACCAATCATTGTCTTGTGCATGCCCTCCCTACTGTTTACCCCTCTCTTCCTTGTGTGTCTATCTTTTTTGATACCCGGGTTGTACTGGCTTTGTAAAGAAGAATTTTGTAGCATGCCTTCGTTTTCTGTTTCATGGAATAGAAGTAGTGATGTTCTTTCTTAAAGATTTGGTGGAATTTAACAGTGAATCTTCCCAGGTTTGGCCTTCTTTATTTAGGAGTTATTTAAATTACTTCACTAATCTCACTGCTTACATTAGGTCTTGTAAAATTGTTTTAGTAGGTCATAGATCTAAAAATATATCCACTTCTTTTATGCTTTCTATTTTAGTGGAGAATAAATGTTTTATTTGTATGTAAAGGTTTCTCTCTCCCTCTCCCTTTCTCTCCTCTCTCCACTCCCCTCCTCCTCCCCCTCCTCCCCCCTCTGTGTGTGTGTGTCATATTAAAATTTATTGGTTTAAAATTTATGGCCCTGTACCTACCTGTTGATCAATAATTGGAGTTTAGCAGCTATTTTTAGGTTAGGATCTTACCCAATTTCTTTCAAGATGTTGGCTTAAAAACGGAGTTGGGGAGGCTGGAGAAATGGCTCAGCAGTAGGGAGCACTGACTGCTCTTCCAGAGGACCTGGATTCAATTCCTAGCACCCACATGTGGCTCACAGCTGTCTATAATTCCATTTTAAGCAACCTGATAACCCTCACATGATATACATGCAGACAAGGCTTCAATGCATATTAAACAAACATAGTATAAAGTAATTATTAAAAATGGTGTTTGAAGGTGTGCAGCAGAAATCCGGGAGTAGGCTGATCACTCTATTGAAGGATTGGGTGAAGGTGGAAACATTTTCCAAAATGCCTTACTTATGTGGTTTTCAAGTTGGTATTAGTTGGAATTTTTGCAAAATTGATCATTCTCTTCTTAGGGCTGAGTGTGACAGGGCATGAATGATTTTAAGAGAGAGAATACTGAACACTACTCCTTTTTGTGGGGGTGATTGTAGCAAAATAATATGTGATGTAACACTTTTTGTTTGAACCGTATTAATGGCACATTGTCATATTCTTTTTGGAGGGGGCTTCAACATAGGGATTTTCTGTGTAACAGTCCTGGCTGTCCTAGAGTTCATTCTGTAGAACAAGCTGGTCTTGAACTCCTAGAGTTCCATCTCCCCCTGCCTCCTGCATGCTGGGATTAAAGGTGTGTGCCACCACTGCCTGGCCCTTGTCATTTTTACATTTTTTTACCTGTTGGTTTCATAGATCAGTGTTGGTTCATGAAGAGGAGATATTCCCTAGGGGCAAGGGTGATTGGAGAATGATGGTTAATTACACAAGCTAGAATCACCTAAGAAGAGAACCTCAAGGAAGGATTGTCTAGGTCAGATTACTAAGTTTGTGTAGGGAATTGTCTTGATTGCATGAATTGAGTAGAAGAGCTACCCATTGTTGGATGCTCAATTTCCTATAGACTGAACTCTGCACTGTGTAAGAGTGGAGAAAGTGAGCTAGTGTTTAATTTCATGGATGCATTTATTGCTCTTTCCTTCTGATTGTGGATATAATGTGAGTATCTCTCTCAAATTTCTGTCTTTCAATTTATGATTGACATAATTTTATTCTTTCCATATCTATTGGCATTCTACTACACAGCCTTTTCCTTCAGTAGTGAAGAAGGAGATAACTAAGGAGTGGATTAAGCAATGCAGAGAGATAAAATGTTTGATTTAGTGCTAATGAAGCTATTGGGGAGCTATTGGGGCAAAAGCTCAACGAAAGTTGTAGCATGAAGACTAGGGTATAGTGAGAGTACTTAATTCTTTTATGAATTTTATATATGGGGCTGGAGAGGTTGCTCAGCAGTTAGCAGCACAGGATATTCTTCTAGAGGACCAAAGTTCAGTCCCAATACCCATATGATAACTCCAGTTTTGGGATCTGGCTTCCTCTTATGGCCTTCATGGGAAACATTTTTAGGAGAAACATCTACTACGTACCTACCTATCTATATGAATAAAAATAAATCTTAAAACATTTTTTAGGATTAAAAATTTTAAATCTCAAAACAGGCAGGCAGATTTACAAGTATGAGGTCAGCCTGGTCTTTAGACCAAGAGTTCCAGGATAGCTAATACTATACAACAAAGCCCTGTCTTGAAGAAAAAAAAAAAAAAAAAAAAAAAAAAACAAAAAATAAACAAAAAGGTACATGTATGAAGAACTACTATTGCCCTACTTGGGTTCAGAAAGAAGTAAAGAAATATGAACATAAATAAGTACCTTATGGAAGACAATGCTATGTAGAGTGGCTATAAGGAAGAGAGTTTATAATCAGAAAGTTGAAGGTAGATAATAAGTGTAGAGAAAGTATGGAGAGTTCTAATTGGTCTTAATAAAAACCCAGAATCTGATATTAAGGGTGAAAGCTGAAAGAGAGAAGCAGAGTGGCCAGCCACTAGAGTTCTTACCTCTACAAAATCCTCAGACCGAAAAGAGGCTAAGTTCTTGTCTCTTGTATTTCTCTCTCTGCCTAGCCATATCACTTCTGTCTCTACTTCTCTAGACCACTGCTTGGCCTCTATAGTGGCTAACTGCACTCTGATCTCCAGCGTATAAATAAAATATCACAATGGGCATTGGTGGAACTTACCTTCTTATTCCAGCATTTGGGAGGCAGAGGGATGACCCCTGTGAGTTTGAGGCCAGCCCGGTCTACAGAGTGAATTCCAGGAGAGCCTTCAAAGCTACAGAAAATCCCTGCTTTAGCCCTCCCCCCTAGAGAAACAAACAAAATACCATTTTCCCTTTTTTTTGTCTTAAATAATTAAAAGTTTAACTAATATGAGGAAAACTATATATAAATAAACTGTATATAATAAGAATGATAACTATATGCAATATAAGCAATAAATAAATCAACAATGTCTAGTCCGTTAACAATTGACAAATGAGAAAATACTCCATTTTGGTGAGTCTAAAATGCTGTACTACTTTATTTTCTATTCTAACTTGCATCACCAAAACTATCTTTTATGTCTCTTAATTTTATACACTTTCTTTTCTTTAGTGAAATTTTCTGAATCTGGTAACAGAAATCTGAGAAGGAAATAATCTGAAAAAGCAGGAAATTTGAGAAAGTGTTCAATGTTGGGACATCTATCTTTTTTTTTTTTTAAATATGCAGGATTTCACTGTCTTGGCTCTTTCTTTGTAGACCAGTACACCAGTCTGGCCTAGAGCTCACTGCCTCTGCCTCCCAAGTGAGGCACCAGTATCTAGCTATCTGCTATCTGACAGATTTTTCTATGAAGTAGGATTTTTGAAGGACTGACCTGTCTTGTCTTGGCATGGTTTTGCAGTTACTGTTTTTTGTGTTCTGCTTGTCCAATTTGGACAGCATACTCTCAGCAGTCGAGGCAAGAACACTTTTCTTGCCCAGTGGCTTCCTTTTGCCCCATAGAAAGTAAACTCCATGTGGACTTTTGCCCCAAAGAAAGTAAGCTCTATGTGCAATTTTGCTGATACCCATCATTTCCTTGAATGTAGATTGGTGCTTCCAGGAACAAACATGTGTCATTGTCATATAAAAAGAAAAGAACCTATGTTATTAAAACATTTTAAGGGCCATATTCTACAGATCTCTTAGTGTTTGAAGATGGCCTGTCTAAAATATATCTGTTTTACCTCGGAAACATACCCAATATGACTACATATTGGATTGTAATGACCACCTACTAGTTTGCATTTCTTTATATCCTAATTAGTTGGTAACGATAACTTTCAAGGACTAGAAATTTGCATTGTATTGTTAAATGAGTTAGTTGTGTAGGTCCAATACCTTGAGAAAGAATAGAAATGTATTTTTAGCAAAAATAATCTCAACTTTGTATCAATCAATATACAAAGATTCATATCAATGTAAAATATTTAAAATTAGTAGTTGGTCTTTTGCTTTAAAAATAGATTTAATAATCTATCTTTTTAACCATTCCTATATCCCTTTTTATTTTCAGAGTAGATTCAATAATCTACTCCCCTCCCCTTCACAAGAACTCAGAATCTAATCTCCCTTTATTCAATTTTATTCCTGAACATTACCACTAACAACTTGTAACCGACTATCCTCTATAGTGACAAATAGCCATAACCCTTTGATTGACCAAAAACCACCCATCCTACCTCTTGTGACTGTAAGTGTCACTTTCTTAAATTTATTCCCTTCTGTCTGAGGTGTGATGGCATTGTTTTTTTTTTTTTTTGTTGTTTTTTTTTTTTTGTTTTTGGAGGATCTTGAGAAGAAAAAATTGGGCTAATTCTTAAGTCCTGGGAGAGGTAGCTGTATCATTTTGTTGTACAATCTCTGCAGGGCTTGTCTCAAATCCTGGCTAGAGTAGTCTGAGGCTCGATCATCTTAGCTGGCCACCTTGAAATGGTTCTGAGAAGTGTATGGGCCAAAGTTGATCTTTAGGTGGTGTTTTTCAGCTTATTGGTGTTATCATTCATACAAGGTGAAATATTCATTATGGGATCCCACCATCTTTTGGAGACTTCAAATGTTTTTTAGGCATGGTCATGGTTTAAACATGGGGAAATGTGGTTATATCTTTTTTATACTCTAACAAAATAAAGCTTGCCTGGAGATCAGAGTGTACTAGTTAACTAAAGGAGTGTGTCACCATGGCCTGGCCTCTATGGTTAACTACCAGGCCATGGTGACACAGTACTTGGGAGGCACACACCTTTGACCAAAGCACTAGGTAGGAGGAATAGGAAGTGACAAGGTTGGACAGCAATAGGAATGACTATAAGCTCACTGAGACAGGAGCTAGCTAGCTCCCTTTTGGCCTGAGGAATCTTGGAGGCCAGAGGTGATTTTGCCTGTTCTAATCTTTGTACATTTACCCCTGGTTATGACTCCAGGTTTTTATTATTAAGACCAGCTAGAATTTGCCCTATGGAGAAGGGGAAAAGAGGTCTAGAAAAATATTGGAGCTAAGGGCCTAGAATATTTTATGAGCTCCAAGAGTGAGCATAATAAGAGGTTATAAGGTATAAGTTACAGTTGCTGGTATATGCATTTACTCTACAGAGATAGACCTGCCTGGCCTACATAGTGAGTTCCAGGACAGTCAGTGCTATGTAGAAAGATTTTTGTCTCAAACACCCTTCCCATAAAATAGATTATAGACAGAGTAGATCATTCATTTAGAATTTCCTTGGTTTATTTTGGGTTGTGGAAGTATCTAGATTGTTGGGACATGGTTCTCCATGGGATATCTAATGTTTACAAACATCTGAGACTCTTAAAGGGCTCTGATTTCCTTTCTTCCTTATTATCTTATGCAGGTTATTTGTAGCAAATAGTTTTGAGAAATGGAAGCTCATGTATGGGAAATAAAGAGATAATTCTACCCTCTGTAGTAATTGACAGGCATACTTATTGCACAAAATTGGGTTCACTAAGTTCAAGGTTCTTCTTCTTTTGTGTAATGTATCCCAATCTGTGATTACAAGAGTCACATGAACCTCATCAAGTCACCTTGTCGTCACTGGGGCTTACTTAGACCATTAATACAAATGTAGTGTATCTATTCCTGGGGTAGCAGTGAGTAGTAAACTCCTTTCTGTCAGTTTGGGACCATTGTTTGCTCTCTTAGCACCATAGGGGGTACCTTGTTAACATCTTTCAGAGGCAGAGCTTGGTTTCATATTGGCTGCCCTCAGTGGTTGTTGTTTGGTATGTTCTCTGGGGGAGGGGGAATTTCTGATTGCTTCCTTCCCCCATGTCTATTGTTATTATGTATATCTTGTAGTAGTTCTGTTTCCCTTATATGCTTATATTTAGGGGTTCATTATAATACTGAGCTTGTTGTGTTGATTTTGCTATTCAGTTACTTTGTTTTTATGTGGTGTTTCATAGAGATTGCTGCCAATGTTTGTTTTTGTTTTCTTCTTTCTCACTACATTAAATGGAGTTTGAAATTACTGGTTTCTTGGGTGTGTGTGTGTGTGTGTGTGTGTGTGTGTAGACCACTACAGAAGCAGGGAGGTAGAAAGACTGTCTCACTCTGATTTGGCAAGATTCAGCAGTCTTCTATGTTTTTTGCAAGCACAGTAGGACAGCATGTCCAAAGTTAGTGGTCAAAGTGGGGGCAGTTCTTTGCCCAAGAGGCCATTAGCCAAGGAAAGGATGGACTGTAGAAGCAGTGATATTAGTGCCCAACATAGTTTTGGGAATAGCTCCATGCTGTGAGAAGCAGTGGTGCCTCATATGTCAACGGAGTACTAATATTAAAATGTTTAAATGCCATGCTCTGCAGTAAGTGTTTGAAGATGAAACATCTATGTCTGACTAGAATATAATCTGTAATACTCAGGAACACAGCTATACGAATAGTTGAAACTTCCCTAAGTAATTAGCAAGGACAATGGTGTGTGTGTGTGTGTATGTATGTATGTATGTATGTATGTATGTATGAATGAAATGTTTTGACCTGAGGTAGAACCACAGTGGAACATGATAAATTGTGTGAATATACAAAATGTCTTGAACATATATAAAAGTATACATACATAGAATATGATGACGTTATTGTGCACAAAACATCATACACACAGAAAGATCTTACACAATATGACAAAATATAATGTACAAATTATTCAAGAAAGGAATACAAATTTACTTTTACATAAGTTACAACATATGAGAATCTATAGTTGAACTTCCAGTTCAATTTCATGTGTAATTGTGAATTTGGGAATCTCAGTAGAGCTGTTAGTGTAGTTTACCTCGTAGGTAATATACATTGTGATCTTTGAATAGCACATGTGAAGGGATCTCTCTAAAATTGACTTTGTTAGATCATTCTCAGCAAATTGACCTGGTCAACTTAATACGGACTTTATTGTTTCTGATGTTAGTATTGTAAGAAATTTTGGAGCTAAGGTAT
This sequence comes from Phodopus roborovskii, assembly GCF_943737965.1. Lineage (NCBI taxonomy): Eukaryota > Metazoa > Chordata > Mammalia > Rodentia > Cricetidae > Phodopus > Phodopus roborovskii. The sequence continues at coordinate 9,380,574 of NW_026126602.1, read as the reverse complement.
TTTAAAAATATACAGGTTGGTTTAATTTAGTAGCTATTAGCAGTTATCATTTTACAATCAAATGTCTTTTATAATCAGATGTCTCTTAGCAGTGAAATAATCCAAAGAAAACACAATAAGATATAGAATCCAGACTCTGTATTTTATATCTTTACTTGGCTTATCATAGTTTTGTTAATTACTCAAGTAGAGTAATTAACCTTTTCTCTCTCCCAAGCCTATGTACAGTTTTCAAGCATTGCGATTTGTTCAGAGGCCTTTTTGTCTGAATCTATGCTTACTGTGTATCTCTAACCCTTTTTGTCTGTATGAGCAAATCTGCCATATAACGCCAGGCTTGCCCTCAATCTTGTAGGCAGGGCCTGGTAGAGTTCTGAACCATGGCCCATGTGAGACTGTGGGAACCCATCAGGCTGCAGCTCAAGTTGCACACCTTTCCTATGGTATGCGTCTCTGTACTGTGAGAGACATGCACTGTGAAGCTTCTGTTGGCTCTGTATTTTGTGTGTTTATAATTTGTTAGGTCTTATGTAGAAAGTCCGGCCCTATAATGAAGTGCCATATGTAAACGGAGTTGGAGTTTTTCTTTTGTCTCAACTGCCCTGTCCCAAATAAACACACAGATATTTATATTAATTACAAAATAGCCAATGGCTCAGACTTATTACTAACTAGCTCTTTTAAATTAATTAGAGTTTTTACACTGTTGTGAACTATTATATCATGTTGGTGCTAGTTAATTGAATTCGGGTTCACTGTTTAAAGTGGCAAGTGTTCTTTTTTTTTATTTAAATTAGAACAGACTTTGCCTTTGTTCTCCCCACCAACCCCATCCCATCCCCTTTCTGCTTCCCCAGGGAGGGTGAGGGGAGTTTTCAAAGTCTGTCATTTGGATCTAGGCCCTGTTCCACGTGTCTATCATGAGGGACTATCCCTTCATGTGGAATGGGCTCCCAAAGTCCATTCATATACTAGGGGTAAATACTGATCCACTACCAGAGGCCCCATAGACTGCCCATTCCTCCCAAATAACACCACATTCAGGGAATCTGGGTTGGTCCTATGCTGGTTTCCCAGTTGCCAGACTGGGGCCTATGAGTTCCTTCTTGTTCAGGTCAGCAGTTTCTGTGGGTTTCTCTAGCCTGGCCTTGACCCCTTTGCTCATCACTACTCCCTCTCTGTAACTGGATTCCAGGAGTTCGGTTCAGTGTTTAGCTGTGGGTGTCTGCTTCTGCTTCCATCAGCTACTAGATGAAGGATCTAGGATGGCATATAATGCAGTCATCAATATTGGGGAAGGACATTTAAGGTAGCCTCTCCACTGTAGCTCAGATTGTTAGTTGGGGTCATTATTGTAGATCTCTAGACATTTTCCTATTGGCAGATTTCTCATTAAACCTATAATGGCTCCTCTATTATGGTATCTCTTTTCTTGATCTCCTCTATTCTTCACCTGACTCAATCTTTCTGCTCCCTCATGTTCTCCTCTCTTCCTCTGTGATCAGACCACATGTATGCCTGCAAAGTCTTACAGAGCATTGGATCTTCTAGGACTGGAGTTAAAGGCAGTTGTGAAATGACATGTGGGTATTGGGAATCTAACCTGGGTCCTCTGAAAGATCAATCTGTGCTCATTACCACTGAGCAACAAGCCATGTCTCCTGGAACATTAAAGAAAAAATAAAGGTATTTTTCAATTATAAATAATCTTTTCTTCTTCGTCGTCATCGTCTTCTACCTTCTTCTCCCTTCTTCTTCTTCTTTCTTCTTTCTTCTTCTTCCTCCTCCTTCTTTCTTCCTTCTTCTTTCTTCCTTCTTCTTCCTTCCTTCTTTCCTTCCTTCCTTCCTTCCTTCCTTCCTTCCTTCCTTCCTTCCTTCCTTCTTTCTTTCTTTCTTTCTTCTTTCTTTCATCTTTCTTTCTTCTTCTTCTTGAAAGGGTGTCTCTGTGTTGCCCTGGCTGTCCTGTCTGGCTTCAAAACTCATAGAGATTCTTCTGCTTCTGTCTCCTGAATACTGTGATTAAAGGCATGGGCTTTTTTTTAAAAAAAAACAAAAAAAAAAAAAAAAAAAAAAAACTAATTCCAATTCAGCGATCTAAGTTTTAAAGAATTGTTTGTCTCTTAATTTTTAGGATCGAGTAATTATTTTTATATATTCAGTGAAGAAGCTTTATTATAAACATTTTTCCCCCCCAGTGGAAAATAGCATGAAAAGCAGCTTCCAGTTACTCTGCTCAGTGCCTGGGTTCTCCCTTTACTCCATGATGAAGTATAGTGGTATATTTCTCCTCTTTGACTAGCTTATCCTACTGCACTTGATTGCTTTGAACTAAGAAAACATTTTTTGAAATCTTTCTATTCTATCTTGGACTCTTTTAACCTGGGTAGCACAGATTACGTGTGCACATTCTATCTTTTCTTTTTCAAAGCAGGGTGTTAAGAGGGAATCTTGTAGGACTGTTCAGCTCTTTGGATTGTGAATTAATGATCAAGGCTAATGCCCAGGCTTCTCTGCACATCAAGGAAGAACAAGGAACACCTCCCTAGTGCCCTTGTTGGCTCTGTGGGTGCAGTTTACTACTGCTGGCTTCAGGGAGACACGGACACCTGAGAATTGTTGATTATAGGCACTGATTGAGTCAGAAATGATAAATGGTAACTCTGTTAACCTATGTGCTTTAAAAAATTGCTAGCCAGTTCCCAAATAATCACATATCACATAGTTTATAGGAATATTCTTTCGCCATGTTCATTTTCCTATGTTCTGATTTTTCTCTTTGAATAAAGTTTTACTGTTTTTAAAAAAATTATTTATTTTTATTTTATGTACATTGGTGTTTTTTGCCTGCATGTATGTCTGTGTCAGGGTGATAGATCTTGGAGTTGCCTTGTGGGTCCTAGGGATTGAACCTGGGTCTTCTGGAAGAGCATTCAATGTTCTTAACTGCTGAGCCATCTCTACAGCCCCAGATTTTTACTTTATAACATTCATTTATTTATTTGTGTGTACCTGTGAGTGCCATCTTGCACATGTGAAGGTAAAAGGATAACGTGTGGGAGGTCAGCCTGACAGCAAGCATCTTCACTCATTGGCCCACCTTACCAGTCCTTCATAAAAACAAAAGTCACCTTGACTATTGTCTTAACTAGTTAATACCATACTGGTTTCAGTGATTCTTAAATAATTATATAGTACCTGCCAAACACCTGTGTTTGGCATTTAGGTTGTTTTCTTTTTTACCCATTACATGTATATGTTTTATTTGTATATATTTTAGTGAACTGTATTTAAGATTGTGCATTCTTTTGATGAAATTGCAAGGTCAACGGGTGTTTTAGGGTTTTTAACCAAAAAAAAAAAACAAAAAAAAACTCTCGAGCCGGTTGTTGGTGGCGCACTCCTTTAGTCCCAGCACTCGTGGAGAAGGGGCTGGCGGATCTCTGATTCAAGACTGGCATGGTCTACAGAGCTAGTTTCAGGACAGCCTCCAAAGCTACACAGAGAAACCCTGACTCAAAAGCACCCCCCCCCCAAATTAAAATGTAGGAAAAAATACACATTAATGAGATTGGGGTATGCATGACATACGCTAAGCCCTGGTTTTGATTCCTAACCCCAAATGGAATGCCCACAGTGATCAACATTTATAATCCTGATAGTGAGTGCATGTAGGCAGGAGGATCAAAAGTTCATGGTTCTATAGAACATACTGAGTTTGAAAACAGTCTGGGGTATATGAGAGGCTCTCAAATTACTTACATTAAAAATTGGAAATATATTGAACCATACTGATCACTTGAGATTTGTTTTTGTTTTCTAAGACAAGGTTTTTCTGTGCATCCCTGGCTGTCCTGGAAATCTTTTTGTAGAGCAGACTAGCCTCAGAGTCAGAGATCTGCCTGACTCTGCCTTCTGAGTGCTGGGTTTAAAGTCATGAACTACCACTGTCTGGCTACCAGTTGTCTTAATAGCATTATTAAATTAAGTTTAGATTTATCTACTCATTCAGATATATTTCATGATCATATATAATTGTCTTATCCTTTTATTAACCTATTAAAGTCACTTTGTCTTTTTAACGACTTTGATTGACTGTCTATAAAGGCTGTTAATAACCTTGTAATCCATGCATATAGCCTATTCATTGAGCTATAAAATTTTTACTTCAGGATACATATATTTCTGGATGTGTTACAGTTTCAATATTCTGTATTCCTGATTTGCTTGTGTTTTTGTACACAACATCTTTTCATATATTTATGTGTATATATTTTGTGTTTTCCATCATGCTTTCTAAAGTATTAGTGTTTATTTCTTAATGGCAAGGCTCATTTACTAATAATTTTATCAGCTTTTGTACCCTGCATTAATAATAATCCAGTATGGTAAGAATGTGATAAATAAGTATAGAAATGCCTTATTTACTATGTTCCCACCTCTAAAAAAAAAAAAAAAAAAAGAAAGAAAAAGAAAAAGAAAAAAACCTCTATACAAAAAATTACAGTATAGTACATCTAGGTCAGGATCATTTTACCTTATAAGTTAGATAATGTAATAAAGACATTTTAGTATCCATACATAAAAATCCTGTAAGTCTATTACTTTTGAGTTGTGATTTGGTTGTATACTCTTGCCTTTTATTCTTCAGTTGTTACTGTTCCTTGATAAAGTACTCCATAATTGAGGCTCAGGAGAATAGTTCATGTTCATGTCATGACAGCTGGGTTCATTCTTGGCTCTGTAGAAAGTGCTGGCTGATTTTGGTGGTGGTTATTAGTCTTACTTGGGGCTACGTATTGCTGCTTACACATAGGCCTTACTGTTCATTTGACCTTTCTTACCTTTGTTAAGAAAATTATTTATTCTATAAATTGTTTTTCTTCAATGTATATTTGTGTGAGGGCATTGGACCCTCTGGAACTGAAGTTCCAGTTGTGAGCTGTCATTTGGCTGCTGGGAATTGAACCTGAGCTCTCTGGAAGAGTAGCCAGTGCTCTTAACTGCTGACCCATCTTTCTCTAGTCTCATACCAAACATTCTTAACCCAAGCCTTCTCCATCCATTGTTTTTGTTTGTTTGCATTGTTTTTTAAGGGATGTTTTAGGATAATGTCATTAGTAGTTGTAGCTATGCAAAGTTTCTACCATGTCCTTTTGATCACAGCGAGTCACAAGGGTAACTCAGGTTCAAGGGGTTGTACTTTTGTGACAGAACAATAATACTATAATGTAAAACACGGACATATGATTGGAGCAGTCAATTAAAAAAACTATAAAAACTAAGTTGTGAAATTCGAAAGAAAAGTTTTATTCTGTGTACATTTTTTGTGGCAGTATTAATACTACATTCAGAAACAGTGGATGTTTTTTGGAACATTGTAAGAACTGTATCCTTAATTTTTAGGTGTTTTGTTCAACTGGAATATGATAGGGAAATGGAAACTTAACTTTCATGCCTTGAATAGGTAAAGTGGTCTAAAGGGTTAAATTTACACACTGTGTGAAATAGATATATTTAACTAAATGAAAATTTATACACAATACTGAACATTTTTGTAGAAAATATTTGACAGTAATCAAAGATGGGATATTAATATGTAATTTCTTGTTCAGCCAAGTTTTGTATTCCTATGTAGATTAGTTCATTTTTCACAGTTGCATCCTATAACCTAGCCTTGGTGTTGCCCCTATCCCCTGCCCTTCTTGTTTTTTTCTTTTCTTTGGGTTGTGGTCATTAGAAATTACAGTCAACTTTTTTTTTTTTTTTTTTTTTTTTGGTTTGAGTTTGTGTCTAGAAACTGGTCTGTAATACACAGTGCATGGTAGTTGGTATGGTGGTTCTTATAAACAATCTCAGCACTAAGGTGGATGAAGCAGGCAGGGTATCTCCCAAAGAGTTAATTATGTGTAGTGATGGAGTATAATAATATATGTGAAGAACCCTCTAAATCTTAAAATGATATTTAGTTTTTTTTTTTTAATTTTAATTAAAAGTCTTATTTTACAGACCAATCCCAGTTCCCACTCCCTCCCTTTCCCCACCATCTCCCAATTCCACCCCTGTCTACTCCTCAGAAAGGGTCAGGACTCTGTGGGGAGTCAACAACCTGTCATATCATTTGGGGCAGGGCCACCCTCTCCCCCTCCATCTAGGCTGAGTAAGGTATCTCTCCATAGGGTATAGGATCCAAAAAGCCAGTTCATGCACTAGGGATAAATATTGGTCCCACTGCCAAATGCCCCATAAATTGCCCATGCCACTCATTGTCACCTGCATTCAGGGGGCCTAGTTTAGTCTTATTCAGGTACCCCAGCTGTCAGTCCAGAGTCCCATTAGCTCCAGGCTGGAAACAGGCAGCTCTTTGTGTGAGTTTCTCCATCATGGTCTTGACCCCTTTGCTCATATTATTCCTTCTCTTTGTCTTCCACTGGAGTCCAGGACTTAGGTCCAGTGCTTGGCTGGGGATCTTTGCATCTGCTTCCATTAGATACTGGATGTAGGTTCTATGATGACAATTAGGGTAGTCACTAATCTTATTAAGGGGGAAGGCCCGCTCAGAGACCCTCTCCACTATTGCTACTTATAAATATAGCAAATAGTCAAGGCTTCAATCATTTATTGTTATTACTTACAATGATCTTTAAAATAATTTTTTATCTATAAGAACTGATAAAAGGGGTGATTTCTTTATTTAAAAAGGTTGTAAAGAATTATTACATATGAATTACTGTTTAATTTTGAAACATGTTCTTTTTATTTTTAGAAATATAAAGAAAAGGACAAACACAAACAAAAACACAAGAAGCAACCAGAACCATCACCTGCTTTGGTTCCTTCTTTGACTGTTACTACAGAAAAAGTAAGATTGAAGTATTGAACTTTCTTTTATGCAATAACTAAGGGAATCTTGGTTTTTGACTTCTAAGTAGTGTTTTCAAAGACTATGTAAGGATAACAAATGAATGGCACCGTCTAAATTTAGAGATAGGGTTTAATTCAGACTTCAGCTATCTATTACTTTGAAATCTGCTTTTACCACTTAGTAATTGAACCTTAGGTTAATACACCTTTCTGCCACTCTATTTCAATACCTGTAAAATAGGGGAAATAGTTTTTGGAATAGATTAAGATAAAATATTTAATCTTATTGATATTATTTAAGTATTATTAAAATATATAAAAGAGCTTACACATCTGGTTTATGGTGTTAGGTGTTATTGAGATTATTATGTGATTAATTTGAAAACAAACAAAACCTAAGTAGGGACATTTGGTTGGAACACAGTGGTGAGTGAGAAAGTGCAGTTGGAGATGAGGCTGGTGTAAGGGCCTCATCACCAAGGAGTAGCTTAGATAAGCCAGTGTAAATACCTAGTGTGAGTGAAAAATGAGCCACTAGGCAGAACTGAAATTAAATATGGTATGTGACTTGAGTTTTATAACTTTTCTTTGCTTTGTTGGAGGTTTCAGAAGAAAGAATCCTCATATTTGCAGGTTTTAGTATCAGAACATGTTACCACAGTTAAGGAGTTTAAAATAAAATAAAAATATATCATGTCCCTGGTTCTGTGTGGATACAGATATTATCCAAGATAGTCTGGATACACTCAACGAGTTTATTTATCACAGGTTAAGGCTAAATCAAAGTGTTGGATAGCCTGGGTTCTTACTGGAAAGAATCCTCTAACCTCGAATAATTCAGTTCTTCCAAGAATTAGATCCTTGTGGTTGTAGGATTGTAAGATTTCTGTGTCAGCTATCCTTCACCTCACTTCTCTTCTTCATCCCAGAGGAAGTCGCTTCTAATTAATTTTCAGTCTTTCTGTACATTCTGAACTGGATTATCTTCTTTTCATGGTAGGACAGGACATTGCCAAGGAATGAAAGAAAAAAAAAAAAAAAAAAACCCCTTTGTTTTTGGTCTACAAAGTTGCTAGATACTTATAAGTATCAATTTATTTCTGTCTTTTTTGTTTTGTTTTATGTTTTGTTTTTCGAGACAGGATGTCTCTGTGGTTTTTGAGCCTGTTCTGGAACTAGCTTTGTAGACCAGGCTGGCCTCAAGCTCAAAGACCCGCCTGCCTCTGCTTCTCAAGTGCTGGGATCAAAGATGTGCACCACCAACACCCAGCTCTGTTTTTAAATTTGTGACAAATTGATCCCAACAATTTAAAAAGAGTAATCTTAATGGATTCATTACTTCTTATAGTTAATAAATGACAAAGTAATACTTCTGACCATTATTGCAAATAACTTAGGGCTTTAATTTTGTAGTCCGCTCATAACTTTTAAAAATGTGTATGTGTAATAAATAATATTACCTGAGTAAACAGGAAGTGCAAGCAATCAACTTCCAAAAAACATGAGAAATGGTGAGAACAACTGGCTGTCTGAATAGTCACCCAAGGTTCCTCTGTAATGTTGGGACATCCATTTTCAGCCTACAGGCCTAGCATATCTGACAGATTTTTCTGTGAAGCAGGATACTCTGAAGGGCTGTGCTACCTTGTCTTGGGAAAGTTTTATTGTCCTTTTATGTCCTGCTTGCCCAATTTGGACAGCATACTGTCAGCAGTCGATGCAAGAGTGCTTTCTTGCCTAGTGGCTAAAGCTAACCTTTGCTACAAAGACAGTAAATTCCATGTGGAGTTTCTTCAATGCCCACCATCTTCTATGAAATAGATTGATGCTGCCAGGAGCATGCGTGTCATTGTCATATAAAGAAAAGAACCTATGTTACTAAAAACGTCTTAAGTGGCATATTCTGTAAACTCTGAAATATTTGAAGATGATTTGTCCATCTAAAATATTGACCTTGAAAACATACCTAATGTGACTACAAGTTCGATTGTAATAGGTGATCAGTTACTAACCTACATTTCTTTTTATCCTAAATAGTTGGTAATATTAATTTTCAAGGGCTGAAAATTTGCATTACATTGTTAAATGAGTTGCATAGGTAGAATACCTTGAACAAAATTAAAAATCTGTGTTCTAACAAAAAAAAATCTTAACTTTGTATCAATATACAAAAACCTCAAACCAATGTAAAATATTTAAAACTAGTAGTTGCTCTTTTGGTTTAGAAGTAGATTCAGTAATCTACCATTTTATCCTACTTCTATGTCCTCCCCTTTTCAGGGTAGATTTAATAATCTACCCTTATATCCTATTTTATCTATACCATCCCCCTTTTAAAACAAGAACGCTGAATCTAATCTCCTTTGTTCAACTTAAGAAAAATTTGTTATGTACATACTGTTCTGATTGCATGCATGCCTGTACACTAGAAGAAGGCACCAGATCTCATTACAGATGGCTGTGAGCCACCATGTGGTTGCTGGGAATTGAACTCAGGACCACTGGAAGAACAGCCTTTAGTCTAAACCTCTGAGCCATCCCTCCATCCCCCTTGTTCAGCTTTTTTCCTGAGCATTACCGGTAACAACTTGTAACCAAACCCCCTAAAACAATTACTAACATCTATAACCCTTTGGATGACCAAGAACTGCCCATCCCAACTCCTGGGAATGTGGGCATCATATTCCTGCTGTCTGGAGATCTTAAATATTAACCCATCCCACGTGGTCCTATTTTACCAGAGAGAGGGGCTGGCGTTCTGCTCTCTCCGTCCTCCATCTTGAATCTCCTCCCTACTACTTCCTCTCTCCTCCTCCTCTCCTAGTCCTGCCTATCTTGGTTTCCTATTGGCCAACAGTGCTTTATTCATAAACCAATAGGAGAGACATATTTATAGAATGACATCTCCCATCATGGGAGAGGTAGCTGTGTGTCATTTGTTGTCCAGTCTCTGCCTAATGGGAAAGTGATGGTCTTTTCTCAAGTTCTGACTAGAGTAGTCTGTGAGGATGGATCATCTCAGCTAGCCACCTTGAAATTTTCCCGAGCAGTTTGTAGTTCAAAGCCTGTCTTTAGGTGATGTTTATTGGCTTAGTGGCATTGTCACAGTCCTAGTGGAGACTTTAAAAGTTGCTGCTAGCCACAGTCATAGTTCACTGCAGAAAACTGTAATATTTTAAATGTCATATGCAGCAGATCTCAAAGTGGTTAAATGATCAATATTTATTATGTACATCCAGAATACAAAGACTTGAGTCCTAATTACCTGTTAGAGTCACAAATCCAAAATCATGTACAGGAAGCTATATGACACCTTTTTCTAGAATTAGTACTCTGACCATCGGTATGACAAAAACTTTAAAAAATATGTATGTATTAGTCTTATAAATTTTGAGATAATATTTATACCTCAAGTAAAGTAGTTAAAGAGTCAGAGTAAAAGCAAACGATTATGAGATTATTGGCAATACAATAGTCCCTTAAGTTTTGTTTTTCTTCTGCTCAGTAATCAGATGGCTCTTCTGACATGAGACAGAGATTTTGAATTTTACTTTAACAGGCATGTTGGGGTTTAGAAAAGGAGAGAGCCACACTCCAACTCCAAAGCCAGCTGTAATAATTGGACTGGGACTACCAAAAGACCATTTGCATTATATGTCTGTAGAGAAAATTATAAATAAACATGAGTTCTAACAGGTCTTAATAATTAAAGCCCAGAGTCAGATATTAGGGGCTAAGTTCTGAAAGATCACAGAAGCAGAATATCCAGCCACTAGAGTTCTTACCTCTATGAAATTCTCAGACTGAAAACAGATTGAGTTCCTGTCTTAACCTACCTATATTCCTCTCTGCCGAGCCATCTTCCTGTGTATCTGTATAGACTTTTAAGGTTAGCCAGTGGCTAGCTTAGCCAGGTAAGCTTTATTTGTTAGAGTATAAAAAGATAATCACCACAACACCACAACTTGCCCTTTTTCCTTGGTTTGTTTCAGTATGTTTTGTGAGACTTTTTATTCTGGTTGCAAGTTTTTTTTTTTTTTTTAAATCAGAATCCTCAAAGCTCTATCAAATTGAGCAATTTCCCCTTCTAGTTTAAGAGCATTGTTTTCTTTTTAAATCTTGAATGAACTCCTCCCCCAAATATTGTGGGTAATCTTGCTCAGACCCCCCTTGGGGGGAGGGAGTAAGAAGACACAGCACCAATGACTTAGTCACTGGGAGAAAGTAAGTAGCAGAGCATGCTGCAGACTTGTTTATTAAGGAAGTTAGACCTGCCTTTATGCCCCTTCCCAAGGTTCCATTGGCTCAGGTGGTTGACTCTGGTGTCTTTTCCTTTTCTCATTGTTGGTCTCCAATAAGGTGTCTCTTTGTCAGAAGTCTTTGGGTATAGAGGCAGACATGGCTGAGGGAGGGAGTGCCTGATGATCATACTCATATGGGATGGCCTGGGCCCTTGGGCAGGGTAACTGTCGCTTGGTTAGGCTGGCCTGCAGTTTCTCTTACACAGGTGGTCTTTCTTAAACTATTAATGTGACAGGTTATATGACTTGGTCTGTCTATCTACCCATCTGTCTGTCCATCCATTCAATCTTATCTGTCCGACTAACCAGTCCACCCACCCATCCATCCCATCCCCCACCCATCACCCCTCCACATCCATCCATCCATCCATCCATCCATCCATCCATCCATCCATCCATCCATCTCTATCCACCCATCATTCCATCCCATCCATCTCTATCTACCCCTCATTCCATCCCATCCATCCCTTCAATCCGTGTAACCCTGGCTGTCCTGGAATTTGTTCTGTAGACCAGGCTGGCCTCAACCTCAGAGATCCACCACCTCGTTTGTTCTCTGTTCTCTTCATTCTTAATAGTAACTACTGCTTTATTTAGAATTAATGTTGGCTTTATTTATTCATTTCCTTCAAACCTGTGTGTCTGTACTTAATGTCTTGGTTATTTTTCTGTTGTGGTAACTGTATTGACAAAAGCAAGTCAAAGAAAGTAGCTTATTCTACAGTCCATCCTGGTAGAGAAGTCATGGGGGTGGGAGCCTGAGGCACACGATTTTCGAGTGGCACCTGCAGTAGGAAACAGAGGGTAATGGGTGCTCAGCTCTTTCACTTTTATAGCGTCCAGGATCCTAGCCCAAGGACTGTGATTGCCTGCAAGGATGAAACCTTTCTTATCCCGATTACCTGACCAAGACAAACTCCCTTGACTATGTGCAGGTGATTCTAGATCTCTTCGAGTTGACAGTTGAGATTAACCATCTAGTAGGTTTCTTTGTAGGCCACACCTGTAACTGGTCTTTGAATTTGGAACTACTCTGACAATCTTTCCTAATTATGTTTAGGATACTTGGGTTAGTAAGGACCATAATTGTTAGCGTTTTCTTTTTGTTAATTTTGTTTTTTCATCTGTCTTGACAACCTTTGGTGATTTTGTATATTCTGTTCCTCCTGATTACCCCCCCCCCCCCTTTGCTTTGTTTTGTGTTTTTGTTTTTTTGTTTTTTGTTTTTTTTTTGGTTGGGAAGGGAGGAGCTATTGAGACAGGCTCTGCTTGTGTGTGTCTAGGTGGGTCCCAACTCAGCACCCTCTTGCCTCAGTCTCCAGAATGCTGAGACTAGGCATGGGTTACCATATCTAACACATCAAACACACATATACACTTTTAATTACTGGTTCAATTATTTTGCTATTCTTATTGTATCTAATGCTGTTTTTAATGCTCTTCTAGTTTATTAAAGTTTTTTTAAATCATTAGTATTCCTTACTTGCTGCAATGTGTTCCAGTAAAAGCAACCCAAGTAAATAGATAAAATCAGTAACATACTGGTGTGAGGTGTTTCTATTAAGTCTTAGCCCTTAAGTGTTTCTGTGACCCTGAACTGTGAATTTCACAAATGTTGCTCTGCTTTAACCATCTCTCCTTCTCCCTTGAAGGTGGGGGAAAGGTATGTACTGATCAAGGATATATCTCCTCAACTCCAGGACTGATAAAACAAACGCCAGCACATTAGGCTTTGGTTAGCTGTTTCCTCCCAAGGATAGAACTTGTTAAGAACAGAATGCTTTGGACTCATTTGGGATTGTTGCCAAGCCTGACAACCTGAGTTGATTCCCAGGCTCTACATGGTAGAAGGAAAAAAACAGCTCTGACAAATTTTATGCATGTGCTCTGTAGCACATCCCCTCACACGAAATCAGTTACATTAGACAAGCAACAAACCAAAAACAGAGCACATGATCTAAGTACTCTCCAGTAGTCTCTTTCTATGAACAAAGTGCTGGAGACCTTTCCCTAAACTTTCTGTGAGGACCTGCTAGGGTTTCCAGAGGTAAGATTCACAAGTGTGAGGGTCCTCCTCAAGTTTGTTCTCCCTTGGCCTGGTCTGCACTGACCTGAGAGCACTTTCCCAGTTCTAATTTAGATTGCTTAATCTGGTATAAGTTTCTGTTTAGTAACTTGTGTTTCTATATCCTGTTTGTCTTTCTAGTATGTTGGGAAGTAGCTTGTATGTGACTTCACTTTCCTGGTAACAGAAGAGTTGGTGACTTTTAGATTGTTACACTTTTGTTTTAGTTTAGAGTTAAAGACTACATCATTAGGAATCCTAATGTCTTAGACAGTTCCTGATAGAAACTTACCTCTAAGTGTTAACTTTTCTAACTTTGATGTTATGTTTGCTTTTTTATGGATTGTTAAGAAAACCTTGTTTTTATTTTGATTTCTTCTTTATCCCATAGGTTAATTAGAATTGCATTACTTAATTTTGAACTATTTTCCATTTATCTTGGTTGTTTCCAATTTACTATCTTTATGTAACTTCCTTTAAATTTATTGACACTTACTTAAGTGTATTAATTTTTTGACTATTTGTTCATCCAGTTATTGTCAAAGGATAGTTAGAATTGCTCAGGATTTGGAGGTAATGGGAGGAACAATATGCAGGTAAAACATAATTTCAGGAAGGGAGACTCTGTCAGGTGACTTTGAGCTGAATACAGATGACCCCATAAGTAAACACATAGGCTACACAGAAGTAGGCACAAAGGCTTACAGGCCAGAAACACAGACAGGTTGGTGAAGGCCATGTTTATAAAAACACCACCACCACAATATGGCATTTTACCAGAAATAATCATATAACATATATGAATTCATTCCTACCTTGTGGTTTTTATGCTATTTTTTCCCCTACTTAAAGTGAGTGTGTGTTAGTTAGTTATATGCTGTATGTAGAGGTTAAGAACAATTTGGGGGGGGGCATGAGGGAGTCATGGGATTGAGAGACATGCTTTCTACACAGGCCTGGCTGTCCTACAACTTAACTACATAGACCAGTCTGATCTTGAAGTCACAGAGCCAGTGGACAACTTTGGGAGTAGGTATTGTCTTTCCACTGGCTTCCAAGGTTCAAACTCAAGTCTCCATTCCTGTTTCCTGAATCAGGATAGTTTCTATACTGGGTTCTCCAAGTTATCTATGGAAAGTCTGTGACTTTTCTGACTCTTATATTTTACACCTACTCATGACTGAAGACCTCTACTGTTCATACTTTGCCTTCTCACCAATATAAATGACAGAGCCTGTACAACAGTACGACTCATACAGGTTTTAAATAAAACCATAACTGCAATGTTTTAGTTTCTTAGTACAAAGTCATTCCTTCATTATAAATTTAAGATTTTTATTTGAAGTAGCGTATAGTTTTTGTACCTAGTTACAGCGTAGTGACTTTAGCTGGCTGTGAAACACAAAACATTCTTTTGGTTTTTTTTTTTTTTTTTTTTTTTGAGGCAGGGTTTCTCTGTATAGCCCTGGTTGTCCTGGAACTCTCTTTGTAGACCAGGCTGGCTTTAAACTCAAAGAGATTCGTCTGCCTCCACCTCCCAAGTGCTGGGATTTAAAAGGTGTACATTGCCGCCACGGCCATCTGGCTCAAAACATATTCTTAATTACTCATTAAATTGCCTAAAAATCACAGTAGACTAATGTTTGCATGCATTGAGGGATTTTCGTTACAATCAAATAGGCAGTTTTATTTCTAATGGAAAGGATAGAAAGACTTTATATATTACCAGGCTGGAGAGATAGCTCAGTAGTTATGGTTCCCAGTATCAAACATGGTGGCTAACAGCCATCTGTAACTCCAGGTTCCAGAAGATCTGACACCCTCTTCTGATCTCTTCAGGCACTGCATGTTCATGGTAAATAGACAAAATACCCATATACATGGAATAAAAATAAATGAAGATTCAAAACTGTATTACAAGGATCAGGGGTGCTCGAGACCTTGGTTCAGTGAGTAAAAGCACAAGTTGTGTTTGTTCAGTTCTCAGCACACACGGTGGCTCAGAACCAATTCCAGGGTTCTCTGACCCCTTCTTTTGAACTCAAACATTAATTTTGGTGTACCACATGCGTACATGCAGGCAAAACACTCGTATACATTTAAAAAGAAGAAAGACTGAATTGCCTTCAGTCGAGTATATGCTAGCCAGCTTTCTATCACTTTGACAGTATACCCAAGGTGGGGGCATTATAAGGAAGGAAGGCCATCATAGTTTCAGAGGCTTTAGTCTGTAGTCTCATTGTTTTGGCCTTCTGTCTGTTCATCTCAAGGTAAAAATAGGAAGTTAGGACCAGAGTGGTGTCCCTGGTGCCTGCTATCCGCTTGGCCTTACCTATGTATGTACTGTAGGCTCCACTACTGTGACATCCAGGCCCTTGGAGCTACTTTAGATCCAAGTATCAAATAAATGCCTTGCGTTTACCTCCACTTATCTCCCCCCCTTTAAACTCGTTCCTCCTCGACTTTGAATGTTCGAATGAGAATTCTGCAGTAGCACATTGCCTCAGCAGCATAGTATTGAACATGCACTGTTGAGATACCTTTAAAATACAGAGGTGAATGAAACCGGTGTAGCTTTTGGGATGGAACAGTTAATTATGTATAGTAAGGTGGTCAGCTATTATATTTTTTCATAAGTCTGATATCTTTTGATAACTTAGAAAGTACAGAAAAAAGTCTAAAGTAAGATATATTCATTTACCTTATTCAATGTGATTTTTTTTTTTTTGTCACTGTATTTTAATTATTCATTGCTCTTAATTACTTAGACTTAGACTTTGAGTAAAAACTCAGACATTCTGTTAAATAAATGGGAAAATTGACTATCCTCGTTTTAAAATTGTCTGAGGAAATGAATACTACATTTGTATATAGACTGCAGTTTTCTGTTATCTTTATTTGATGCTTGAATGAAGAGCACTGCTGTTTACTTAGATAAGCTTTACTATGTCATACAAGGGTCACATGTAAGTGAGAAGGAAAAGTATTGAAAACTGAGGTGTGGGGTAGTTTTCAAATTGACTATCAAGCTTGGAAAAGGTTCACATTTCTAAAGTGAGGTTTCATCAGTTTAATGTGATTGGTTTATTAAAAGTTTTTTTGTTTTCTTTTGTTTTCCTAGCAGACTTTCAAGTCTGCCTTTGATCTTGTTTGCGGGTTATAGCTGGTTAGAACACTGACTGTTTTGTTTTTATGAGATAATACTGGATTTATTGTGTTATTGGCAGAGGTGATAGGTATTAGCAGAAATGTAGCAGTAAAGATTTGACTTTTTTTTAAAAACTTTTATTTATTGTTTGTGATATCATATCAGGCATACCAATCCCCCCTGTTCCCTAGAATATGCCTGCTGCCCTCGCAACCCCCCCCAAAAAAAAAATTAAAACAAATTAAAAAAAGCTCCTAAAACTAACGAAAGCAATGAACCAAAACAAAATAAAGAAGAATCTTATCATGGAAGCTGTAGTATGACTCTGTGCTGAGTCACACAGTTTACCCTTTTGTCCATACAAAAGATTTGATTTTTAAAACATTTCTCCTAGTCCTTCTTTTGAACATTGATTTTTTCCAAAAATCACCAATCGTTTTAAATATTGATTTTTATTATTTTTCAATTTCAAGTTTATTCTCATACTAAGTGTTACATGGCAATTAATACTTGTATATCTTTAATTTGTTTTCATTTTCACATTAAATTTTGTATCCGGTATATCACAAAGATTTATTCAGAAATTTATTGCTAATTATGTTCAAGGTAGTCAGTGAATTTAAACGCCTCAGATACTTGTGAATGTAATAGTGACATAAAAGTTTCTTGTTCCTCAGGGATGCTATAAATCATGTTAATTAGCATACATCTACTTTAATATATATCCACACTCACTTAATTTGCCATTATTTGGCTATACATTGTATTTAAGATGATTACTAAACCCAGAAACTACCTGTCTAAGCAATCTTTGTTATTTTTTGTAGTCATGTGCACATCATACAATTTTCCTTGCAGAGAAATGATTTGTGTTTGAAAGACTAGAGCTTTCCTCAGGTTCTTGAAGTATTCTTGGTACATCCTAGGATGGAGTCTGGTAGACTAATGAGTATAGTCCCTAGTGGATTGATGTACTTTTGTTTTCTTTGTTTACTGCTATTTTGAACACTACAGCTTATAAATTCATGGCTAAGCAATAGTATGTTCTTGGTGAAATTAGTGCTTGATAAATTAACACCTTTGGCATTTTTAAAATATATTTATTATTCAGGTCAACTTATTTGCTGCTTTCTGACCTTAATTCAGTCATCAATTATAGATACTTTATTTAAAAGTAGTGACAGGGTGGGGTTTGTAGGGAGCCAGTGGTGGAAGCCCAACACATGAAAGGCCCTGGGGTTGATCTTGAAGATGGTAAAACAGCAGCAAAAAAAAAAAAAAGTTAAGGTAGATTTTATCTTGTTAAGATAGATTTACTTGTTTTTGTATGCTTTACTTTGATAGACTGCCTGATGTGTAGAATGGAAATAAATGTTCACATAAATTCAGTGCTTATTCATGCTCTTTTCTTTAGCCAAATATAATTAGTTCTTTTTTTCCTTTTATTTCCTTTTTTTTATTTTTAAATCAAAATGTTAGACTTACACAAGTACTAGCAACAACTCTATATCTGGATCATTGAAGCGCTTGGAAGACACTGCAGCACGATTTACAAATGCAAATTTCCAGGAAGTCTCTGCACATACCTCTAGTGGAAAAGATGTTTCAGAGGCTAGAGGGTCAGAGGGCAAAGGGAAGAAATCTTCAGCTCACAGCTCAGGGCAAAGGGGCAGGAAGCCTGGTGGTGGAAGAAACCCAGGAACCACTGTGTCAGCATCTAGCCCCTTTCCACAAGGTATTTTTTTTTTTTTTTTAGTTAAAATACTTCAATAGTAGTCAATAATTGCTAATGTTTTGTAAAAGAATTCATTTATTCTAGATTATGCAATTAGTTGGTAGTAGTGTAGGATTACTTCTAAAAGTATTTTAAATGTTTCTACAACTTTGCTCTCCTTGTATTTAATGATTTATGTTTTTAAAAACTAATTTTAATGCTTAAATGGCTGAAGAATAGAGATTAAGATTAAGCTCCTGTTCTTTCAAGGATAGGTACTCTCTTTCTACAAGCTGTTTTTATTTACTTTTCCTAACAACATGTTAAGTTTTAGTAGGTAAGTGAGAACTGAGCATGTCTTGTGTAATCTAAGTAGATCTTAGTGATACAGTGATAAGCAGTGCATTTTTTCCAAAGCTTGAGTTAAAAATAGATTTTTACTTATCAGCCCTATGTTCTGTGCTCAGGTTGCTATATTAATAGAATACCCTGTATATTTGAATTCCACATAAACAACAAATATTATTTTAGTGTATTTCCCAAATACTGTTTGGTGTTAGATTGAAATTCAATATTTACTAGGCATGTGTAGTTTTATGGCCACCCTCTTTATGAAAATTAGGAATACGGCTAACTTTTAAAATTTATTCACTTATGCTTTGTATGTAATTTTAAATGTGAACACAAATACCTTGAAAAACAGAAATGTTAAAATTTGAGAAAAAAAGTAGCTTGTTTCCATGTGTTTGTTGTTCCCCCTAGAAGTAAATGAGAAAAGTGCCATTTGTTTTTGTTGCGATAAACTTAAATTCAAAATCTTACAGTAGTATGTAAATAGTAGATTGCTAATTTGTTGATCTTTCATTAAAAATATATTAATACATTTCATACTAGTAATAATTAGGAGCTACAGGGTTATAAGTCTCAGGTATATGTATGTGCATATAGTCCTTTTTAACAAGCAGTTGAGTAAGCATAGATAAAACAGAATGCCAAAGTCACTATTTTATTTAAATATTATTTTATACTGCTTTGAAAATTAATCAAACCTTAATCAACCTTAAATGTAAGTTCATTTACATTTTCAATGAATATTGGATTAGCAGAAGTCAATAAGACTATTAAAATTCTTTATTTTGGTTTGAGTTTTAAGATTTAGTCCTGCCTGGCCTTTTGTGGCTTCTGATCTGCCTTCCTCGGTCTTCTAAGTGCAGGAACTGTAGGTGTGGGGTTACCTGGCATGCTTTTATTCTTAAGTTTTTATTTCTATGAAAGGCTAATCTATTTTGAAGAGGTAGCTCCTATAGTTTAGGAATTTTGAAGATAGAAAATATTTTACAGTTCTGTACTAAGGCAAGCAGTAAAATGTTGAAATATGAAGATAAGGTATTTTAAGAGG
Organism: Phodopus roborovskii; assembly: GCF_943737965.1. Classification (NCBI taxonomy): domain Eukaryota; kingdom Metazoa; phylum Chordata; class Mammalia; order Rodentia; family Cricetidae; genus Phodopus; species Phodopus roborovskii. The sequence goes on along the minus strand of NW_026126602.1, from coordinate 9,361,086 downwards.
GCCTTTTTTATTAACTGTACCTTGTGACTTTTAGAAAATTTAAATACATTAAGTAGTTAAATAGTTAAAAGTATTTGTGTCTGTCTGCCTGTCTGTCTTTTAGTTTTAGGGAGGGATTGAGACCAGGGCCTTCCATGTGTTGTGCAAGCCCTATAGTTTAGTTTTACGAAACAGATGTTAGAGTTGAGTCTGTTTAGATGCCTGTTTGATTTGTCAAATGTAAAGATTTTTGTGGTGATGGAAACTTTACTCCCAGGGTAATTTTTCTACCAGGCAAACAAGGATTTCGAGGTTCTTAAATGCTGCATGATGAAAGGAGAATGCTAAGCGTTTTTTGACTAGAGTGAGGAGAGAGAATAAGCAGTTGGGAAAGAGGCATTAAAAAAAACTACTTTCTTTCATGATTTTTTCAGTCTTGTTTTTAGGTTCATTTACTTTATGTGTATGATTGTTTTGTCTGTGTATCATGTGCATGTCGGAAGAGGTCAGAAGAGGGCATAAGATCCACTGGAACTGGAGTTACAGGTGGTTGGTTGTAAGCGACCATGTGAGTGCTGGGAACCAAACTTGGGTACTCTGCAAGAGAAACAAATACTCTTAACCACTGAGCTATCTCCCCACATGATAATTTCTCTCTCTCTTTCTTTCTTTTTTTTTTTTTTTTTTTAAAAAATCAGTAAAACAGTATTCATGGCTGGTTTTCCATTATGAACAAAAGATAGCTCCTGATGGGCAATTGTGGCACATGGCTTTAATCACAGCACTGGGGAGGCAGAGACAGGTGGCACTTTGTGAGTTCGAGGCCAGCCTGGTCAACAAAATGAATACCTTGACAACCAGTGCTACACAGAGAAACCCTGTCTCAATCCCCCCCCCCCCAATAGTGAAACATTTAAAGAAAAAGACAGTTCCCTGGAGAACACATTGTAGTTTTGACAGATGTTCTCATCTGTGTTTGGTCTTTCCTTGAGGGAGATCTGAGGAGTTCTGATAAAAGGTGTTAAACCTTGCACTTGGGAGGCAGAGGCAGGAAGATCTCTGTGAGTTTGAGGTCAATCTGGTCTACAGAGTGAGTTTTAGGGCATCCAGGACTATTTGACAGAGAAGCCCTGTCTTGAAACCCCCCCCCCCCCCCCCCAAAAAAAAAAAGGTTAGGTCGAATGAGGCATAGTATATAACATTAAAGATAATTTTAGAGAAAAAATTGATTTCAATAATAACCTTTCTTGTATCAAGATTTGGTACTTAGTGATGACCTATGTTTTATAATTTACTTTTCAAACATCCATTTCTTTTTGATAATTTTTGTCTGTTGCTTAAAGGAGCTTTGTGTTCCAAGTTTTCTTCCTCCTCCACCTTTTTTTTTTATTTGTGTTTTGCTGCAGGCAGTTTCTCAGGAACTCCAGGCAGTGTGAAATCATCTTCTGGAAGTTCTGTGCAGTCTCCCCAGGACTTCCTAAGCTTCACAGACTCAGATGTGCGTAATGACAGTTACACTCACTCCCAGCAGTCATCATCAACCAAAGATGTGCATAAAGGAGAGTCTGGGAGCCAGGAAGCAGGAGCAAACAGCTTCAGTTCTCTGGTGGGTCACCCTGGGACCCCAACTGTCATTTCACAGCCCAAAAGCTTTGAAAATTCACCTGGAGATTTGGGAAGTTCCAGCCTCTCTACAGCAGGCTATAAGCGGGCTCAGACTTCTGGTATTGAGGAAGAGGCTGTAAAGGAAAAGAAGCGAAAAGGAAATAAACAAAGTAAACATGGGCCTGGCCGACCCAAAGGAAACAAAAATCAAGAGAATGTTTCACACCTTTCAGTTTCTTCTGCTTCACCAACATCATCTGTAGCATCAGCTGCAGGAAGTGTAACAAGCTCTAGTCTTCAGAAATCTCCTACATTGCTCAGGAATGGAAGTTTGCAGAGTCTTAGTGTCGGCTCATCTCCAGTTGGTTCAGGTAGGGATATGTGCCTTGTTCCCCCATTCATCCCTCCACTACCCTTTCTTTCACTATCCAAAAAGTTGTTGTTATTAGTAAACTTTGAATTGCTAGGCTACATTTAATTAACATGGTGTTTCTTAAAATTAATTTTTAAAAATGTATATTTTGGTAAAACAGGGCTATTAAATATCCTAGACTGTGCTGGATCACTCTGTAACCTAGACTGGCCTCAGATTCTTGTTCATTTATCAGCCTTCCACATGTTAGAATTGTAGTTGTCTGGTACCGTGTCTGGCCATTTTTTCAAGAGGAGATGGCATGTATGATAGCACATGTATGGAAGTCAGAGGACATCTTGAAGCAGTTGATCCTCTCCTTCCTTCGACTATGTGCGTCTCAGGTTATCAGGTTTGAGGGAAACTGAAAGTAGTTGACAGTCCTGAAAAAACTATTTGGTGCTTAAATATTCGGCATTAATCTTGTGTTACTTAGTTAACTGTAAATTAAACCAGGGTTCACATCACTTCCCCATTGGCTTTTGCTTTCTTATTTTGTGCTCTTTTGCTAAACTTCATTTTTAATTTCACTTTCTCTGTAGTTGCACCTAAATAATGTGAATTACTCTGTTTGGGACTTTTATTTTTAAATCAGTGATAAATAACCAAAGTTAGAATTTATCAGGGACATTTCAAGTCAAATGATAGTTGAATTGCTTTAAAATTTGTTATAAATGCATTTACCATTATTTTTATCTGAAACTAGAGTTGATTGCATAAATTTGAAAGTGGTCCCAGGGCTTACTTTTATTTTTAGTTTTGAAATACTGTCCCAGTCTTGTCTAGAAGTGACTATCTAGCACCAGTAGGCCTGAAATCAGCCACGAATCAGTTGTCTGTGTGTTTTCTTGGTGTTGAGATGTGCGCCACCATACTTCTTAACATTTTGTGACAGTACAAATGAATTTATATATTACTCATGTCAGTGGTGTGCTTCTGTGTAACCTGTAATTTGTGTTACAAATAATTTTAAATCTTTAAAAAATACTGAAAGCGCATACTTTATTCTTTTATTTGTTTTAATGATTTCTGTTATGTCTATGAGAGTTTGCATGTCTGTGTTCCATGTCAGTGCCTGGTGCTTTCTGAGGAAAAAGTATGTGTAGGACCCCTGGAACTGGAGTTACAGATGATTGTGAGCTGCTGGGTGGGTGCTGGGAACTGTACCTGAGTCCTTTGCAGGGTGTTGCTTTGTAGGTCTGGGTGTCTTAGTACTCATAGACATTTGCCTTCCTCTTCCTGTCTGTGCTGGGACTAAAAGTGTGTGCTACCACATCCTGCCTTGGGCTTTTCTTCCTTTTCTCTCCTCTTCTCCCCTGCCCTCCCCTCTTCTCCCCTGCCCTCCCCTCCCCCTCCCCTCCCCTCCTCTCCTTTCTCCTTCCCTTATTTTTCCCTTCCCCTTCCCCTTTCTTTCCCTCTCCCCCCTCCTACCCCTTCCTCCTCCTGATTTATTATTTTCATTTATGTGTTATCTGTGTGATGGCATATGCATGGGCACCCATGGAGGTCAGAACAGACAGGGGCAATGATTATGCTGGCGATGAGTTCAACAGACTATTGTGAACTCCCCGTGTAGTTGCTGGGAATTGAATCCAGATCCTCTTGGGGGTGGGGGAGCAAATGCTATTACCTACCAAGCCATTCTTCCAGCATCATCCTTTAACAGTTTCAAGTTTCATTTGTGTTTTATTTTTTCTTCTTGAATATGAGATAAATGGCTTTCAATAAACCTCACTCCTCTGCTAGCTTTGGATTTCTGATGGTTGAAATGAGATTTCAGCTAAGATACAATATTATGGACAATACTAGTTTTATTAGCTCATAATGAGAGGAGTAAGAATTGGTGTATAAAATAAAGTCAAATGAAAAAAATCTTCATTATATTTTTTCATATTGAATATTAACTTCTATAAATAGAAAATAACAGTGACCATTCCTAGAAAGAAGCATACATATATAATCCTATATGAAAACACTGTGTTATTTTAGGTCTCACTAAGTGCATTGTTACTTATATCTCATTTAGCAGTAGTTTTATGAAGGGCTATTGATGTCCTGGTTCCAGAGCTGGTAAAGCTGAGATTTGGAGGGTAAAGTTGCCCCATACAGCCTGGAGTTTTTTGTTTGTTTCTAATAGATCACTTAGGTGTCTATTGTGGTTTTCAAACAGCCCCCAATTTATTGGAATCTGTAGAAGAATTGTTTCATTGCTAGCACTATGGGGGGTTGTGGGGATAAGGTCTTCAGTCTTGTTGTTAACTGGCATGTTGGGTGGGATATTCTTGTATTCAGTATTTGTCTTTTATAGGATGTTTGCCAGAATTCCCAGCCCCTTCTCATTAGTTGTTAGTAGCACTCCTCCCATAATAAAAATGTCTCCAGACATTGTTAAATGTCCCCAGGAGGCCAAAATTGCTTCTGGTTCAGACCCACTGTTTCAGGAAGTGGGAAAAATAAATTACAGTGGGAACAAAATTCATTAAAAAGATTTAAATATATTGCACATTTGAATAAATGTTTTTTATTTACGTTTCCCGTGAGATTGTAAGGGACTAGCAATCAGCCTTAACCTTTTGCTACAAAAGTAAATTTAAATAAATTTACTCATAAAAATTGGATTCATATTATCTTTAGCAAAAGTTATAATAATTGAGTACCTTACTGAGAACATAAAGCTTAAATTTGTTTTTGTGGAGGCCTTTATTGAGTCTTGTACTTTTGAAACACAGACGGAAAAATTTTGAATTTCAAAGTTACATTTGAACGCTTTTTTGAATCACTTGTCTTTAGATTAATAGAATTAAAAAATAATGAATTTGCAGATCTTTTTTTTTAAATCTGGTACAGATTTAGGGATATTTTAGACATGAACAGTAATGTTAATACATTAGTTGCAGTACAGTGCTTAATTCATATTCCCTTTACTCCACTATTGTCTAAATATACTTATCTAGAAGTAATTTCCACTAGAAGATAGTATAGTTTTAATTCAATAAATTACCTCAATTTTTTAATAATGCAAATAATATTTTAATGGAGCAAATAAATTTCATGTTGTATTAAAACAATCTGATATGTCTTAAAATAACTAAGTTATAAAATAAAATTATTTTACTTAAAGCCGAGATAATTCCAATTATACATTTCTTTGGTCTTTCAAGATAAGGTTTTCTCTATGTCGCTTTAGAGCCTGTCCTGGAACTGGCCAGGATCTGCCTGCTGCCACCTCCCAAATGCCGAGATTAAAGGTGTGTGCTACCACTGCCTGGCCATTTTATGTATTTCTAATAACAATTTTGTAAGAACAGAGTGCTTTCTTACTGATACATAGGGAGTGAAGGGTCTGCTCTACAGACGCTTGGCTAAGTGCTATGCACATTTTGACAACTGCTGCTGAGTACTTGGTGCGCTTCACATTGTGGTGCACTAAAGACACATTAAATGTTAGTGCTTATTATATAGGGCAAGAAACTAACACATACAGATATCATATCATTAAGTGCTGAAACTGAATTCCTGATTTGAGAACAATTTTGTTACAAAATTCAACAGAGGTACTTTAATGTCAGTCTTTAAGCAGTGGAATGCATGAGCAAATTTAAACAGTGTAACTTTCAATAATAATAATACAATCTTTGTGCTATAAAATTTTTTTCCATTGGGCTAAATTTTAAATTCAAAAATCATTTATTAACTATGAAAGTCATTGCCATGTGGTGGTGATAAATGCCTATAATCTAGCACTTGGGGGCAAAGTCAGGTGATCTCTTTAGTTTTAGGCTAGTGTGGTATACAGAGTGAGTTCAAGGACACACAAAACTACAAAGAGAAACCCTGTCTTGAAAGCTCTGCCCCCACCCCCTCACCCCCCCAAAAAAAAGAAACCAGTCATCCCTCTGCCCCCGTCCAGCAAATAGTGGTGTAGGCAGAAGCCTGGAATGGTGGAATGGTGGCACATGCCATGAATCCCTGGAGTAGGGAGGTGGAGGGTCTCTATATGTTCAAAGCTAGCCTGGTATGCATAGGAAATTCTAGGTCAGCTAAAAGATATACAGTTGGGAGCCAGTCCCAAAAGTTTTTTTTTTTTTTTTTTTCCCCCTGACAGGATGATAAATTACTAATGATGAATGTGATCAACTGTTAATCTAGCTTAGTGAGGTTAGGGGCTATTTGTCACTCTATCTCCACTGCCAGCACAGCACATGAAACACTGCCTTTTAAAAGTGGAGTTAACATAGTAGTAAGCACTGAATTTATTTCATGTGGGCAATAATATCCTGTGTAATTGTACACACCCTTTAAATACTTACAGTTAGGCTATATAATACAAATCATTTCATTGTAAAGTTTTATATCAAGTTGGAAAAGACTAGAGAGAGAGATTAAGTTATACTTTGAAGAAGAAAAAGTAGTCCAATATTTACAAAAGAGAAAGTAAATATGTATTTAAGGAATAAACCTAATAGAAGAAGCTTAAGTTTGTGACACAGTTGGAGGTGATAATGGTTGAGGAAATTGGGGGTGGATGGGCTTATTGAGGTGAGTGTTAAGGTGAAGAAATAAGGCATTCTGGACTTAGTTTTGATAATTTCCATTATTTCACAATTTCTTTAATAGATAAAAGAAAAGAATTGCCTCATTTAGCCAATAGTAACAGGACTGGCTTATGTTTGAATTTCTAAAGAACATTGCAGGTACTCAAATTTGTTGTTAGTATTGTTATTTGATTTTGTTTGTCTTAGCCAAGGCTCTCTTGGATGGAGCTCAAAATCCTCCTCTCTCAGATGCTTGAGTGCAGGAATGTGCCACCATATCCATCTTAATACTAGGATTCTAATTCATTATTTTGTATAAATAAACTTTTAGGTTATGAACAGTTTGGTAGTTGTGTACCCCTCCCCTCAACTTTTTTTTTTTTAATGTGTGCCAGTGTTTTGTCTGCATGTTTGTGTGTACTTATATGTATACATGCTGCATGCATGCCTGTGCCCACAAAAGCCAGAAGAGGGCAGTGGATGCCCTGGAACTACAGTTACAGACAGTTGTGAGCTGCCATGCTAGTGCTTAGAACTGAACTCAAATATTCTCTGTAAGAACAGTGAGTGTTCTTAACCACTGAGCCATCTCTCTAGCTCTGGTGCCTGATCTTTTGAAACACTGAGTATTAGTATTTAGAATTTTCAAAACTGGTCCTTTTCTTCTGAAATCTTTATCACATTATATGGATTCATGATTTAGGGTGCTAGATAGATGATCTGCTTAGGGAATCAAGTATCCACTTGCAACCATAATGCCAAGAAAGAAGCATGCACCTGTAATTCCAGTTCATCTTTGGCAGGGTGGGAGGAAAACCAGTAATCTCCAGAAAGTCTCAGGCCAGATAGCCTGGTGTACACAGCGGTGAAAAACTAGAGACCCACTTAAAGCAAGATGGAAGGTTATTCCCTGACCTTCACATGTGTGCCCATACCCAAACACACACAAACATGCATATTCACATTAAAAAGATTAAGAAGACAGGTGAGTTCATCTATCAAGTAAACATGCTTGTCATGCAAGTCTGGTAACCTATGTTTGATCCGGCACTCATGTATAAGTGTGTGCGAAGAAAACTGCACAAATTTGTCCTACCTCTTCACATATACATGGCATGATGCATCCTCACGTAAATATAATATGAAGTTGATGGTTTAGCACTGTTAGCAGGACCGTGTTTTGTCCTTTTCAAAACATACAGCTTCCTACTTTTAAAAACAGAAGCCTCAAATCATTATAATACTGACATATTATTTGTTTAAAAAAAACACTTAGAATCTGTGCTGAAATTCTGTAGTGATGATAAATGCTACAAGAGGAGATTGTGAAAAAGACACTTTGGTTAATAAAGTCATAGAGGCAAGTTCTTGAAATGAGCAGGCTAATCAGGAGTGAAGGCACACCCCCCTTCACTTTTAGTTTCTACCAAAATAAAAGATTGCCAGTGATCAAATAATTCAAAGATTTCTTTCTAAAGAGTTCATGTGTATCATTCCTGACATGAAGCAAAGGAGCTTATTTCAGCTTATAGTTCTTAGCAGCCTTAGCATTGTGGTGAAGTTAAGATGGGAACTTTGATAACTAGTTAGAGCAGAGAGAAATGAATTCATGCTTAATGCTTGTGTTTAGCTTGGTTTCTACACCTTACACACAGTTGAGGACTCCTTGTCTAGGAAATTGTGCTATTCAAAGTGAGCTGGGTCTTCCCACATTGCTTAAGACAGTCCCACCAACAAGCCCACAGGTGAAATAAATCCATTATTGAGACTTTGTTCCCATGTGGTCCTAGTTTATGGCAAGTTGGGCATAACAACGCCATCTCTCTCAGATACTTGTATGAATATTGATATGGAAGCCCTATGTCTTTTTTGTACTCATTATACATGTGTATTCTTAGACTAACCCATTGATGTTTGTGAGAATTAGGTTTAATTTTCCCTTTATATACTAAATACTAGCTTATAATTTTTGTTCTTGCAGGTGTTTTTAGATGGACTTTGTCATGAATGTCCCCCATTTTCCTAGCCTGTTTCTTTTTCTATCCTTAAGTTACTAGCAATTTCTTGGCTAACTCCCCCTTTCCCCCTTATCCACAGAAATTTCCATGCAGTATCGGCATGATGGAGCTTGTCCAACAACTAGTAAGTTGTCCAACTGGGTTAGTAATCTGGGCTTTCTGACTCTTAGTTCGGTGCCTTTTATAATATATCACCTTTGAAAGTCTAATTTTTTATTTATTTATTTTCCAAAGTACATTACATTTTTATTGTGTAGATCTTTTTCTCTTATGAAGATGCCTTTGCATACATCTTGTGTTTGGGATCTGTATTATATTCAAATATTGCAAACTTACTTGGTCTTGTACTATAGTACTTACATTGTAGAATTGTGACCTCTGCCCTTGGTGACATGTTATTTTCAGTATTTGGGTGCCATCAGTCATAATGTAAACATAATTTTTCAGTATTTGTACATCAGCATTAGGTAGCTTTATGTTATGTTGAAATTATGTTATCCTGAAGTTTAAGAAGTGAAAATAAATGTTTGATAGGGTTAGAAGATGTAATGAGATTTTGTTTTATAACTTGTTGATTGTGCTGTAAAGCTGATTATTACATCCTGTAAGACTCACTTTTAGCAAGATACTATGTAGATGAATAGTGAGATACTATGTAGATGTCTTTTTTAAAGTAATTCTCAAAAATACATTACACTAAAGAAAGTGTCTCGGCAATATGATTATAAATGAAATGTAACATATAGGGAGTTATGTTATGGGAAAATGAAAACAGCTTTCTGTTTTAATAATTCAAGCAGAATATACTGAGATTTTTGTAAAAAAGATTCAGCCTGTGCCTATGTATTTCTTTTATGTGTTTGAGAATGATCTTAACCTGACATCCTTTTTTCCTTACTTAAAAGCTTTCTCAGAGTTGCTGAATGCAATACACAATGGTAAGTTTCATTAGAATCTTTTCTGGAGGTTCATTTCTTACAAAAGTTGCCTTTTGTCAAGAAGCTTAGTTGAAAGTTAGGACCATCTATTAATGAGATGAAATACAGTGCTCTGGTGAGTTATTTAATTGTTTGGCACTTTAGTAAAGACTTTGTAGACTGCCTACAGGAGGAGGATAGATAGGTTAGTGCAGTTCGTCAGTCTGGCTTTTATTGTGTCTTCTGAGTTTCTGAAAGTCTTCTATGTTTGCAAATAGTCTACTTCTGAAATCTTTCTTACTAATGCATTAGCAATTAGTATATGCAGCAAGGATTTTTTGCTTTTAACCACAACGTGGAATATGATTTTTGGTTTATTCAGATCTTTAATTTTAATACTCTTATATTTCATGTAGTGAATTAAGTGGAAGATAGTATTTTAAATTGTATCTAATTGTGGATCATTTTCACAGTGGGGTTACATCTTCTGCTTTGGATTCTAAGTCAGCATATAAGGCAAATTCTACCACTTTTTACTTTAACATGTAATTACGACAGTCACTATTGTAGAGCATGTGAGGATTTCTTCAGTTTCCCCAAGAACTTTCTGTAATCCCTTTGTATCTAAAAAATTTTAAATTACATTTATTTATCTATTTGTTTGTTTTTGTGTGTGGATGTGTGGTTGTCCTGAAGAGTCCATTCTCTTCTTATCTTCTTATACTACAAGTTTCCTGGATTGAATCAGGTTGTCAGGTTGGGTGAGTGTTTTTACCTGCTGAGCTATCTTGCTGGCCCTGAAAATATCTCTTTTCAGTATGATGCCATCTTTATTGATTTTTCTTTTTCGGTTGTTAATTAATTATGCTAATTTGCTTGAGACTATGATTTCAAGCAAATTTCTAGTACATTTTCTTTAACTTTGAATTTGTTAATGTAACAGATTTGCATTATATATAGGTTATAATGTAGGTGTTTACAGAAGACAGTAAACAGGAGACAAGTGACTTAATGAGCAGACATAAGTGAGCCTCCTTGCAGTGAGGGTAGAGGTGGTCGATGTGGGAAATCCAGAAGTATTGTTTATGAATAAAAGCATTATTTACAGGAATTTGTTTTTGATGTACAGTGCTGGAGATTGAACCCAAGGCCTTGTACATGGTAGAGAAATGTTCTGCCATGGAATTGCATGAGCTCCTTGTTTAAATTTCACTTTCCTACACAGCCTGTACAGATTTAGGAAATGAACAACTGTAGATACTAAAAATAGTAATGATAGAATAAAGAATTGAAAGCTTTTCTTGAGAATAAGTTAAACATTTAAACATTTTTTTTTTTACAGGATTTTGGGAGGATGGGGGAGTGTGAAAGCTGAAGAACCTTAGCAGACTTTTCAGTTTATATGGTTGTATTTTTATATGTTCATTAATCGCTGGAATATTAACGATTTAAGCCAGGTATACTTAAGTAAAGTAGATATCACAGGGAGGAATATTGATGAACTGTCACAAAGACTTTTCATGCCATTGTGCTTTGAGCTGCATTAATTTGATAGGAAAACTGTTTTTGTACTCTGCAGGTAAATAAATGTCGTCAGGTTAATATAAATGTGAACTTTCTTTAAAATTTTGGATTTTAGCAGATTGAGGTTATGAGATAATTCTTATTTGTGTTTCCTCTGCCCTATATTTCAGAGTAAAGAAGTGAATGGACCTTTATTGTGGGGGGGGGATATAAAGGCAAATTAAGGATTTATTTCCATTAAATGATACATAGTGTAGACTTTTTTCTCTGTTAGAAATGTACTTTAAACCTTATAGATTTATTGTTTTGTTTCCTTCTTATTTAAGAGCGTGCGTGTGTGTGTGTACGTGTGTACACATGTATACATGATGGGGAGTGTACTGTATATGGAGATCAGAGGACAAATTTGTGGAGTTGCTTCCATCTATCAACCTTTTTAGATATAGATTTGGGTTATTAAATTTGTGCTTCAAATGCCTTTATCCACTGAGTTATATTATTGGCTCCCTGTGTGTGTGTGTCTGTGTCTGTCTGTCTTTGTGAATGTGCACAGATTGTAGGTATGTACACCTGTGTGTATTTGATTTTGATAGAAATTTTGAGGCTCCTTTTACTTCTGATAAGTATATACTAGGTCCTCTGTTGTGTATACCAGGAATACTATTTTTTTTTTTTTCTTCACCTGTATTTTACTCTTGGAGTTGAGTAATGTTCAGTTTTTCTCAATGTTATTTAGGCATTCCCTATAGTCCTTTCTCTTTAGCACGGAAGTGCAGTAGTCATTAAACAACACCATATGTCTCCTCTTTCCAGCTCTGGAAGATAGAATTGACAAACTCCACACATGTAGTACAGATGCTAACATTCATCATTACAATGAGTCTTAGCCATTATCCATAGAAGGTACCCTTTAGCAGGTTGAGGAAAATTGGTTACTGACTTGATCTCTTTATTTTAAACCACTCAGAATTCTTGTTTTCCTGTGTTAGTTTTGCTTGTATATTTTGTGATAATTTTATTTCAGCTGCACTAAGTACTTAGCATATAACTTAGCATATAGTATTTTCATATCCTTTTATTTTAATAAGTATTAGCATCCTATCACTCTTCCCATACAACCCCCTTGAGCTCCCCCCCCCCTTTTCTTTTTACTTACTTTAATTAGTCAGTCAGTCAATTTATTTTGAGACAGGGTCTCATGTAGTCTATTCAGCTAAGAATGATTTTCATACCATAATCTTGCTTGTTCTCTCCAAATCCTGGAATTGTAGTTGGTGGGGCTATGTATCTGGCCTCTGTTTTCGTTATCTTTAATATTCATTGTTTCCTTCTTTAGAGGGCGGTGTTATTTCAAGACATGGTTTCTTTGTGTAATAGCCCAAGCTGTAACTTGCTTTATAGACCAGGCTGGCCTTATACTCAGAGATCCACCTGCTTCTGACTCCCAGAGTGCTGGGATTAAAGGCGTGTACCACCTCCTCCTGTCTGCTTCCTTCTAAATGATGCCGTCTGCATATGTGTTGAGAGAAGGAAGTATTGTTATAAGGTGTATTAAATTATTTTTAGCTAACATCTTTTCAGACTGTTAGGGAGTGAACATGAGTGTTCTAATTTATAGAATGGAGTCAGTACCTAAAATCCTTAGTTTTCACATATGGAAAATGCATTATCAGTATAGACATCTGTAAAGTACAAAATCTTTCTCAAGCCCTTTTCATCTCCTCCCTCATTTGATAAATACACATTAAGTTCTTTCCATATAGAAGAGTTTTGGTAGTTGCTTTGGGAAAATGTATATTATAAATTGATCCTGCTTTTGGGGAATACACTCTAAACAAGAGGTAAATGTGTTTTTAAATAACATTCTCAAGAAATATAGTTAGTAATATAGGAGTAAGGAAATATGGGAGTAAAGGAAAATTACCTTTGAAGGAAAAAGATGTGCTGGGAATATAGCTTTTGACCTGTTTACTTAAGAGTGTATAGGAGTGTATACTTAAGAGTGCATCAGAGCCTGATTAGCACAAGTAGTTGTCCCACTGAAGTGTGGCTGTGTTTATTACTTTCCTAATGCTTTGGTAAAACACCATAGCCAAAAGCAGCTTACAACTCTCAAATCAAATTCTCTCATCCAGGAAAGTCAGTGCAGGCACTCAAGACAGGAAACTGGAGGCAGGAACTGATACAAAGACCATGAAGGAGTGCTCTTACTGGCTTGCTTCTCATGGCTTGTTTAGCCTATTTTCATAGCATCTAGGACTGTCAGCTTAGGGGTGGCTCAAATAAGGTGAGCTGTACCTTCCCACATTCAATCAAGAAAATGCACCATAGGTTTGCCCAAAGGTCAGTCCTTTAGGAACATTTTCTCAATTGAAGTTTTCTCTTCCCAGATGATGCTAACTTTAGTCAAGTTGACAAGCAGCCAGCACACAGACTGCAAAGGTGACAGTAATGACGGATATTTGATTCATAACTATAGTGAGATAGTCCTTCTGTGGCACTGACCACGCCCATTGGGGGGTGGAGCCATGGGCGGAAGTGACCTGTGGAAGGAGGTCGGAGGGGGCCAGGAAAGGCGCTCTCTTTCTGGCGTGACTCGGACAGGAGAGGATCGGGTTGAATTTCCTGGTCTTCATCTGTCTAGGTTGTAAGTTATTTCTCCCTGAATAAACATCTATTCGGCCTATTTGTTTATCCTGATCCTTATTTACCGCAATACATAACATTAAAAAAAATTGCCTTAGCTTTTTCATCAGTGAGCCCAAAGTAGTTGGTTTTTTGAGTTGGGAAAACATCTCATATACTTGTTAAATAGGAAGATTCATTTGATGATTGCATATAAGAATTGAAAGAAGTTAATACTGAGACAGAAACCAAATAGAATATTGTTATAATATAGCTAGATAGTATGGACCCAAAGAGGAATGTGAAAGTCAGCATAACCCCCCCCCCCCAAAAAAAAAATGAAAAAGCTTTTAGTTGTCAATGAACTGATTAGCAGTGTCTGGGGGAAGGAAGGTATTAATTTACAAGTGTTTATCCCTAAAGCAATAACACTTGGGCACTAAAGAATTGTGGTCAGTTCATGTAGGGGTAATGGTACAGAAATTCTTGGTTGTATTTGAAAAGCGCTGGTAGAGAGAACAAAGACTTTGGATCAATTTTATTTTACTTGCTTTGCATTTTTTGGGGGGGGGAAATCAGGGTTTCTCTATTGCTTTGGAGCTCTTCCCTCCCTCCCTCCCTCCCTTCATTCCTTCCTTCCTTCTTTCCTTCCTTCCTTCCTTCCTTCCTTCCTGAGAGTAACAAGCTTTAATGCCAGTAAAATCAATAGACATGTAGCATTCATGTAAAAAAAACAAAACAAAACAAAAAAACCCAAAAAACCCTTACCAAACTGTATTATATTTTTATTGTCATAAAATATACAACTAAAAGTAAATGAAAATATTAATCTAAAAAAAGTTTCAGTTCACTAGATCTTCCATTCCTTGTGTTCACATTTCACAGGAGGTATCCCCTTCATGCATCTTTTCCAGTTAAGTTTAATAATTTTCTATATTTAAAAACTTTTTTTAAAAAATCTTCTGCTTGCTAGTATTCCTTTTGATATAAGTTCTGCTCTTCCTATTTCTATAGGCAAGGCCCTTTCTTGTATCTTTTTTTAAGTCTTTTTTTTTTTTTTTGTTGTTTTGTTTTTCATTTTTAGTTACCAACCCCAGTTCCTTCTCCCTCCCCTCTTCCACTCCTCAGAGGGTGTAAGGCCTTACCTGGGGACTCATTGAAGTCTGGCATACTAAGTTGAGGTAGGACCAAACCCCTTCTTCCTGTATCAAGGCAGAGCAACATATCCCACTATAGGGGATGGACTCCAAAAAGCTAATTCATACATTTAGATAGGTCCTGATGCCACTGCCAGCGTTCCCTTTCCCCCCATCAAACCACGTAACTGTCACTCACATTCAGAGGGTCTACTTACGCAGGTTCCCCAGCTGTCAGTCATAGTCCATGAGCTCCCACTAGCTCGGATCAGCTGAGTCTGTGGTTTTCCCCATGATGCTTTTGACCCCCCTCCTCCCTCTCTTCATCTGAACTTCAGGAGCTCAGTCCAGTGCTTGCCTGTGGCTCACAGCATTTGCTTCCATCAGCTACTGGATATAGGTTCTATGATGCCAATTCGGGTAGTCATTAATCTGAAGGCTCATTCAGACACTGTCTCCACTATTGCTAGGAGTATTAGCTGGGGACATCCTTGTGGATTCCTGAGAATTTCTCTAGCACTGGATTTTTCCCTAAGCCAATCTTGGCTCCCTCTCTATCAGGATAATCTCTTTCATTGCTTTCCTATGCTGATATGTTATTTATGATTTAATAATGATTGCCTGAAGTATTAGAATGCAAAGCCAGACAAACTAGTTAGCTATAGAAGGTATGTGGTGGTGGTACACACCTTTAATCCCAAGACTCAGGAGATAGAGGTAGATGGATCTTTCTGTTAGTTCAAGGCCACACTGTGCTACAGAAAACCAGTCCTGTCTAAAAGAGAAACAGCTTACACGAAGAAGAGCTCTCAGCATTTAGGATATCTCATCATGCCTTTAGTCCCAGGATTTGAGAGGTATAATAGGAAGAAGCAAAGGGCCTCATGAAAGAATTTGTCTCCACCCATGTTGAGGAGAGGGCAGCAGTCTAGGATTGCAGTTTGAGGCTTGGTGGAGGGCTTTGTCATTTGTGGAGACAGGCTTGCCATTTCAGTCTGAGGTAGAGGTGAGAGCTAGTGGCTCTGGCTTCTTTGCTTCTCTGATCTTCAACTTGTAGCTTGAACCCCAATATCAGTCTCTGGCTTTTTATTTTTCGTGTTAAACTCCCCACCCCCTCCATACACTTCCCAACTTGGTTTTCTTGACTCCTCATGTTCCCTGATACCCTTTTACTCCTCCATTCCTAGGGCCTTCCATGTGTGTTTGTTCTTCTTAGTGTCCCACTTTTTGGTTGTGAGCCTAACCTTTGATGGCTGAGGCATCTCTCCAGCCCTATCGTCCCACTTTTTACCTAGCTTCTTTGGGGTGTTGGTTTTTGCTTCATACTTAATATCCATGTACGAGTGAGTATATTTTGTGTTTGTTTTTCTGAGTCTGGGTTACCTCACTCAGGATGCTTTTTTTTCTTAGTTCCATCCATTTGCCTGCAAATTTCAAGATGACCAGGGTAACATATAAAAGGAAGCATTTAATTGTTGGCCTGCTTATAGTTTCAGAGGGTGCATCCATGATTGACATGGGGTGGGGGTGAGGCAGGCAGTAGGCAGGCAGATGTGGCATTGGAACAGTAGCTAAGAGCTTATGTCTTGAGTCAAAACCAGGAGGCAGAAAGGGGTCAGGGGAGGGAGAAAAGGAGTGAGACACAGCCAGAAACACAGAGCGATGGATGTTGCTAGCTAAGTAGGAATGGTATGAGCTTTTAATACATAAAAAGCCTGCCCCCAGTGACACATCTCCAACAAGGCCACACCTCCTAATCCTATCCAAAGAGTTCCACCAACTGGAGGAACATGCATTCAAACATATGAGGTCTTGTTCAGACCACCATACTTTAAAAAAAAAAAAAAAAATCTGTATCATCTTTGACTAACATGGCTTAAATTATCAGAAATTTTAAAAAAGAGTCTTTTCTCCCCCCAGCCAGAATTCAGAATAGCTGCTGTTTTTTAATGTCCCTCAGACAGGGTTAGTGTCTGTGAAGCCAGAGCAATACATACCATTCTTGGGTAAAAACTCATCTCTCTTGTATTCTTGTATCTCTTGTCTGCAGTGCTTTTGTTCGGTAGTTAGTGTTTTTGGGCACTCCTAAATTGTCCTGTTTGGAGTTTCACACCTAAATCAGTTTAGGTAATTACTTCTGAATATTTTTTTGTACTTAATTATAAACTTTCATATCCAGTTTATTACTTTTCAAGATCCACTATTTACTTGTGTATCTGTGTTGATTCAAATCCTTATCTCTCTTGCATAGACTATTATAATAACATTTGTTTCATTACTATACCTAGAATTGGATAAGTGGGCAGACTGGAGCCAATATCAGAAATGAATGTAGAAAAGAACACATTTAATCACCTGATAAATTGTAACTATAACGAATGCCAAGTATTGTCTTACTTTTCTTCGAGGTAATCATCTTGGAAAAACAAAATTGGTATTGAACATGCTTGCTTAGCTAGTTTATATATCAGACAGGTAGGTCATGTTGGAAGATTATCATCATATTCACAACATTCTTTTTCTCTGTGTAGTGCAGTTTATTTCCTTGCATACTTTCAGATTAACATCTAGTTTTGTATTTGTATAACCTTGACTAAGCTACAGATTGTTTTCTGGTAGTCTGCTTTTCTAGATGATTCAGCTTTCTCAATATAGAAAATCAATTCAGCTTTGCTTCCTGGGTGATAATATTCACACCCTTCAGTCTTGGATACAATCTTTCCATAATATTTCTAATATTATACCTTAAAATATTCCATTTTATCTTACAGGTTTTTTTTTTTAACTTTTAAGATAGGCTCATAATGTTCATGTATCCTTTTATTCTAGGCGCCCCCCCCAACACATACATACATACATATACACACACGCACACTTTGTGACTATTTCATCAGGGATATTGGTCTGTAGTTTTCTTTCTTAGTTGTGTCTTTGTGAGGTTTGGGTACCAACGTTAATGTGGCCTCATAAAAAGAGTTTGGCAATGAACCTTCTGTTTCTATCTTGTGGAACAGTTTGAGGAGTAGTGGTATTAGTTCTTCCTTGAATGTCTGGTAGAATTCTGCGCTGAATCCATCTGGCCCTGGACTTTTTTTGGTTGGAAGGCTTTCGATGACTGCTTCTATTTCATTGCGGGTTATAGGTCTATTTAAGTTGTTTGTCTGTTCTTGATTTAATTTGGTAAGTGATAGTTATCCAGAAACTTGTCCATTTCCTTTGAATTTTCAATTTTTGTAGAATACAGATTTTCAAAGTATGACCTGAAAATTGTCTGGATTTCCTCTGTGTCTGTTGTTATGTTCCCCTTTTCGTTTCTGATTTTGTTAATTTGCATGTTCTCTCTGTGCTTTTTCATAATTTGGATAAAGGTTTGTCTATCTTGTTGATTTTTCTCAACCAACTCTTCGTTGCATTGATTTTTTTTTTTTTTTTTTTTTTTTTTTGTATTGTTTTCCTGGTTTCTATTTTGTTGACTTCAGCTCTCAAGTTGATTATTTCCTGGCATCTATTCCTACGGGGTGAGTTCGCTTCTCTCTGTTCTAAGGCTTTCAGTTGTGCTGTTAATTCTCTTATGTGACTATCCTCTGTTTTCTTCATATGGGCACTTAGTGCAATGAAGTTCCCTCATAGCACTGCTTTCAAGGTGTCCCATAAGTTTGGGTATGTTGTGTCCTCATTCTCGTTGAATTTAGAAAGTTCTTAATTTCTTTATTTCTTCTTTGACCCAGGAGTGGTGCAATTGCACGCTGTTCAGTTTCCATGAGTTTGCAGGTTTTCTGCTATTTGTGTTGTTGAATTCCAATTTTAAAGCATGGTGGTCCGATAAGATACAGGGCACTATTCCAATTCTCTTGTACCTGTTGAGGTTTGTTATGTCACCTAGTATGTGGTCGATTTTAGAGAAGGTTCCATGTGGAGCAGAGAAGAAGGTATATTCTTTTGTCTTTGGATGGAATGTTCTATAGATGTCTGTTAACCCCAGTTGAGACATAACTTCTGTTAATTCTTTTGTTTCTTTGTTGAGTTTCTGATTTGTGGTCCTGTCTAGTGTTGAGAGTGGTGTATTGAAGTCTCCCACTATAAGTGTGTGAGGTTTTATATGAGCTTTGAGTTTTAGTAGTGTTTCTTTTACAAATGTGGGTGCCTTTGTATTAGGGGCATAGATGTTCAGAACTGAGACTTTGTGTTGATGGATTTCTCCTGCGATGACTATGAAATGACTGTCTTCATCTCTTTTGACTAATTTTGGTTTGAAGTCTAACTTGTTAGATATTAGGATAGCTACGCCTGCTTGCTTCTTATTTCCATTTTTTTGGAAAATCTTTTCCCAACCCTTTACCCTAAGGTAATGTCTATCTTTGAAGCTTAGATGTGTTTCTTGTATGCAGCAGAAGGATGGATTCTGTCTTTGTATCCATTCTGTTAGCCTGTGTCTTTTTATAATGTTGAGGGTGAGTAAGGACCATTGATTGTTGATGCTTGTTTGATTTAGGTTTGTTGTTGGCAGTAATATTGTGAATATATTAGTTCTGCTTCACCCTTGGTTTCTGGTGTAGTTGGATTATCTGTTGCCTACATTTTTGTGGGCGTAGTTACCTTCCTTGGGTTGGAGTTTTCCTTCCAATACTTTCTGTAGGGCTGGATTTGTAGATACGTATTTGGAAAATCTGGTTTTGTCATTAAATATCTTGTTCTCTCCATCTATAGTGATTGAGAGTTTTGCTGGATATAGTAGCCTACGCTGGCATCCGTGTTCTCTTAATACTTGTAGAACATCTATCCAGGACCTTCTGGCCTTGAGGGTTTCCATGGAGAAGACAGGTGTAATTTTGATAGGTCTGCCTTTATATGTTACCTGTCCCTTTTGCTTTGCTGCTCTTAATATTCTTTCTTTATTCTGTATGCTAGGTGTTTTGATTATTATATGTCGAGGGGTCTTTTTTCTTTGGTCCAGCCTATTTGGGGTTCGGTATGCTTCTTGTACTTTCATAGGCATGTCCTTCTTCAGATTTGGAAAGTTTTCCTCGATGATTTTGTTGAATATGTTTTCGGCACCTTTGAGCTGGGCTTCCTCACCTTCCTCTATGCCTATTATTCTTAGGTTTGGCCTTTTCATGGTGTTCCACATGTCCTGGATGTTTTGTGTTAAGGATTTGTTGGATTTATGATTTTCTTTGGTCGATGAATCTATTTCTTCTAGTTTATCTTCTGCGCCTGAGATGCTCTCTTCCATCTCTTGAATTCTGTTGGTTATGCTTGTGTCCGTAGTTGCCGATTTTTTTTTTTGCCCAGCTTTTTTATTTCCAGCATTCCTTCAGTTTGTGTTGCCTTTATTTTCCCTATTTCAGTTTTCAAGCCTTGAACTGTTTCCTTCACCTGCTTAATTGTTTTTTCTTGGCTTTCTGTACTTTCCTTAAGGAATTTGTTCATTTCTTCCACTTTTTTCTTTGTTTTTTCCTCCATTTCTTTAAGGGATTTTCTCACATCTTTGAGGGCCTCTATCATTTTTATGATGGTAATTTTTAAATCGTTCCCTTCTGCTTCCTCTGCTTTGTTGTTGTGTTCCATTCTAGTTGGTGTAGATCCCCTAGATTCTGGTGGTGTCATGCTTGTCTTTTTGTTGTTAGGTGTTATCTTGTATTGCCTTTTTCCCATAGCTTCTTCCAGTAGGTGTTGGTGGGGTCTCCCCCTCTCTCTATGGTACTTCCCCGATGAGCTTATGTGAGTCTGAGATTAAATATCTGTAGCTCTGTGTGGTCCAAGCTCTCTAGGAGGTTTCTCCACAGACAGGGATCCAGGAATGGGGTCAAGGATGAAGATCCAGTAGAAGATGCCAGCAGGTACTCACAGTGGTCCCGCAGAGATAGGCGGATCTCTGGGAGGGGCCCAGGACTCCAGCAGAGCACTGGAGGTGGGGGTCAGAGACCAAGCAGGTGGAAATTACGGGTGGTCCTGCGTGGATAGTCAGGTCTCCTTTGTTCAGAGTTGCTCAGAGAAGTCTCCGATGTAGGGTGGACTGTTGGCTCCACCCTTTGTCCCAGTGCTCAACCAGAGTGGCAGGACCGTGGGTAGGGTAGGGGGGTAGGCTGTAGGTGGGGATGGGTGGGGGTGCATCAGAGCTCCAAAGTGTGCTCTCCAGATGGGGACTGAAGACAGGAACAGGAGGATCAGGGGCCAACCCAGGGAGTTCGGGCGGGGGAGGGGGGAAAAGAGGTTGTTGGGGACAGGCAGCCCTGATTGGGCCCAGACTCACCTCTGGCCAATAGCTGGCGGAAGAGGGCGAGGGCTGGGCTGGAACTTGAGAAGGTTTTGCAGGATAGTTGGATGTCACTGGAAACTGGAACTCTCCAGCTGAGGCCTCTTTCTTTGGCAGAGGCCTGGATTTGGGGGTCAAGGATCTTGCCCCTGTCTTAGTCACTTTGAAGAACACAAGTATATTAGTCTGGGTTCCCTAGTCAAACAGAACTGATAGGAGTATTATACAAAACTGGGATTTATTAATTTGTCTTACAAGTTATGGTCTGACTCTGCCAAAGATGGGTGTCTCACTTGGTCTTTAGTATACACCAGAATCCCAGAGAAGTGAGAGTGAGGAGAAATAGGCAAAGCAAACACTTCCTTTTCCCATGTCCTTTACATAGGCTGCCACCAGAGATTGTGGCCCATATTTAATGTGGGTCTTGACACCTCAAAAGACCTGGATTTAGGGTGGGTCTTCCCACCTCAAGAGGTTTAATTAAGAAAAAATTCCTCATAGGTTTGGTGTTCCCAGTCACTTGGGTTTTAGTTAATTCCAGATGTAGTCAAGTTGACAACCAAGAATCGCAATCTAAATGCACCCCTTATTTTGGGGCTCCCCCTATTGTTAGATTCAAGTTGTTTTCTTTTTAAGGAGAAATAATAGAAACAGTCTTTTCATTGCATAGTATTAGATGAAATAAAGTCAGCTTTTTTCTAATGTAAAGATTTTCTTTTTCTCATTATGATGAGTAATTTGTAGAATAAGGCATGAGATGATGTAAAAAGCCATTCCTTATTTTTCTTCCAGGTCTGGTTGGCATTCATGTTTTACTGTAATTCTTTGCCGTGACTCATTTCACAGACTTTGTGTGTTGCCTTTGTCCTCATTCTGTGTCCCTGTGATTGGAATGCTTGTTCTCTTCCCTGAGCCCCTCCCTCCAGTATGTTTGCATCCCCTGATGCTTTATGGGGGCATCATCCATTACTGCTGCCATTACAGATAAACACACATTTAGCAGCTTAAAGAATTTATTAGCTTTTGTTTCTTTTCTACTTTATTCATATGAAAGAAGTTCTAGTTCAAATCATTGGTTTTGTTTTTGTTTTTTTCTGTTTCTACATGGCCACGATTAAAGTGTTTACTAGTTTATTGGGGATTCTAGAAAGAAAGCTACTTGTAGGCTCATCCTGGTTCCTTTCTACAGTCACATGACTGAAGTTAGGATTTCTCCACTGTTTTCACCTAGAGCACCAGCATGACTGACAGAGGCTTTTTAACTGGTTTTGCATCTCTGTGTTTTAAAGCTATGAAAGGTAAATTGAATTCCCAGATTTTCTCTAACTTTCCTTTCTGAAGAATATCTGTTACTGTCATTGTGATGAAGCACCATGGCCAAAACCAAGATGGGCGGGAAAGAAAAGGGGTTATTTGGCTTAGACTTTAAATCATTGTCCATTACTGAAGGAAGTCAGGACAGGAACTCAAACAGGGCCTGTAGGAACGTGGAGGCCTGAGGTGATAGAGGCCACGGAGGGATGCTGCTTACTGGTTTGCTCCCCATCTTTTGTTAAGACTATTTTCTTTCAGAAACCATGACTACTAGCCCAGGAAGGGAACCACCCACAATGGGCTGGGTCTTTCCCTATCAATCACTATTTAAGAACATTCCCTACATGTTCCCTCCTTTAAGGTAACAGTCCCCTTCCCCCCTCCTTTTTTTTTTAAGTTGACATAAAACTGTCCAGCATACCCTTGTATTTTTTCTTTTTAACCACATTTCCTGACTCTTCTGCCATCCCAGTGTTAACAGGTTCATGTAATTTTATTAGGTCCTATTTTGTTCAGTCTTCAAAGTGTTTTCACAGTAGTTTAACCAAAAGATTAAAAAAGCTGGGTTACAGGGGGATCCTTTAGAATTTGTCTTCCTATTCCATACCTAAACTTTAATGCAAAAAAAAAAAAAAAAAAAAAAAAGTCAACTCCAGAAGTTGGTCTTTTCTTTATCTTTCCCCCCCCCCAACACATTTTTATTTTGTTGTAGGGTGTTACTAAGTTTCCCAGGCTGACCTTAAGCTTGCTGTATAGCCTAGACTGACTGAATTTCTGGTGCCTTAGTCTCTTAAGTAACTGGAATAACAGACTACCAGGCTAAGGCCTTCAAGGTTTTTCTGGTTTTTTTTTTTTTTTTTTTTTTTTTTTTTGAGATAGGGTTTTATGTAGCATGAGTGGCTGAGGATAATGACCTGGTACTTTATCATCCTGCCTCCACCTTCCAAGTCTTGGCATTATATGTGTATACCACTATACCCAGCTGTTGTAGGTTGTCATTCATAATAAGTATTAGATGAGCTTTGTTTGCCCTTTCTATCTTCTGTGGTTCTTGGAGGGCAGATGGATTTCAATGTCTCTGTATCCATGTCATCTTAGGGTTTGTTTCCTTACATTTTCTAATCTTGGATTGTGAATTCATTGTATCTAGGGTTTATATTGTAACCCTTCATAAAGGATTTGTGCATATCCTTGTCAGTTCAGACCCCAAACCTATTTGACAATAAGGCTGTGCTTTAGGGTAGACTTTTTACCAACTTTTCATATTATAAAACAAATTAGGCAGGATTCTCTCACCCCCACAATAAGCTTTCTTGTCAAACTATCTTTGGATTACCAGCCTCAAATAATGACACAGTGACTTATTAATAGTGAAAGCTTGGTCTTCAGCTGGTATAACTCAAATTAACTTGCTTCTACTAATCTATGTTCTGCCATATGGTTATCTTTCCTTAACAAGGCACGTCCGACCTGCTTCAAGTCTGCTGGCAAAATCCCTGCTCCTAGATTCCTCTTCAGTTTCTTCCTCATGAAGTCCATTCAGCTCTTTTTTAAACCAATCAGAAGGCTCCTTAGGCAGAAGCACATCTTTCTATGCATCTCTGTGTATCCCTCCCTGGCTGTCCTGGAACTCCCTCTGTAGATCAGAGATTCACCTCCCTATGTTCACTGGGACATTAGAAACATAAACCTAGATCTACTCACATTATCATGGGGGAGGTATGGCCCAAGAAATGTTCTAATCTAGGGAACTCAGGGTCTAAGAAGTTACATCAAAGAAATCTTTATATATGTGGATGTACAGCCCTTGATTTTCACCTGTATTGTCAACTTTAAACTCCTTACAAAACCTGCAGTATATGCCAGAGTCCTGCAGTCTTTCACTAAACCACTTTCTTCTCATTTACACATGACTTAAAGATCTACTAATTAAAAAAAAAAAAAATCTCATTTGTCTGAAGTATCTATCATTATTGTCATCATCGACCTGCCTCTGCCTCCCGACTGCTAGGATTGACAATGTACTCTACCACTGCCCAGCTTGTTTAGGTTTATTTTATTCCTGGTCTGCATGGGTGTCTTTTTCTTTTTTTGTGAGCATGGCTTTCCTTTTTAAAAATTTTAAAAATTAATTTTTTTTCAGTTATGTGTATGAGTGTGTGTCTGTGTGTCTGTGTTGGTTGGGGGGTTATGTCCATGTGAGTGCAGGTTCCTGAGAAGCCAGTTATCAGATTCTCTGGAACCGGAGTTTCAGGCGATGTGAGCTTCCTAATGTGGATGCTGACAATTAAATTCCAGTCCTCTAAAAGCAGTTTGTGCTCTTAACACGTGTGCCATCTTTTCAGCTCCTTGTGTATTCATTTTTAGGTAACTTTAATTAGGAGGGCTTATTAGTTATGTAGTTTACCTTATTTCTAGAGATAGAAATTCTTTCACTTATGTTTTTTTTTATTTTTAAAATACACCATTCTGGCTTCTGGAGTTGCCTCCTTACTTAAGATAACTTTCATGTTGTCAAGTCAGTGAATATTTGCTATTCTTTATCTTATACTAGCTCTTAGCAAATTTGTTTTTGGTAAAGAATTGTTGTTGGAAACTGGTTTTCTTTTTTTAGACATTCAGTTTACCTTGGCTGCACTCTTGACTTCTGGTGTCTTCTCTTTGTTCTAGATCAGTGCTTGCTTAAATTCCATGAGCCTCTCTCTGTTTCCCCTTTTATCCCCACTGAATAAAATATTACTTAATGATGTACTTCTACTCTTTACTTTTGGGTCTTTGTCCACACTGCAACCATAGTGGTTTTGTCAACTCCTCATCAAGCCACTTGTGTTTTTTTTTTTTTTTTTTTTTTTAATTATGTGTTCAATGTTGGTAACCATTGGGATGAAATTAAGAGGTGTTTTTCTGCAGTTCCATCTTAACGATGATGTCTATCTTGTTTTCTCTAGTTTATTTGTTTGCTATGAATGATGGTCTGAAAATAATCAACAGATAATCCCAGGACAATCTTCTGAGTAGCATGCATAATGAAATGTCCTGACATTTTTCTTTATCCTACCTGGGTGAGAACTGTCCCTCAGGCTAGTAAAACCATGCTGTATATGTTAATGCCTGTGTAGTAGTCTGTTGATAGACGTTTCTGTCCTGTAATGTGTTTCCAAGTAACCACACAGAGGCTTAATGCTAATTATAAATGCCTGGCCAGTAACTCAGGTCAGGGAGTTTATTGTTTAAAAGAGTAACTACTTCTGTGAACCTTTGCTGTCTTCCCACTGATAATAGCACATTGTAAGTGCCCCTCTCTTATTTACAGGCTC
Organism: Phodopus roborovskii; assembly: GCF_943737965.1. NCBI lineage: Eukaryota > Metazoa > Chordata > Mammalia > Rodentia > Cricetidae > Phodopus > Phodopus roborovskii. The sequence goes on along the minus strand of NW_026126602.1, from coordinate 9,335,448 downwards.
CTATGAGAGTTCCTCTCCAGTCTTTTCTTCCCTGTCTGGCTAACACCTATCAAACTTTTTAGATCTTGGTTTATGGTATTATATCTCTTCAAAGAGATCTTATCGACTGTTTTTTATTTTTTATTCTTTGGTGTTTGAGAATGTGTCTAATGTTGCTTAGGCTGGCCTTGACCCTGAAAATGTTCTTGAATTTCTGATCATCCTGTTTGTAGTTCCGAAGTTCTTAGATTACAAGCACGTGCCATATGGTTTTCTATGGTGCTGGGAATTTAAACATAGGGCTTTGTGCATCTAAGAAAGTATTACCAGCTGAGATGCATCTTTAGCCTTCTAGTTCTTTTGCTTATATTAAAGTGCCTTTTCCTTGCCAATCCTAATTTATGTTGGAATGCTTTTCATATCTTTTTTTGTAAGCTTGTCTTTGTTACTGAACTGTACATTCCTGATGAGCACTCTTGTTTTTCTTGTTTGCAGTGTTTTTCTTTTTTGTTTGGTTTGGTTTTTAGAGACAGGGTTTCTCTGAAGCTTTGGAGCCCATCCTGTAACTGGCTCTGTAGATTAGGCTGGCTTGGATCCACCTATCTTTGCCTCCCCAGTGATGGGATTAAAGGCGTGTGCCACTGCCCAGCTCTTGTTTTCAGTTTTATTTCTGCTCCAAACTCATTACCTGTTTCTTGGTAGTTACTAAATACTTGTTTTGTCAACTGGATGAAGGGACAGAAGGGTGAATAAATGAATGTGGATCAATATATCACTGCCATCCACTGTATCTTTCTGCATCATCATTTCTGTTCTCTGTCCTGAACTTCAGAGTATTTCCCTAGAGATTGTATGTTGTAGGATTTAGTTCCATTGAACTCAATGAATGTCATATTGACTTGGTTTAAAAACTGTAAAACTTGTAAAAGATGTGTGTATTTTTCTTGCATGTAATATATGTACATTTATCACGTAGATGCCTGGTGCCTGTAGACGTTAGAAGAGGGCATCAGATAGACTATCTGGAACTGGAGTTATGGATGGTTGTGAGCCATTATGTGGGTGCTGCCAAGGTCCTTCACTCAAACAGCAAGTACTCTTAACTTCTGAGCCATCTCTCCAGCCCCTAATTTTTAAATAAAAATATTAATACAAATTATTATTATTATTATTATTATTATTATTATTATTATTATTATTATTAAGAAAACAGACACAGGAGAATTTAAGAGGTCTTACTAAGTTCTCATGCCAAGGTGTTGAGTGAAGTTCAGAGTCTTCCTTGAACTTCTGTGCCATGAAAGGAACATTTTGATTTGCAGTATTTTATAACAAAAACCCAAGTGTCACAAACAGCCCCAAAGCATGATTAGTAGATTGCACTCAAGCTGGATAATTCATATGGTATCAAAATAGTTGGACTTTTTTTTAAGATTGAAGATTCTCATTCACCACAATGTTGCTTCTCAATATTATACTTTGTGAATTTTGCTGCATATGGTGATGATAATTTTGGCTTTCATAGTGTTGTAGAGGCATTAGTGGTTGAGAAAATTATAATGCTACTTAGAAATTTTAAATTAGCACTTAAAGAACTAAAATGGTTGTAACTACCATTTATTGAAATTTATTGTGTAGTAGATGTTGCTAAAGTCTTCATATTGAAGTAGCTACCTTTTTTTGTGGATAATAATATGGCAACATCAGTACTCAATTTTATCTCAGCCAAGTTTGTACTTAAAGCAATTGTACTATTTTGACTTCAGCATGGCCCTCCCTAGCTTTTAACTTTAAAAGTTGGATTTGATGTGTATGATATGCTTTTCATCTTCAGAACTTGTAAGCAGTTAGTGCTGGGACTGCTGGTAAAGTGTATGCTGAATCTGAGTCAGATCCTTGGTACTCTAGTAAAGAGCCAAACATGATGGCAGACACCTGTAATCCACTGCTGAGGAAGCTGAGACAGGATTCTAGGAGATAGCTGACAGTTATCTTGCTGTTTCCGTGAGCTCTAGGCTCAGTGAGATAGTCTGCCTCAAAAGGTGGGAGGGCAGTATAAAAAATGCCTCAATGGTGGAGGCAGGCTTGGATTACACACAGAGTTAGTTCGAGGATAACCAGGACTACACAAAGAAATCCTGTCTCAAAACCAAAACAAAGAAAAGGAAAGCATCCAGTATTGACTTCTGTTCTCCACTCACCTATTTACAAAGCACTAATACTCAAACTCATGGGAATACCATATATACAAAAGTCTATGTAGTTATTCATCATTTTATGATTTTAGTATACCTTGGAGAGACTAGTGCAAACTTCATTAACTCATCTAAACCTTTCTTTAGATTTCTGCATACTGGTTTTCTCTTTTCCTCATCATCAGCCTTCCTCCATTTTTGGAGGCATAATTTCACTCTGCAGTTTAGACTGGCCTTGAATTTGCAGTCATTCAATCTGCTTCCTGAGTCTAGGACTATAGATGTCTACCACCAGTCTTACCTCTACTAGAAGACTATTAAGGCAAAATTCTTTTTACTGTTTTATATATCTTGAAGCTAATAATTGTTGAATAAACTTTTGGAATTATCAACTTTCAGAAGTCCCTTTTGAACTAGAACAATATCCCTGCCATCAAGAGCACTTACTACTCTTCAGAGGACCCATTTTAAGTGTCTAGCACTCCTATGACAGCTTACACAGCTTACAGCTATGTGGAACTCAGGTTCCAGAGACTCAATTGGCCTCCTGCACATGTGTGGTCCACATGCATACACTCAAGCGCACACATATACACATCTTTTTCTCAGCCATGTGCCTATCTTTGGTTAATAATTATTTTAATAGAAGTGTTGTTTCTTACTATTTTAAATATGTATTATGTACACAGTGTTCTGCCTGCCTGTATCCCTACGGCCAGAAGAGGGCACCAGATATCATTCATTATAGATGATTGTGAGCCGCTATGTGAGTGCTGGGAATTAAACTCAGGAACTCTGGAAGAGCAGCTCTTAACTGTAGTTGGTTTTTTGTTTGTTAACTTTTTACTCTTATGCTCTTTTGGGGTCCCACCACCCAGCTCCTAATAAACACACATGGAGGCTTGTTCTGTTTTATGAACATCGATAACTTGGCTTATTTCTAGCCAGTTTTTCTTAAACTATTCCATCTATCTTTTGCCTCTGGGCCTTTTCCATTCTCTATTTCTGTATACCTTTCTTTCCTTCTTACTCCATGGCTTCCTGTGGCTTACTTCTCCTTCTCTCACTCCTTGATCTTTTCTTCCCTGAGTTTTCCTCCTATTTATATTCTCTCTGCTCACCAACTCCCTTTTGTTTTTTTCCCCCCATCCTGTCTTGCTGTTGGCAATTTGGCTCTTTATTAGACCAATCAGGTGTTTTAGGCACATTAACACAGCTTCAAAGAATTAAAACAAATGCAACATAAAGGAATGCATAGACATATGTAACACTTCTTAAAATAGTATTCGGCAACATCTTAGCCACTGAGCCAGCTCTCCAGCCCCAGAAGAGCTGTTTCTTTTCTGTCCTCCATAACTCTTTTTCAGAGATGGAGAGAGAGAGAGAGAGAGATCTGCCTGCCTCTTCCTCCACCTCCCAAAGTGCTGGAACCACTACCTGGCTTAGATCATCTGTTTTTAAATAGAATCTAAAAATTCACTTTTTTTGAATGAAATTTGTGCTCTTCTGTATGTTCATTGCTTGGAGCCATTGCACAGGGCAATAGCTTCTTATGTTCACAAGATCACATATGGTCACTGTGCTTATGACACTGAGTTTTGTCTCCATGGTGGTTTTAAAAAGTGTGCTTTATAGTGTGTGTGCATGAATACATACATACATGCATGTGACTTATTAACAGCACACATGTGGAGTTCAGAGCACAACTTTGTGCATTCAGTTTTTTCATTCTACTTTTATGGGTTTTGAAGATCTAAATCAAGTTAGGCTATTATAATAAGCACATACTTTCCTGCCACTGATGGGCTGGAGTGGCCCTGGGGCTTCATGCTCATCCCAGTGTGTTCTAGATTATGCAGGTATTTTATGGCCACAGAAACCTCCAAGACTGTGTCATTGATGATTAGGTTAGTTACCCTTTTGAGTGTACTCATCCCACCCCATCTCTAGACAGTCTCTGGTACTTTTCATAGGTTATTGTAATTCTCTTTTCTGCCAGGCTTCTTGAAGGCAGAGACTATGTATCTTGAGTAATTCCACCTAAGGCTTACAAAAATGTACAGTGAGTTGTCAGGTATTTGCATTTTTTTCTGTATATACTGCGGAGACAAAATTATTTAGAAGAAAGTTATAGAAAATAGGAAGGGCATAAATTATTATTTTTTTTTAAGAATCACAAAACCCCATTGATAAGCTGATACAATTTACTAATTATTATTGCCTTCTAGAGGTATAGTTTCTGAGGGGTCGGGGAGAGATTGTCTCTGTGTGAGATTCATAATATATGTGTATATACATGCAGGGTCTAGAAGCTGATAGCATCTCTCTCTATCACAGACTTTAATTTTTGAGAAAATTTCTTTCTGAACCTGGTACTTACTTGACAATCTGACTAAACTGGCTGTCCTCCTGTCTCTACCTCAGGATTTCTGGTGTGCATGTCCCCCACCCCAACCTGGCCCTCATGCTCAGGACATGATGTGTACATAGCAACCACTGTACCAACTGAGCCATCCCAGCCTCTTAGGCAGTTTCAACTACAGCCTCCTTAATTCCTTCCTGCTTTCCTTTTTAAATGCCAGGTTTTCCTGGTCTGTTCTTCCCTTCCTCTCTTCTTTCTTTCCCTCCATTTCTCAACTTCTTCCTCTCAGGTTTGTAACAGTTTTGTAGTTTCCATTTTTCTTGATGCTCTGGACCCAGGTAATTGGTTGTCCAAGAGATTGTACCATGCATTAAAAGATGTTAGTAGCATCCTTGGCCTCTTGGTATACTCCAGTAGCATTCCCAAATTCTTTACAATCTGGGACATTGACAAAAATGTTTCCTGGAATTAGTCAAGTGTTTCTATGGGGCAGTCATTCCTAGTTGAGGAAAAGCTCCTCCCCCCAACCCCATGACTCCCACTGTGTGTGTGCGTGTGTGTGTGTGTGTGTGTGTGTGTGTGTGTGTGTGTGCGCGCGCGCATGCAAGCATGTGCACACACACACGCACAGGTGAGTTCACCTGTGCACATACATAGAGACTGGAGGTGTGTGTTCTGCTTCTCCTGGTACTGGAATTAGAGTTAACATGTTCTTGTGCCTAGCTTTCTGCATGTGGGTACTAGTAACCTGACCTTACCTCATGCTCATGCCTTAAGGGCTTTAACCATTGAGCCTTTCCTCAGCATAAATCAGGCAGATGATGGGACAGTTTTTCCTCAGTAACTGCTAGCTTCTGCTGAGGTTTTCTTCTCTCCTGCTTTTCTTCCTAGCTCTTCTACAGTGAATAATAACATCTACTTCCTCATTTCCTTCTTTGTTGGCTTTACCCAATGGAATGATGAAAAAATATTTTCATCAAGTGTGCTGTCATTTTCTTGTTTCCCATGTTTCTAGAATTGAAAGGCGGTTACTGCCTCATCTTCCATCTCATGGTGTTTTAATTCTTCTTTCCTTGGCCTTATTCACTTACTTTGGCCTTATTCACTTAGTGCAGCCATTCAAAAACTCCTGTGTGCCCTATTCCTGTTTATTTCTAGATGCCACCTCTGTTCTTACAGCTGTGATGCATGGAGGCCACCAGCATTTTTAATATTGGAATCAAATCAAGTCCTGTTCTATCTTATTTGTACATCGTAGCCTTTCTAGAACAAGCTTTCTTCCCATTTCATAACTTGTCAGTTACAATTTCTAGGGTTTTAGGCATTTTGAAAACTTGCCAAGTGATTTAAAAAGAGCTCTCACCTGCTTCATTCTCCTGTTTGGAATCCTTTTATTGCTTAGAAATACCTACAGTGCTTAACTTGCTAAGTGAAAGGCAACTTAGGTTCTTTTAGGCAAGTATTTATGAAAAGTTAGTGTTAGCTTATTTTAGTACAGTATTTAATTACTAATTAAATTTATTGATAGGGGAGGGATGAAGGAGAGAAGTCTTGCCTGGCCAATTTGACTGATAAATTATGAGATATTTAAATAAAATTTCTTTGGTTGCAGGTATTTATAACAACAATGATGTAGCTGTAACATTTCCAAATGTGGTATCTGGCTCCGGATCTAGTACTCCTGTCTCTAGCTCTCACATACCTCAGCAGTCATCTGGGCATTTGCAACAGGTGGGAGCCCTCTCCCCCTCAGCTTCATCATCTGTAACCTCTGCAGCCACTACGACTCAGGTATGTTATAGCTGAGAGCCAGCTTTAGCAAGCAGTGTGAAACATTGTCTCCAACAAAAATGAGAAAAGGTAGAAAAAAGTATGGGTTGATTTGGCACGTTTGTGGGCTTTTCGTTTGTCTTTTAAAAAATCATTTAAAGCTGTACAAACCTTTTGTCTACATTATTTTAATTAACCTAGGAGAGAATATTGAAGAATAAATGACTCCAGTCTGACAAGATGGCTGGGCGATAAAGAGTGTGTCCTCTTCTTGTAGGGAGAGTTCAGTTTCCAGCACCCAAACCTGGTCAGCTCCAGGGATTCTTAATTCCTTTGGTCTCCATTGGTACCTACACTTATTTGCACACATCCACCCACATACACGTAATTAAAAACATAATAATGAAAATAAACCTTTAAAAATTCCCAAATGTAAAATGACCCACCTAATATGTTCCTTTCATAAACATAAAAATGAATGATCCCTTCATATACTGCAAGCTTTTCTTTTTTTCCTGGTAGGTGATAAATGTTCATAAATATGCTTTCTTTGTCTCTCCTTTCTGCCACACTCAGACCTATAGCTTGATATTGCAGCCTGTTCTATAGGATTTTTACTTTATTTCACAATCTTTAAATCCAGGCAAGTGCTTTACACAGAGCTATATCTTACCCAGCTTTCCATCCTTTTTTTTTTTTTTTTTTTTTTTTTTTTTGAGACAGGGCTTCTCTGTTTAGCCCTGAACTAGACTCTCTGTAGATCAGGCTGTCCTAATACAGAGATCCACCTGCCTTTGCCTCTGAATGCTGGGATTAAAGGCATGCAGCACCACACCTGGCTGGCTTTAGCCCTCAATTAAAAAAAAAAAAAAAAACTTATTTTGAAGTGGGGTCTCAACTAAGTTGGATAGGTTGGCTTTGAACTCATTTTTTTGGGCTAAGCAGGCCTTGAACATGTGGTCTTCCCATCTGAGACTGCTGAGTAACTGAGTAACTGACACTGGTTAGCTCCACTAGGTCTGGCAATAAGAGTGTTGTAAAAAACAAGATACAGATTTAAGAAAGACCATAGTCTTATATCTTATTAATAAGAAAAATAATTAAATGTTTTGAAAAGCCATGTGAATGGACACTTCCAAAGGTAATAGTTTGAGAGTCCTAAACTGTAGTGCCCACGCTACAATCTGTTTCACTAATCGGGAGAAGGCCTAGAGGTTTAAATAAAAGGCAAGACAGCTGGTCACTTGTGCAACAGGAATGCTGGAATGCCGAATGCTGTTTATTGAGCAGTAGGAGTGGGCTTATATACTGACTCACTGCACAGTGGAAAACAATCAAGGGTCAAGTGTGCAAGTTGCCGGGCTTAGTTCCTCCCCAGCAGATGTGTGTTAGCAAATCAGGAAGAGTACCAAGAACTACTTTAGTGCAAGATGTTCCAGCCCACAGCTTCAGGCTTGCTCAAGGTGCCTCCGAGGTCCATGCAGGGCTCTTCACTAAAAATATATAATTCATATATATATGTGTATATATATATATATATATGAATTATTTGTGTTTGATGTATGTGGGTTCAAACCAGTGTGCATGTTTAGTTGATTCTGGAGGTCATACTTAGGTGGTTAGGCTTGTGCCTTCACGCACTGAGCAGTCTTGTGCACACCTCTGCTGCCTCTCCCATATTTTTAAGCAACAGCCCTTTCTCAAACTGATTCTTCTGTGTCCATCTGAAGAGATTCAAGGCTTTCTAAGTTTGTGCCACCACACCCAGTTTACTTAATTCTGTAATCTTATTTTTTTTTCAAAGCACTAGTAAAATTCAAAAAAACTTGTTATAATGTAATTTTTAAACTACTAGTTTTCCTAGTAGGTATTTAATTACTGTATGGATATAGCCTTCGTCTAGCCTATATGAGGCCCTAGGTTTGATTCTCCACACAACTTTAACAAAGGACAAAATGAACAATATGTGTGTGTGTATGTATATACACACATACAAATTTGAGCTTTTATATATTGCTAAGTTTCTGTTATATAGGGTTTATACATGCATTTTTTGGTATTTTCAGTAACCGTATCTTTATTTTTATATTTGTTTATTAACCTTCTGTCCATCCATCTATCTAAGAAAGGGTTTCTCTGTGTTGCCCTAGCTGTCTTGACACTCACTCAGTAGAGCAGGCCAGCCTTGAACACACAGAGGTCTGCCTGCCTCTGCATCCTGAGCGCTGGGATTAAAGGTGCGCACCACTACCTCCTGGTTGTATTATTAGAATACAGCAGTGGATTATTGTAATGCATGTGTTTATGAATGGTGTTGTATAGTCATCATTCTAATTAAACCAACTATTAAAATGAACAACAGATCAGTTAGTGGTATGATTAGTTGTGCCATCAAGGATAGCTTGAATACTTTAGAGTGATTTTCTTTAGCTTATTTCTCTGAAGCATTAAGGTGATAGAAATATATAATAGGGCTTATTTTTTTTTTTTTAGAGAGGTTAAAAAGGTAAATGAAAGATTGCACTAATAAATTGTTTTATCTCTTTTTATTAAATATAACTGTGCTGTCTGGTAGCTTAATACCAAGTTTCACTTGAACATTTCCAGTTTGCATTTTCTTTTCTGTTTTTAAGGTCTGTTTTAATTATTCTGTTGATTCCAGGCTGAATTAAGCAAAATCTCATTTCTTCTCACTCATGTCAGTGGGCTTGGGGCTGGCATTAGGAAGAGGTGCATGGGGAAGTGGTAGTGAAGGGAAATTTATAGTGCACGAGAAAAATTTCACATGACATGTGATTCAAGCAAAGAACAAAGAAATAAGTTGTAAGTAATCAAGGATTCAGGGAAATTATAATCTTTACTTTTTGTCTCCTTTCCATGTTGCTGTAAGATGGATCACTCATATGTATGCATGTTTATGTGTGTGTATGTGTGTATTTATGATCCATTTAGATTCATATACTGCATGCTGAGACAGCTGCATGTGTGATTCTGTGTAGCAGTAAATGCATTCTGCCTTGAAGCTGAAGCTTATTTAGATTGGCTTATTGGTGCTGCTGTAGCAACAATCAGTCTCCAGGCAACTGAGGCACATTGACCTCTCAGTTGAACTGAGTGCAGATCTACTTCAATTTAGCTGCCTGAGACAAAAGTAATGGTGTTAAGTGTGAAAATGTGAAATGTTCTCAGCATTCTATAAGAGAAAAGATACAAAAATATTTTGATGGAATTAAGAGAACTCCTAAAATTGCTTATTGAATCCCTTCTTCTCTCCCCATAGCAATGTTCATTTTAGCTTAACCTTTACGTAAGTCTTAGTTGACTTTCATACATATAATCCATTATATTTAGGTAGTTACTTAAAAGATGGGTAGGGGAAATAATCAGTATTTAAAATGTGATTCTAGATGTCTTGTCACAGTTACTAAGAATTGTGCAACAACATTAAGAACCTAGCATGTGCAAGTGCCAGGATTCACTCATTTAGCAACACCAAAAAGAAAAAGAGGTAACTCTCTCTCTCTCTCTCTCTCTCTCTCTCTCTCTCTCTCTCTCTCTCTCTCTCTCTCTCTCTCGATCAACCCCACATAATTCAATCAGAACTTTTAGTGCCTGAATCTTTTTCTGACCCTCATTTTAAGTAAAATCAACAGACTTATTTTTAGATGCTTTATAAATTGTCACTCAGGGAAGTGATCAAGAAGATGAAAATCAGGATAGGCTATTAGAAATTAAAGACTAGGAATAGTTTCATTTGGGCTTTTAATCACAAAAGGACAGTTGTAAAATTGTAGAGAGAAAATATTAAAAACCGCTTTATAATTTAATTTTATATTCTTCATGTTTTATCTCAGCTTATCTGATATACTTGTTTTTAGAGTAATTGTTTTTTTCCCAAGTAATTGATATAACTCAGCACGCAGTAGGTTTTCTAGAATACACCAGTAGTAGTAACTGTAGATTCTTAACATTATCAGAAGGTAAAATGTTGTGACAGTGATGTGTTCTTTCTAATTGGATCATAAATAAAGCGCATAAAGTAATTATATTAGGAGTGGCATTAACTTTTCATGTTGCCTTTCAAATTCCACTATATTTTCCCTAAAAGGTAAGTGATAACATTGATTACATAGTAATCAATTAAGAAACCTATTTAGAATTGGTTATTCTGTCCAGTCCTTCTGTCCCATTGAGAGTGTTCAGTAATGGCTTAACTGCACTTTAAGCCTCCTACTACTTTTTGGAGACTCAATTGTGGAAAAATTCAGCATTAGCCTAAACAATGGTTTTGAATATATTAAGCTCCTAACAATTAAGGAGCAGTTTGGTGCATTGAGTAATGGGGAATGATGCAATTGAACCTGACAGCTTCAACAGCCATGCCTACTCATGGGACCAGAAAGTTGTTCACACTTGGTTTCATCACTCATCACACGCTGGTATTAAAGCCTCACTGGCTGACTCAGAAATGGAGTTTGTTCTCAGAAAGTATAAAGTTTGTATCATGGCTGAGAATAAACGAAACTTGATCTAGTCCTTGTCTAATGTTCATTCTTATTTCTCTCAAAACCATTCTTGCCAAACATGTGCTCATGATGGTGTGTGTGTGTGTAAATCTGAAGACATTTTAATACTTATATTGTATTTGTAGTCTTATATGTTTTTGTTGTTGTGCTTTGGTTTTTTGAGACAGTCCTGCCATATAGTCCTGGTGAGCTTAGAACTCATACAGAGGTCTGAATCATGTTTTATTAGTTATTGAGATTACAGGTATGACCACTTATGCTAAGAATTACTGCTGTATTTTTATGGAAATCTGTAGGTGAAATACTACCTAAAGTGAAGCATTTATGCCATGTAATGGTTCTTTGGAAACTTTTTCCTTGTGGGTATATGCCACAATTAGTCCCAGTATATAATTGATAATTTGTCTTATTCAAGTTCATGGAAAAACAGAAACCATAGTAGTTTACAAACTGTGTGTTCTTAAAAGTTTTTTATTGCACATTAGTGGTGCGTGCGTGCGTGTGTCCATGTGCTGCGTGTGTGTAGGTCAGACTAGAACTTGCAGAAGTCTGCTTTTCCTTTCCTTCAGGTTTTAGGAATCAAAGTTAGCTTGCCATGCTTGGCAGCAGGCCTCTTTACATGCTGAAATGTTTTTTTGGCTGCCACAAAAATAAAATAACAAGCTAAACTTTTGTGATGCTTACTTGTCCAGTTCCAGATGTTTTTATGAACCTATTATGCATATTAACTACATTCATTTAGTTTTTTGGTAAGAGAGGCATTATGGCATTTTCGTAAATGAAAATTAAGGATAGAGAAGTTTAATGGCTTTTCTACAGCTTAGCTAGTAGCAAATCCAGTGACAATTTAATAAAAATATTTTTCCTTTAAAAGAATATTTGAAGTCAGGCCCTGGAGATGTAGCTTAGTGGTCGAGTACTTGCCTAGCATATGTAGACTCCTCTCTTCACTCCCAGCCCACAAGACAAACCAAAAAACAAAAGTATATGTGAACTGGGAATTTTCAAAAGTAGTATTTTTTAAAAAAAATATTTATTTTGATGTTTGTATTTTGCCTGTGTACCAGGTGTCTGCCAGAAGAGGGTCTTATATTCCTTGGAACTGATACTACTGATAGTTGTGAGTTTAGCTGCCATGTGGGTGCTGGGAATTGAACCTGGATTCTCAGAAAGAGCAGCTAGTGTTTTTATCCACTAAGCCATCTCTTCTACCATTCAACAAAGTAAATACTCTTGATAAAATGTTGGAAGAATACTCTTTTTTTTTTTTGAGACAGGATTTCTCCTTGTAACCCTAGCTATCCTTCAACTCATTCTGTAGCCCGGGCTGCCTGCCTCTGTCTCTCAAGTGCTGGGATTAAAGGTGTGAGCCACTATGGTCTGATTAGACCTTTTGAATCTAAAATAAAAGTATTTGTTTTTGTAAAATGAATTGCTTTCTGATGTTTAATTTCTATATTTAAATTTTGTTTTGTATTTTTCAGACAGGGTTTCTCTCTAGTTTTGTAGCCCGTTCTGGAATTCTCTCTGTAGACGAGGCTGGCCTTGAACTCACAGAGAATTACCTGTCTCTGCCTCCGGAGTGCTGGAACTAAAGTTGTGCTCCACCACTGCCAGATTATATTTAAAAATTTTAAAGAACTTTGTTATAATGAAGTCAAAGTATAAATTTATCTATAGTGTTTTTTATTAAAAGTCGTTTCTTTTTGCTCTTTCCCTGTCTATCCACCAAGACAGTAATATATAAAAGTTAAGCCTGCCTTCCCTCCCTCTCTCCCTGCCTTCCTCCCTCCCTCTCTCAGAGATCTTCCTTACCCTGCTTTCCAAGAGTGCTGGGATTAAAGACATGCACTACCACCCCCTGGCCGGAAGCATACATTTTAAAGTTATGTTCCAGTGCTAGAATGTTGAAGAAATAGCTACCATAACATTTTGAGCTTATTTGACTACAGTGTTGACTAACAGGTTAACTGTATGCTGTAAAACAATGTTTGTTCTCATTGGTCCTGTGTGCTAGAAGAACTATAGCGTTTAAAGCCTACCTCTAAATGATGCTACCATTCTATTCCATTTCCTCTTTTATTTTCTTTTTTATGGGCAGAGTACTTCAAAATCTACCTCCACAATGCCCTTTCTAGGTCTAATTCTCTTTTTATCATTTGAGGGGGAAATAGTCCTCAAAAGAATGCAGCTTTTAAGTCTTATATTTATATAATTTATTAGACCCAGCATTTTCCAGTTTTCTTTTTATTACAGAGAGTGTGTGTGTGTGTGTGTGTGTGTGTGTGTGTGTGTCCCCGTCTGTGTATGTGCGTGCATGTGCTTCACTGATTGCATATGGAAGTTAAGGAAACTTGTGGGAGTTGGTTCTTTCATCATCCATGTGGGTCCTGAGGATTGAACTCATTTGGTCCACCAGGCTTGGCAGCAAAGTTATGTGGTCAGGCTAAGATCTAACACTTCTCCTCCTGTGTAGGTCAGGTATTTAGGCACTGTTTAGTCACTACTTTGCAAGAGCTTCTCACAAATTTGTCTGTGTTCATAAGCTAGACCTTAAAATAGAATAGATAGGTAGAAAAGATAATAGGTAGATTAAAGCAGAGATAGTTTTAATATGATAGGTTGGTCTATCCAGGGAATGCTAAGTTTTATTTATTTGTCTTGAGTTTGAACACTGCCTGAGGTCGATGCTTGCCCTCTTTATAGCAGTCTGATACATTAAGTTGTTAAGGCCTTTTTGTTTTAGATATTAAGCTCTTGTTTAAAAGTGATTTAGATTTATTTCAATAGTTCAATTTATTTTTAGTTTGTTGGTCTTTGGGTCCAATTATAAAATAATTATAATTATTCATACTGAGCTTTTTCCTTGAGTGTTGTGATTTTTTTTTATTTCTAGATTCATGGAAAAGCTGTTAGAGCAGTACAGAATGTTTGTACATGCATTGTGAATGTCCTGTTCACTCAGCTTCTCCTTATGCGAACAGATCTAAGAATCTTCAGAAGTCACTTTTCTTACCTGGGTAGAATAAAGCAATGCTATAGTGCTATAAAATAGGCATCTCTTCAAGAAAAACAAACACACTTCCTCCTTATACCGTACTTTCTGAAGTGGACCTGTGATACACTGGTAATTTTTTTTTTTCAGCATCTCCCCCCCCCCCACCACCACCAATCAGGGTTTTCTGTGTGTAGCTTTGGAGCCTACCCTGGAACTAGCTGTATATGACTTTACAGTGATCCTCATGAGTTATGGAATTAATGGCATGTGCCACTACTGCCCAGCTCAGCGTACTTTTTTAAAACCCATGTTGGAAATATGTTTTAGAGCCATGTATCTATGTAAATCGCTCCTTTATTCCTCATTCAAGCTTTCTTTTGTACAAAAGCTTTCCGTGCCCTTTGCTGTTATTTCTATAGGTTAACGGGGACTTTTCCCCAGTCCTTTGACCATTGGTGCTTCCTTTTGTTGGTGACAACAAAGCTAATTTGGGCTGGAAAACTGTCTGTTACCCAGTTAGGCCTTGTGCTCAGTGCTGACTCGTGTTCTTTGCCTCATACTGTGTCTTAGCAGAATTCAATATGCAGAGGTTTACAAGCATTCCTGTGTAAAACACAAGTACCTCCTGCCCATTGAAGTTACTATTACAATTTCTCCTTTGAAAGTTTATTTTCCTTCTTGAGACAAGATCTTTTCTTACAGCCTCAAGCTTGTGATTCCCTTCCTAAATGTTAGATGTATAAGAATGCAACATCATATTTGGGTTGACCAACTTACAACTACCTGTACTTCCAGTTCCATGGGAACTGTTGATCTCTTCTGGCCTCTGTGGGTACAGCACACCTGTGGTACACAGATATACATGAAGGCAAAATACCCATATTCATACAAACAAATAATAATTTTAAAATAGACAGAATAAACTAAAGACAGTTCTGTTTATTCATTTGGCCATGTTATCAGGTGGGCCAGTTATTGTATGGAACTGCTTTCTGCTTTGGTGCTTTGTATGGTGGGCTTCATGGCCAGGGAGATGAGGAAATGCACCCTTTTTAAATTTTGGTTTAGTAAGAAAGTCAAAACTGAGAGGGTATTCCTGTCAGTAAATTATAGAACAGAGAGAGATAGCCACAAAGGGAAAGAGAGCTCACAGGCCAAGTGTCTCCTGTTGAACAGGTAGGTGCCAAAGCTCTACTCACTAGTCCTCTCTTTCCCTACCCAGCAGTCCCGTTACACACAGATCTCTCCTTGCTGTCATCAAACCTCAAAGTCAACTTTGTTCCTCCTTGAAATTTTCTATATGCCTAGTTGCTCTTTAAAAATATCTGTCTTAAATAAGCATAAAAGAGTTTCATGAGAAGAACTTGTGTCAACTTGTGTCAGTATCTGAGACTTGTTACTGATGCCCAGTAATACCGATTTGTTTCCATTGTTGTTGTTCTAAGTTATTTTAAGCTTCCCTAAAATCATCACTTTTGGAGATGCAAAAAGTCACATTTAAAAAATGTTTGTTTATCCATGCATATGCCATAGCACACATGTGGACATTAGGATAACTTAGAATAGTCAGCTCTCTTTCTACCGTGTGAGTCATGGGAATTGTGCTCAGATCATCAGGCATGGTGGCCTGTCCCCTTACCCTCTGTACTATCTCCTAAGCCAAAAGAGTCATATCTTTTAGTTTATGCATTGTGTTTTAGGATCCATAGTACTAAATACATAGTAAATATCCATTGTTGATCTTTCATTGTGGATTAAATGGGTTTTTTTGTTATTGTTGTTGTTGTTGTTGGTGGTGGTGGTGGTGGTGTGTGTGTGTGTGTACACGCACCTATGTGAGGGTCAGGGGGCGTAACCTGTAGGAATCACTTCTTTCCCTCCAATGAGTGGATCCCAGGAATGGGAATGAAGTCATCAAGCTTGGATGTAAGGGTCCATAGCCCCTCAGCAATTTTGTCTGCTCAGTTATTAAGCAAGGTTTCATATATAAACTTACTCTATATGTATATTCTTGAGGATAAATATAGAAGTTGTTCATTTGAATTTACACATTAAATGTGAACTACAGAATACTTTGGAATGATGGGAAGCAAAGGAGTCTATATTGTGGAAACCACTACTATGGATTGTATTATTAATAAATTGGTCAAATGCCCTGATATAATGTTGGTTGAGATAAGAGTTGCTCAGAAATACTTTATTCTTTAGATATGTGCTTATCATAACTGATGTCACCAGTCTCTTCTGCTGTTAAACATGTCACAAGACCCCATGTCATCTTTCTCCTTTCTGTTTCAAATACTCCATCTCTTTTGAAATAATTTTCAAGAGTTTTGTAAAAACTATGTTTTGTAAAAGCTATGTTTTGATTTTAGCCATGAAAATGAGGAGTAAGTTTACTTTAAATTTTGAGACTCTGTTAAATCTGAAAATTATTTCAGGGTAGTAAAAGCTTTGTGGTAGCTACAATATCTTGTGAACAGGAGATTTGTTTCCAAAATGGCACATCTTAAGGTTCTGATATTCTTGGAAAGTGGGAGCCTACACACATCAAAGAAGGCATTTTTATTACATTGGATTATGCAACACTTTGGCCAGCCTCCTTAACTCATCTGTTTAAGGGTTCATTCTTGCTTGTTTGGCACAGGTCCCAGTTAGAGGCCTTCATACTTGTGGTTAGCAACATGAATGAACCACACACTGTGGAGGAGCTCTTCAGTCAGTGGAACTGGCTTCCAGCCAAAAAGGCAGCCCTGTATATGGGGTCAGGGCAAAGCTGTGATTGGCTGAGCTCTGCATTGTATAGAAAACATACTTGTGATGCCTGTTTGCTTTCTTTTAAAATAAAAACAAAACAAAACATCACAAGCAGCAGGCTTCCAAATCTGTCAGAATAGGAAGTAACAAAACCCTGCAGGTTTTCCTGATGGCAGGGCTAAGCAATAGCAAACACGGCTTTGAGCAGTTCAAATACTAGAAGTAGAAGTTGAACCTTTGACCTCCACAGCCAGCTTGTGATGTAAGAGAGGCAGCATTTGTTAAACATCTGTTGTCTACCTGCCCGATTTTCTAAATGGTTTAATGAGATTAAAGAATTAGTTCTAATTCTACACGGTTACCATAGTACTAGGTTTATTGTAGATTAGATCCATTCCTTAAAAATATTGTAGTTTTCAAAAATTGTCATATTAGCTGTTAAAACAAATCAATTATTTTTTAGAAGGCCAGTATTTCTGTTTGCATTCTGAGATAGAGAATGCTGCTAAGACTACAGGAGGTAAACTATTACTGCATTTTCAGTCTGACTTACTAATTATTGTGCTTCTTTTCATATAGGCAAATACCCTTTCTGGATCTTCTCTTAGTCAGGCACCAGCTCATATGTATGGCAGTAGATTAAATCCAAATCCACCCATGGCAGTTCTCATAGCTCAGTCTGAAAGCAACCAAACAGGTAAAGCCCCTCCCTGGTGTAAACGTTCTCTGTGTTAAGTCATTTAAAAAAAAAAAAAAAAAAGAAAGAAAAGTTAATAGAGGATTGTAGTTTTGTTTTCTTTTTTTAAAAACCAAAAGAATCACAAGTAGAAGTAAGTAGGTGCTATGCTGCAGAGTAGTGATGTGTCTTTTACTTTCTGGAATGTAAATATTTAAGCTGAGCCATCAACAGGCAGAAGTGTGACAGTGTCTCTTGTGACAGATGTGTTCAGTCCTCAGTTCCATGCAGTGAAAATAACATAACATTGGGCTTTGTGAATAGCCCAAGCCTTTATTTGCATAATTCATGGAATTGAACTAGACAAACTTGGTTTAAAAAAATCCCATTAGAGAATTTCTACAGTATTTAGTTATCCTGTTCCCCCCCCCTTTTTTTTTTCTCCCTTTTAAACCCTGTTGACATTCATAGCATTTGCCTCTTGTACTGTTTTAATTGCCTCTGCATTTACTTTGTTTCATTACATTCCCTAAGAATTTGTTGACATGCTCAAGTAGTCATGCCTGGGAAGGGAATGGCTTTAGCAGTTGGCCAAGAACTCACTGTGTCTTTACCCTTCAAGGGTCTTAGAGTAAGGGGTTGGTGGTAACCTGAACAAGACTAGATAGACTGTAAAGGACTAGGATGCAAGGTACTTGACCATCTCTTATTACATATCAGCAATATATTTATCAAGGTTAAATTTTTTCATTTAATAAAGATATCTAGCTGTGTGTGTGTTTGTTTTTGTTTGTTTGTTTGTTTTTTTTTTTTTTTGCCAATTTGGATATATGGCTACATACATTTTAATTGGTGTGAAGAATCACTTAACAATTTTAGTCTTGGTGTATAGGGTTCTTAGAAATGTATTTTGTGACCTGTCTGGGATACGAGGTGTTAAAAAATACAAAGCATAAGGATTTGCTGTGATAAGCATACAGATTAGCTGTCTACAGCTGTGATTCATTACTTTAACCGTAGAAATTAAAAGTGGCTGAGGGGAGGGCAGTACAAATTCAAACCACGCTTCTGTGCTGTAAAACTGAAAGGAATGAAAGGACAGAACATAATCCATGGTCTTTTACACCCACAAAAACGTGTACAGACAACATTTTACACACCACAGTTTTAACAGCTCTTAACAGCAACAGGCCAGGTCTCCCACTTTTATAACTGGTAAGATTCTGGTATGGGCTTGATGTGTATTAGGAAAACTCAGAGCAAGAATTTGAAACCTCTTATTTAGTAAGAGAGCCACTTTCTCAGCTCTGAAATATTTACACTGCAGATCAAGATCTGGGAGACAATAGCAGAAGCCTAGTTGGTCGAGGAAGCTCACCCCGAGGGAGCCTCTCACCAAGGTAAGCCTTGTTTATACTGCAGGGCATAGGGAAGGGAGGGGATACATTGAGATTTGGAAACTTTGTTATCTTGAGCAGTAAAGTGTATATTTGTTGAGGCTATAAAAGCATTCTGTAGATAAGAAGCTTGTCTAGACCGTCAAGAAAAATGATCCTAAATTAATTGAAATGCTAATTTTAAACACATTGTTAGATTTCTAAGCTAAAAGGAATACATTTTCATATGTTTCTAATAAGTTTGAACTATTTATCATTTGTATATTTAGTTTCTGGAATGATTAATACATTGACTTGGGTGACTTTTTTTAAAATCATAAAATACTAATCCATTAAGTTACAAACCCAGGACTGTAACTGTTGGGTTACAACTTTGGCTGGGTCTCTAGTTGCTACCCCACAAATGAAGCTCTTTAAAGTCTCTCTAGTTCCTTTTAGACTGTTTGTTAGTCAGTGTTATGTGTTATCATTAAATTTTCTTAGGTTTTAGGTAATATCCCACCCCGAACCATCCACTACTATGAACTTTATCAGAGTGGGATTATGGAACCTTATAACTTCTGCTCTAAATGGGGGGAATGTTGTGGGGGAGTGGGTGTCAGTTTATAGAAGGGCATGGACTTCAGTGATGCCTGCCTTTTTATTCTGTTTTCAACTTCTGCATCTTTCTCTAGTTTGTTTTTTCTGTGGTCTCCAGTGTTATACACTTTGTCTCACATTAAGTTGGTTGAGGATAATAAAAACCGAAGTCAGTCCTTGGTTCTTTTCATGTAAGGGAAGTATTCCACTGAGAATTGAGGAATCTTTGTATTGTGACACAAGGAACATTTGTGTTGCCTACCCAGTTGGGAATGTTTGTTAAGGAACACACTCTTTATCCTTGTAGACACTAGTCCTATGACATCATCCATTTCCAATGGTATATCTAGTATACCTTCCTCATGTAATTCCAGTAATAGTAATGCTGTTGTTCCTTATTAAATTCTGGAGAAAACATTTCCTCATTTGGAAACCAGGTATCTGAACTATGTAAGTTACACCATTGTTATATTTCTATACTGTTTAAGTTTTTCTTTTCAAATGAGACTGTTAATGGAGTTTTGCTCATGTTTAATACTGGAAGAGTTTCCTTGTCCCCTTTTAAACTTAAAATATCACACAATGCATTCAAAATTGTTTAGTGCGATTTTGCTTAGTGAAACTTATTTTTTTTTTAAACAGGCCATAGCACAATGAATGGTACTAAATTATTTTTCGTATGCATTTAAAATGTTACATTACTCTGTAAACATAAGTCTGGAGTGGTAAAACTAACCCTTGTATAATGTATTTGGAAAGTGGTGGCCAGCTCGTGATGCGTGTATGTAGAATAGAAGGCCTTACTACTTGAAGTCCTTATTTTAGGCCAACCCAAGAGCACTAGTGCATTGCTAGAAGATGCTCTTTCCCATCTGTGAACAAGCCAGAGACCAAAGATAGCCCCGTTTATTAATGTAAAACCAAAGCTGGACATAGAGAAAATTTTATGTGCATTTTCATTCAAGAAACACTTATTTTGGCAAGGTTAAGATCTGTTTGAAGAACTAACCTAAGACATTTAAAAAATACTTGTATGATCTATTCTACACATGAAATTGCTTTGGACTGAATGATTTTCCTTAGAACTGAAACCGATTTTCATCTTCAATTCAAAAATCATTAAATTTTTCTTTTTAATTGATCTTTAGGATTTTGTTGTGAATTCAAATGCCCCCACAGTGTTACACTTTATATTAAGACACAGTGATAGACTTTTTCTGGCTGTTTATTTTAATGTGTATGTATGCTTTGCCTGCATGCATGTATGTGTACCACGTGCCCAAGGAGTACAGAAGCGTGTATCAGATCCTCAGGGATTAGAGTTACAGATGGTTGTGAGCCACCATGTGTGTTCTAGACACTAAACCTGGGGCCTTCTCCCAAAGCAGGAAGTGCTCAACCCCTGAGCTATCTCTGCAGCTCCAGCCCTCCTTCCGGGTACTTTAAAAGTTCTCCTAATGACTGCCCTGTAGTTTATTTAAAAATAAATAAATAAATAAAAAAGTCACAGGCCAATTCAGAGGTTATTAGCAGTTTTCTATTGTTTTTTTTAAACTATCTACTATATTCAACTACATTATTTTATAATTTGAGGAGGAAGGCTGGTAATGATTCATTTATGGTTTCATGAGACCTGATACCTCTTCCACTTGGTTGAGAAAAGTTGTACAGGAAGGGGGCTCTTAGCATGATGCAAGAAACTGATACACAGTTACTTAGAAGCATTCCCTTGTTTTGTAACTTAAGAATTAATATTTTTGACAGATCCCCTGTGAGCAACTTACAGATTCGCTATGATCAACCAAGCAATAGCAGTTTGGAAAATCTGCCTCCAGTAGCAGCAAGTATTGAACAACTTTTGGAGAGGCAGTGGAGTGAAGGACAGCAATTTTTATTAGAACAGGGTACTCCTAGTGACAGTAAGTATTCATCTTCTTGTGTCTAAAAATGGAACAACAGATAGATTAATGTGTGCAGAAGAAACTATTTACCCAAGATAATGACATTATGGCATGCTCTTTATATAATTAGAGAAGTTTTGGTGCTATGCTTTGACAGAGCCGACTCTATAGTGTTTGTTTGGTTTGGTTTCATTTTTAGTTTCTTTAGTCTCTTATTTGTGGAATTAGGAGTAAGACTGTACCTGTATCCTAGGGTTGTTATGAAGATAAATTACATGAAAAATAAGTGCTTTTTGTTAGCTGGTTATTGGTTGAAATACAAAGTTTCTCCTCTCCCTCTATCATATGATGTACCCTTTGTTCTTGTCAGCCTGTGAAAAATGCACAGTGTCCTCTCAGGCCACTCAGCAGTCAAGGGCTCTGGATGCTCTAAAAGGACCCGTGTTCAATTCTCAACCCATATGGTGGCTCACAACTGTCTATAACAACTGTTCAAGGGGATCACGCAGACATAAACATGCAGGCAAAACACCAATGTACATAAAATACAAATTTAAGAAATTAGAAAAATGTATCTAGTCAGGTATAGCTAGGTATTATCTATTTTACAATTTAAAGGAGTAGTAATGGTGATAGTCATTTCTAATTCTGGCACTCAGGAGGTAGAAGCAGGTGGTACATGCCTTTAATCCCAGCATTTAGGAAGTAGAGGCAGGCAGATCTCTGAGTTCCAGACCAGTCAAGGGCTACTTGGTGAGGCCCTATTTCCCCCAAAAGGAATAGTAATTAGCATATTTTAAATTTAATTGGAATGTTAATCATATTTATGAAATTATATAGTATATGTTGTATATACGTATCTAGTACTTCTTGTTTTAAGTATTAAAACCATGGGGGAATATACCCCCCCCCCAATAAAAAGCCAAGTTGAAACAGGTGAAGGAGAAAAAAGCAGGTGATTTCTATCAATTTTACACAGAAGCTTCCACTGTTTTATTTTTTGAAAACAAGGCTTTTAAAAAATTTCCTGCAAGCCAAGTGGCTTTAAATTGATATTTTTATGAATAGTGCCCTTACCTAAAACTGCTGTTTGTGAGGAAATTGATGTGGGGATAACCTTTTACACCTTAGCCAGAGGACAGGTTATTTTGTCTCATCTGAGCACCTTAAGGGGGATAAAGTTACATCTTGTACTGCTACAGCTGTGTCTTTTGAAGGCCCTGAGGTCATGTTAAGTAAATACAACTTTTTAATACCTGGAGTTTTTAAAGTGTCCATCACTGGCCTAACAGCAGTGCTCTTGATTGTCAGTTGGAAGTCCCAGCCTTGGAGGAATTAACATTGTATCTGAGGTGATGTGGCAGGGCAGGAAGCTTGTTAACAGATGAAGCCTGTCTTTCTGAAGAGACAAGTAGCAGGGTGCAGATGCAGCGCCCCCTGCTGGGCATCCTGCAGAGAGGCAGATTGAGCAGCTAGAATGAAAGGCTTTCTGCCAGGTGTCTGGTGGCATGCTTGGTTTTTGTTGCTGCTGCTGCTACTGCTGTAATTGCTTTGGTTTTTTTGAGGAAAATAAAATGCCATCGTTTCTGTGAGGATAAAAACTACTTGAACCTGATTGTGGAGTTTTGTTTATTTGATCAACATTGGCCCCAAATCTTTTCTTCCTTTGTGTATATATTTCTAAATATAACATGTTTATATATACATTCAAATCTAGTAATAAGCCTTAGTCATTTAGTATTGGTTTACAGAATTTGCACATTTTTATTTTGTTTCTAAAGAAGTTGACACTGACTGCATAAGTCTTAGTCATGGGAGTAGAGCTGTCTTTACTAAAAATCACACAAATAATTTGCTAGTTTTAGGAATGCTGAAGTCGTTACACCAACTTCAAGTTGAAAATCGAAGATTAGAAGAACAAATTAAAAACTTGACTGCCAAAAAAGAGCGTCTGCAGTTACTGAACGCACAGCTTTCCGTGCCTTTTCCAACAATAGCGACCAATCCTAGTCCGCCTCATCAAATACACACGTTTTCTGCACAGACTGGTGAGTGTGAAAATACTGGACTCCTAATGTCATCTACATACTGGTTAGTAGTTATGTTTGGTTATAGTAAATAAATGGTGGGTTATTTCTGAGGGACGTAGACAATCCCTTCTAATTTTCTTGAGTTTTGTTTTCACTTCGGTACATAGTTTAATGGTAAAATTCATTTAAATGTAATGATTTCATAATTGATTCAAAACTATGGTATTCACCCCCCCCTCCTGTTTAAATCAGTTTTAGGAATAACAGGACCATTTAAATCAGTTTTAGGAATAACAGGCTTCGGCATATGCTTTTAAAGTAGCATTTAATCTTACAGATAATACAATTAATTTGACAAGGTACATGATTTTTTTTTATCTTTTACTATTTCTAGCTCCTACTACTGATTCATTGAACAGCAGTAAGAGCCCACATATAGGAAACAACTTTTTACCTGACAATTCTCTCCCTGTGTTGAACCAGGTAATTTTTATGGTTATGTTCAATTTTGTGTTTTACTTGGAAACAGTAGCATATTACATTCAATGATGTAAAATTATTTTAAACAGTGTTGCTGTGCTCTTTCCAACCTGTGTTTATTCTTTCCTACACTAGGACTTAACTTCCAGTGGACAAAGCACCAGCGGTTCTTCTGCTCTGTCTACCCCCCCGCCTGCTGGGCAGAGTCCAGCTCAGCAAGGCTCAGGAGTTAGTGGGGTTCAGCAGGTCAATGGTGTGACAGTAGGGGCGCTAGCTAGTGGAATGCAGACTGTAACATCCACCATTCCTGCCGTGTCTGCAGTTGGGGGAATAATTGGAGCTTTGCCAGGTAACCAACTGGCAATTAACGGCATTGTAGGAGCTTTAAATGGTGTAATTCAGACCCCTGTCACAATATCCCAGAATCCTGCCCCCCTTACCCACACCACTGTACCACCTAATGCAGCACATCCAATGCCTGCTGCTGCACTGACTAACAGGTAAGAAACTTCCTTCAATACAGGTTTCATTATTCTTTTTTTGGGGGGGGTATTTTCCATGCAGCATGTTATCAGTGTTGTTCTTGTTCTGGGTTAGGATTTTTAATGAATTTGGTAGATGTTCTGTAGGAAAATTAGCTTCTCAAACTCATTGAGTAAGTGTTTGGTACAGTATTTTTTTTTTTTCCTTATAATTAAACTGATACAATTCAGTTCAATATCAGTTTCAGTAACATAATGTAAAATACATTCTTTGTTGAAAATGTGAGTCCCAGTCTGTGATATCTCTTTAAATGTTACATTCTCTTAGTCATATGTTTATCTTACTGCAAAAGATATTACTGTGGCAGTCATGAGATACTATTGGTTCCGCAAAGATTGAGCAGCACAATTTTGATATTCTCTAATCAAAGATTCTGATGAAGTGAGGGATAGGTGATTATTATATATACTTCATTACAAACACATAGATTATGTTTCTTAAGTTTGTGCCTATTTAACTACTGGGCAGTGCATTCCTTTTTAGTTGTATACACATGCATAGGCAAAAAGAATAATTTGTACATAATGAAGTGTTATAGATAAAACTGAGTTTGTTAAATACTCACTGAAGAGGCTGCCTTTCGTATCACCTGAAAAGCCTGCAGTAGAAGTAAGGATTGCAATGGTTTTTCAGTGCCTCTGGATTAGGATTACTGTCCGACCAGCAGAGACAAATGTTTATCCAGCAGCAGCAGTTCCAGCAGCTATTAAACTCCCAGCAGCTCACACCGGTAAGTTCTTTGTGTTGACTATATGTTTGTATTTTTGGTCAGGGTCTAGTGTTGTAGACTGAAATGCTGATTATGGTGTAGGCTTCTCCATTGTGAATGTGTATCCAAAAAGTTGTCTTGCCCTTTGATATAACCTGTACCATCACATTGTTGATTGCTTTACAAATGTTAGAACATGTATTGTGATGCTGACTAGGCTCTGGGGATTGGAATACAAGCTGTATTTTCCTGGTAGTTCACTTTAAGGGATGGTGGTGAGGAAGGCAAATGAGATGGGATGAGGGCATCAAAAGGATGAAGGTGAGGGCCATTTCACTTCTTTTGTGGTATTGGGAGGAGAACCCAGGGCTTCACATGGTAGGCTTGCTGGACTAGCATTCTACCATGACACTCCATCACCAGCCCCAGTTTGAGATGGATTTGTCCAAGCTTCATGGGAGATGGCATTTGAACCATATGTATCACTGGCTGGTTTTGAATTCATGTCCTTCAGCCTCAGTCCCCTCAAGTGCTGGGATTTTAGGCATGTCTCAGCAAACTTAGCTTTAACTATGTCTTAAAAACATAGGATGACCTATACATCTGATAGTTATGGGATAGGGCAACACACGCCTGTAATCCTAGCATGTGGGAGTTGAAGGTCAGACTAACTGTGTGAGACTGTCTCAAAAAGCCAAAACCTCACCTACAGTTGTTCCTGCAGGGAAGGTAATAGACTCACAGTCACTCTCCTGTGTCTCCCTTTCTTAGCAGTCACATCTGACAGTAGATCATTCTCTGCAACTGCTGCAGTCTCACGGTCCTATCTAGCTAGTCCTTTCTTGTTGCCCATTTTGGGCCTTCCTTCTTACTTAAAAGTTGAGTTCAGCAGTGTTCTTCACTGTCAGATGTTTCAGTTTGGTCCATGTGTAGATGTTTTCATCTTCAGAGTAGACTTCTGTCCAGGGAAGTCCAGAGCATCCCTGGATCTCCCTGCTTACTACATAGCTGCACTTGTATGTGAAGAAGCAACCTGCCTGCCTGCCTGCCTGCCTGCCTCCCTCCCTCCCTCCCTCCCTCCCTCCCTCCCTTCCTTCCTTCCTTCCCTCCCTCCCCCCTTCCTCTCTCCCTTCCTCTCTCCCTTCCTCTCTCCTTCCCCCCAAGACAGGATTTTTTCTGTATTGCTTTGGACCCTGTCCTGGAACTCGCTCTGTACACCAGGTTGGCCTGGAACTCACAGAGATCGCTTGCCTCTGCCTTCCAAGTGCTGAGATTAGAGGCATGAAGGCGTGGGCCACCAATACCTGGCCCTATCTGCCTATTTTCTTGTTTGTTTATTTTTGGTTTTTTGAGACAGAGTTTCTTTTTGTAATAGCCCTAGCTGTCCTGGAACTAGCTCTGTAGATCAGGTTGGCCTCAAAGTCACAGAGATCCACCTGCCTCTCTACCTTCCAAGCACTAGGATTAAAGGTATGTGCCAGTACCTCCTTGCTCGTTATTTATTTATTTAATCTATCTTTTTTTTTTTTAAAAAAGATTATTTATTATTTATACAACATTCTGCCTCTTGTATGCCTATGTGCCAGAAGAGGGCGCCAGATCTCCTTATAGTTGGCTCTGAGCCTCCATGTGGTTGCTGGGTATTGAACTCTGGAAGAGCAGTAAGGTATCTGTCTCTTCAACCCTCTTCTTTAAACAGGTCTCATTATATAGTCTTGGCTGGCATGACACTATATAGATCAAGCTAGCCTGGGAATTCATAGAGATCTGCCTGCCTCTGCTTGGCAAATGGTGGACTTAAAGGTGTGTGCCATCACAGCCAGCTCTTGTTTTCTTAATAGTGTGAACATGGTTTACTTTTAAGTAATGTTGTAAGAGAAAGGAATGGAAGGGATATTCTCTTGCTTGCTGTGTCCTGGTTAAAGCTCATCTTTTCTCCATTTCTGCTGAAGGAACAGCATCAGGCCTTCCTGTATCAGCTGATGCAGCAGCAGCAGCAGCAGCAGCACCACCCACCTGAGCTCCAGCAGCTGCAGCTCCCTGCGCCCACACAGATCCCCATCAACAACCTCCTTGCAGGCACTCAGGCGCCCCCACTTCACACAGCCACCACCAACCCCTTTCTCACGATCCACGGGGACAGCACAAGTCAGAAAGTCACAGTGAGTATGTTTTGTGGTATTCCTTGGGAGGCAGGGATCATAGTAAGGAGAGATGGATGCTTTTTAGCCAGTAGTCCCTTCATAGAACCAGTTGATTTTGCAGCTGGATATTATAAACAGAGGGTCTAAGCCTGTTTAATTTACATGTCCCTTAAGTATATCAATTTGAATATGCATATAAGGTTTGAAGGCCATTTATAATATAGCATTTTCGAGGTATGAGACAGTCCATTCAAAACAGATTCTTTATTTTTTAAAAAGAAACTTTACTTTGGTTATAGAATTTTTCTCCCTTTAATTTTATATATGTTTCATTATTTTGTTCCAACATGCTTTTTCAAATGGAGTTACATGTTTGATATGGTAGATATACAAAGGCAGGACAATATTCTAAGCTTTCTAATAGATTCCTTAAAAAAGGAAATTGCTGAGCCAGAGAGATGATTGAGTGCTTGACAGGGCATCCAAAGCACCCTAGTTGAGTTTCCAGTACCCACAGCACAGCCATTTGTAACTCCTGCTCCAGGGGTTACATGTCCTCTCTGGTTTTTGTAGGCACCTAAACCATAACTCCACAGACAGGTACACACATACACTTAAATTCAAATCTTAAAAAAAAAAAATTGCAATCACAATTTTAATAGGATATAAAAGTTAAATTTATTGATTTTTATAATATGAATCATAGCATTTCACCCTTTGGGGATAAAAGTGAGGATGGGCGTGGCTGCACCAACAGCCAGCACACAGGGGCTCATGGTTTAGGACTGTTGCCTTATGTTAAGTCTCCCCTAACTACAGTTGAGGACAGACATCTGTGAGAGGAAGGGATACTGCAGTATTGTGGAGGACAGGTGCCAGGAGTGTGAAGGCCAGACAAGGACTGGAGGTCAGGTGGGCAAAGGACTTGCAAATGTGAGCACTGATATTACCGTGTTCCATTACTTTGAGGTTTTCCTCTTTTGGTTTTAATTTTAACCTTCAAAAACATTGGTTTTCATTTAGTAATGAATACTGACTGGTTCAAAATCTGGGCTAATTGTTTGTCTTTTTTCTGTGCTTGCTTTCTTAGTGTGAGTACTCTCCTTTTCCCTCATCTATGATTCTGTATTTACATGGACATTTCCCATGCTTTTGCTTGTGGATTTTTCCATATTAAAAATCAATGAATTATAGGCTAGTTTTATCCAAGTTGTGCAGTATGAGATATTTTAAATGAAAGAGAACCACAATAAATAATTGGAGAATAACCATCCTCCTGGGGTGTTGGCATATGGCCTCCTATAAGCTGCTTGAGTGGCTGAAGAAGGGGACCATGGTTTTTAGGCCTGAGTCATATAGAGAGACCTCATCCATCTGTCTCTCTACTTCCTGCCCTTTACCCCTTCTCAGAGGAAGGGTCTCTACACAGTCTTGGCTGTTTTAGAACTTGTGTTAGGCCAGGCTGGCCTCAAACTCATAAAGGTCCACTGCCTCTGCTTCTGAGTGCTGGGATTGCAGGTGTGAGCCAACTATGGCTGGCTGAGGCCCCGTCTCAAACAACAGAGTACTAACAGGAAAGCTGGTCAACAAGGGAGGTACCAGCGTCTGTGAAGTACACTGTCATTTGATTTCAGTCGTTAAAATAATAGGTGCAGTCCCACTTAGTATAGGCAAGAGGTAAAAGAGGTCAATGATGAGAAAACATACATCATTGGGGTCAGAATGATGGCTTTCTCGGTCCATAAAAGTGAAGTGTTGGCTATACCTTGTTCCCCCCGTGGAAAGGGAGTGAATTCTGTGTCCTTCATTGGGCACTATATTCAAGGACAGACATACCACCTTTATGCCCAGTGTGGTGTTTTTAATCTTAAATACTCACTATGCTGCAAAATGGCCAATTCAGGATAAATCCTAACGTGTGCCACATTAGATGAGTTCCAATTTCAGTTAGAGGGTATTATCTCAATTCTTGAGCAAAATTGACTGAACTAATGCATTTACTTTGTTTTGTGAATCACAGAGACTTAGTGATAAAACTGGGCCTGTAGCTCAAGAGAAAAGTTGACAGCATCTTCTGGACTCCCCTGCTGTCCTGCACTCCCCAGTTGCTGTAGAACTCTGCCACAGCTATGAAGGAAGGCGGCAGGCTTGCACAGGGAAGGACGCCATGCTTGCTCTTGTAAGGGTTTGCTTAATTTTCTTGTCACTTTGTTGCACTGAAATGAAATTACTATATCCCCATCCCCTACCAAAGTGGTTCAACTTTGGAAGAAAAATGAGTAACTTTTTGTCAATGAAATAATTCACTTACAGAGTTTATCAACCCGAGAAAAATGGAATGTGCTCAGTTGCCCAGCTGGTTTTGTTATAAATTAGAGACACAAATGGTAAAACTAAAGACTTACTTCATTTGCAAACCACTTGGTTTTATTGTCAAAGTTGGAATATGAAATTGGGATCTCATTTGGAATAGAGTGTGCTTGCTCTATGGGGCGGAGCTTAAGTTTTGAGAACTGTCCAATTTCTTCTCCTGGAATTGTTTCATTAACTGTTGTGATTATACAGATCCTCAACTGGGGCTTTGCAAATGTTGTCTTAAAAAATTCCTTTCTAATGAGATTTGTCCATTTGGTGATTAAATTAGGACAGAAACACCTGCTTCTGCTGACAGTAATTTTCTCTTGCAAAAAAAAAAAAAAAAAATGCTTTTCTTATTGTTAAAACCTACTCTATTTAAAGAGATCTTGAGTTAAGCGAATTGTAAGGCTGCTGGGAGAACCAGATCAATTGGAAATGGATAATTTTTTTTTCAGAAAGAGACACCAATGTGGAAACTGCTGGTAGGGTCTGGCCTTAATCAAGTGCCTGTACGGACCTGCACAGATGAAGGGCTCTAGACAGCAGGGTAGGCCTCTGGTACCAGCAGCCTTCCCCGTGCTTCTGCCTTTGTTGAAACTATGCCACTATCGAGAGCTCATGCAAACTATTACCTGGGTATTTGTCCACTAATGACTCACAAGGAAACGAGTGGATTTGGGAAGTATACATAATCAGCCTCTCAGAAGTGCCCACTGGAACAAACGGGCCACCACAGTTGCTAAGACCTACCTGTCTCACAGCCATTTGACTTTGGGTAGTCGCGCTCTTGATTGTGACAAGATGGCCGGCTGGTAGGTTAAAAAGTTGGGGATACCATCGTTGATCTGTTTGTGAATGCATGACTTCCTAGTGGAAAGACCCAGCTGCAGTTGGACCTGCACTGAGTGCTTAGCTGGAAGATCAAGCTAGCACCGCGGCCTGCCTCCCGGTGACGCTGCAGTTCTTACCTCACTTCTGTAAATACGGTTTGTGAATCTGTTTTGTAATGTGAAAAATTCATAAGATAACATTGATATTTTGATTTGTAATATTTCTAATTGGTAGATTTAATTGAAAAGTAAAATTAATTTATTTTTATATGTTCAGGGGAATTTTAAAGAAAGTCAAACCTTTTGTAGATAATTTAAAAGAATCAGTGTGGTTTATTTTACTGATTTAACCCACTGGTTGTTATTCTGTAACAATTTGTATAAATGGTAAATTTCGAATGTGCTGTTATTTTACTTAGATGTAAAATTCCACATGTATTAAAATGTACAAAGTTTTTGTTAATAAAATTTAATGATGTTTATAGCCCTGTGCCTGTCTTTTTCTGAAAGGTGACTGTCCTGAACCCATGGCCCCTCATGTGTGCAGAGCTTGTTGTAAGTGTCAACACAGTACCATCTTGGAGTTGTTCAACTTGTCAGGGGTAGCTGTGCGGAACGACAGGGAGCAAATGAGCTGTGTGCAGAGACGGAAGGTGATTGTTGAGAAGAGTGGGTGGGGCGTGTCCATAGTAAGAGGAAGGAGAATCCACTCCAGAGGAGGTGTTTAAGTAAAGCATATTGATAGAGTATCATGCACACTTGATTGAAGACTAAGTTCACTTGTTCACAGAGTAAACTAGGCTTTCTCTGAAAGAGAATACAGATGTTTTTAATGACCCTTGGGTAGAAGTGTGTGTAAGAGTTGGACAGAAAAACCCGATCCTAGGTTCCTATTTTACTTTAATTGAGACAGGGGACTTACGTATTTTGGTCCACTCAACTCAGTTTGTAGTTGGCCTTGAACTTGTGATCCTTTTTGCCTTTGCTTCCTGGGTGGTGGGCTTGCAGGTATCTGCTGTCCCACCTGGTTTATGTGATGCTATGTGAGTTAAATATCCATCCTTGAGCCCCCATCTTTATTACAGACTGAATGCTAGGTTTATGGAAAGAGACAAATGGAAATTTGACTTTAGAAGTCTTTTCTAGCTGGGTGGTAATGGGTGCCTCCTAAGGCAGAGGCAGGTGGATGGATCTCTGTGAGTTCAAAGCCAGCCTGGTCTACAGAACGAGTTCATGGACTGGCTCCATAGCTACTGAGAAATCCTGTCTGTCTTGGTCTCCCCCCCCCCCCAAAAAAAAATGTCTTTTCTGTTACCCATATGTGGAGATTCACATCTGCTAACCCAACATCAGATGCTTCTGCAGAGGACCCAGGTTCAATTCTCAACATCCACATGGTGATTCAACTATCTGTAACTCTACTTCTGGGGTGTCTGAAACCCTTTTTTGAACTCTGGCCACAAGGTGTACAGATGGTACATATGCATGTGTGCAGGCAAACATTCACCCAAAATGTGTGTGGGGGGGGGAATGATTTTTAAATGGGAAGACCACATCTGGTTTTCAGTTGGCAGCCCTGGATCTATAAGCTTGTTCTACCCTGCCTGTTCACCCAGATGTTAAACTATCAACCAGCAAAAGGAAGGCAGCATACTCCCCATAGCTCACTGGACAGTTCCTAGGAGCAGAGATCCTGACTTCAAGGAGGGGTCTTAGGATGAAGAATCCCTTTGCTGTTGCTAAGTGGGCCATGTAGTTCTTTCTGATGGAACTCCAGAGACAGGTACAGCTGGGCTGGTGGCACATGCCTGTAATGCCAGTACTGGGGAGGTAGAGGCAGGAGCTTCAGGAGTTCAAGGTCATCAGAATTCAAGGTGATCCAGGTTCAAGGCTCATCTGGGCTACTTGAGATATAGTCACAAAAACCAACAGAAAGAAAATGAACCCACCACTCTGGAACTGTCTTTGTGTGTAAATTAAACAAAGTTTTTAGAATGAGATGCCTTCTTCTGCACTGGAGCTGGGCTTTGGAAATGGTAAGCAATTGTTTTCACTCCTGAGCTGTGTCCCCAGACAGGAAGCTCTAAGTCTGTTCTATCCTATTCCTTTGTCTATATTTGCAGCAAAGGAAAGGACCCCAGCAGAAGAGACTAGCTAAGAGAAAGCTTCCATTCCTCCTCCCAGTCTTTATGACACACGTACACATGCATAGCCGGTTTTCAAACAGTTTCCCTGTTCTTGTAGTAACTTGAATAAAGTGGTATACATGAATGAGTTTAGATTTTTTTCCTAGCTAAATTTTGTATTGTTTGCTTAATTTTGTGGTTAATCTGTATGGTTCCCACCACATGGACACCTTGGCCGCCTCTGTGGGTGTTCTGTGGGGTTGGGAGAGGTAATGGGGGTGGGGGACCTGGAGTGTGGGCCTGATGGTAGGGCAGGAAAAAGATTTGAATGTACATGCAGGTAAATTTGTGCTGGCAGCAGCTGACCATGGCAAGAGGGAAACATAGATGTGGGGAGAGACTGATGGGAAAACTGAGAGACAGGCAGAGGTCAGAAGACAAACATGCCAGTAGGACCTCAGGGAGCTAGCTCATCATGTTACTCTTCACAGGCCTCTGCTTTCTGCAGACTTGGATCCCAGGAGCAGCGTGAAGTGTCCTTTACTGGGTTTTCTGGTTGGGGTCACAACTCTTACTCACCCGAGACACAGTCCTGGCTTTGTTTCTAGATTTGTGTAGGGAGTCAATGGTTTAATCACATGAGCCCATGTAAATGTTACATAAGAATTATCTGTGGCAGGTAATGTCTGTTCTCCCAGTTGTCTGTAGCTTGAAGGGTAGGGAGCCACCGTATAACAGCAAACCACCTACCCTGTTCTCCAGGGTCCCACTGTAGTGATAGATGTGCCTCCACACCTGTAGAAAACAATGCCCCAGTTCAAGTGATACAGACCCGGCCACCCAGATGCTCTCTATGAATGAAGCCGGCTTTTGACCCTAGAACTTTTCCTTTTAACCAGTCACATCTGCACCTGTGGCCACACCCGAAAGGCGTGGTCAGTGCTACAGATGGCAAGGTCTGTATCCCTGGAGCACCTCTTGTTTTCTGTGTAAGTTCTTTTCCCCCAAATAAACTCCACTTCATATATACAGAGTCTAGTGAATCTTGATTTCCACGCCCATTATCTGGCCCACCTGGGGTGATTTGAAGAATTCAGGGGAGATCATGTGGGCATCCTGTCCTGCTTCCCTGCCTCCCTCCCCTCTCACCCCTGTATGCTAGTTAGTTTTCTCTGTATCAAGACCAAGGCAAACTTCTTGGGGGATGGTATCATTTGGGCCTGTGGTTCCAGAACTATGAGACTCCGTGGTGGCTGAATGGAGGTGGTGGGTCCAGCATAGCCATCAACAGGAGCCACACGCAGGAAACAGAGCTAACTTGAGATGGCTTTTGGAACCTCAAAGCCCACCAGCAGAGATATACTTCCTCCAGCAAGGCCACACCTAGTTCTGTTCTCTCCACTAAGCCATGAACTATGGATGTCTTAAGGTTCTATTGCTCTGAAGAGACACCATGGCCATGACAACTCTAAAAAAGGAAAACATTTAATTGAAGTGGCAGCTTACAGTTCCAGAGGTTTAGTCTCTTATCACGGTGGGACATGGTGGTGTGCAGACAGACCTGGTACTGGAGAAAGAGCTAAGAATTCTCCAGTTAAATATGAAGGCAACAGGAAGTGACCTGAGAGACTGGGATGGCTTGACCATATATGGAACCTCAAAGCCCGCCTCCACAGTGACTCACTTCCTCTAACAAGGCCACACCTCCTAGTAGTACCACTCCCTATGAGCTTATAGGGGCCTATTACATCCAGACCACAATGGACCAACCATTCAAATGTCATCTGAAAGACATTTCATCAGAGCACCAGGATGACAGGCATGTAGCACCACACCCAGTTTTTTTGGGGTTTTGGGGATTGAACTCTGCCCTTCTTTAATGCTAGGCAACTATTCTACCAGTTGGGCTACAGCCTCAGCACAGAATTTGGGGGCATTTATGTGTACTTTATTTCCATAAGAGACTACAAAGAAGACTGCTACTGACTTTCTGGGTTAGAGAGGCAGAGTCAGCCTCAGAAAATGCCTTGGGTGCAGTACCTGGGTGTACAGTGATATGAGCAGGGGTTTGGAGGTAGAGAGAGGACCAGGACAGGACACAGATAACTAGCCAAAAAGTGAGTGTCGGATAGCTAGTGGGAGGTCCACAAGTACTCACAGTGTAGGAGCACTACACAAAACCAAAGGAGGTGGCCTCCTTTGACAACATGCCATAGGTGTATGAAAGCAGCCCTATGCTGGAAGCTGGAGGCTAAGGCCAGAGTGCCTGGGCCAATAGACAGCCCTCTTGTGTGCCTGGGCCAATAGACAGCCCTCTTGTGTCTGCACGTGAGAAGGGGACAGCTGGCTTTCTAGGGCTCTGCAGACTGGCCCCACCTTCAGGAGGCCAGCTGGGCCTGCTTGGGAAAGCT
This sequence comes from Phodopus roborovskii, assembly GCF_943737965.1. Taxonomy (NCBI): domain Eukaryota; kingdom Metazoa; phylum Chordata; class Mammalia; order Rodentia; family Cricetidae; genus Phodopus; species Phodopus roborovskii. The sequence goes on along the minus strand of NW_026126602.1, from coordinate 9,300,677 downwards.
CACCACTCTGGGCTTGCTGACTTTGGTTGGCCTTCTGTCTTGAAAGGAGGGAATGGGGAGAGACATGGGACAGCCACGTTCAGCCACCCTTCCCACCAGTTTTATTCAATTCTGTTATAATTGCATGCACTTTGGGGAGTCTAAGGGGGGGGGTAGGTACCATAGATGGGAAAGCTAGCTCCTTCGGTGTAACCATAGGAAGCCACCATCCCTGCTGGGTGCAGACCTAATGTGGCTGCTTCAGGGTCACCTGTGTGCCTGCCCATAATCCCTTCCCCATTGTTCTATAAGTCAGCCTAATGAACTCAGCAGTTACCCCTTGAGATGTCATTGTGTAGAATGAGCCATGATCACAAAGAGCACATTGCAGCCAGTTCAGCAGCAGTTAGAAGTTTCACACAAGGGGCTACATAGACAGCATAGTAGTAAAGGGCACTTGTTGCTCTTGCAGAGGACCAAGGTGCAACTTCCATCACATACCTACATGGTGACTCAACCATCCATATCCCCAGATCCAGGGATCCGACGTCCTCTTTTGATCTCCACGGGCAGCAGGTACACATGTACATATTCATACATGAAAGGAAAATACTCATGCAAAAGAAATCTTTAAGAAAGCTAGAGATTCTCTTTAAAGGTTTTGAATTACATTTTCCGGTGTGCATGTGTGTTTGTGGGCTCTGGGTGTATGTGGTGATCACAGCACAAATGTGGAGGTGACTGGGTTCGCTATTCCCATCACGTGGTTCCTGGAGAGTAAACCTGAACACCAAGCTTGTCACCCAATGGCTTTTCTTTTTATCCACTGAGCCATCTCCCAGGCCCCAAATTCTCTTTCTTGACAGTCAGATTTATTTGCTTTCTCTCTACTTGTGCTTGATTCACCCATTTTTTTTCCCCCTTGTCTGGCCACAGCCTGCTCCTGTGAGACGGTCAGCAATCCCTTTCTACACTATAAATATATATTTACTCTCATGGTTAATGAAATGCTGACAGGCTGATAGATGGGCTGGAAGTTAGGTGGGAAAGCCAAACAGAATGATGGGAAGGAGGAGGGAGGAGTCAGGCGATCCATGAGCCATCTGCTCAGGAAGCTAGACACACTAGAGGACAGGTAAAGCCAGGAGCCATATGACAATACATTGATTAATAGAGATGTGCCAATTTAAATAGAAGAGCTAGTAAGAAGAGAGCTAAGTCAACTGAGCATTTATAATTCATATTCAGGCTCTGAGTTGGTTATTGGAGACTGGGCAGCAGGGACAGAAAATGTCAGATTACACTGTGCTTTCTTTAGCCCTTGCACCCACAGGCTTTGGATGCAGTCGGTACCTGTTTGCAGTCTCATTTGGCAGCCAATTGAGTCTTCTGTGTATATGAACCCCACTTGGAGAGACTCTCCTTGGGACCAACAACCCGGGCCTTGGAGGATGGGCCATTCTGGCCTCATGGCCTCTATGCTCTCTGGAATCCTCCATCCCTACTGGGTGAAGGGTGTGTCCTGAGTGCTTCTCCCAGTCTGCAGTGGGCAGCTTTGACATTGCAAGGGTGCACAAAGTCCCTGGCCTTGGGTTTTACTTTGAGGGGGAAGCTTTGCCCAGCGAAAGCTGCCCAGCCTGTCTTGTGAAGAGACACACATCATGTCCTGACCAAGCAATGCGGCTCCTGCAGCTCACCTGTGCAGGAGCTTCTTTAGTTCTATAGTTGTGTGAAATGGAATCAAAGCTGGGACAGGCTGGAGCCACCTGATGAAAACTGGTGCTATCGTGACTGCCATGCTGACTCAGCAGATCGTCCAGCTGCCTTGGGTAGTGACAGCCTTGTAGGAAGGAGCATGGCTGTGTCTGGAAGGTCATGAGGTAGCTAGGCTAGGAGCAGAAGAGGGCTGGGCCTGCTTTCAACAGCAAGGTGTGCTCTGATCTCCAGGGGCTGGAGTCAAGCCACCTCTGAACACTCCACTACCACAGGTCTGTGTCACCCATTCTAACTCTGCATCTGCCAAAGGCCAGCGTGATGCTGGCACAGCACCAGGGGGCTATGGGTATTGGATTACAGCCCTGTTGCCTATGGAACATTGTTTCTAGAGAAGACAGTGCACCCCAGGCCTCAGCTCTTCAGCAACATCAGTGGATGCCTTGGCTTGAGTTTGAGGTAGGTAGGTAGGTGGCAGAGCTGTCAGGAATGCCACATTCTGAGCAGAAGTGGGCGGAATTCAGTGTGCTGCCCACACCCTGGTGCTGGATTCATCCTGTGGAGACCAGGATCTGTTCCTCTTCTACTCAACATTGTGCCAGACCAATTGGTAGATGGTACCTGTCCGTCTGTCTCTATCATGCCTTTTGTGAGGTCCCAGGCTTCCTATGTGCTAAGCACTCTAGTGTTATGTCACCAAGACACATTCCCAGCCCCATTCTCACTTTTAACACAATAGGACCATAGGCAAAGAATAAATTTCTAAGAGGAATTTTGTTAGCCAAGTTCTTAAAATCAAAACATGGGGTGGTAGGCTGAAGATCTGACATGGCCTTAACAGGAGAATTTGTTTTAAATGAACTATGTCATCTTAAATTCAATAAAATATTTCTGAGCAATGACAGAAAACATAGGATAAGTTTTCATTATATTTCAGATATCAATCTCCTGTGAGATGGACAGCTATTGGAGAGTTTTCTCCCCCTTTCTAGGCTATCTCCTCACATGATTGTGTCCTCTGCTGTGTAGATTTTGACTGTATATGGTCCCATTTGACATTATTTCCTGAGTGACCCTTGCCTATACCTATAACTTTGGAGAGATATATTGATGATGTTAGCACCTTCATGATCTACCAGCTAGGGACCAAGCCTTCAACACATGAGACTTTTGAGGGGACAACTCATATCCAAACTGTAAGAATATCAGACAATGTAGACACAAGTATTTCCCACATTGTAAGAGATTCCTTTGAATATTGCTGGAGTAGAAGGGAGATGAAATGAACATGATTTTATCTATTTTCAAAGCCATGGTATTTGGAAGAGACTATACATCCATAGATGGGCAAGAATAGGTGATGTAGGCTAGATCTCGGAATTTGAATGACTAGTGTATTACATAAACACCTGAAGAATATAAGTGAATTTAGTTTTGTTATTAGGTTTTTGGTCTGTGCTGCTGAATAGAGAAGAGAAAGTCAAGGGAAGGGAGTCTAGGGTCTTTCTCAGTTACTGTTCTATTTCTGTGATAAGACACCATGACCAAGGCAACTTACAGAAGAAAGAATTTACTGGGGGCTTACGGTTTCAGAAGGCTAGAGTTCAAGAGCATCAAGATGGGGATGGCAACAGACAGACAGGCATATGGCGCTGGAGCACTAGCTGAGAGCTCACATGTTGGTCCGCAAGCAAAGAAAGACATTGGAAACAGCTTGGGCTTTTCAAACTTCTAAGCATCCTCCAATAAGGCCATATTTCCTCATCCTTCCCAAACAGTTCCATCACATTGACACCCCACCCATGTACATAGGTTGAAGGTGCCCATTTCAGTTCTGGGTGGTCCACTGGGAGTGTGGCTGTAAATGCTGGTCCCAGTCCTCAGTGCACCTTACTGATGCATGGCTTATCCCGTGCAGGCTGTCTCCAGTCGGTTTCCACCTCACTGAAGGTAAGGTTCTGATCTCTTTCCTGCAGTCTGTAAGTTTCTGCTGGACAGGCTTTCAGTGTGTATAGGCCTATGACACTGTGTTTTTCAAGAGTGCTGGCTATAGAAGGTCTGGAAGTTCCCAGCTGTTTTCTGTTTTTGTTTGTTAATGGTTCCCTTCAGGGTTCTGTCCTTCTGAGAGTGTGTCCCCTGCTGCTGAGATGGAAGGTGGCATTTTCCCAGCTCCTTCCTCCCTCCCTCCCTCCCTTCCTCCCTCCCTCCTTTCTTCCTTCCTCCCTTTCCTTTCTTCCTTTCTCTTTTCCTTTCTTCTCTTTCTCTCTCTTTCTCTTCTCTCTTTTATGCCAGGGGTTGTCTATATAGTCCTGGCTGTCCTGGAACCATGCACCACCACTGCCTGACTTTTTTGTTTTGTGGGACAGTTCCATGCATCCTTGCTATCTACAAGTATGACCTTGAACTCTTAATTCATATTCCCCCATCTCTGAAGTTTAGGATTCCTTCTAACATGGTGGGCTTCACTGAGTAACTCGTGGTAACAGATAGGTTGCTCAGTGGGGACACCCTCACCCTCTTACTTGGGCTTGTTCATTTCAGGACCAAGTCAGGTACTAGATCTTGACCACTAGGCAGTACACCATCTCAGGCCAGGTGGGAGGGTGTGGGCTGCCTGCTCCACCCTGGCTTTACCTCTTAGAGGGGAGCAGAACAGTGGCAGAACCAGCTTTTCTGTGCTTGCTATTTCGGAACATTGCTAACATCCCACGAGGAGCCCTTCGCTTTTCCAGAGCTCATGGAAAGCCTTCCCTACTCACTTTTTCCATGCAAATTACCCCACAGCTGTGAACTAGGTGTAGGTGACAGGGCTACAGCTGACAGCAGGGATGGAGCCTTAGTTTCAGAGAGCACTCATCACTCATGGCTCCTTGTTACTTCTAAAAAGAACAGGCCCCCACAGTCACAATGCAGACCAGTGTAGGGAGCTGGTAACTTCATAGCCCACAAAGGTCTTTCAGGGCTTCCAGTCTTTAGGAGCTTCCTGGGAAGGCTGCAAAGGGTTCATGAAAGCTGAGAGGACTCTTGCAAATTTGGCCTTTTAAGGATCACCATTAAAGTTGACCCGATTTCTAATAGTATCTGCCCCATGGATGCTAACTCAGGAATGAGGTTATGATAGGAAAACAGAGCAGAGACATGGAATAATTATGTCTTAGCTGTTATTTGGAATTTGGCCTTGTTTTAGCTATTAATCAGGACGAGGGGCTTTAAAACTTAAGGATGAAATAATTGAAACTTGTTTTTGCTAAATGCCTACCCTTGATTAGGTGATGTCATTGCAGTCATATAAGGCCTTACTCCAGCTTCCACAGCCACTCTGGGGAGTGGAGGGTTACCCATGCAAGAGATGCAGCCAGTAGAGAAGCCTGACACAGGAGTAACCCTGTCCAGGATGGACCTCATCCAGGTGCAGGATTTAGCACGGTATACAGCCCATGTGTGTCTTTGGGGCTCAGATCTCCTGAAGGGACAGCTCAGAAGCTGCAGGTCAGGGCATCATCATCTCAATCACGATGATGGCGAACTGAGTCAGTTCTGAGATCTCGTGTACCTGTCATATGGTCAGATGGTGCACTGCTCCTGATAAGCTGTAGAATGTAAGTGGGAATCCCCACCCCTACCCCAATCCTCCATCCAAAAACTGTGTGCAGTGGGGCCCTGGCACTTTCTGGCCCTCACTCCTTTTCTTGATGCTCTAGATCTGGATTCAGACATGGGTCTTTTAACTCAAAATCTACACTTATTTAAATCACAACCGAGGAAGTAGTGTTGGGAACCAGGCTGGTGACATATAGTGGCAAAGAGAAGAGCTACTGTGGTGGACAAGGTCTCATGTGGACTTGTCATATATTAGCACCCATGTTTTGTAAACAGTAAATAGCCCCCAACAGATGCTAATACAACTTGCCCAGGTCATAGGTTAGCTGAAGCCAACCAGGTCTGGGCCCCTCTGAGGACCAGCTCCAGGCTCTCCTGGACACTGGCTGCTGCCTAGCAATGGCTCTCAAAAGGGCCCCTGGCTATTGTCAAGTGTGAGATTGATCCATCCATTGTTAAAAACACAAAATCCTGTATTGTAAAGACAATGTCTCAAATTCCACAACCATGGAGGGGAGTCTGGTGCAGGGCTGGATCACCCTGGTCCAAGAATGGGGTCTGGGGTTGGAAGGTCCCTCTCATGGGGGACATTTAGCATGTCTCTGACATCTAACAAGGACAAAAAAGGTTCCACGTGGTAGTAGCCACAGCCAACTTCTCCGTAGCCTGAAAGACAAACAAGGTAGGTGGAGAGGGTTGGGAGACTTGCTGGCTCATACACTAAGTCAGAGTACACCACCAGGGAAAGGGCAGGGTTGGAGGTGACAGGAACCCATGGAGATTTTTTGCTGAGGACAACAGACTCTTGGGCCCCAGGGTTTTTTATCTGGAGCTAAAAGAGTCACAGATAGTGCAACTGGTTGGGTGTGTCCCTTTGGAGTTACCTCCTCTCCCCCTACTTCTGGGGCTAGTAGTCTAGTACATGTCCTTGTTTGGTCCTACAGCAACCCAACTCTTTTTTGGAATAGCTCTTTTTTGGAAGTCCAGATGTGGCCAAGAAGCCATGCTGGGAAGGCTGTTCTTAAGGAGTGTGAAGGAGGTAAAATACCAATTGTGTTTTACAAAGTGCTTCTGAGAACAGTCTCACTATGTAGCCCTGGCTGGCCGAGAACTCACTGTTTAAACCAGGCTGACCTCAGACTCGCGGCCCCTCCTGGGTGCTAGGGCTACAGGTGTGTGTCACCATGTCCTGCTATGAAATACATATGGTTACAGAAGCCCAGAAACCTGTACAAGGCATGATGGAGCCGCAGTTCAAAGCACTGTGACCAAAAAGGGTGACTTAGTAGCAGGGTGCTCACAGATGTCCTAAGCTGCATGAGTGACAGGCTTGACAATGGCCCTGGGCACAGACAGTCTACTTTGTTCTCCCATGTGTCTGCCTTGGATGGGTGGGGGTACGGTAGGGTCACCCTGGAATGTAGTGGCCACTTCTAGGCCACGGGTAGAAGTCCTGGGGAAGTGTGGCTGGCAGTTGGCTTGATCTAGGGGAAGGATGGATTCTGGCTGTCCTGTCCATCCCACCTCTGCCAGGCATAAGTGGTCTTTTCCATGTCCCCACGGTCCCTTTTCCATAGAGCTGAGGGGATGAAACTCTTGCTCCAGGACACAAGTTGTTTGGTTGCTCTTTTGGGACCAGCTGAGTCTGAGATGCTCCCCCAAGGTTAGAGCTGGAAAGCGTCTTTTGTCTAAGCCCAGGGAAGGGTGTGGGTGTACCTAGTTCCATGTCCACCTCTACCACTGTAATTCAATCTTTACAGAAAAGGACACCTTTACAGACATCCAATTTTTTTTTTTTAAAATGTCTTCTGGACACCTCCATGCTTTTCAGGTGCTGCGTGCACCAGCAGTGGCAGGTTTTAAAGGAGGAATGCTTGGCAGGAGTGACAGCTCAGAGAGCAAGAAGGCTCAACAGGAGCCAGCAGGACAGTACACTTTGACCTGCACCCTCCCTTTGGTTGCCAGCAACTCCAACACAAGCTCTTTAGGAATTCTCTGGCTGTGGGCATGCTACTACTCAGCATCCCAAGCTTACACTATCTTACCCCACGCTCTGTTAATTTAGATTATTTTTCTGAATCAGCTAAGATGACCTTTCATTGCTGCCTGCCAGCCAGCTCCAGGTCAAGCTGGTGTATCTCTGTAAGTAACCTTGTCTTGCTGCTCAGTCTCAGCAATGAATTCACTGTGTTCTTCCGTTCCTTTTTTGTTTTTGTTTTTTGAGATAGGGTCTCACTATGTAGCCCAGATTGACCTCAAATTCACAGGGACACCCCCCCCCCCCCGCCTCTAGGTTGGAATTCTTCCACGCTAGTTCATTCCCTTGCTCCCCTCTCTGCCTGGCTCTAGAACACTATTTGAAATCTCCCAGAGAAGTAAACTTTGCAGTGAGGGCAAGTTAAAACTGCAAACACCCCATCCCTTCCGTGAAACCCAAGGCGTATAAACAGCACCACACAGCAGCTATGATTGATTTTTTTTTTTTTTAAACTAAGGCACATGACGTTTAGAAATACTGAGGTACAAAATGCAATTTTCTGCATGAGATTTCTGAAGTACTCCTTTGGAAAACGATGATGAGAAATCATCTTCCAGCAGCTTCAGCTTTTAGCTTGCTTTTTCTTTTGGACCAGTTCAACCAGCAGCTTGTATCTGGCAATGCAGTCTTCCTGTAGGAAGAAAAAGAGATGGCAACAGTTACTTCCATGGGTTAGTGCCCTGGTGTGGTCAGCTCACTGTGACCTAATTGCTGGCTCATGCCCAGTCCTAATGCCAAAGCCTTGCTTCATTTCTTTTGGAACCTTCTGGATCATCCTGGAAAGCTCAGATGGTCCCAGGTAGATCTGGGCCGAGAAGACCTGCTGCAAGGCTGGCCATGGTGACTGCGCTAAGCATGGAGTGACAGTAGACCGCAGCTTCCGGGAGATCATCATGTCAACCCCCACCTCAGCTTGGGAACTGCTGTCATGGTAGCATCTGCTACCTCATCACACCCCATTTCAGAGATACCAAGCAACCTGAAACCACAATGCTCTTTTCCTTTGGATGGACCTCTCCCTGGTGGCTGCTGGGACCTTCCTGTGAATCACGTCCTCACACTCTGCCCAGGCCCACCTGCTTCCCATGCCATCAGGTTATAGAATGGTAACCTTAGCACTCCCCTGAACAGACAAGGTGGTGGGAAAGGGCTCATTATCCTTAGGTGGCCACTGTGTGTTTCACAAGCAGTTTCGTTTGTGTTTTAGTAATGCCAATGCTATGCTACTGTGAGCTTGTTAACTGCGTCCAGGGCAAATGACTGTTGTTCTAAACGGGGTCCTTTATCTAGTGCTTGGGGACAGGGGACGGCGCCTACTCTCAGTGCAGTGGTGTTGAACTGGCCTCCCTACATCCCGACATCCCTACCCACCCTTGCCATCACAGTGTCAGCACAGCTGTGGCCAGCCTCAGCATTCAACCCTCAGCAGTCTTGAGCTCTGAGCAGGCAGCTCATGAGGGAGTCAGTGGGCAGCCATCCTGCACCTGCTGTGTGAGGCCATAGTCAAAGCTGAGGGATGCCTGTGGGTGCTCTGAAGCCCTGCTCTGCTCTGGTGCAAACAGTAAAGTTCCAATCTCTTTCTAGTGCTTTCATTTTGAACAAAACTCACCTTACCACACATGTAAATGGCCGAGTTTGACAGAAGTTAGAGAAACTCAGCGAAATAATTACTTCTGGCAAATCCACTGGAGGGACTAGGAGAAATCTGTGCTTCCTAACGAGACCGGCTGCTAATGGTTTATTTTTCTCCCCAGAAACCCTTAGTTTCATCATCATAAAGTAGGTGATAGATAACTAGACCTGTGCACGCAGGGACATGCATGGCCACAAGCCAGGTTTTCCAACATAGAATTTCAATTAAAAAAGAAAGTATGTAAATGAGCATCCATGTGCCCAGAGGCTACTTTTGATTTCTCCTGCTCCCAGTGCCTCACACTAGAGCACAGCCTGCAAGGAAGATGCTGTGCTGGAGGAGGCTGGCTCTCGGCAGGGCACTTCTTCCTTCGTATATTTGAGAAGGACATATTAGCAGCTGCCTAGAGCTGCAGACAGTCAGACATGTGCCCAGGTCAACTGTGTAGTGACCCCATATGAACATCCAGCTTTGGGTGCTGAGGTGCCATCGCAGAACTGAGTCACCATGGCAGTGTAGGGGTTGGCCCCACTCTCCCTACCCTGCCTTCTGTGGAGCAGTGACACTTCTCGCTGTCCCACTCAGACAGTCCTTCCTGAGTAGAATGAAGTTTCAGTAGGCTGGCAGGCGACTGTGGAGTTTATGTTTAAAAAAACAGATATTACATGTGTGTGTACACTTCTATATTACATATATTTATAATAAAATATATATTACATTCATTTTCGTTTGTGTGTGAACATGCACACATGTTGTGCATATGTGGCCAGAGCATGGATGTGGAAGTTGGGACAACTTAAGGGAGTTGTTTCTTGGTTTCCACCGAGTGCGCTCCAGGGATTGACCCTCACCCACCGAGCCATCTGGCCAGGCTAAGTTCTATTTCTTTGAGAAGGCGGCTAGCACCCTGACCTCACAAGGGGAACAGAGACTGAAGACATCTGTGAAACACAGGGTAGACATCGGGTCATGGAGATGGGTGTAAGCGGGGGCAAGCATGGTGCCGCTGCTCCAGGGCGCAGTCCCTGGGTACCCACCTTACTCTTAGATGGGACACATTTGGCTATTTTGTCCCAGCGATCAGAGGCTCCTTTTGGGTACTGTTGTAATGCCAGTTCTAGAAGTTTTTGCTGACTCTGAGTCCAGGCCTCCTCTGCAGCACGAGTTCTTTCTTTTCTCTGGTTGTCTTCATCACTGGACTCATTTTGTTCTGAAACATCAAAGTCTTTTTGCCTCTTTCCTCTCAGCTTCCCCTCTGGCTCGACTCTGGTCACTGCCTCAGCCGTTCTGGCTGACTTCCGCCTCCGAAGCCGGGCTTCTGTGGCCACTGTCTCCTGCTCACCCTCAGCAGTCTCTTGCCCCTCATTCTCCATGGCCCCTGCCGAGTCCTCCCGTTGGGTGATGATATCATCTGGCAAGGCTGTCTTGACTGGCCTGGAATTCTGAATATTTGACTTAAGTTCTGAGAGCCTGACCATTCCTAGGATAGGGCCACAGAACAAAGCAAAAAGGCCATAGTGAATTCAGGCATTCTATACATATTGCTTAGTTTACCTTTTATACTATTCACCTCAATCTTATACACAAGGGAAGGGTTCTCTGAAAGTAACAGAGATGCAGTTGGTCACAGTTCTGATTTCTTGTCCTTGTCCTTGTCACTGCCCTGAGGAATTAAGGGTATATGGTGAGGGTGTGATAAAGAACAGGGACCTCTTAGAGAAGGAACCTGATACTCATTAGACAGATGAGGGCATTATACATAATCTAGGTTTCATTAGTTCTATTAACGTAATTAAAATAAACGAGGTCGGCTTAGCATTGTGCCTCCTCTGCAGGCAAGCACACAGATACAGCACCCTAGTAACTATTAGGAGAGCTCTCACCACTTTTTATTTATTGTGTAGGCCAGAGCACACCTTATGGGACTTGGTTCTTCCCTTCCACCATGTAGATCCCAGGGAATTGAACTTAGGTGACTAGGCCTGGTGCCAAGTGTCTTTACCTGCTAAGCCATCACCCCAGCCCAAGGTGAACTTATTTTATTTTTGAGACATGTTTCCCTGTGTAGTCCTGGTGGTCCTGGAACTCAGAGGTCCACCTGCTTCTACCTCCTGAAGGCGGCACGTGCCACCAAGGTCTGGTTCCAAGGTGGGTTCTTAAATGCAGGGAAAGGGTCTCGCTAAAGATTAAACCTCTTACCTCATAAAGGAAGACAGACAAATAGGAACACATAAATGAGAACTAGTTGTGACCTTCAGTGATTAAACTGGCAATGATCAGAGGCAGGACAACCTCAAGAACAGTTTGAATTGGGACACTGGCATTGGCAGCAGGGACTCTCTAGCCCTGGAGTCTAATATGATGTTCCCCAGCACCACAACCCACTTGGTAGGTCTCTAAGGAACCATGTTTAAAACCTCATTTAATTCTACTTAATTTCAGTTTCAGTTAATTTGTTTTTGTGTGTATGTGCTTACATGTGTGCCTATGGGTGTGGGGGCTGCAGGTCAGCATCAAATGTCTTCCTCTAGCGTTCTCCATTTTATTTATTCCTTCTCAGATCCTGCAGCTCTCACCAGTTCAGCTGGAACGGCCGGCCTATAGGCCCAGGGTCCTCCTGTCTTCCCTTGCCAGCAGTGGGATCACAGGCACACTTACCTTTCTTTCTCGTCTTTCTCACACAGGTGCTAAGGATGGAAAGCTAGGCCACCCCCCCCCCAGCCCTACACTTTAATTATAAATAGCTGCACGTGGCTACTGGTTACCAAATTAGATATGTGCTTAGTCTTTTTGGAGGACAATTTGTCAAATGTAGGTAAACCTTAAAATATACTTACTTTAATTCATGGAATGTACCAATCAATAATGTGTCATTTAATTATGAAACATACCAAAGGAGAATATAAATGTGACAACATTACCATATTTCTCTCTCTCTCTCTCTCTCTCTCTCTCTCTCTCTCTCTCTCTCTCTCTCCCTCTCCCTCTCCTCTCTCTCTCTGTGTGTGTGTGTGGTTTGTTTATCAAGACAGAATTTCTCTGTATAGCTCTGGCTACCCTGACATTCACTCTGTAGACCAGGCTGGCTTCAAATTCAGAGATTTACCTGTCTTTGCTGGGTGTAAAGACTTACACCACCACATCAAGCTTAAAAATGTTTTTGAAGTAAACTTTATTGCTTGTCTCTAAAATACAAATTAATATCTCCTCCTGAAATTCTCATCCAATGCTTCACTTTCCTTGGGGAAGAGGAGGTTCTGGCATGCAGTTTCACCAGTCTGCCCTTCAAGTACCTTGAGCTGGGATAAAAGAGACAAAACTGCAGTCCTAATAGCCCAAGGATAGCTTGGCAGAGTCGGTCCACTCAATAAGACTGCATGTTGCTGGCCACCATGGTCTGGTTGCAGACCGACAGACATACAGTTGAAAACTTTACCTCACACATCATAATAAGAAAGTGAGACTAGTTGGGTATAACAGAAGAGCTGTGTTCACAGCCAGACTCTTCAGTGGTGGCCTGTGAGGCGTTTGTTATCATAAACAGGGAAGCATTCATTTGCACATGACCCTTTCCTGCCTGGCAGCACTGCCCACCACCAGAGGTCCGAGTTCACCTTGAAAGACCCGGCAATCAGGGCTCATTTCTACCTCGGTATCACATTTGATGCCACTGCAGACAGAGGAAGTTTCTGAGCTGTCATTATCTTTAGGAAAACAAAATACTGAGCTAATGAGATGGCTCTGAGGGTAAAGATGCTTGTCACCAAACCTGGCAATCTGAGTTTGACCCCAGGACCCAGATTATGGAAGGAAAGAACAGATATCACCCCCCCCCAACCCAAGGTTGTTCTCTGGCTTCTACATGCAATATGGTACACACACAGACACATACATACATTTAAAAACACAGCAGGAGAATCAGAAGGGGTGATGTGGCTGCCTAGCATAAAGGGGCATTCTGTTCCTGTGCTTCTGTCCACTATGGGGTGGTCAGTGTGAGTACACTGTGTTCCTACCCTGCATCAGAATGGCTTCTTTAGTTCTAAGGTCTTGGGCCAACAGGAAAGACACTAGATGCAGGCTCAGATAAGTAATCAGGGACGCCATACTGACTGCTTTCTAAAACTACTAGGTGAAATAAAATAGTATCATGAAATTTTCCTTAACAGTATAGAAAAAATAGATAAAAGGAGATAACACTGGACAAAACAGCAAGTTGGCCTATTAGCTCTTGGCACTTAGCTGAATCATAGCTGAACAGCACGAAAAAGAAAGGTACAAACAAGGAAGTGGGTAGCGAATGGCTGGCAATAATTCCAAGTAAGTCATTCTTACACCAATTAGTCCCCCCCGCCCCAGAGCTGAAGATCGAACTCAGAGGCTTCAAAGTGCTGTAAGGTGAAATCCCCAACCCCCAAATCAGATTTAAATTTTTTTAATTAATTAAAAATTTTAATTTATTTAAGCCAGTTGGTGGTGGCCCACACCTTTGATCCCAGCTGTCGGGAGGCAGAGGCAGATGGATCTCTGTGAGTTCGAGGCTGGCCTGGTCTACACAATGAGTTCCAGGACAGACTCCAAAATTACACAGAGATACCCTGTCTTGAAAAATCAACCAACCAATCAATCAATCAATCAATCAATCAATCAATCAATCAATCAAACAAAAAACACTTTTTTTCACACTTTTTAACAGTAGTTCTAAACTTGGCTCCAGATATTAAGATAAAATGCTTCAGAGAAACAAAGGTGACTTTTTAAGCACTGAATGTGAGAGTAACTGGACATATAGTTGGGTTGCAGGAAAGCATTTATTTATATGCATCTATTATATTACAGCCTCTGTGTGACATGAAACAGTCCCAGGCTTGCTTTCCATGTCATTCAGAAAGGTTTGCTCTGATAGTAGAGGGGGTGAGGTACTAGGTTGTAGTGAGCTCAAGTAAGCTCAGGAAAGTGAGTGAGGGCTCTGCCAACATATGTTCTCTCTGGAGTCTCAGCCCTAGGGAATCTGCTCTCCCATAAAGGCCAGTGAGACTCTGGCTTACTTCCATAGATCAAATAAAAGAAATCTGTTCATCCTCACTATTTTAGATGGAAAATAAGCACGAGAAATCCTAACATAATCTTCCTATACTGTTCCTACATGGCAGAGAACCAGCTCTCTCTCACTCCCTGTGTGTGTGTGTGTGTGTGTGTGTGTGTGTGTGAGTGGGCGCACACACACACATGCACATGCACGTCTCCCATGTAGTATGACTAAAAGAACAACTTTGGAGGACAATTTCATAATTCTTTCCAAAGGAAATCCGGGTATGATCATGCCTACATAATCCTGTAGCTACTCAGGAGGCAACACAAAGACCCAGAAGTTCCAGGGCAGTCTCTCACTCTTACTGCAGTAGCTTTGCAACACCACGGTTTCCAGAGAAAGTTGGCAGTAGGCTCCATTCTTGTGATATACCTCTGTCACTCTGCCCCTGTGCCCAGACCAAACACTTGGTGAGAGAGGAAGCTGACTACAGTCTTTTCTAAAGCTAGAACATCATACTGAACCCTCTCTGAGGAGACCGGGCTCCCCAAGTATGCTAACACTCTAAATCTTTAAACTTACTCAACTGTGTGTGCAGGACCAGACTGACTCATTGTCTATGATTAACCTCCTTCAGAGAGAGGAGCAGCAGAGGTCTCTAGGCAACTCCCCCCCCCCATTTAAAGACATTATTACACAAAGGGATTAATTGTTAAGAAACCGGTCAGAGTAGAAGCAAGTGACTGAATCTTTCAGTTTCTTGGATACATGGGATAAAATCTGGTAAGGTGGGAACTCACCTGGTGAGTAGGTGACTGAGTCCTTCAATTCTTTGGCTTTGGTTGTCACCTGTTTAAAAATATAAAAAAAAAGGCAAGTCATCTTACTTTCCACACACCTTGCAAGCTGATTTTTTTCACATAAGGCCCTTGGGAAGGAACAGGGCTCATGGGAGTCATGAACATAAAGAGACTGAGGAAACCTTGAGTCAATGTGCATTGCTGATATGAGCCTTACTCCCAAGTACAAATGCAGGTAGTGCGTGCAACTATAAACAACTGACCATTGTGTTCGAACTGCCATCCATGGCTTCTTCGCCCAGGATATTCAAGGCCTGAGAATGCTCACACACAGAGACCTCCTACTGAAACCATCAAACCCCTTTGTGCTATATACATAATAAATAAATGCTGAGATTCTCAGTTGTTGGGCTGCTGTGGTAGGTAGCTTGTGTAGCTGGTGTGCTCTTTCAAAGCAAGCATAATGCAGCTGATCAAAGCTTTTCTGTACAGGTATCTGTCTTTTCTTTATCCTTTCACCACTCCCAGTGAGGTCCAGTCCTAATCTCACTGATCAATGCACACCAGGTTACTCTACTTATTAAATAGGAAACTGAGGCCCAAGAAATTGTTTTGCTCTAAAACACCCATCAACAACAGAACCAGAATCCAAATCATTTCACTAACTTCTGTTGGCAGTTAATTATACTAGATTGTTTCCTAAAATAGTTTTAAAATAGCTGTCCAAATGGATCAGTATTTTCAGTTAGCATTTCCAAAAACTGAATGTGTCTCTTCACTGGAAGACACCTTACCAGTGAGTACAGAGGAGTTAGGGTGGGGAAATAACATTTATGCTAATGATGTTTTAAGGTTCTCCACACACTGGAAAGAAACCAAAAATCACAAGAGTGTAACAGAGGGACAACTTCTGGTGGTCAAGGGATATAGATCCAAGAAACAGAACAGATTTGTCTATGAGTGTGGAGCCAAAGGAATAATAAATCAGTGATATTTATGACTTAAAAATGGTAAATTCTGTGTTACTAATACACTTACCTCTTAAAGATTTTTTTAACGACATATTTATGAGTATGGGTATTTTGCCTTCATGTATTTATTATGTGCACTACATACATGGAGCGCCTGTGGAGGCGAGAAAAGGGTGTCTCATCCTGGGACTGAATGGTTGTGAGCTACCTACCATGTCATTGCTGGCACTTGAACCAGGGTTCTCTGCAAGAACAAGTGCTCCTAATAGCTGAGTCATCTCCAGGCCCAACCATGCTTAAGTTGGAAATAAGCTCTTAACATGAGGCATGGGAGATACTTAAAGCTTGGTAAATCATGCAGGAGGCAGGCAGAGCATGAGAAACACCAATTTACCAATTTACCCCTGCCCCATCAGATGCTAATGTCTCCTATTTAGAAGCAAGCTGAAGTTATACAACACAAGTTTAACTTCCAAGATTTTCGAATTACAACTTTCCCCAAATCTGACTGCATGATCTTGTCTCCTGCTTGTTACTGCACACTCACTGAGCTCACCTTGATGCGTTTCCTTCACTTCCCTCTTCAGCTTTTTCCTAGCCACTGCATACATCCCATAATCCTAACACTTGGATTTCTCAGGGTCCTCTTTCCACTCCACCCCACCCCCACTCTTGAGTGTCCCTTCTCTAGCCTCTCCACTTCCTGTCCTGAGCTCCCTACCTTCTGTGCTTGCCAGTCTATTCTTGTCCCCTGCCTTCCTTGGTGTCTCTTTCTACCTACCTCAGTTGTTATTTGCTATTAGCAGATACTGATTCTATATAACAACAATAGCAATTATTAACTTGTGTCCCTGCTCTTGTCCATTTCATAGAAATTCAGATCTGAAAAGGGCTTCAGTAATAAGCAGTATACAGACTGTGAATAAGTGTCTATTCAGTGTAAACTCTGTATACACATATCCTAACAACAGCCACAATTAGGTGTACAGCTCTTAACCCAGTTTATAAAAAACCCAAAGAGAATAAATACTGTGAGATGAGGAGCCTAGGCAGGAAGGGATCTAAGGCTCTTGCTGTCAATCATAGAAATGAAACCTCTTATAGGCTAAGAAACAGGTCAGGTGTTCTTTGACTACATCTCATTATGCAGGGTCTGCTAGGTCCAGGGACTAAACAGACTTCAAACAAAACCAACACCATCTCTCTCTAAGAATAGCTTCTCTGTTTCTTGGACAGGTCTTGCTAGGCTCGCCAAGGCTGGCCTAAAACTCACACCCCTGCTCCACCTGCATGCTGGGGCTGTAGGTGTATGCTTCACACCAGCTAGTCTTTTCCAACTAGCACTGTCACCCCCATGGAGACAAAATCTAAGAGTCAGTTCTTGGGTTTTTACCTCCTTCGCAACCAGTCCTCTCTTACCTGTCAGTCTCACCTACTCCCTCCCCTGCCAGCCTCACCCCTGGATTAGGGTTCATTCTCACTTGATTAATAGAGTAGCCTCCTAATGGGTAAGAGTTCTCAGAGAAGAATTCCATACAGCAGAACTCTGATCAGATGTTTGTTAACATGTGGTTGCTTGTTCTTTTGATGTCATAGTTAAGCCTGTTTCTGACAAATTTTAGGTAAGGGAAATTTCCTCTGTTTTTCTAATGGTTTAGCATATACGTTTAGGAAAGTGTTAAGATTTTTAAAAGAGGTATTTTATTTCTTAGCATACATTTGTTCAAAACAGAATTGCTTCATAATCTTTTTAAAAATTTTTCTGTAAGGTTGGTGGTAATGTCTTTTTCATTACTCCAGCAATTTAAATCCTCTCACACGCCTCTCTTCATTGAGCCTACTAAGTACATGCCAATTCTAATGTATAGAATTAACTTTTGGTTTCAGCGACTTTGCTGATGCACTGGTTTTTCCTATTTTGTTAATTTTTTATTTGAACTGCCCACCCATATATAATGGGGGATCGTAACTCGTGGTAATTACCCTGGCTTAGCCTCTTTGAGTGTTAAGATTACAAGCTGAGCCACCATGCTGCTTCCCCAGCATTTTAAGGTGTCAGTTAATGACTCAGCTCCTTGCTCTTACTCAGCATGCATGCACTGGCGGCTAATTCTCTCTTCTATGACAAACATATCAACCACATTGCTTAAGTTCTGGGATGCTGTGTTTTCTCACTCACTGCTAAGAAATGTCTGGTTCTGGTTACTTCTTAGATCCACTGGCTACTTAAAGGGACTTTATTTCATATCCACAAATTGGTTCAATGTCGTCCTGTCCCCATCCTCCCCCCCCCCCCCCCCCGTGTGTGTGTGTGTGTGTGTGTGTGTGTGTGTGTGTGTGTGTGTGTGTGGGTGTGTGGGTGTGGGTGGGGAATGAAGAGATGAAGAGCACACTTCACAGTATCACCATGGTCATCTGGGAGGATGCCCATGGGCATTTCATTGTTGCACAGACTATTTTAGATTTGTTTGGTTTATCGTATCACTAACATCTCCCTAACTGATCTGCCTTGTTATTAACTCATTAATAGAAGGCGCAGAAATTCCAAACCACTACTGTTAGTTAAATTTTTTATTTTTCCCCTTACTTCTGTTACTTTTGCTTCGTATATTTTGGTGTTTTCTTGTTAGGTACATATATATTTACAATTGCTTTATCTCCTAAATTGGCCTTTTAAAAAAATGCATAGTAAATTGTATTTTATTTAAACCTTTACCATCAAGCACACAAAGATGCATGGAGACATAGAATAGATGTGTGTACACACATACACATATACTTTATTTCTACTTTATATGCATTAATCTTTTGTCTGTGTATATGTCTGTGTGAGGGTGACAGATCCCCTGGAACTAGAGTTACAGACAGTCTTGAGCTGCCATGTAGATGTTGGGAACGGAGCCAGAGTACTCTTTAACCACTAAGCCATCTTCCCATCCTCTAGAATACATATTTTACATCAACAATAAACGAAGCACAAAAACATAACTTCAGATATAGCTTCTAGCCAATCTCCCAAAATGTACAATTCTTTTCTATTTTGGCTTGGATTCATTAGTTATTTTACATAATTGTAAAACATAAACCTATATGGGTATACATGTATTTTAAGAATTTGAATTTGGCCGGATTCTTTAGTAGACATAATCATTTGTCACCAAAATGTTCTATCTTCATGTAAAAAAAAAAAAAAAAAGTTAAAATGGCTTGAATTTCATCAAGAATCTACTTTAAAAATTTTCCATCTCGCACATGCCTTTAATCCCTGCCAATGTTACACAAAGAAATCCTGTCTTGAAAAACCAACTTCCTCCAAAACCCAAAAACCAAACCAAACCAAAATCCATCTCCTGTAGTTAATTCTGCATGTATTAGTTCTAGAGCTAAAAATACAAGCTGGGACAACTTGATGGGAAGGATTTCCCACATGGATTGTTTTCCAAAATAATGTATTGAGGGGAAAAAAAAACACTCAAACAAAACAAAAAGCTTATGTTTCCCCAGGTCTTGTGAATAGAAATATAGTACCCAGTCACACCCTGCTTCAAATACTGGTGAGGTAAAAAAAAAAAAAAAAAAAAAAAAAGAATTCACACTTAGGAGGTGAGCATGTTGGTAAATGTGTGTGCAAGGCAAGCCTTACAGATGAGGAAATAACCAACCCTGAGGATTGTCCTTTGATCTCCATGCTTGTGGTTGTTAAATGCACAGCTGACATTACACATACAGTAAAAATAACTTCATTTTAAAAAATCCAAACTTAAAAAAAAAAATTGTTCTAAGCTGGCTTCAAACTTACAGTCCTCCTGCCTCAGCCTCTTGGGGGTGTTGGGATGACAGACATATACCACAAGATAGTTTTTAATTTTACTCAGGTCAAATAACAAAGTCATAGATGTATTTGGCCTCAGAATCTCAGAACCTGAGGTACCCCAAAATCATGAGATGACCTTCTATTAAATCTTTTCTTTTCACTGGAACTTTTCCTTTCACATGAAAGGCTAGTATATTAAGTGTTACCAAGCTTTCTTTCTTTCTTCCTCCCTCCCTTTCTTTCCCAGCCTAAGACAAGGTTTCTCTGCATAGCCCTGGCTGCCCTTGCTTTGCAGACCAGGCTGGCCTCAAATTCAGAGATTCTCTTGCCCCTGCATCCCAAATTCTGGGATTAAAGATGTGTACCACCATGTCTGGCTCTGTCATGTTTTCTCAAACCAAATACATTCTTTCTCCCTGGGCCCTCTCATAAGCACAAGGCCACACTGCATGTGGGGATGAAGCACTTTAAAGAACCCCTCTCTTGGTAAGGGCGTTCTGATATCATAACACAGACTATAATGATAAAGTCTGCCATATGTAGTCAAGACCAACTTTACAAGGTCATTGAATTACTTTGAGAACATGATGCTTGAGACTCCTTGTTCTCACAGACAATTCCTAATACAGTTTATATTAGAATTTGGCTTCTCTCTATATATATATACTTATAATGCTCAACAACCTGATATTTTAGCCTCTTTGCCAAGTCTGCATGATTCTGATGTCATAAGATGATTTTTAGGGGCTGGAGAGGTGGCTCAGTTGTTAAGACACTCATTGGTTGCTCTTCAGAGGAGCCAGGTTCAATTGCCAGCACCCACATGGTGGCTCACAACCATCTGTTACTCTGGCCTTGGGATGTCCAATGTCCTCCTCTGGCCTCTGCTGGCATCAAGCAAATATATGATGCACAAACATGTATGTAGGCAAAGCACCTATACACATATGATAAGACAAAAATAATAAAAAACGATGGTTTATAAAAATGATGGCTGCAAGTGACTCAGTTTTCTTGATAACTTCTATTTTCTCAGAAGAAGCATCTATATGGTAGCTAATGACAAAAATGGAGGGGCAAATTTGGCATCTTCAGCTGATCATTTGAGTGTAATAAAGAAGTTACCAAAAACAATGCTAATGTCCAGTGTATACTGGTATACACTGGGAAAGTAAAGTTATACTGTATACAGTTTACCCAGAGGTTATCTTTCTGTGAGCTTGGCCATCATCAAGTGTACTGCTTCTCTACAACTGTGTGACTTGAGAAACATGGGTGCTGAGTTGCTTGAGCTGGTTATGCTGCTTTCTCTGCTGCACAGTTGAGGTTTTAGCTGCCAGTCCTACTTTCTGTTATGTGCCAGTGCAGATGTGTCTCAATGCAGTATGAAATAAGCTACAGCTAGGACTTTCTTTCCTTGTCTCACTTGGGAAGAAGAAATAAATTTCTTCACAGCATTCAAATAGCTGTGGTCTCTTCTTTAGTACCTAAACAACTAGATTGGGCAGCTTTGGGGAACACAATGCACCTAGTGTGCAAAAGTCGTGTGGATAAAAGAACTGTAGGGCTGGGCAGTGGTGGCGCACGCCTTTAATCCCAGCACTCAGGAGGCAGAGGCAGGCGGATCTCTGTGGGTTTGAAACCAGCCTGGTCTACAAGAGCTAGTTCCAGGACAGCTCAAAAGTCACAAAGAAACCTTGTCTTGAAAAACCAAAAGACAAAACAAAACAAACAAACAAACAAAAAACCTAATAATTTCTTTGTAATTATCTTTTATATTATCTAAAATAATCTAATAATCCATTTATAAATAATTATCTTAATCTATCCTCAAAATTAGCAAAAATACAAAAACAAGGAAATTAGCAAAACAGAGAAGAGCTGGGTAAGCAGACAGATACACACAAGTTTAAAGTTCTGTTTAACACATGGAACTCTGTGATTCTCTAAGTTGTACTGAGTATATGATCACAGTCCTGATGTCTTCAGGTAACCCAGGGAAGATGTTAACTGCAGTGACATTTCCAGTCATACTTTCAGATTCTGGCTCCCTTGGTATCTGCACTATTAGTATAATAGCAGAAGTTATGTGCTGGCACAATGTCTCAGCAGGTAAAGGTGCTTGCCACGCAGACCTGGTGATCTAAGTTAGATACGCTAGGACTCATGTGAAGAGATGGAGAGAGAACAGACTCCACAGAGTTGTCCTCTGGCCCCCACACATGGTGCCACTACTTGTGTAACCCCTACTCTTTCCTTACTTTAGTTTTCCATTTGGATTTTCCATTTGCTACAACCTAGAACTATTGCAGCTTTCAAATTCAAAGTATATTCTACTACCCTAACCATTAAATAAACCACTTGAAAAATCTTTCCAATTGGTAGGAAGCAGTGCTGAACATTCTTATTATTGTTCCAAATGTCTTTAATCCATTAAAAAGGGAGACCTAGAAAAAAAGGGGGTACATCTCAACTAACTGACTGACCATCTCTATAAATTGTATTGACTGTTGGGAAAATACTTCTGTGACAGACACCAGTATGGTTTTGTAGCTACTATTAGCACACCCAGTGAGTACTGAAGTAATCCAGTATGTATTCACCCTTGTCCCTCTCTGTTTGGTAGCTTTCTAAAACATTAGAGAAAGGAGACAATTTAAACTGCATTAGCCTCTGAGCTACTGCCCAAGGTCAATAAGATGTTATATAAATAACTTGAGGGTACTATATTAAGTTTTACTATCTAAGCTGATTCTATTATAAGAACACAGGTTACACTGTGAGCTGAGCTACTGTATTATGAATAAGAATGACCCCGGTATTCAAAGTGCCTATGTCTTAACTAGTAAATTGGAAATAGCTGTTAAAGATGTTATGCTTTTACTAAGACACAAAGTTTTGATGAGTATGATCCACAAACTCAATTTGTTAGTGACAGAACATGTAAAGGGCCACAGAAACAATGAGTGAATGAAGTGGGAGAATTATACAGAAAAATTTCAGCTGGGCATGATGCTATTTAAGTGCTTGAGAGGCAGGGGCAGAAGGTTTGTGAATTTGAGTCAGACTGGGTTTCACAGAAAGATCTTTTCTCCCAAGGTGCTAAGGGTGGAACTCAGTCTGGGTACTGCACACTTGGTGCAGGAGGATAAGAGCTCCTCCAATGCATGGCAGTCAGCTGCTTGGAAGAACATCTGAGACAGTGGTGCCTGCCAGGAGCCTGCTATGCTTACTGGTCAGCTGCTGGGACAGGACTGTGCTGTGCTCAAAAGTATCCCTTTGGCCTCAGAAGATGAAAAGACTTTGACTGAGGCATGATTAACAGAATAAGGCTGCAGTACATGAGGGGTTCAAAAGGGCAACATGGGCCAAGAATGAGTCACCTGGGCTGAGCTCTTAACCCAGACCTCCATTAACCCCATAGCTCTATGGCCTTGAACAAATCCTTTTTCTAGAATGTTATCTGCAGCAAAGTGGCAATGGTTTATATTAACACAGTACTTCCATCCTGCTATTGCATGCCATATCCTAACCACCCTACAAAACTAGTATCACAACGAAGAAACTGAAGCTCAGAGTGGCCTGAGGGATGACAGAGTCACAGAGTGCATAGACAGAAGTCAGACAGCAATATCAGGCTTTCTTTTAAGCTGTGCTCTTTATCCACTTTACCGAAGGACTGTATTAATAACTTTTTAGTTCAAGCATTCTGTTTCATCTGTTGTGCCATTAGTAATGAAATATCTTCCCACTCAGGGTTGGCTTAGGGCAGCACTGCAGTTACAATGGTGGCATTATACATATATAGTTCTAGCCACTCAGGGACTTGTTCAATAGAGTTCAGATTAATTAAGACCGTGTTTCTAAGAAAGAGCATGCTTTATTGGTTTACAATTTGTATATCCAGACATGGTGGCACATACCTATAATCCCTGCAATCTCAGCACTTGGAAAGGAGATGGAGGAGGGTCAGAAGGTCAAGGTCATACTTGCTATGATGGTTAATACTGTCAATTTGACAGAATCTAGAGTCACAGAAGAGAAACCTCTCTGGGCATGTCTGTGAGGGACTGACCATCTAGATGGATTACTTGAGGTGAGAAGAGGATCCCTAAAGGCTGGCAGTACCATTCCATGGCCTGGGGCCTGTAGTGCTGGACCAAATTAAAGACAGGAAGCTGAGAAGAGACATTTAGTTCCATGGACACAGGAGTTCCTTGCTTCCCTATCATGATGTACTATGTACTTCAACTGAGTGCCAAAACAAACCTTTCTTCCTTAAGACACTTTTGTCAATGCATTATGTCATAGTGACAAGATAAGTAAATAATGCTCTTGGATACCCAGAAGTCCCTGTCCTAAACATAATAATAATAATAATAATAATCATCATCATCATCATCATCATCATCTTATTTTAAAAAAAATATTGGGTTTAGTAAGGAAATAGAATTCAATTTGTGAAATTGGCCTCATTTTTCCAGAAACCATTCTCAACTTGGGTATTGTGTCTCACACTTGTAAATCCCAATACTTGGGAGGTTAGGGCATGAGAATTACTACATATTTCAGGCCATTCTAGGCTACAGAGTGAGGTTCAGGACAACCTGGGCTACAGTATAAGATCTTGTGTCAAAGCTATTTATATATCATCTTAATTGAGTGAATTTAATATAGGATTTGAAACTCTGAAATGTTAGAGGAAAATGGGAAGCCACTTAAAGAACGCACATAGATAAGGAATTCTAAATAGGACTGTAATCACTAGGGAAGTAATGCTGACAATTGGAATGACATTTTGCACAATGGAAACAATCAGCCTAAAGGAACAGTGTACAGAATGGGAAGAAATCTTTGTTAATTACACAGCTAACAGAGGAATAACATCTAGAATACACAAATAACTAAAAAACAAATAACCCAAATCAGAGCTGGGGGGTTGGATTGAGGGTTCTGTGATTAAGAGCATGCACTGTTCTTCCAGAGGATCTGCACCCTCATCTCAGGTGGTTTACAACATACAACTCTAGCTCCAGGATCATTTGACACGTGTGGCTTGTGTGAGCACCTGCTTTCATAAGTGTGTACGTATGCACATACACATAGGTATAATTACAAAAAGTAAGACATCAGTGATAAATCAAAAAAGGATGGATAATGGAGTGTTTTAGAACCACCAGGAAAAGGCCATTGAGAGCACAGACAAGAGAGAAGCATTCTATGACAAAGTTACAGGAAATATTTTCAATAAAATAGAAGATAATTACAAAATCTAGAAAAAAAAAGACATATTTAAATACAAGAGGCATATAAAATATCAAAAGGAACAAAAAAATACCCTCACACACATCATATTACAGTTAAGACACTAAAAATACAGAGTAAGACAGTAGTGAAAACTGCAAAAAGAAAAAAAATGCGTCAAGTCACACAATATGGCTGATTTATAACAGAAACCTTTAAAGTGAGAAGGGCTTGGAAGGATATATTCAAAGTTCTAAAAGATTATGACACCAACTTGGACTGTTATACACAGCCAAACTATTTATCATGATTGAAAATAAAAATTTTCTGGGATAAAAACAGACTAGTGGTGGGTAGAACTACACCCCAACCTGAGTTGGGGTCTATTTAAACTTTGATCTCATTTCAGGATCCTGTAGATGGGTCTCTTTGTCATTCTTCCCAATATGTTCACATTAAATACATCTTTTTCTTTTCCTTTTGTTTTATTTTTCTTTCCCTCTTAAACAAACAAATAACAGAAAAAACAGACTACAGGAACATATAGTAACTAAGCCAGCGATACAGAGGTTATTGGGAGAAATACTTCAGAATGACAAGTATAAATATACATGAAGAAAACAAGAAAAATGAATAATACAAGAACAGTTAATCAAGACATTTAAGAAAACATCACAAAACCAAAAAAAAAAAAAATCACAAAATGACAGGAATATATATATATATACATATATATGTATATATATATATATATCTTTCAATAATACCTTTGAATATTAATGATCTCTAGTCTCCAATGAAAAGATAAAGACTTGTTTCTGTTCAGCAAAGGAAACTGTCAATCAAGTGAAGAAACAGCTCACTGAATAGGAGAAAATCTTTGCCAGCTATGTATATGACAGAGGATTAGAATTTAGAACATACATAGAATTAGACAAAACAATCTACCTAATTAAATAATGGGCTAAGAGACTGGTCTCAAATACAAATGCCTAGCAGACTTCATGTCCTCTGCCATCATGGAAATATCTCACCCCAATTGGAATGGCTATCACATTCATCAAGAAAACATATGCTAGAGAGGAAGCAGAGAAAGGGGAATTTTCATCCACTTGTGGTGGGAGTGAAAATTGGTGCTGTCACTACAGCAGTCAATGTAGAAGCTTCTCAAAAGAGTAAAGCCAAAGTTACCATATGAGACAGCGACACTGCTCTTGGGTAAATATCCAAAGGACTCCATATGTCACTAGAGAGACTAGCATACCCATGTTCACTGTTGTTCTATTGGTAATAGCTAGGAAAGAGAAACAGACTAGCTGTCCATCAACTAAAGAATGGATAACAAAAATATGAGATGATATATATATATATATATACACACACACACACACACACATATATGTATATATATATATATATATTTTTTTTTTTTTTAAAGAAAATGGTATTGTTAGTTGTAGGCAAAATACTATATACCAGATCTTTTCATGTTGGTCTTGAATGCTGGGATCATTGCCATGAATTCAGGTAGTGGTATTCATCTCTTGTTCAACTAAAATTGAATTGATCTCTGAGTTTTGTCTATATTGCCATATACAGCATTTCTTTGTCTATGGTTGAGAAGCTCTCTTCTGTGTGCACAAACCACATTTTCATTTTTAAAACAATATTTCACACACCAATTCCAGTTCCTTTTTCCTCCTGTCCCACTACTCCCCCCCCCCCCATGGGGAATCATCATAGTCTGTCATATCATTTGGGGCAGGACCAAGGCCCTCCCCCCACTGTATTTAGGCTGAGCAAGGTAACCCTCCATAGGGAATGGACTCCTAAAAGCCAGTTCATGCACTAGGGATAATTACTGGTTTCATTGCCAGTGGCCCCCATAAACTTCTCACTCCCCCCCAACTGCCAGCCACATTCAGGGAGCTTAATTTGGTTTTATGCAGATTCCCCAGCTGTCAGTCCATGAGCTCCCTCTTGCTCAGGTCAGCTGTTCCTGTGGGTTTCCCCAGCCTGGTCTTGACCCCTTTGCTCATCACTCCTCCCTCTCTACTACTGGATTCCAGGAGTTCAGCCCAGTGCTTAGCTGTGGATCTCTGCATCTGTTTCCACCAGTTCTTGGGTGAAGGCTCTGTGATGGCAAGTAAGGTAGTCATTAATCTCATTATAGGGGTAGGGCAGTTAAAGTACCCTCTCCACTAATGCTTAGATTCTTTGTTGGGGTCATCCTTGTGGATTCCCAGGGATTTCCCTAGTGCCAGGTTTCTCATTAACCCCATAATGGCTATCAAGGTATCTCTTTCTTTGCTCTCCCTCTCTGACCCATCATGTTCCCCTCCCCACCCCAAATTTACTCTGGAGATCTTTATATCACATTTTCTCTACCCATTCCTTTGGGTTATCTCATGGTCTTGGCAATACTGCCATGATGGAAACAAAGTGCTGATGCCTTTTCCACATCTTGGCTTTGTTTCTTCTGGAATATGGATATCCAGAAGAACTGCTAGATTTTTAATTTCTGGAGAAACCTCAATACTGTTTTGCATTACACATCCCATTCACATTCTAACTAACAGTGCACAAGGTATAGTGTACTTATAGTTTTATGCCTTACATTTAGTTCTTTAATCCATTTGGTTAATTTTTTGTATATGATGCAAGACATTTCCTTATTTTCATATAGTACAAGTTTTTTCAAGTACCATTTGCTGAGTAGTCTATTCTTTCTCAGTAAGTGTTCTTTGCACCCCTTGTGAATATTAGTGACTGAATATATATGGGTTTGTGTCTGGGCTCTCTATTCTGTTCCACTGGTCTCTATGTCTGTCTTCATGCCAGTACCATATTGCTTTAATTACCATGTTCTGTAATATATTTTTAAGTCAGGAAATATGATTGCTCCCAGCTTTATTCCTCTTTGTCAAGATTGTTTTGTATGTTTGGGACTCTTTATAGGTCCAAATAAATTTTTCAACTGCTTTATCCTATTTCTATAAATCAATAGTGTTTTAAATAAAACAATACAACAAATAAATATTTAAATATATAATATGGAAAAATCTGAAAGGTAAAATGTTACATTTCTTTAAGTTTTAAAAATTAAGGTAATGCATGTAAATGGCCTTAGGGGAAAACAGTACATAAGGGCATGGGATGAAAAGCAATGCTCCTTATACCCATGGGCTTCCATTTCTGTTCACAGCTCTTGTGGATGTTACAAGGTTAGAATTATACCCAGCTAAATAGCATGCTTCTCATATACACTATATATTCGAGGTTTCTTTCCTGCTTCTCTCTATTCTTCATTCAAACCACTGCTGTCTTTTACATGGACAAGTGAACTACTCTTTACCTGGCCATCCTTCCTGTTTCCACTTTCCCTGTGCTCACAACATCCTAGTACTTTCCCACCCACTCACAGGAAATCTCCAAGTTTCAGTCAGAAAGGCCCTGTGTGATCTGCTCTTGTACTATATCTTGGTCACATTTTACATAACCTCCACCTATGCCTTTCCAGACCACGAGGACCTCTCCGCTTGACCTTTCACAGCCCCCAAATGTTCTTGCTTCAGTCCTTACGTGCGTTTCCTTTATCCCTGAGGCTCCTTCTTGGACAACCATGAGCCCTCACTTTGTGTCTATTCAGCAACATCTCAGGAAGGATTTTCCAAGAATTCTACTAGGTTCCTTCAGTTTCTACCTTCTTAGGGTGTTTTAATTTATTACTATTCATATTAGGACTGTCCCCATCTGACTTTTCCATATAATCAGGGTTTCCCCATCAGGGCTCTCTGCAGTTTCACAGATCAACTGCCTCTGCTTAGATGGCTGCAGCTTAGTTACAGGAAAACTTGTATTCTAGCTCAATGGAAGGGAAAATTCATTTCCATTATGTTCCACTGAACAGAATTAGTTATGCAGCCATATCATAGGTCAGAAGACTTAGAGGCAGTGTTACTGGGAACATATGAACCCAACTACAAATCTATTATTATCTAAGAGTAAGGAGAAAATATGTTTTGGTGGACAACACACAAGAATCTTCTATAATTGCAGATTTTTAAATTGAAAACATATGTGTAAAACATGATGTTTAAAACATGAAAAGTCATTATGTAAAATATTACAATATTGTGACCTAGTAAGTATTTTTTACCTAGTCTACTGAAATTTCCCCTTTTTGGTGGTGGTGGTAATGGGCTTCTGTACTTTGTGGAGTTTGGAGTTGTCTTCTTTTTGTATACACATATAATATATACATTGCCCAAGTTCTAAGCTGTACTATTTATTCTAAAAATACCCCTTTCCCAGGGTTCTGATCCTTGTCAGAAAGTCCTCAATCTCTCTCTTTTTGTCTTTTTCCAATCAATCTCTTGTTCCAACTTGCACGTCCTGCTCTTGCCAGCTATAGTGTGGAGTATTGTGACTGATGTTGCAGGACTTGATCCATGGCTGTTTGGAGCTTAAGTTCCCTCTTTCTCATGGAGGATAACCTCCTGTATTTGATCTCACACAGGAACTGTTCAGGACACTTCTTAGACCTGTAAAGGGACAGCTTCCTCACCTCCCAGAGTCTACTGTGGCCTAGTGACCCGATATCACTCTGACATGCCTTACACTGAGAAGTGTTCTCCATAGTAAGGAGAACTTTGAGGATTTATATATTCTCAGTGCTTGTAAATCTCCCCATGATCTTCTCCATATAGCCATTTGGTTTTGGAAAACTCTTACAAAGTAGCCCCAGGTATCCTTGCATTCCAGAAAGCTTTGCTGTATCATTTACTAAGCAAAATCTTGCCTCTGGTTTCTTTTAATGAGACTCAATCAGATCTGAATTTCTAGGATTGCATTTCTATATTTCTATATTTCTTTTTTCTTTTCTTTTTTTTTTTTGAGACAGGGTTTCTCTGTATTGTTCTGGAGCCTGTCCTGGAACTCACTCTGTAGATCAGGCTGCCTCTGCCTCCTTAGTGCTGGAACTAAAGGTATGTGCCATCAATGCCCAGCAGAATTCCTGTATTTCTTTTCTGTATGTTAAAAGTCTTTTTATTCTGCTTTCTAGGAGATTTTCCTAAAGATAATTTTCAACAATTCTGTTGTTTTATTTGATACTTATTTTTGTTTTAATATTTTCTATGGTATCTTGTCCTTTAAAATATTGAATTATGTATGTATGTTTTGTGTGTGTGTGTGTGTGTGTGTGTATGTGTGTGCATGTGTAAGTATGCACTGACCTCTACCTGCTTTTTAAAATAATTCAGCATTTTCTTGATTATCTGGATATTAGAAGGATGTTATAATGAGATTGCATCAATAGGCTCAAATAAACTAATTCAAGAAGGCTGATTCAGCTTTACTAAAGATATCCAACTAGTAAAACATCAAATAGTCTACAACATTGTTATTTTCATATGTAACTAAAATAAAAAGTAAGTAGCCAAGTCCAGCGGTTTGAAAGTGAATAGTTTTATATGTCAAAGTAGTTTCTCTTGGAAAATTAAAGAAAATATTAGGTCATCATTGTTAAAATTTCACATCTGGGCTGATAAGAAAGATACCTGCATGTATGCAAAGTAATCAGTTTGATCTCAGACCCCCGTCATGGAAGCAAAGAAAAAAAATCCTTCAAGATGCCCTCTGACCTCCAAACATGCCATGGCATGCATGCTCACACAACACAGAGCAAATAAATCTAATGCAAACCTCAAAACTCACTAAAAAAAAATCTACATTGATTTCTGAAAAAACTGTCATAAATAAGAACCAAAAAATTAAACTGAAGAAAACTTCCCCAGTATATCCCATATTAATGACTAACAGTAAACTAACAGCCAAAAACCAGATTTCTTTATTAAAAGATAAATAAAACCTTCTGCAGTAATTACTGTATAATACTCAGTGGAACAGGCCAAATAGAGTGATTGAGTAATTGGCTATCATTCACTTGGAAGGCTGAAGCAGAATAACTATTACAAGTTTGTAGCAAGCCCGGGACACATGTGACTTCTAGCTCAGTCTAGCTTACACAGTAAGACCCTATGTAAAAAACAAAACAAAACAAAACAAAAAAAAAAAATCAAAAAAGAAAAACAAACAAAAAAGAAAAAAGGAAAAACTTTTAATATATGCATGTGAATTATATCTAGTAACATGAAAGTCATAATTCAAATGAGCTAGTGACTCATCTAGCAGGGAGGATGGTATAAAGCACTCAGGCATTCCAAAATGAAGTGCTTTTGAAGGCTGAGGTGGCAAAGGCAGGAAAACAGGACCTAGAAGACAGCTCAGGCTTGGCCACAGAGAACAGAGAGAGCAGGAAGCTGTCAGTGTAGTGAAGAAACCAAAAGGTTAACTTTCATCATTTTCAGGACTTCAGGTAGGGCTATACTGATGCTAACAATAATAATATATTGTCAAAATAATATCAAGCTATATTTTTAAATTTGCCAATAACCATAAGGCTTCTTGACTTTGAAAACATCACCAAAATAACATTGTATCAATTTGCCCACTAGGGCTCTTCTGTCTCAGCGCTAGTTATAGCTATCTGACAATAAGCTGGCTTTTACTCTTTGCTTTACTCTTCACTGGCATACCTTACACAGGTCTTACATTATCTTTGGCATTAATTATAAAAGTTAAATCTAGCCACCTGGCTTTTGTTTAACTGTCTACCTGGGCCTTTACTAAATAAGCAGAAAATTCCACTCAGTCTATTATCATAAACAGAATGCAAGAGATTAGTGGCCAGCAGCACACCAGGGTCAGTTTACAGCCTTTCAGGCAAGAGAATATTACTTCAGGAGCAAGAAATCTGATGCTCCCTGACCTTAACTTAGAAGCCTGCAGTTAATAATCACATTAAAGGTGGTTTTACATGCCAGACAGTTTTTGTTTCCTTTGTTGTTTTTATAATTTGAGTGCCCTTTGTGGTTACTAAAATTATATGCCAAAAGGCATATAATTAACATTTAAAATTTAAGCCACAATAAAGTTGGTCTCACAGTTTACCTGAGTTAAAAAATACTTTATGTAAAAAAATGTTTAAAAATTAAAATATTGCTTGTACTTTTCCTGGGTAGAATTTAATAATTTAACTCTATTTATGACAAATAATATATTGATTCTTTTTTAAACAGAGGAAAAAAATAGGTTTTGTAGTAGAATCTAACAATCTAAATAAAGAGCCATACACTCTCACCTTTCCCCGTAAAAGGTCAATTGTTTCTGGAAGGAAAGAAGCAAGCCTGAAGCTACACATTTAGCAGGGAAACGGGGTCAAACAACAGCTGTGCAGATGTGGGCTGGACGCCAGAAGATCGGGTCAGTGTGCTGTAAGAGGAGAATGTGACCGACAAAGGAACCTGGCTTCTCTTACACAATCAAGGACTTAATGACAACAAACCTAATTAACACTGCAGGCCAAAAAGAAGTGTAAGTGACCTTTTAAAGTGTGATTAACATTCTACTAAAGGAACTGTACCAGCTGAAACCACTTCAGCTGGTTTAGTTGGTTCACAAGTCTTGGGCATTACTAAAACAAGTCTGCTGGAGGCTAGAGACAGTTGAGTAGTTAAGAGTAGTGGGGTTTAAATCCCAGTACCCACATGGCAACTTACATTTGTTTGCAACTCCAGTCCTAAGGGATCTGTCATCCTCTTCTAGATTCCTTGGGCACCAGGCATGCATGAATATGGTATATAGACATATATGCAGGCAAAACACCCACACATATAATATATAAGTAAAATTAAAAAAAAAAAACCAGTATCACAATACAATATGACCAAGAAACATTACTTATGTGTTAGCTGAGTCTTCTTTTTGCGGGAAAATTGTTTGCACTGCCAGTTGGCTGTGCTAATAAAGTTTATCTTGAATCAGAGGGTAGAGCTAGCTACTAGCTGACAGAAGTATCTTCAGCTGACTTATGCACACTGCACATTCCATATTTGTTTAACAGTATGGAGTAATACTGCTAACAGTAATAATGCAGATATATATGTTACCTTTAAAAGTTTAAAGGTTTTCAGAACAAAGGGACTGGACATGAATGAAGACAAAACAAGTAACTTAAGTGATCCAGCCTCTTAGATTTGTTGCAGTCTCCTCAAAATTCTACATCCAGAACAACTTCAAATCTGCTAGCTGAGATGGTCCAGCCTCACAGACCCCAGCCAGGATTTCGGATAAGCTCTACACTTTCCCATCACACAGAGCCTGAACAACAAATGATAAAACTAGCTGACCCAGGACTTGATCATTATTTTCTCAGGGTCCCTAAAGATGTCACTGCCCCCAGACGGCAGGAAGCAGTCTAGAGAACATGATGCCCACATTCCCAAGGGAGGGGGTTGGTGATTTTTTTGGCTGTTCAATGGGGTATGAATGTCATCATTTAGGGGAGTTGGTTGCAAAATATTACTGGTCATGGTAAGGGAGGAAACTAGGCAAGGGAGGTAGGATTCAAGGATTTCTTTCTGAGAAAATTAGTAAGTAAATGAATAAATAAAAGGGGGATATGGAAAGGATAGGATAAAAGGGTAGATTATTGAATCAACTTTAAACTAAAAAGCAACTTTTTTTTTTTGATTTTTCCAGACAGGGTTTCTCTCTGTAACAGCCCTGGCTGCCCTGGAACTCACTGTAGACCAGGGTGGTCCTAAACTCACAGAGAGATCTAACTGCCTCTGCCTCCCAAAAGTGCTGGGATTAAAGGCATGAGCCGCCTTTCTTTACCTCTTAAGAAGACACTAATTAGCATACTACTGTTTTTTCTTCATACAATCAAATTAAATGTTTTGGGCTCTTTAAAGAAGTATTTTTAGAATGATTAAGAATAATTTTAGTAATTAAAAATATAATGTTTAAAATATAAGCAACCTTGGAATGTCTTTAATGTGTTTAGTTATACCATTCCTTTACAAAATGCCTTAAAATGAGAAAATGAAATGCACATTTCAGCAGTGCTCTTAGAAGAAGAAAGGTATCTCTACGGTAGTCCATGAGCTAAAGATAACTGGTCGCTTCACAAAACCACAGAAATGATCTGTTATTAGATATAATAGCTTTTGTTCTGTGAACTTACTTATATATACATGCATATGTAAATATATATAATAAAAATTCTCAATGCAAGTCCTAAACAAAAGGAAAAGAGGAATAGAAAAAAATGGACAGTATGCTCATTAAAATGTGTGCCTACTGTAAAAAAGACCTAAAGACACGCCAATAGAATTAAAGAGGAAATTCAAATCTTTGCTTTTCAGCAACTCTTTAAAGAACTTTTAACCATAAGATGTATTTAAAGCAAACTTAGTAAAGGGTATTTACTATGCCTTACACAAATATCAGTTTGATAACTGAGACAGAAGAGTCCCATCCTCACTCCTAATTAGATATTTAAAGATCTGGCACATGTCAGGTACTCTACTGTAGACTCCCTGAATGAACACATCTAAAGTGCTTTGTCAAAAGGTCAGTACTTTGTCTTCTAGGTGTTAGGTATGGACATTCAGACACACAAGCCGAAATGAATGGCCAGTAGCATCCTGGAAAGAAACATTCCATCTGCACTAAGACTAGTGCTTATTTCATTAATCCCAACCACCTGTCTAAATACATCAGCAATCTGTACTTTACTGTTAAGGCTGAAATGTCATCTCTCTAACTCTGGTCACTTTGAAAACTGTCTTTTCCACAATTAAAGGGTCAATATAAACAAAGAAGCTAACACTGTTTTCTATGATTAAATTTCAGTAGCTTAAGTCTCTGAACACTACAGTTCTTCACACTGCTGTTTTACTGTAGAACAGGGGATGGACTCACATCTGCTTCTTGTTTCTTTCACTACTGGTTCAGTCACAGGTCCTTTTTCCACAGATAACCCAGGACCCATCTAAGTCTGCCTCCTGCATAGCTGGCTTGTTCTGGTTTGTCACTCCCCACATAAAGCAAATCTTAGTGAACTCACATCTGTCACAGATCGACCCAATTCGTGGGCAATCTTTTCCCATCGACCTGGGGTCCCTCCTGGGAACTTAACCATACTTCTTGTCAGCTGGTTGAGGTCCTCTTCTGTCCATTCAGGTGCCTATAAAACAGTAATTAGAAAAATGCTTACTAAAACACTAACAAGCCTGTGAAACAATTACTGGCAGAGCCTTTTCTGCAATGACCAACAGTACTAAGCATGTATTTAAGCTTAGTCAAAGACTGGAGCACCAACTTCATGGGCAGAATGGAGTCCCAGAAGCCTTGGAAAGATTTTTGTATGCATATAAGAAAATGGGAGTACTGCATAATACAAAACCATGGTTTTGAAGATATTTCTTAAAAAACCAATTTTACATTAAAATAAAAAACCATTGTCAAAGCCCATAAAAAACTCTTGCTACAAAATGTTGTAATACTCATATAACTCATATAACATGGCTAGCAAAGTTTTCAAGTAAAAAAAATACTATAAAAGAAAACAAAATGGTTCTTAGATGTATACATGAAAATCTGAAGATAAAAGTATTGAGACTCAGAATTGTGCCCATTCTATGTAACAATAACAACATTCAACTTTAGAAATGTTTAATTTGTCAAATGCCAGCATTCTGTAAAACTTGAGAACAAGTAAAATTAGGAACTCTTACACCAAGATGTGAACTGTTCAGTCCATGCAAAGCTTTTCATAGTTGAAATAATGGAAACACCTTAAAGATTACAAAACTGCACAAAAATTCTAGTAGCAACATACTCTCAAATTTTACTACTAGTGACTACCAATGGCTAAAACCTAAAACCAAGTAAATAAACATAAATCACTGTTGGATAAGGGAAAAGACCATAATATGACAACCATAGTCTGGCATAAGCTACCAGCAATCAGAGGCACTAACAATGAGATGAAGGAAGCTCACCTCATTTTCCTTTAATTAAAAAAAAAAGGGGGGGGGGGAGAAAGGTAGTGGAGAAATCTTAGAAACGAATACCTTTTCTAATCACCATTTCCAATAATGAACAGGCATCCATCAGCCAGTGTGCATTACAGAGCCATCAGCACAGAACAACAGTTAGCAGTGAGTGACCCCAGGGACTATCTCCATAGCCCCAGCAAAGCCTCTCCCTGACACTAATCCTCCCTGTCATTCTCCCACTGTGCTCTAACCACACTGACATCCGCCTGCCTCACTGCAAGCCAAAGGGGCCCTTCCTGACTTTTTACTGTCTCCCTCAATCAATGGTTCAAGCATGCTCTTTTCACCATGTCCAAATGGCAGCTTCACTCAGAATCAGTGCACTGCCCCTGTTAAAGGGCTTTTCCGAAAGGCTTTCCGATTTGCATTCATTTGCAAAGCAAACTACTTTTATTCACTTTGTTCTGCTATCAAGAATGTTCCCTGAAGCAGATAAATTGGCATAAATACAACCTGCCACTTAAGAGTCAGTAAATAATAGCCAATAGTAGGGAGGATTTTATCAATCATTCTATTTTGTATCCACTATGGGCTGAAAGCCTCGAACATATTCATCAGTATAGCCCCTACAATACATGCATAAACTCACTTAGATTAAAAAGGTCGTCTACACTGGATCTGGCTAGAATTTCTTTGCTATTTAATGAAGATCAGAAACTTAATTTTCTGTATCTCTTAAGCTAAAAATTACCCAGTGGAGTTTTCCTTTCCTTTTGCCTTATTTAAGGAAAAATTAGTTATTTAGATATCATTTAGGGGAACAAATCAGATTTTCAAAGAAAATACTATTCATATTGTTAAAATCCAAAACTCTAATAAGTATACAGAAGTGTGAAGAGGTTAAGCTTGAGGAGAATTTAAATATAAGCTGGCAGTGCAAAAGCAAGCCATGCAGACCATTAAGACTCTCACTGGAACAGGGCTCACACCAAAACCACACTAGTGCAGTAGAGCACAGCAGGCCACCTGATGTCCACATCACTTTTAACAGAAACTTAACTACCATTTTAATGGATTGGGTTCCCAAAAACATACACACACACACACACACACACACACACACACACACACACACACACACCAACAGTCAACATTAAAACCAATCAGATTTTAATTTCTTCTTAATGAATCTAACAACATAGCACTACTGTTTTCCTGGGAAAACAACATTTTATTTAAATCAAATACCTGTATAGAAAACTTGAAAGAAAAAAAAAAAAATCACTGACTGATTTTTTCAGTTTTCAGCAAACTTCCTTTCAGTTTTCGTTGTTTCATGGCCATGATTTTTACAATTATTGTTAAAATATGGGTAATAATAAGAACCCATGGCTGAAATCTGAGTGTGGCCTTTGACTACTCATTATTCCCTCTCCTACTGCTGCACGGCCCTTTGGTGAATGTGTAATTCCTCAGCAATAGTTAGTGGTGTCTTTAGAAGGAACAGAGCCCACTGTGACCCAGCTACTCCAGCAGCCGTGAGGGTGGCCGTGGTGTGAATGTATTCTCCCTGTTCTAATATAGAGCCAACTGTAGCTGTGAAAGTCAAATGAATGCATAAGCATACTGCTTTGCCACTTAAAACCATGTGTGTCCAATATTACTGAAACACTGGGCCAAAAATTCATCGCTACAGTAAAGTAATGGAAGATACCACATGGTGTGGGGACAGCTGTTGTGACTACACAAGCATTCCAATTTTGCATCAAAAAAGCCCCACTCTGGGAATAAATCTCCATACTGAATACAAAATAAAAAGTAAGCTTTCAAATTATATTCAATATTTTATGTAGTGACCCCCAAATATATATGCATAAGAATGATGAGGGAAATTTAAATTATATTATCAAAATAATATTCTTTTGGGATGGATTTTTGCCATGAAAACTGACATGTTCAAAGACTTGGTGCCTTTGAAAATCTTTAATATTTCTGGGTTACCAGGGCTTGGAAGTGGCAAGGAAAAGCTTGCTGTTATTTTATAGACCCTACACACAGTTTCCTCTTCCAGTTTTAGGCCATAAAACACTAAATATAATATAATACACAATTTACTTGGCTGAAAAATTATGGTTACATTAAAAGAAAAAACACATTACTTGTATTCATATATTTTAATAGTAAAATGTCCTTTTCTATTTATTAGTTAAATTTTGGTATCGAACCAGTTCTAGTTGGTTTCATTCAACTCAGAGTTTTAGAAATTTTATTCAAGAAAATAGTTTTACATTCTGTCACCTGGTTAAAATGCCAGTTATAGAGCTATAATGTGGATGTATTCCTTTGACTCTATATTCTGTACAGCTTTAGAATGCATTCTGTTTTCAGCTATATAATTACTTTTCCAATTTTAAAGCGACATTGAGAAACTGTGTAAACCAATTGTAAGCCAAGAGCAACAAACTAAAACTAAACCACCTCAAATTATCTTTACTCTTAAGAAGATAAACTCTTGAGGCCCTTCTTCCTGGCTTGTAGTTGGCTACCTCTCACATCTAGAGGGCTCATAACAATACATCCACCACTAAAGACTGGACAGAGAACAGGACTCTACTCCTTAGTTGTTGTTTTCAGTGTTAAGCAAGTACTCCACTACTGGGATAAATCCAACAAGACGACATTTCTGTGTGGCTCTGGTCAAAAACTGACACAGTTATTTTATAATGAAGGAGAGTACTCTGCCTGGGACAGTTCCGCTGCTCTTTTCTGGCAGATTTGATTTTTACTGTGGAGTTCTCATTTCCTCTTGGAGCTATGACAGTGTCCTGTGACTGTGATTCTTTTTCAGGTGACTATATTGTTGCCATTCCCATCAGGTAAATTAAGTTGGACCACATTATTGTAAATCTTGAAATTAATCTTGTCATGTTTTTAGCATTTCAGACAGTTTGCAGACAGCCAACAGTATAGCTTTCATTGCTAAAGCCACTGAACAAGGGGCCAGGAGTCAAAAATATGGATGCAAACTCCATGTCCCCTATTGTCTACAGACTACTGAACACTGAAAAGTCTTCCTCAAACATCAACTCCAAACGTTGACTCTAGGAAGGTGGATCTCTGTATTTGAGGCCAACCTGATCACATAGTGAGTTCTAGGACAGCCAGAACCATATAATACCAAAAAACCAAACCAAACTCCCCAAAGCAAACAAAAATTCTGATTCCCTCTCTCACTTTTTCCTCATCTTTACATTTTGTTTATGAAAAGCAACTGTCCCCAGAAAGAAACCTCTTCCTTTTAGCTACTTTCTAGATAATCAAGGGGTAGGTGATAACAGATATTTACTTAGAAAATTCAGAATGTAGACTTGAGTGGCATGACCTCCATCTTTTCCTGATGGCAACCAAAGGCTGGTCTCATTGGTACACCTTTTGGGAAGAGTGCAGCAAAAGGTATAGGAGAATTGACCTAGTCCTGGGTCAGCCACTTCAAATTTTTTGCAGGAGTCACAAAGTCCTAGATCACGGTCATATGGTTGAATATACTTTCCTGCCAATACAGTTGTAAGTGGGGGCCTGTAATTTGTATAAAACATTGTAAGTGTCTGTGCTTCCTCAGTGGGGTAAGGTCACCTGATATGGCCATGAGGAATTAAACCAGGCCTGTTGAAGTGTTCATAAAACTTAAGCTGTGGAAATTTTATTGAAAGCAATTAGAATTTTTATACCTTTATCAGCAACAGAATATAATGGCATTGCCAGGATCAATACAGTTGTAGTTACCAGGGTACAATGTTTGCAAACTATAAAGGATACACAAGATTAATGCTTCCTTGCCTACTAAGGGAACATACAGAGAAACACTTAAGTGGCCAGCATGTTTCACTACCTGAGGGAATGGGCCAGTCTCTCAGGAACTGGAAGGTACAGTGTGCCCCAGGAACCATGGACTCTAACCTGAAAAATCCATGATGCATGCATGCCTCTCAAGATAGCTAGGTCAGGCCAACAGCATGGTTCCCACAAAACATCTTATCTTCATATACCTCTTGAAGGAAAAGAGAAGGCTAGGTTTAAAGTTAGGGATGGTTGTGATATAGATACAATATTTATGTATGAAGGTTTTTTTTTTTTTTTTAAGGGCAAAGGATTTTAAGACAAATTTCTCCAAAGATGGTTTATAAATAGCCAACACAATAATGTTGGTGGCCCATGCCTTTAATTCCAGCATTTGGGAGGTAGAGGCGGGTAGATTTTTGTGAGCTGGAGGCAAGCCTGGTCTACACAATGAATTCCAGGGCAGCCATGACTTAAACTGAGAAACCCTGCCTTGAAAAAAACAAAACAACCACAACAACAAAAAGCCAATAACTAGAAGAAATGTTAACACCACTAACAGATTGAAAAGCAATAGTATACAAATTATAATCACAGTGAACTTGAATTTGGGGTCTAGTAAAGAATAAACAGGATGGAGAGACTCTAGTGGGATGGGGTGGTGGATGAGATGCCATAAGGCCTTGCAGACTTGTTAACTGATACTTACTATGCAGAGTCCCTAAGTGCTGCGCATGCATTCTACTACTCAGGCCTCAAGACAACCTTGGAAATGTGATTGTCCCATTGTGTGGGGGCTCTGAGGTTACAGAACTTGTTTAAGACATACATATTTGATCACAATTATTTTATTTTTTCACTACTAAAAATCTACAAATTATTTCCCATTTCCAAAAGGGAAAAAAAAAAAAAAAATCCCAAGTTCCTCTGTATGGATCTAAAGACTGGTTATCTGGACCTGGCCTCCCTCTCTAGTTTATCTCACCGTTATCTCTGTCTCAGAAATCTTCAGCTAGCTAAAACTACTGGTACTAAATACTCAAACTATCTCACATCGATGACCCTTTGCAATATTTTCTTTCTATTCAGAATACAACTGTTCTAAATTACCTACCCGGTAACTCCTCCTCCACTGAGAATTGTTTTCTCAGAGAAGTTTTCCTAGCTCCCTAGGATACTCAAGTTAATCCTGCTAAGTCCCCTCTGTAACATTTTATAGTTTTATTTAAATTACTGCACTACACTTTGATGGTCCCTTCATATAACTGTTTCTAAATATAGATTACAACCACCTTTGATTCTCATGTACACATCCTCAGTGGTGACACATTTTAGAGTCTGAGTAATTATTAAATAAGTTTTGGGGGGTAAAACAGAAGAATTCATACAAAACCCGGCTGTTACTAGGTAGGAAAATAAGTTCAAGACACACTGAAACGTGGACAACTCTACTTAAGTGGGAATGACAACAATTACACGCACACCCAAGATCAGTGATGGGGAAAGCAGCGTTCTCCATTGCGCTGTCAGAGGTCTACCAGAGGAGATGTTCATGTCTCGGGGGACATTTTAATTTATAGATTTATGGCTCTTAAAATTAAATGTGATCTCAAGAGAACATCTTATTCTATCTTCAGGCAGAAAAATTTCTGTATTATCCTACTGGGGAAAAAACTGAAACCAAAAGAAATTGAAGAGATTAAAAAAAAAAAAAATCAGGGCATATGATTGATAAATGCTATGGAGAAAATTAAAAATCTGTTTTTTTTTTCCTAGTCTACAGTTGTATATCTAAGTAGATGGCACTTGATTTCTAGGGCGCTAGAATCTATGTTTTTAAAGCACGAAAGTTAACATTTTTAGTAATTGTATTTGCTTAAAATAGATTCATCTCAATTAGAAACATTCTAGTCCTATGCCCCATTTTCCAGCAAGAAGAAATAGAAACATACAAAAGTTGAGAAAACCTTAATTTCACGGTGCCATGAATAACTGCACTATGGGAGACCCCAGGTTCCCCAATTTTAGCTCAAGAATTCATCAGCAGTTCCTGAGGTTACAAATCGAAGTGTTGTGAACGTTGAAAAGAAAACCTGCATCACAAGATGAACAGTTGAAAGTGGCAATCTTGCCGGGCGGTGGCAAGATTTAATCCCAGCACTTGGGAGGCAGAGGCAGGCAGATCTCTATGAGTTCTAGGCCAACTTGGTCTATAGAGCAAGTTCTAGGACAACTAGGGCTGTTCAGAAAGAAACCCTATCTCAAAAACAAAAACAAAGAGTGAAAGTGGCAATCTTTTGAGTGTTTATATAAAATTATGGTAGCATTACAATTTACATGACACTATTATCAGGATAAGGTTTGCTTCCTTCCTTCCTTTCTTTCTTTTGTTTGTTTGCTTTTTTGAGATGCTTTTTTGAGACAAGGTGTCTTTGTGTATTTCTGGCTGTCCTGGAACTTGCTCTGTAGACAAGGGTGGCCTCAAACTCAGTGATTTACCTGCCCCTGCCTCCCAAGTGTTGGAATTACAGGCATGCATCACCACTGCTGGACTAAAGTTTGCAAATTCTATAAATCAAAATAAATGATTTTTATCCTAGAAAATAATCTCCAGTTTTATTGCAGATAAAGCTCAGAGCTGCTATGTGGTAGCATATGGAAACAGCTAATAACTGCTGCTGTTTCTGAAACTAGTATTTCAGTGAAAAAGCAAGTGAGTTTAATCTACTATGTCATGTACAAGAGCCGTTTAATGACAATACTCAGCCTCTCACAATGCCCCAACTGTTTCTTCCAAATTAGCCACTGATTAATTGAACATCATTACTATAAGCCTGTTGAGTGTTGGTTACAATCAGAGAGTATTTTGGTTTGTCATTACCAGTTGATAATGTTTGTTATACTAAATTAAAGCTTTCAAGTATTAAAACACATGAAAGGGCTGGAGATCACAGCACCTCTGCTCTTTCAGAGGACCCAGATTTGATTTCTGGCACCCACATGGCAGCTCACAACCATCTATAACCATAGTCCCAGAGGATCCATGCCCTCTTCTGGCCTCTGCAGGTACTGCATGCATATTGTTCACAGACAAACAAACTGATAGATCACCCATATCCATAAAATTAAATAAATTAAATTTGTTATTGCTTAAGCTGGGAGAAAAAAAAAAGAACCTTTTGATTTGTTTCATTTAAATGTGAGTAGAGAGCATGTCCTAAGTCAGAAATTTTAATACAGAATGAATAAAATAAAATAAAAATTTGTCAGCTTTTTCTAGAGACTAGAAGACAGAAATCAATGAGCAAGAAATCACAACATGAAATTAGAGAAAACAAATGAAACTGCAATGTTTAAAAATGGAGTTAAGTAAATGGTGGTACAAAGTATGGTTGCCATCAAAGATATATGAACCCTGTGGTAAGTGGGAATACAATAGGAAAACACCATAGTGTAGGATATCACTTCTTTTCAGGCTTGAACAGTATATCTTATTATATATAGTTACACACCATAGTCTATCTATCCATTAATCTACTGATGGACATTTGGGGAAGCTTCTCTCCTTTTGGCTGTTGGTGCTGCTGTGAGCTGGGTTTTTGTGCACATGTTTGGGCCTGTTTTCAGCTCAAACCATATTCCCATATAGCTGGGCCATAGGGTCACAAATTAACTTGTTTTACATAGACGTTGAACCATTTTACACCCTCACTACAACAAAGGTTCCACTTTCTCCTTATCCTCTGTTAAGGATTACAATGAGTTTCAATGAGTTTGAGCTGTTATCTCACTGGTTTTTCATTTCCCTGATTCTGAGGGACATTTTTTTTTTTTTTTTTTAAATCCATTTATTGGATATCAACTTATTTCTTGGGAGAAATGTCAAACTAAGTTCTTGGTCAATCTTGGTTTTAAAGATTTTTTTTAAGCAGTTTTTGTTTTGTTTTGTTTCTCTGTGTAACAGCACTGAGTGTCCTAGAACTCAGTACACCAGGCTGGTCTTGAAGTAATGGAGAACCTTCTCCCTCTGCCTTCCA
Source organism: Phodopus roborovskii (assembly GCF_943737965.1). Lineage (NCBI taxonomy): Eukaryota > Metazoa > Chordata > Mammalia > Rodentia > Cricetidae > Phodopus > Phodopus roborovskii. Next base: position 9,257,069 of record NW_026126602.1, on the reverse strand, counting down.
AATGTGGGATTAAAGGCACATGCCTTCATGCATCCCAGTCTTGATAGCTGGGAAACCAGCATAGGAATGACCCAGACCCCCTGAATGTGGGTGTTAGTTAGGAGGAATTGGCTTTCTATGGGGCCTCTAGTAATGGATCAGTATTTATCCCTAGTATACAAATGGACTTTGGGAGCCCATCCCACATCCATGAATATTTTCCCCCAGACACATGGGGCAGGGCCTAGGCCTTGCCCCAAATGATATGACAGAGTTTGAAGACTCCCTATGGAAGATCTCACCCTCCCAGGGGAGCAGAAAGTGGATGGGCTGGGGTTTGGTGGGGGTAATAGGAGAGGATGGGAGGGTGAGGGAACTGAGATTGACATGTAAAACAACCTTGTTTCAAATTTAAATTAAAAAAAAAAAAAAAAAAAAAAAGGCATGTGCCACCACTGCCTGACAACACATTTAAGTTTTTATCTTTGGTGAATAGCTATAGTTATTTGTTTTTGCTTTTGGTGTCATAGTCAAGGAATCATGACCAATCCAATGCCATGAAACTTTCCCATTGTTTCCTTCTAGTATTTTCCTTGTTTAGCTCTTATGTTTGCCTTTGATTCATTTTGGTTAATTTTTTCTATATAGTGTAAGATCATCATGACTTTAAGGCCCAACCTTGTAGAACATTACTTGATAATACCACAAAAGTCGTTCCACAAGATAGAAACAGAAGGTTCATTGCCAAACTCTTTTTTTGAGGCCACAATAACTTTGGTACCCAAACCTCACAAAGACACAACTAAGAAAGAAAACTCAGACCAATATCCCTGATGAACATTGATGCAAAAATACTCAATAAAATACTGGCAAACCGAATTCAAGAATACATCAGAGAAATCATCCACCATGACGAAGTAGGCTTCATACCTGGAATGCAGGGATGGTTTAACATACGAAAATCTATCAACGTGATCCACCATATAAACAAACAGAAAAAGAAAAACCATATGATTAAATCCCTAGATGCGGAAAAAGCCTTCGACAAAATTCAACACCCTTTCATGATAAAGGTATTGGAGAGGTCAGGGATAACAGGAACATACCTAAACATAATAAGAGCAATATACAGCAAACCAACTGCCAACATCAAACTGAATGGAGAGAAACTTAAGCCAATTCCTCTAAAATCAGGAACAAGACAAGGCTGTCCTCTTTCTCCATATCTCTTCAATATCGTACTAGAAGTTCTAGCTAATGCTATAAGACAACAAAAGGAGATCAAGGGGATCCAAATTGGAAAGGAAGAAGTCAAACTGTCTCTATTTGCAGATGATATGATAGTTTACATAAGTGACCCAATAAACTCTACCAGGGAACTCCTACAGCTGATAAACACCTTCAGCAAACTAGCAGGATACAAGATAAACTCAAAAAAAATCAGTAGCCCTACTTTTTTCAGACGACAAAGAGGCAGAGAAAGAAATCAGAGAAACATCACCCTTTACAATAGCCACAAGCAACATAAAGTATCTTGGTGTAACGCTTACCAAACAAGTAAAAGACCTATATAATAAGAACTTTGTGACTCTAAAGAAAGAAATTAAAGAAGATACCAGAAAATGGAAAGATCTCCCATGCTCTTGGTTAGGTAGGATTAACATAGTAAAAATGGCAATCTTACCAAAAGCAATCTACAGATTCAATGCAATCCCCATTAAAATTCTTCACCGACCTTGAAAGGATAATAATCAACTTTATATGGAAAAACAAAGACCCAGGATAGCCAAAACAACCCTATACAATAAAAGAACTTCAGGAGGCATCACCATTCCTGACTTTAAGCTCTACTACAGAGCTACAGTTCTGAAAACAGCCTGGTATTGGCATAAAAATAGACAGGTAGACCAATGGAATCGAATTGAAAATCCTGATATTAATCCATGCACCTATGAACACCTGATTTTGGACAAAACAGCTAAAATTATACAATGGGGCAAGGACAGCATCTTCAACAAATGGTGCTGGCACAATTGGATGAGGGTGTGTAGAAGACTGCAGATAGACCCATGTCTGTCGCCATGCACAAAACTCAAGTCCAAATGGATCAAAGACCTTAACATCAATCCAGCCACATTGAACCTCTTAGAAGAGAAAGTAGAAGGTACCCTTGAACAAATTGGTATAGGAGACCGCTTCTTGAACACAACTCCAGGGGCACAGACACTGAAAGAAACAATTAATAAATGGTACCTTTTCAAACTTAGAAGCTTCTGTAAGGCAAAGGACACAGTTGACAAGACCAAACGGCAGCCCACTGACTGGGAAAAGATTTTCACCAACCCTATATCCGACAAAGGGCTGATCTCCAATATACACAAAGAACTCAAGAAACTAGTGAACAAAACACCAAATAACCCTATTAAAAAATGGGGTACAGAACTGAAGAAAGAATTCTCAATGGAGGAAATCAAAAAGGCTGAAAGACACTTAAGAAAATGCTCCACATCCTTAGCTATTAGGGAAATGCAAATCAAAACAACTTTGAGATACCATCTTTAGCCCTGCCAGAATGGCTAAAATTAGAAACACCAGTGATGACTTATGTTGGAGAGGATGTGGAGAAAGTGGAACACTCCTCCACTACTGGTGGGAATGCAAACTCATACAGCCATTTTGGAGATCAGTATGGCGGTTCCTCAGGAAATTGGGAATTAGTTTACCACAGGACCCGGCAATCCCCCTCTTAGGCATATACCCAAAGGATTCACATCCATGCAACAAAGACATCTGTTCAACTATGTTCATAGCAGCACTATTTGTAATAGCAAGAACCTGGAAGCAACCTAGATGCCCCTCAATTGAAGAATGGTTAATGAAGATGTGGCACATCTACACAATGGAATACTACTCTGCAGAAAAAAATAATGGTATCTTGAAATTCGCAGGCAAGTGGATGGCACTTGAAGAAACCATCCTGAATGAGGTAACCCAGTCACAAAAAGAGGAACACAGTATGTACTCACTCATATATGGATTTTAGACCTAGATCAAATGATCACCAGCCTATAATTCACATCACCAGACGAACTAGGATACAAGGTTTATTCTAAGAGATTCATATAAAGTCCCTCACAGAACTGGGAAGGGAAAAGTCCCCCAGAGCTCAGGTGAAGTGGGGGAAGACAGCAAATGGAGAGAGAAGTAGGAGAAAATGAGGGGGAGGAAAGGAAAACCTGTGCGACCAGGAAGATTGAGCCTGGTTAGGAATAGAAGATAGGAAAGAGAGAGAGAGACAGAGAGAGAGAACATAAAAGAGGGAGCCAATATTGGTTTGAAGATAAAATTGAACACAAAGGTCGAGAGAACTACAAGACTGCTCCCAACTAACAATCTCAGCTTCCGTGGAAAGGCTATCATAAATGCCCTTCCCGGAGAGTGAGATCAACAACTAACTTCTCCATGGAGCCCTCAACTAATGCCTGTTGAAAATAGGAGCAAACACCCATACATAAACACTGAGTCGAACTAGAACCCAGAAGCAGATGGAGAGGACAAGACCACGCGGCAGAAGCACATAGAGACAGCTTACCTGAACAAGGACGAGCTAACGGGCCCCCAGACTGATAGCTGGGAAGCCAGCATGGGACTGACTCAGGCCCCCCTGAATATGGGTCTCAGCCAGAAGGACTGAGCAGTCTAAGGGACCTCAGACAGTGGAGCAAGGATGTATCCCTGGTGCACAAAAGGACTTTGCGAACATATCCCCCATGGAGGGATAACTGCCTTAATCTAGAGACAGGAGAGAAGCCCTAGTCCCTACTTCACAGGACCTGTCAGATCTACATGACCCCAACTGGATGGCATTCCCCTACACATGGAATTGGGGTGGGGGGATGGGAGGGGAGGGTGGTTAGAGTGCATGTGAGAGGGCAGAGAGGGTAAAAGGGAGGAAAGAAGGAAGGGAGGGTTGGGGGGGAGGGAGGGAGGGAGAGGGAACTGGGATCGACATGTAAAACAATAAATTAAATTAAAAAATGCTTTGACTCCAAAATTTAAGTTGAAGGACAAGTTACTGGGGAAAAGGATTTCTATCTTTATTTCCACAGAAAATGAAAAGATGTGGATTCCTTCCAGACTAATGAGGTTTGATCACGCCAGACCGCCTGAAACAGAGTACAAGCTAATCCTACATTCAAAACAGCTGGACAAAACAGCCCTACAGACTACAGCCAGGATATCTGAATCTTCTTCGAATCCCCCCAAGACAGCGTCCCTTACCAGCAGGAAGTAGCTTGGAAAGAACGACGCCCAAATTCCCAAATATTGTGTATAAATGTTTGTTTTCATTTAATTGGACTTTGTTATATAAAATTAAATAAGATAATAAATAATTAAATAAATAAAAATACCACAAAAGTCTGTTTCTAGGATCTTTATCTAACTCATTGGTTCTTAAGTTTATGCCAATACCACTTAGTTCGATCACTCTACCTTTGCAGTAAGTTTTAAAACCAGAAGTCTGAGATCTCACTTCTGTTCTTTTTCAAGATTGTCTTGACTATTTGGGGTCCCTTAAGATTCCACTTTGCTGGAGAATGTACCAAATGGAAAAAAAAAGCATTTCATGTTCATGGAGTAGCAATTTTCAGTGCAGTTCATTCACTTTTATAATGAAGTTCACATTCACTTTGTTCAGGCAACTAGCTTATTAGGAGACAGTTTCCTTCTTTCCCTCTTGTATCCTTTGGGGCTACATAAATTGCATCATGCCATAAAGTCCTTTCCCATTTGACAGTATTTTTTTCAAGATTTACTCAAATAGTTCTAATTTGTTAATTTTAACATCTATGTGATATTCTGTTCTTCATCTGATTCCCACTATGGCTGAAAAAATTTATGAGAGTGCCTTGAAACAACAGAAACTTACTCATTATCCAGCCTCCTGATACGATTTTGGAGGTTATGGGACCCCCCCCCAATTGCTGTTGATTTCTAGCAATTCTTGGTGTCCCATGGACTGTAATAACATCGCTCCAATATCTTTTGTGTTACCATAGGACTCTTACTTGTGGCTGTTCTATATAGTTCTTTTTTCTAAATACATGCATAGTGCTCATTTTAGGGACTATCTTTTTAAGGTTTTTTACTGCTGTGAAGAGACACCACAGCAACTCTTATAAAGGAAAAAATTTAATTGGGGCTGGCTTACAGTCTCAGAGGTTGTGGTGGTTTGGATAAAAATGGCCCCTATAGGCCAATAGGGAGTGGCACTATTAGGAGATGTGGCCTTGTTAGAGTAGGTGTGGCCTTGTTGGAGGAACTGTCATTGGAATGGGCTTTGAGGTTTCAGATGTTCAAGTCACACCTACTATGACATTCTCTCCCTGCTGCCTGATGGTCCAGATGTAGAATTTTCAGCTCCTCTAGCACCATGTTTGCCTGCATGCCACTATGCTTCCTACCATGACAATAAGGGACTAAATCTGAACTGTAAGTCACCCCCAATTAAATGTTTCCCTTCAGAAGAGTTGTCGTGACCATGGTGTCTCATCACAGCAGTAGACACCTTAACCAGGACAGAGGTTTAGTCCATTATCATCATGGTGGGAAGCATGGTAGTACACAGGCATATATGGTGTTGGAGAGATAGCTGAGTTCTACATCCAGATTGGTTGACAGTAGGATGAGAATACCATATGGCCTGGCTCAAGACCTCAAAGCACACCAACAATGACACACTTCCTCCAACTAGGCCACATCTACTCCAACACAGACACATTTCCTAATATTGTCACTCCTTGGTGACTAAGCACTCAAATACATAAGTGTAAGGGGCCATTCCTATTCAAACCACCACAGGGACTATACTATTTCAATATGACATTATCTTAAATAAGACCTTACTTCCAGATAATTAAATTCTGAGGTTCTCTGTAGAGTTTGTGTGTGTGTAAAATTTGGATTAAATTATGTACTACATGACTAATATATGCTGTTTATTCATTTATTTCCTCTAGTGATGAATATTCTAGTTGCTTCATATTTTACTTATGTTGAGATGAATATCTTTTAAATAGTTCTTTGTCTATGTATGCCTGTCTTTCTCTAGTCAATATATTTTAAAGGGAATTTCTGATTAATATCATGAATAGTTTCAGCTTTACAATTACACATCAAATTACTTGTCAGAGAACCTTTAACTGAATTTCCCATCAACAATGGAGAGATATTGTCCCACTACCTCCAAATACCTGCCAATATCTAACCTTGGTTTTGTCAGATGAATTAATTTGTTACTTCAAATCAAACAACTCCAACTATTAATGTATTAAACAAACACAGCCAGGGAGTACATCTCAGTACATCACTGGTCTAGCATATATGAAGCTCTGAGTTCTATTAGTTCTACTTTGAGTTTGTTTTAATAGAACCAATAATACAATTCCCATGTGCCTACCACCCAGCTTCAGTGATCACTCATTCATAACTAATACTGGCTCATGGTCCGATGTTATCTTAAAGCAAAGCTAAGATACAGAAAAAAACTTGGAAAAACTTACTTGCATATTTTATTGTGTGAATGCCATGGATACACATGGAGATCAGAGGACAGCTTTGCTGAGCTGGTTCTTTCTTTCTTAAGTTGGTTGTGGGCATCAAATTCAGGTCATGTTTTTACTTGATGAACTGTCTCGCCAGCCCCAATAGAGTCTTTCCTTGGGTGGGTCCTGAATTGCAGTCCTCCTGCCTCAGTCTTGTAAATGCTGAGGTTACAGGGTATGCCACAGTAGTTGGTTTCAATCTTTTTGTGAAGCATATTCATAGTAAAGGTCCATTGCTGGCACACTGTTAAATATTAATTTAAGTGCATACATGTTTCTTTTTTTATTTTTTTGTAAAATGTTCAGTAGATATTCTGAAGGTATTGTTTATGTAATTAATGTTTGTTTTTTTCCTATGGTTGGTTGGGTTTAAGGTTCTCTATTTGCTTCAATAGTTTCTCCTTGATTTGTTTCTATGTAGACTGTTTTTATTTATTCGGTTTAGAACACTGAGTACTTCTCAGAACTTACCAGTCTAGAAAATCTCAGCTATTATTTTAATGTCACATTTCCCAATCTCTCCATCTGCAACTACCATTAGGCATTCTATCGTCCCATTCTACATTCCTAGTTACTCTTGTATTTTTTTATCCTCATTTTTTGTTTGTAAAGGATCAACTTCTGATTCATAAATTATCACTTCAGTGGTCTAAAATTCAGTGGCCTTCAATGAACACTTTATTCCTACAAGCTATATCTGTGCTTACCCTGCAGCCACATTCACTCATGACGATTTTATTCTTTCTTTCCTCTGTAAGCACTATAAAGCTAATTAGTTTTATGGTCTCTTTCAGGTTGTTTTTCTTTCCTGCTGCTGTCATGCCAGTTGTGTTCTTTGTTGTGTCTGCTGACCATCAAAGTTTATGCCTCTTCTGAGCACATCTTCACTTGATTTATTTTTCCTCCAACAAAACTCCCCAAAGCCCTGTTGTGAAAGTCCTACGAATTTTTGCTTTGGCTTCTTGTTAGAGCCGCAGGGATTATAGTGGTCTGAAGACTAAAGTTTCCTGCTCCCTTTCAAAGGAGAGTTGGCCTTTGAGACCATGCTTTGTGCAGCAGTTTCAGCTTGAGTCCCAAAGCTGAGCTTTTCTTTCGGCCTCAGCTGGCATCTCATCTTTCTCTGGTTGCCATGGCCTCCTGTTCTCCTGATAGCTAGGTATTACATAGTAGCCATAGTATAATTAGCTACTTATTATTTTTCTTGCACTCAGACTACTGCAATAACTTTTTTTTTTTTTAAATGTATGGTCATATTATGTACCCTGGTTGGCCTGGAACTACTGCAATAAACTTTTAGCATTCATTCTCCTCCCTTCAAACTCATACATCACTATAGCTAAGTATTTCTAAAGTACACAATGACACTAATCCTCTCTTTCAAAATAACAAGCATAATGGTATACAAATATGAAGATGATACAATGAAACTTACTACTTTGTATGCTAACTTTAAAATTTAATAAATTAAAATTATGATTTGGCCACAATCTAATTTTCTAAGGTTTCTTTCTCTTTATCATTTAAAGTACCACTGATATAGCTAAATTGTTCACTACTCCTGGTAATATACTCTGAACAATTATGTCTCAAGAATTCATCCTATCTTTCTTCCAACTTCTTTATAAAGCCTTTGTTTCTATTCCAGATGGAGATGATCTTGCCATCTGCTGAACTTTAGACCTCTCATGAAACTCCTAAAGTATACTTCAAAATATGTCTAGTGAGGCTTCTGTTGTACTGTCTAAACTAGATAATACAAACACTAAGATGATACAAGAACCAAGAGCATGGATTTTGAAACAGTAAGCTAGTTCTGAATAATGGCTAATTCAGTTTTGACCTGCATGAAATAGGTAAAACACAGTGCATGTCACAGAGAATTGCTTATAAAAATTAAATGGGTTATTACTTATTAGGTGCATACAACAGTGCCAAGTCCATAGAAGCTACTTAGTAACTATTTGCTAAAAATATGAAGGACAAAATTTGGACTACCTTATCACCATATTGACCAATCACATATTTTCCACACAACAGGCAGTTCAACATTTTAGAAGTTACAATCAAACTAGTTAATTCGAAACATTATACAGCCAATTATAAGATTAAGTGCTGTAAGAATTCATATAAGAAAAGACCTTTCTGGAATGAGTTTGTAAGCAAATACCTTTATGAAAGAGTTTTGCAGTGAAAGACCTACTGAGCTCTAGGGAAAGAAGACCAGTAACACAGGAAGGTTCTGTCTCAAGAATCTAAAGACCAAACCCAGGATTGGAGGTACATGTCCATAATCACAGCATGAGTGCAAAGTCAGCCTGGCTACATATACTTAAGATATTCCAGGCAAGCTGGGGTATACAGTAAGATTCAATATTGCAAGCATAAGATAATTAAGCACTTACCTAGGATGACAATACTGAGGGATTTCAAAAATGAGACAGGTGAACAGAGAGTATCCCAAATAAAAGGAATTTATGATAGGAAAAAGTAAATAATAAATACACAAACAAATAAATGGGTCTATCAAAATAGCACACTAAGATACAAATACAGATATTTGTAAATTGGAGAAGAATAAGTTTGGTTTACATATGTTGAATTTTAGTAGATGGTGATAGGATTAAAAGTTATAAAAGTAAAAGGTCTTTTTGTTTAAATTTATTCACTTTCATGTGTATGTGTATGTCTGCACGTATGATGGGAGATGTCATTCTGTATATGTTTCTCATACTGGCTAATGAATAAAGCACTGTTGGCCAATAGGAAAGCAAGATAGGAGGGACTAAGAGAAAAGGAGGAAATAGGAAATAGGAGCCAAGATGGAGAGTTGGGAGAAAGCAGTATGCCGGCCGGCTCCCTGACTAATGTGGTTTGAGCAAGCCAGACCACATGAAACACCGTTCCTGGTGATCCCACATTCAAAACAGCTTGAACAAAGCAGAGCAGCCTCACAAACTACAGCTAGGATTTCTGCGTCTTCTTAGGATCCCCATGACAGCGTCCCCTATCAGCAGGAAGTAGTTTGGAAAGAATGACACCCAAATTCCCAAATATTGTTTATAAATGTTTGTTTTCATTTAAATTGGGGTTGGTTATAAATGGTTAATGATCACAACCAAATTCTTTTTAAACGTAAAAAAGGGATTATGGTATAGATATGAATACTTTTTTTGGAATGGATTTTCATTTATTGATACAATTTAAGGTCAATTTTGTGATATGTATATTTCTCTTGTTTATGTATTGTGTTTATATAGCTCATTTAAAAATGTAATATGTAATTTAGTACAGATTTTAGATAGTTACCTATAATAGTAAAAACTTATATAGCTAGGTGAGTTAGGTTTTCTAGATATATAGAGATGTATTTGAGATAGGAATTCTTCAAACCTTTCAAAGACCTACAGAAAATGGCATTTAAAATGGTTTAGGATTTTTCTTGACAGTGAGACATAATTGCTCCTGGCAACGCCATCTGCGTCAGAAAGGAAGATGGACCTTGAAGAAACGCGTTATGAAGTTTGCTTTCAATATGGCAAGATTAGCCATTTGGACAAGATACTGCTCTTGTCTGGGCTGTTTGACGTTATGCTGTATAAACTGGACATGCAGGACCCACAGAAACGTGATTGCTGATTCAAGATGGACATTGCTACAGAGTTCCTGCTTCATGGAAGAGTCTGCCAGACAGTCTGCAGGACACAGAGGAAAGTGACTGACAAACTGCCAATACAAGAAGACAGTTTAAAGTTTCCTGCTTTGCTGAAGAGTCTGCCAGACACACTATGGCCTATGGGCTGAAGATGGAAGATTACAAAAGAACTTCGGGTGACCAGGCAGTGAGTTGTCTCTGTCATTTCTAGAGCTTATATATTATCCTTCTGTGGTCTTTGAAGGAGTTGAAGACAGATAGTTATGGTTATAGTTTTCTTTAGTTAGGCTTAAAGATAAGTTACATATAGGACTTTAGACTCACAAATATAGGATAGATGATAGAATAGTTTCTTAAATCTGGCTAAATGTTAATGGACTAAATATTGTTAACTGTGATTCTTATTTGATAACTGTTATGTGATATATTCTGCTATGTTAAGGTTAAAACCCTTCTTTTTATTTAGACAGAAAAGAGGAGATGATGGGAGATGTCATTCTGTATATGTTTCTCATACTGGTTAATGAATAAAGCACTGTTGGCCAATAGGAAAGCAAGATAGGAGGGACTAGGAGAAAAGGAGGAAATAGGAAGTAGGAAGGAGGAGCCAAGATGGAGAGTCTGGAGAAGGAAGAAGCGCCAGCCGCCTCTCCCTGGTAAGACCATGTGGAAATACATAGAAATGGGTTAATACTTAAGACAGAGCTAGCCGATAAGAAACTAGTACCTGGCCAATAGCATAATATCAAATACAGAGTCTCAGTGTATTATTTGGGGCTGGCGCGGCGGCAGGACAGACCAGAGGCGGGAGGAAAAACCTTACACCTTACACACATATGTATGTATATATGTATGTATGTGGTGATATATTGTTTATGATTTATTAAAGCCACTGGAGATCAAAATAGCAAAGCAGCTATACTAGAAGCCAGATAGTTGTGGCACACACCTTTAATCCCAGGACTCAGGAGACCAAGCTAAATGGATCTCTCTGACTTCAAGGCCACCCAGGGCTACAGGAGATTGAATTAAGTCTAAAAGAGGAACAGAGCTCATGCTTTCAATTCCAGGGCTCATGAGAGGCATTTAAGACAGGAACAGGGTCTCAGAGCTGACATTCATTCTCTAGCCACATTGAGGAAAGGAAGGCATTGATTCTCCAGTCACACTGAGGAAAGGCAGCAGTCTGAGGCTTGGTGAGAACTTGTAGAGACAGGATCAGCCCTTTCAGCCTGAGGTAGAGGTGAGAGCTAGTGGCTTGGCTGCTTTGCTTTTCTGGTTTTCAGCTTGAAGCTTGAACCCCAGTACCTGTCTCTGGGTCATATATTATTTGTGTTACATATGTGTAGCACATATTTGCGAAACCTGAGGAGGGTATTGGAGCTTCCAGAACTGAACTTACAGATGACTGTCACCCACCATACAGATGCTAGGAACTGAACCTGGGTCCTCTGCAAGAACAGCAAGGAAAACCATTTATTTGGGGTGGCTTACATCTTCAGAGGTTTAGTTTGATATCATCATGGTGCCAAATGGTGTCATGCAGGCAGACTTGGTGCTGGAGAGGACCTGAGAGTTCTACATCTTGTAGCCAACAAAAGTAAACTGTTTCACTAGGAGTATTCTGCACAGAACATCTCAAAGCTCACCCCTACAGTGACAGGCTTCCTCCAACAAGACCACACCTCTAATAAGACCACACAGTGCCAGTCCCTTTGGAGGCCATTTTCCTTCAAACTACCATACACGTGACTAAATATAGAGGACAGAGAGTACAGTACTGTCTGCAAGATGACACTTGTGTCATCTTATAATACAGGATACTCTATATTAACATTATTAGTACAGTTACTAAAAATTGTCAATGAGTATTTGGGTTAGAGATATATAAAATTTCATAAGTGGGAATATCAAGTAAAGTAATTCTGTTTAACAGGATTTAAATTGTAGAGAGCAGAGCTGACTGAGCTCTCAGATGCTCTGCTGTCACTGCTCGGCTCAAGCTGATCTTGTCAGCTCAGTGAGAGAATAAGCTGCAGTGAGAATTCTGTGGGGAAAGACTGCAGCATCAAGTGCGCTGCTGGACGGTGTGCAGCTGTTCAAAGCACAACGTTCATGAAGTGTCATTTAACTGAGGAAACTGCTGCATGAACTGAACATAATTTGGAATTAGAGGAAATGGGTATTGCTATAGGTGTAAATTTAAATTCTATTTTCTCCCAGGGAGAGGACAATACCAGGTGGCAGAAACACATACAGACAGCTTACCTGAACAAGGAGGAGCTAACGGGCCCCCAGACTGATAGCTGAGAAGCCAGCATGGGACTGACTCAGGCCCCCCTGAATATGGGTCTCAGCCAGAAGGACTGAGCAGTCTAAGGGACCTCAGACAGTGGAGCAAGGATGTATCCCTGGTGCACAAAAGGACTTTGCGAACATATCCCCCATGGAGGGATAACTGCCTTAATCTAGAGACAGGAGAGAAGCCCTAGTCCCTACTTCACAGGACCTGTCAGATCTACATGACCCCAACTGGATGGCATTCCCCTACACATGGAATTGGGGTGGGGGGATGGGAGGGGAGGGTGGTTAGAGTGCATGTGAGAGGGCAGAGAGGGTAAAAGGGAGGGAAGGAGGGAGGGAGGGGTGGGGGGAGGGAGGGAGAGGGAACTGGGATCGACATGTAAAATAATAAATTAAATTAAAAAAAATGCTTTGACTCCAAAATTTAAGTTCAAGGACAAGTTACTGGGGAAAAGGATTTCTATTTTTGTTTCCACAGAAAATGAAAAGATGTGGATTCCTTCCAGACTAATGTGGTTTGATCAAGCCAGACCATCTGAAACAGAGTACCAGGTGATCCTACATTCAAAACAGCTGGACAAAGCAGCTTTACAGACTACAGCCAGGATTTCTGAATCTTCTTTGAATCCCTCATGACAGTGCCCCTTACCAGCAGGAAGTTTGGAAAGAACAATGCCCAAATTCCCAAATATTGTCTATAAAAGTTTGTTTTCATTTAAATGGACTTGGTTATATAAAATAAATAAATAAAAAAAGAACAGGTTCTTGCAATAAATATAGCCTCAGATGGCCTAAAACTTGTGTTATACATGCTTTGATATCCTCAGTGCTGGGATTATAGGCATTAACTACCAGGTCTAACAGTAATTTGTGTTTCTATATACTAATAAAGAACAATCTAAATTTAAAATAGCAATGAACAGAATAAAATACTTAGGAAAAAACTGTCAACAGACTTATACATGGTTAAAAATATTGCTGAAAGAAAATAAAGGAGATTCAGATAAATACAAAACTATCTCATGATTGTGGATGAAAAACTTAATATTGTTATGTTTTAAACACTATAATATTCTTAAATCCAACTTAAGAAGCATTCAACAAGAAGGTCCCATACCTTGTATCAGAAATCTAGCTTACTATTCAGTGCTGGTGAAATCATGGTTATTGGAGGACAATCTACAACCACCAACTTACTAAATTAGCATGCCAATAAAAGAAACTTTTTTGTTCTTGCATTTGGTGAGTCGACTCTTTGGTGGTGGACTTTTTGGGGGTCCTGCAAACTGCACATACCCTTAAAGCTAAGCATTTGGTCTCAAACATTTTGCAGATGAGATATTAGAAGAGAATTTTACAGAGTAGGCTATAAAACAAAAGCATAGAACAAAGTGTACATTTGTATGCATATAAGACTTACATCCTAGTTTACACAGACAACATTTGTACATATTTTAACAAAATACTATGAGAATAATGATATGTGTATATAAAAGTGGAAGGGACAGACATCTGATTTAATTTTCTAAAGATTAATGGAATTATTAATGGCTTATCACTGTCTTATTCCAAAATCTAATATTCTCTAATGTTGTATTCAGTTTAATAATCTCATGCAAAAAACTATTTCATGTAACACAAAGATGTTCTTTATACCATTTCTCTTGTGGTGATTATTGACTTTAATTTTTTTAAAATATAAACTTATTTTTCTCTTAGGAATTTTCTATAATGGAAATAGTTTACAATTAAATAATGCCAGTATAATACTGATAATTAAGTCTTTAAAGTGAGTCTTTTGTTAAAACTGCATGTTGACTTGCTTATAATTATTGACTGCTACCTTGAATCTTACTATATCTGTGTACTTTGAAATCTGAGAACACACCCTGTTTTATGACAACTAATCGCTTCTTGTTCTAGAGCAGTGTTCTCAACCTTCCTAATGCCGTAATCCTTTACTACAGTTCCTCATGTTGGGGTGACCCTCAACCATAAAATTGTTTCATTGCTTCTTCATAACTGTCAATTTGCTCTGAATTGTAATATGGGTAACTGACAGGTGACCCCAAAGGGTTGAGAACCACTGTTCTAGACAGCCATGTTACTGATTAACTGGATGCTATTTTCCTGTTTTCCTCCTATATCTCCAAATGAACAATAGTTTTCATGAGATTATGATAATAAACAAAACAGGTACTTAAGTAAATCATTTTATTTTTGCAAAAGGGAAGTAACTCATGACAAATCTTACTGTATTAAGGGTTTTCTAGAAGTGTAATTTTCATATTTTAAAATACAAGTGAGATATACCTGCAGAGACTTTTTTTCTTTTGACTTTTCAGAGCCTACATTTACTAGCTACAGGAAATATGGCTGGACAAAACGAGCCCTCTGGCCCTTGTGTATTAAAAGGATGAAACAATAACTGGACATTTAGGCAGGATACAATTAAGCAGGATATTGTAGGGGAAATAAGTTTGTTAATTATCTCCTGGGCCAGGAATTTTTACAATCTTGAGTTGATGGCTATCTGGTCTTCTTTAAGACAGAGAAATGTTGACACAGCTAGGGTGTATCTGGCCTCAAGCCTCTAGTCACACAATTCTTTGTTTAGCCTTATCTGTAGGCTGCTTTTTGGGAGTTTAAGTTTTTAGACTTCTATTAACTTTTCCCATTTCATTCCCCCTTTGGCTTTTTCATCAAAAACCAATCCCTTAGTTTCTGGTGGGTAATTTGAGAACTTCTGGGGATGCCCGGGGTACAGGCTGGTAGACCTGGGATCTCTGAACCATTAACTGAATAATGCCTAGGCAATCCCTCATGAACTGGAGGGAGTAGCTTATTAACAATGTAGGGCCCGAATGCTAGCAGTACAAGAAGTATCAGAAGGAATCCTGTAAGGCAGATATCAGAGTGGTTATCCAGGAAGAGCTGTTAAATGAGGACTCATACCATCCCTGGCTGGCCTCTCTTTTTCGCTTTTGTTTTTCAAGTCCCTCGAGTTTTTGCTCCTGAGTGGTCCCTGTAAAAACAGCATTCTTCTAGAAATGACCTTCTGGAAGAACAAGAGATTTAGCCTCCAATGGGACACATAGAACACTAGGTCTCTGGCTTGGCCCCTGGGGGAATTACAGCCAGACTCTGGGAACGGCTTCTGATCTGAGGGATCCCAATCGCTGTCCACTAAACCTCATAGATCCACATATAGGTCAGGAAGCCAGGTGTTCTTGGGACGGTTGCTGGATGAGGTAGAGTTGGCTAGTTTTCCGGTCTGATGTTCATCAGCAGTCAGGTGGTATTTACTGGTAAATGTGCGGTGTAGGCTGTGGCAGTTGGGGAAGATAGGCGTAGCAGCAGCAGGCAGGTCAGGATTAACATGAGACACAAGCTCCCCTTGGGGGGGGGGTTGGTGGGATATCTGGATACCTCCCAGGTGTCCCCCTTGTAGTCCTGGGGGGTGGCAAAGGGAGCTGCCAGTCTCTAAGACCAATTTAGTTAAGGTGTCTTTTAAAATCCTATTTCTTTTACCTGTCCTGGACTCTGGGGTCTATATGTGCAATGTAACTTCCAATGTGCCCTCAGTGCAGTGGCTACTGCCTGGTTTACCTAAGAGATGATAGCTGGTCCACTGTCTGACCCCAGTAATGCAGGAAAACCATACCATGTCTTTAAGAAGTTTCTTTGCGAACACCTGTGCCATTTCCTGCTTTACTGGAAAAGCTTCTCTGCTCCTTCTGAGAAGCTGCTGCTGCCATTGGTGAACCAAGTCTCTTTGGCATCAGGCAGGGGTTGTCTCTAAGGTCTGGATTTCTGGACAGCCATGGATGGGGCCTCTAGGTTGGGGTCTGGTGGTGGGCTCCTGGAAGGTAATTCTTGCAGGGTTTAAGAGCAGAGTCTGATAATGCACCACACACGCACTGCTTAGCCAATGTTCCCGAGGCTGTTTGAGCACTTTTCTTTTTTAAAGGCACAGGGCCTGGCTGTCACTTGTCTGTGTCTTTTACCAAGAATGGTAGCTGTAGTCATCCTTAAGCAGGGTGGCTATTCTGTTGCCACTGGATTTAGTCTCTCTGTCAAGTAGGCTACCTGTAGCTCTCAGGGGCCCACATTTTGAGTGAGGACTTTTGGGTTCAGAAGGCGATGGATTTGTGTGGGGTGGCCCCCATTGAGCTTCTAGGGGCATGTGGTATTGGTGAACATTAGCTAGTCTAGTTTTTGGCTTTAGCTCTACCAAAATCAGGGGCCAGTGGCTAGCCAATCTCATGCTCCCAGTCTTGTCCCAGGCCTGAGAATGCGCAGTTAACAATTTAGAGATTATAGGTTGGGGCAGCATTTTCCTCTTGATGTAGCCTGCATTTCTTTGGCAGGCTGGTGGTTACAAAGATTTGCACGGAGGAACCATTCTCATGCCTGAGTTTGGTCCCATGTTCAGAGAAGGAAATCTGGGCTCTTTTTTTTTTTTTTTTTTTTTTTTTCGGTGAGGAGATCTTGCCCCAGGAGGGGGCAAGGGCATTCTGGTATGACTGGAAAACAATGGGTTACCCATCCCATCCCCAGATTTACTGTTCTTTAGGTAGTTCATTGATAGTCCCTTGTACCCAAGTGGTTTTGTCAGTCATTGCCCTTCTGTTTTACCCTGGGTTCAGCAAGGGGGACTGAGCCCCTTGAAGGAGAGCAGCCTGTCTTTTCTTGGGGCATCCTTTCTGCAATAGGCTCATTGTTTTCTTAGCCACAGCTGCTGTTCCTATGCCCAAAAGGATCTCTTTTAATTCTGCCTGATGACGTGCTTGCTGCTGTTCCAGAACTCTGGTTAGCCTTTTTGTCTCTTTCCTTTTTAAGGTTTCTGATTTTTTTTTTTACATCCTTTTTTCTGTCATAAACTTTTCCTGCCACTGCAACTAGGTCCCTAAGGCGCTTTCCCCTAATCTCTCTATCGATTGTAGCTTTCTTTTAATATCCGGTGTCATCTGATTAATGAAAGCAAATGTCACACTCATCTCTGGAATCTCTTGTCTCAGAACAGAGCGGTGTAACCATGAAAGGCCTCCTGATGCCTTTTTAGGTACACAGTCGGACTTTCCTAAGAAACGTATCTAACATCGTACAACCTGGACATTTTGGCCGGCTAGTCAGTGGGTGGATCCTTTGTCCTTCCTGGAACCAATTTCCAGGACACTTTTAGGATCCTGCTTCATTCCTCGGTGGTGAACAGGACCTGGAGGAGCTGTTGACAGATACCTCAAGTGGGCTGATGGGTAAAGAGAACAGTTTCTAACAAATTAATCAGATCTTGGGAATTGTCTGAGAATGAAGCATTCTGCAAATGCATATACAGATCGCTAGTGGCTCATGGCAGGTAGTGAAAAGGCTGGTTTCCTTCAGCATCTGGGAGTCCTGCAGGGTGGAGGGCCACAGCCTCTGCCTGAGGAGTGGTTGCCCTGCAGCTGCCTGTGGCTTGTGCAGGGCCTCCCAGATCTCTGGCAGGGTGTCTGGCCAGCTCCTCCCATTTTGTCACTCTCGGGGTTCCTGTGAAGGTGCAGGAAAGAGGTCAAATTTCTCTGTGTTCCCCTGAAGGATAGGTTTGGTACTGAATTCTGGTGGCTACTTTGGCGTGACTGCCAGCATCTGTAGGGTGGAAGGAACGAGGCAAGGGAGAAAATGTTTGACCCCAGGTAACTACGTATATGGTATTTGGTCTAGGTGACCAATGCAGAGTTGGAAGACAATTTCTTCCATCCTGGCAATGAGGTTCAGTTGGAAAGACCCTTCAAGTGGTCAGCCCACATTAAAAACGGGCCATTCAAATGCACAGAGTACCCGGTTTGTTCTTATGGATGCTTACACTGTTGTTGCCAGCTTTCATCATCACATCCTTCCAGTGGGCAAGGCAAAGGTCTATGGGGGAAGAGGGGCTCTGTCCCATTGTTACTCATCATAGGATTGAGACAAAAATAACACACAGCATGACCGTACTAAGACTGGGGCCCTATCCAAAATCTCTTCTGCAAGAACATTCACTTCAGATGGCTAGCCAAATACGGGGTACAGGTTAGTTAGGCCACCAGCTGAGCCCCTGCCATGGATGGTCAGTTCAATCGCTGGCTGAATTCCCACCCTGGATGAAGAGTAGGACATCCCCACGATCCCTGCAGGTCCACCAAGGGAACCATCGCCCTATTAGCCTGGATGCTAGTGTACCTAGAAAAGCTCACATTTAACAAGCACAGGCCATTTACATGCTTAACAAACACAAAATACTCACCAACCAGTTGGAAAACGAAACCTTTGGGGGTCGGGGTCCTGGGGGGTTTTTGGGATTCCTGCGTAATGCACCAAATGTTTTGTCCAGTACTCAGAACCCCAAAAAGTCCACCAAGGAGTTGACGTACCAAATGCAAGAACAAAAGTTTCTTTTATTGGCATGCTACAGCATGGATTCTGCACGCTTGGTGAGCAAGCAGAATACCACTTACAGCTGAGGTGGGGAGGTTTAAAAGGAAAGTTCAAAAGACTGAAAGTCTGAGATTACAAAGCTTCCTTGGTTACATAGGATGAAATAGTAACTGTATGTTTAGGCAGAATGCAGTTAAGCAGGATGTTGTAGGGGAAATGAGATTTTTACAACCTTGAGTTGATGGCTTAAAGTCATGCTGAGGAGAAGTAAGTAAGGTGAGAGCACAGTAAGAACCACCATCAGTCACCACTGAGCACCTCTCAGGGCAGGGTTCTTATTCCCAGCACCAGAAAACAGAAGCCGGGAACTCTTCCAAAGACCACACTTGTGTGTATGCTTTCCATTGACAGTAAGACATTATTCTCATTAGTCAGCAACTTGAATAATTATTTCACAAAATTGATGACCTTACTGGATTAAAACACTAGATAATTATTTTAGAAACTAAATATAACTTTCAAAATATCAGGCAATTATAAAATAATCAAAAATAATGTCTAAACATTTTTAGTAATATAGCAGGATACAAAATAAACTAACAACAACAACAACAAACAGTAGTCCTCCTATGATAAATGGGCTGAGAAAGAAATCAGAGAAACATCACCCTTTACAATAGTCACAAATAACATACAATATCTTGGGGTAACTTTAACTAAACAAATTTAAGACCTGTATGACAAGAATTTTAAGTCTTTAAAGAAAGCAATTAAATAAAATGTCAGAAAATGAAAAGATTCCCCATGTTCTTAGACAGGTAGGATCAACATAGTAAAAATGGCAATCCTACCTAAAGTAATCTACAGATTCAATGAAATCCCCATCAAAATCCCAGCACAATTCTTCACAGACTTGGAAAGAACAACACTCAACTTCAGATGGAAAAAAAAAAAAAAAATCCAGGGGCATCACCACCCCTGACTTTAAGATCTACTACAGATCTACAGTAATGAAAACAGTTTAGTACTGGCACAAAAACAGACAGGTGGACCAATGGAATTGAATTGAAGACCCTGATATCAACCCACACACCACTTATGACCCTGATATCAACCCACACAACCACTTATGAATACCTAATTACAAGCTTAAAAAAAAATGGAAAAAAGAAAGCATATTCAACAAATGGTGCTGGTATAACTGGCTGTCAACATGTAGAAGAATAGAAATAGATTCATATCTATCACCATGCACAAAACTCAAGTCCAAATGGATCAAAGACCTCAATATAAATCCATCCACACTGAACCTCCTAGAAGAGAAAGTAGGAAATACACTTGAACACATAAGCACAGGAAACCTCTTCCTAAATAGAACACCAGTAGCACAGACACTGAGAGCAACAATTAATAAATGGGACCTTCTGAAAATGAGAAGCTTCCATAAAGCAAAGAACACGCTCAACAAGACAAAATGGCTCCCTACAGAATAGGAAAAGATCTTCACCAATCCCCCATCTGACAGAGGGCTGATCTCCAAAATATACAAAGAACTCAAGAAACTAGATATCAGACTACCAAACAACCCAAATAAAAAATGGGATAGATATCCAAACAGAGAATTCTCAACAGAACAATCTCAAATGGCAGAAAAACACTTACTTAAGGAAATGTTCAACCTACTTAGTCATCAGGGAAATGCAAATCAAAACCACTCTGAGATTCCACCTTACACTGATCAGAATGGCTAAGATCAAAAACACCAATGACAGCTTATACTGGAGAGGATATGGAGAAAGGGGAATACTCCTCCATTGCTGGCGAGGTACAAATGTCTACAGCTGCTGTGGAAAGCAGTATGGTGATTTCTCAGAAAATTCAAAGGAGACAAATTCACACCACAAGGATATTTGCTCAAGTACGTTCATAGCAACATTATTCGTAATAGTCAGAACTTGGAAATGACCTATATGACCCTCAACTTGAGGAATGGATACAGAAAATGTGGTAAATTTATACAATGCAGTGAAACCCATCAGTGAAACAATGACATCCTTAAACATGAAGGCAAATGACAGAACCAGAAAAAACCATCCTGAGTGAGGTAACCCAGATACAGAAAGACAAATATAGTATGTACTTACTCATAAGTGGACACCAGACATAAAGCAAAAAACACCCAGCCTACAATCCACAACCCCCAAAAAGCTAGAATCCTCTTCCAGAAACAGATGGAAGCAGATGCAGAAATACACAACTAACCATTGGGTCAAGTTCCTGGAGTATAATCAAAGTGAGGGAGGGGTGACAACATGAACAAAGGAGTCAAGACCATAACAGGGAAACCCCTACAGAATCAGCTAACCCAAGCTAGTGAGAGATCACTTACTCAGGTCTGACACATGGGGAACCTGCATAAGACTGAACTAGACTCCCTTAATACAAATGACAATGGTATGGCTGGGACAATATATGAGGCCACTGGCAGTGGGTCCAAGATCCAACTCTAATGCACAAACTGACTTAGTGGAGCCCATTCTATATGGAGAGATACCTTGCTCAGTCTAGACACGGGGGTTTGGGAGTGGAGAGGTGCCTTGGTCCTGCCTGAACAAGATGATGGGACAGACTTGGTAGAATTCCTAGGGGAGGACTTACCCTCTTTCAAGGAGCAGATGGGAGGTGGGGTGGGGAGGAAGTGGGGGAGTGGGAGGAGAGGAGAGAGAGGGAACTGGGATTGGAATGTAAAAAATAAATTAAAAAAAAAAAAGAAAAAATGTTTTAAAATTTATTGAATTAATCTAACACTACTATCACTTAGGGGATTTTTTTTACTTATTGTTATAAAATGTCATCTTTTATTTATTGTTATAAAAATGTTGTAGATGCTATCAACTAATGAAAAAACACAGTAAATTCTAGAGAAATTACCTAAGTTGAGCCTTTTAAGAGCTTAAGAAGGCGAAGTAACTTATTTATTTTTATTTTTTATTTATTTAATTTTTTTTTGGATTTTCTAGACAGGGTTTCTCTGTGTAGCTCTGGTTGTCCTGGAACTTACTCTTAGACTGGCTGGCCTTAAACTCACAGAAAGCCTCATGTTTCTGTTTTGCTTTCCAAGTGCTGGAATTAAAGGCATGTGCCACCAGTGCCTAAAGGTGAAGTAATTTGTATGGATGAGCTTCAGCTTTACAACCTAGTTTTGGAAAAACCCTGAAAGAAACAGAAGAGAACACATCTTCATGGTGGGCAGAACTTCAGGCAATACACATGGTCATACATTTTGTTTGGAAGGAGAAATGGCCAGATGTGCGACTGTTCACTGATCAGGGACTTGAAAAGAGCATGAGGAAAATCAGTGAGAAAGACATCTGGGGAAAAAGTGTGTAGATAGAGCTCTGTAAATGGGCAAACAATATGAAGATACTGTGTACCATGTAAATGCTCATCAAAAGGTGGCTTCAGCAGAGGAGGAACTCAGTAATCATAGATGAAATGACCCATTCTGTGGACAGCCAGCTATCTGTTCCATTGCCCCATGAACCCATCAACAGAGTGGCCACAGTGGCAGAGATGAAGGTTGTACATGGGCTTTACAACATGGATTCCCACTCATCAAGGCTGACCTGACCACTATAGCAGCTGCTGAGTGCCAGATCTGACAACAGCAAAGACAAACACTGAGTACCAGATATGACAGCATTCCTCAGGGTTATCAGTCAGCAAGGCTGACTACATTGAAGCACTTCATAGAAAGGACAACTCTTTGCCTTTACAAGAGTAGATACTTATTCTGGTTATAGCTTTACCTTTGCTGCATGTAATGCTTCTGCCAAATCATCTGTGAACTAAAAAGTGCTATATCCACTGTCATGGGTATTGCACAGTGTTGCTTCTGACCAAGGGACTTCACTTCACAGTCACTGAAGTGTGACAGTGGATCCACTGGTCACACCATGTTCCTCAATATCCTAAAGCAGCTAGCCTGACAGAAACATGGAATGGCCTTTTAAGGCAGTATAAGCTTTGAATCAGCATCCAAAATATGGTAGGGTTTATCACATAGCCATGATTCACAAGTGCAGGAATTAAGGGGTGGAAAATGGAATGATTCCATTCACTATCATCCTTAGTACCCACTAGAAAAAAATTGGCTTCCTGTTCCTCTTATCTTAAATCTGCTAGCCTTGAAGTTTTGGTCTCGGAGAGTGAAGTGTTCCTGCAAGGAGACACAAACGTTACATTGATCTGGAAAGCTTAGGCTTCTGCTTGGCCACTTTGGGCTTCTGATGTCCTTGAGCCAACAGGCTAGGAAAGAAATAACAGTGTTAGGAGCGGTGATGGATTAAAATTATCAGGGGAAATTGGATTGATTTTCCACCATGGAGGAAAGAATGATTATGCTGGAGTATAGGAGATGATTTAGGGGCAACTCTTGGCGCTACCATGTCCTGTGATTAAAGTTAAAGGGAAACAACAATAACCTAATCATGGCAGGATGATAAAGGGCACAGACCCTTCAGGAATCATGGTATGGGTCACTCCTCCAGGAAGAGCCTAGATATGCTAAGGTGCTTGCTGAGTGAAGGAAATATAAAATAGGTAGTAAAAGAAGGTAGTTGCCGGTTGTGGTGGTGCACACCAGTAGGATTTACTAAAGGAGGCAGAGGCAGGAGGATCAAGAGTAAAAGAAGGTAGTTATAAATACCAATTAAGGTCATGTGACGGGTTGCAGAAACAAGCATTATAATTGACATGAGATTGACATGAGGTTTTCTGTCATATGTTTTTAAGAATGTGTCTGTATGCCAGACAGTGGAGCCGCAAATGCCTTTCATCCCAGCACCAGAAGGCAAAGGCAGGTGGATCTCAATGAGTCCAAAGCCACCTTGGTTAGGGGTTTTTACACAGAGAAACCCTGTCACCAAAAAAAGAAAAAAGAAAAAAAAGTGGGGGGGGGGCTTTGTGGATATATACATATATTTTTAAGGTAGTATTGGTGGTTTCTTTCCTCATTTTCCTTATCATGTAATGTTGCATCAATTGAGATAATATCAGTGGTTATTATATTTATATAAGATACTCAAATAATGTTCCTCAAGAGACATTGCTACCTATCCTAAAATATATGATGTGTTTGTACTTGTATGTGGGATAGTTATATCATGTTAGGCATAGTTATGACCTGCTTATTGTTTTCACTGGAAAGTAAAGCATGACATAAGGAGCTCAAGGATGTCAAGTTGATAAGGAGTGGATTTGTGATGGCTAATCTTCATTGTTAACCTAATTACATCTGGAATCAACTAAAACCCAAGCATCTTGGCACACCTGTGAGAGATTTCTCTTGATTGGACAATTGAGGTGGAGTAACCCACCCTAAATCTTGGCCTCACTCTCTGGTGAGAAGGAAGCTCTTGCTTTTTGCTGGCTTGCCCTCATTCTTTGGCAAGTTCATCTGTCCTGCACAGGAAATCTTTCACTTACTTCCTCAGATTCCAACTGAAGAGCAGCTGAGATATCCAGCCGTGTGTAGTGAAGAATTACTGGATTCTCAGTCTTGCTGTCAGAAAACCAGCATTGCTGGACTAGCCAGATCAAACCCTGTAAACCAACCACTCTTAATAAATTCTATTTATATGCGTGTATGTATATTTATATATAGTCAGTCTGTCAATTGTTCTCCTCCACAGAAGTCTAATACAGATGGATTAATGTCAATTTGCTTATACTTGTTTGTAAAATTCTCAGCAATTCAAGGTTTTTTTTTTTATATTCAAATGCTCCTTGCACTGTACTTTTTCATGGATTAAACAAGCTACATCACAGTACCTGGCATTCAAATATGTTGGGAATGATTATAACAATCTTATATGCTGGGTGGGGATGGCATATGTCTTTAATTCCAGCACTAGGAAGGCAGAAGTAGGTGGATCTCTGTGAGTTCATGGCCAGCCTGGTCTATAGAGCAAGTTTCAAAAGCTAGCCTTCAAAGCTACAGAGAAAACCCTGTTTCAAAAACAACAGCAGCAGCAGCAGCAGCAGCAGCAGCAGCAGCACATCTTATACTTCCTCCATCTGTCATGTTATTTGCTATTGTCTATTATAAAATCCACTATCCCCAGGTTCATGTATCAAGGAAATGGCTGTTAACTGATGAGCTTTTCAGAAATGACTGGATTATGAGAATTCTGAAACTTTATCAAGAGATTAATCAATTGATGAATAAATTTTGAATAGACTGCAAAGTGGGGCCTAGATTGAGGAAGCATGTCTTTGAGGTGGGAGAGTGCTTCTGAAGGACTTACCTTTTGCTTTTTTTCTTCTTAGCTGCCGTTACTAAACAGCTTTCTCAGTCATGCCCTTTCTCCATGATGTTTTCCTGGTACATGAACCTAACAGCAATATAGTCAGCAGACTACATATCAAAACATAGGAAGCTCTGGGAAACTGGAATATGTATTTAAGTTCCATTTTTACTAAACAGGATGATTTAACTGCAATGAAACTGTAGAACATGTAATGAAAAAAGGATAGGAGCAGAATCACAAACAGGGTAGTAGTCATCCTGTCTCTTTCTGAGATCAGGTCTCATATATCCCAGGCTGGCTCCAAACTAGCAATGGAGCGGAACATGACCTGGAACTTCTGATCATTCTGCCTCCACCTCCCAGGTCCTGGCTGAGATTATTGGCATGCACCATCATCTATTTTTATAATATTGGGAGTGGATCCAGGGTTTTGGGCATACCAGACAAGAATTCTAACAACTGGGGTACACTCCCAGCTCCAATACAATGTTTAGCTTATATTCTCCTTTTCTAAAGTAGAAAAAGTAGGTCCTTTCATTCTTGTTCGGTATTAAATGATAGGTCAGTTTAAGCTCTATTATACAGGTAATAAATCCTGATGTTAAAATTCAACTCTAGGTCTTTCAAGCCAACAGTTTATTTCCATCCTCCTCATTATGCTCTGTCAACAGATGTCAACATAATAAATTACTTGGGTGCTTGATTAATTTAACAAATACTTACTGGGAATTTGCTATGCATACCTTTGGATGCTTAAGTTCAAACACAGAAACCACAAAAATTCTAGTAATAAAAGACATAATAGAATCTAGCCTCTAGTTGTTTCTTGGTCTGAATGATCACTGAGAGTAAAGTCTTCCACTGTTGTTAATTTGGTCTGTTTGCTTTATGTCCATAGGAGTTTTATAAAATTGGGTGAGGAAAGCTTTTGAACTCTCTCTTTGTGTCTACCTTTTCATCTCATCTATTGAGTTTTTTTTTTTTTTTTTTTTTTTTGCTTCCAAGATTTCTGTTTGATTTTTATTGAGTATTTCACTCATCTCCTGTATTTTTAAATTCATTCAGCTGAAGAGATGGCTCAGTGGTTAAAAGCACTGACTGCTCTTTCAAAGGACCTGAGTCCAAGTTTCAGCATTCACATGGCCACTCACAAGTGTCTGTAACTCCAGTTCCAGGGGGTCGGACACCCATGGCAAAACACCAAAGCACATAAAATAAAATAAAAATAAATGATAAAAATTAAAAAAAAGAACAAACAAAAAAAATCAACAAACAAGAGACACCAATTATGTTACAGTACAAATGAAAACACACTTGAGAGACACCTACAGAATTTTCTATCACAGTATATATACTCTTCATCAGCACATGGTCCTTTCCCCAAAACAGTGCATACTTTAGGTTATAAAGCAAATCTTAACAATTTTTAAAAACTGAAGCAATTTATTGTCTTATCAGATTATAATAGAACTAGGCTAAAAATCAATAGCCAGAGGAACTACATACAGGAACATTGTTGAGGGAGTGTCTCTGGTCTGGCAGGTCACACACAGAAACTTACATTAATTATAATACTATTGGCTGCTGGCTAGGGCTTCTTATTGGCTAATTCTGTTTTAATTACTAACCCATTTCTATAATCTAAGTATTTCTACATGGTCTTATCTTACTGGAGAATGCCTGACTTGTATCCTCTCTTCCTGGGATCACATGAAGACTCTTCTCTCCTAGTCCCACCTATCTGCCTGCCTGGCAATCAGTGTTTTATTCATCAACCAATAAGACAAACATATATACAGAAAGACAACTCCCATCAGATCATGCAAACACATGGAGTCTGAACAATAACTTTGAATGAAAGAAGGCCATTGAAAGAAATCAGGGGGAAAGTTCCTATAACTAAATGAAAATTGGAATAATGTATAAGAACTTATTATAATGAATGGATGAAGACAGAATACTCTCAAACAAATAACCTACTGATATGACTCAAGTAGAATAAACTAAAACCACTAAGGAAAGAAAAAAAAAAAAAAAAAAAAAGATCAGAGCTGAACTCGATGAAATAGGCACTAAAATAATAGAAAGGATCAATGAAATAAAGGTTTGGCTTATGGAAAAGATAAAACTAACAAACTTGACCAAACCAATGAAAGGAAAAAGAGAAGATCCAAATCAGTAAATAGGGAACAGGAGCTATTATAACAGATATCACTGAAATCCAGAGGATCATTAAGAAACATTCTGCAGTTATATTCCAATAAAATAAGAGGTCTAGAATAACTTAAGACAAATTTCCAAACACATATAACCCTCTAAAATTTAAAGCAAGATATAACCCACTTAAACAGACAAGTAGCATGCAATGAGACTGAGCAATAATGAGGTCTCCTGGATTCACTGCAGAGTTCCCAGACCTTTCAAGACAAATTAATGCCAGTGTTCCTAAAATGATTCCATAGAACACAAAGGGGAGGAAAGGTTCCAAACAGTCTATAAAGATAAAATCCCCTAACAGCATAAAGGACAATTTTTGAGAATTGGTTTTCTTCTTCCATCATGTGGGTTCCAAAGATTGAAGCTGAACCACCAGGCTTGGTGGTAAGTGCCTTACCCCCTGAGTTCTCTTGCTGGCTTGTGTTCTAGTCCTTTATTTTAGCAAAGGTTAACAGGTTGACTCTATAATAGCTCAATGAACTGTGTAACAACAGTGAATGTACTTTAGGTTTCTTATTCAGTTAAAACCAGTGTAAATATGTACTTACACAGAGAGAAATAATGTAGAATGTGAGAGGTAGAGACAAAAGGATAACAGGTTTTGGGCTAGCCTGGGCTACACAGTTGGGCCAAGATTTATAATAACAACAGAAACACAAATCAGCCATCTAAGATACACAGGGTGGGACTATAGCTCAAAGGCTGTGCTTGCCTGGGTTGTGGATGTGATGTCCAATCAGTTTTTCAAATCAACTTTAAATTTAATTACCTGCTTTTTCTGTGTTCTGTTCCTGGTTTCCAACCAATCATCCATTTGCTCCTCTATTTCTTCAATAGAAGTCCCATGATCATAAGACTGAATATATGTATTTTCTAAAGGCACATATACAGGAAATTCTGGTTTTGGTTTTTTAACTTTAACTTTCTTCTGTCCTAAAAAGAATATTTAAAAGAATCAGTTATTGAGATTTGTTCATAATAAAAAGAAATTAAAAATATTCTACCTCTGAAGAACACATAATCAATGTTATTTTATCAAGACAGAATTGCTTTGTTGTAAATAGCTATAAGGTCTACTGAGCATTGATCAGTAAATTACATAACAATAAACTCAGATGCTGTCAATGTGATTATGACATGATCACACTGTACATACCTTTAGTCTTCAAAGTACCTTTCATCAAAACAGTTTATTTGGGACAATAGAAAGAGCTTTTATTTAGCATCTTACTTTTTTTAATGATTTACATTTATTTACGTGTATATGTATGTGTCTATGTGAGTGTGTGCCACATATATGCAGGTGCTCACAGAGGCCAGAAGGAAGGAAGGGAGGGAGGGAAAGAAAAAAATTTTTTAAACAATGAAATTATTATGGTGGTTACAGAAATCAACAAGTAAAATCATAGCTATCTCAATTTGTGTCAGCACACCCCATGATACTCCAACAATGAAGAAGTTCCCTGCCTGTCTTCAAACAATGCCTGGCATGCAATGGATGGCATTCTCATTAATGACAACACTGAGAAGCTGCTCCTTTTTCATCAGCAAACTCCCCTGGCCTCACAATGACATTTTTACCATCTGATATTTGTGTGTGCATGGAAGTATTATAATGTTACTGTAAAAAAAAAAAATCTAATTTCTAGAAGAAAACAGACAATCCATAAACCTTTCAGTTCAGAGGGAAAATGACTTAACTATTGATGCCAACCAAATTAAATACTTAAATTAAAATAAAAGCAGATACACTCTTCTAACATATACAAAAATAAATGCCATCTGGAAAAGAGATTTTTAAAAATGGAATTCCAAAAATCTTATGAAAATTAACTTAAAAACTATGTGCTATATAAAGGAAGAGGAAATCTTAACTTATATCACAAACTCAAATTCCATAATAAACATATGGCAAGAGACAACAAATTTGGAAAGAATAACTGCGACTCAGAGGACAAATAGTATATTGATAAAGACATTATACAAAGTGATTAATTTTATAAATAAGAAGACGGGCAACTCAACATTAGTAAAGGTCATAACTAGGCAATCCAAATGCTTAAATCCACAAGGCCACAAAACAAGAAAAGAAACCTACACTCAGGAACACCAGATCTTCCTAGGAAGGGGAAATAGAAGAGATTTTGTGAGTGGACTGAGGGTGCGTGGGGATGGGAACAGAGGGGATCAGGTTGAAGAGCAGAAGGGAGAATATTGAGAAAGACTACTGGACATGAGGGAGGGCCATTTGGGGGGCAGGTAAAAACATGGCACAAGGGAATCTCTCAGGAATCTACAAGGAAGACTTAGACTCCAGCAATAGTGACTAGATTGGTGCTTAGCCCAATTGTCATCAGAGGCTTCATCCAGCAACTGATGGAAACAGATGCAGACCCACAGCCAAGCATTAGGCAGAGTTCAGGGTATCCTGCAGAAGAAGAGAAAGGATTGAAGGAGCCAGAGAGGTCGAGGACAACAAACTCCAGAATCAACTAACCTGGGCTCATAGGGGCTCACAGAGACTGAATCAACAACCAGGGAACCTGCATGGGACTGACCTAGGCCCTCTGCATATATGTGACAGTTGTGTAGCTTGGTCCTCTTGTGGGACTCCTAACAGTTGGAACAGGGGCTGCCTCTGACTCTTTTTACAGCCTTAACACATGGGGAGGTGCTTGGTTTGGTGGCAGCTTGATACATCATGCTTTGTTGATACTCATGGGAGACCTGCTCTTTCCTGAACAGAAACTGAGGAGGAATGGATTTAGTGGGTAGGAACAGAGGGAGGATGGGGGGAGAAATAACTGGGAGTGAAGAAAAAAAGGGAAAACTGAGGCCAGGATGGAAAATAAATTTATTTTTTTTTTTAATAAAAAAATAGGGGTATAAAAGCAGCTTTTTTTTTTTTTTTTAGGTTAAAGAAATGAAAATTCAAGTAATACCATGAATAATTAAACACCTATCATGAGGGTATGAATTAAAAATCTAATATCATAGCATATATTTCTGGTAGGGGACAGGTTCTTTCTAATTTGGGGGGGTTAGAAATGTGAATTATTGTATTATAGCCTTATGGGAAAGTAGTCTAAGAAGATCTGTTAAAATTAAATATAAAACTTTTCTGAGCATAAAAGAATCTGAATATAATTGCAGGCATGTGTATACATATGTATGTCCTTATGTATGTATATATGAGACTATTTACTATTTATAGATACTAGTTAACAGTAAATACCTTGTAAGAAACAACTACATAAATTATTGATGACTCATCTACATGGAGAAATACTAAATCATCACTGAAGGAGAGCTACAGTAATAATTTCACAGAACTTAAGTAGCAAAAGAAAACATAAGAAAAGCGTATTTTAAGCAAAATCATGCTTCTATATATCCTCACATTTATACAAGTCTGCACATACATATCTGATTATTATAAGATTGGACATTCTATAATATGAATGACTACATGAAGGCATGTAGAGATGAGATGAAGGAGAAAGTGCAGTGAAAACCAATACAGAAAGAGAATACCACAGTGAAAACAAGAATATGTATGTGAAGGTATGTTTACATATCTTATGGGA
Organism: Phodopus roborovskii; assembly: GCF_943737965.1. Lineage (NCBI taxonomy): Eukaryota > Metazoa > Chordata > Mammalia > Rodentia > Cricetidae > Phodopus > Phodopus roborovskii. The sequence continues at coordinate 9,226,018 of NW_026126602.1, read as the reverse complement.
AAACTATAGACATAATTTACAAGACATACAATATAAATCTCTTTGTAAATTCGGGGTTCTATAAGCAATGAACAATTGCTTGGTAAATAAATATTAAATTCTGTGCTTTTAAAGTAATTTATGAATTTGCACCATTTAACATTTTGCCCTTGGCAAACTCTTATAAGTGAAAAAGCAAGTATTTTCAGAACTAAATGTCTAGAAAACATGCCTAAGTGACCCAAAGATTCCTATTTGCCAAGTACTCTCAGTAACCCTCCAATAATTGTGATTCAACAAAACCTACACAGCACAATTTTGGAGGTAGTAACATCAATTATACCTCACTCGAGAAAAAAAAAAATCTAAGATTTTTCTTTTTGGCAGCATTGTTAGGTTTATTAAGAAAAACATGTAGTATCTTGATGCTACTTGTACAAATCTTACTGAAGTTTTCATTAAATTTTGATTGTAAGCCTACAGAGATGTTTCAGGAGTTTAGAGCAACTACTGCTCTTCTAAAGGACCTGAGTTTGATTCTCAGAATGTGGTGGTTCAAAACTGCTTGTAACTACAACTCCAGGGCAATCCAACATCTCTGGCCTTTATAGCATGTGGCATGCAGTCACATGCACATACCTACACACTGGCAAATACACATACATACTATTAAAAATAATAAAATATTTAAGGATTATCTCAAGATTTTCAGGCTACTGAAAGAGAAACACAAATGCCAACTCAGCCACAAAACCTTGACCTACGATCTGTCCTGCCTGTAAAATCTGCTAAGGCAATGGCAGCACAGAACTTGTGGGAGTGACCGACCAATGTCTGATTTGACCTAAGGCCCACTCTATGAGAAGGAACCCATACCCAACACTGCCGGGGTAGCCAAGAACCAGAGAATAGACAGTCCCTAGACGCAGGGTAAAACCAAACACAACTGGTCAGAAAACAACAACAAAACCTGACAAAGTAATTCCTAATGGTATCTGCTATCATCAGAAAAGGTTCCTCTGGCAGCAGATGGAAACAAATACAGAGTCTCATAGACAGATATTATGAGGAGAGAGAGTATAAATGGGAGTTCCCCATCAAATCCCTCCCCTCAGAGTTCATGGAATCCTGAGGAAGATGAGAGCCAGAGGGGATGGAGGACACCAGAATAAGGCCCGCTGAATCAACTAAGCAAGATACACATGTGTTCACAGAGACTGAAGCAGCAAGCACAGGGCCTACACAGGTCTGCACCAGGTCCTCTAGTATGTATTATAGCTATTATATTATTATAGCTGTTAGCTTAGTATGTTTATGGGACTCTTGACTCAAGAAAGTGGGTCTCTGACTCTTGTGCCTGTTCTTGGGACTCTTTTCCTCCTATTGGGTTGCCATGCCCAACTCTAATATGAAAGTTTTTGCTTTATCTTATATATTTTATTTTGTCACGTTTGGTTGTTATTTCTTAGAAACCTTTTTTAAACTACACAATGTAGAAAACTATAATGGAGTTGATAAAATTAAAGATTCCTTGCAATTGGGTGTGGGTGGGGCATGTCTTTAATACCAGCATTTGGAGGTAGGGGTGCAGAGGCAGGCAGACATCTGTGAGTTCCAGGCCAGTTGGTCTATAAAGAAAGTTCCAGAACAGCCAGAACTCTGCAACACAGAGAAATCCTGTGTGGAAAAACCAGACCAAACCAACCAAACAAAAAGATTCTATGTAACCATTATACTATTACTTTAAAATACACAACACTTTCTGACTCTGTTAACAGTAAATACAATTGCTCTTTACTGTTCTTAACACTGATATTCTCACCTTTTCCTATATACCACTGATATGAACACAAGATGGTTTTATAACACAAGCCACATATAAACACTGGGCTAGAAATGGATTGCTGAGTTTTACAAGGCTGTTTATTACATACCTTTACTAAAGAAGAGAGAAATTCCAGATGTTTGTCTACTTAAAATTTTGTATTTTTTTACATGATTTTTATTAAGTAACAAAATAAAAAAATAGAATTTTTAAACCTGAAAATTTTAACTGAACAGAAATTAAAAAGTCTTTATACAAATGAAAAATGGTTGCAAACCTCCAATGTAGATTTCACATTGTGATAAACATTTCGTGTTTAACTCCAATTTTCATAAGGGCAGTATATATTCTTAATCTGCTATTATTAGACAATTCTAATATATACGCTAAAATTTTACCAATAAGTTGATTTGTTATAAAAATTAGATAAAAATGACAAGCTAGGAAGCAAGCAGTGAAATATAGTAAGCTCCTACTGCCTTAACAGGTAAATTTGGGGTTAATTTAAGAATTTCCCTATTTTCTTACTTTCGTTCTGACTCACTTAAAAGACTTTAAAATGTTAACATTATTTAAAAAGGAACAATTTTACTAGAGTTTCATTTGACTGCTTTTATTGCCCAGCACACATAGTTAGCAACCTTCATACACAATCCCTATTGTCTCAATTCTTATAGGCATCCACTTAAATAATTATACAGATTTAAGTATCATTTTATAGTTGTTAGAATTTTTTTAGTTGAATTACATGCTCCTTGAGACCAGGTACTATATGGAGAGATACTTGGCTGGCATTCACTACTATTCGTAGAATTCCATACATTCATCTATTCATCCACTCACCATTTACTTACTGAGCATTTACTGTGTGCCAGGACAGTGTTCACTACTGCAGACACAAAGTGAAAAAGAAAGTTCCTTTGCTACAGCTGCCCAGAAACAGGAACAACTGTGACAGAAAAACTTTCCCTAATAATAGCTATGTCTTGAAGACACAACAGTGAACAAAATAAAGTCCTAACATTTGTAGAGTTTATAATCTAGGGGGAGAAACTAGATATAAATAAAATTAATACATTCTACGGTGAATAAAATAACCAGTATGTGTAGTCAGTGTACACATGGGAAAGGTACATAAAACAAAGTCAAGAAATGTCTTTGTGTTTGATGGAGCATTTTTATATTTTCTTTTTTGTTTAAAAATTTTTTAAACACTTGTTTATTTTTACTTTATGTATATGTATATACTTTATGTATATAAAAGTATGTATATACTTTTCTTGCATGTATGGACATGTACTACTTATATGCATGGTACACATGGATGCCAGACACTCAGACTCTCTGGAATGGAAGTTACAGATGACTCTGAGTCCTCTTGTCAGATCAGCCAGTGCTCATAACCTGAGCCAATCTCCAGCCCTGTTTCTATTATTTTTTTTTTTTTTTTTTTTTAAGTAGGATCTTATTGTGTAGCTCTGTAGTTCATGGCCTTCAAGGAGTATGCCTTCTGTCTCAACTTACCAGGTGCTTGGATTAAAAGTAGGAGTCCCCATGCATGACTTCTTTTCAATATTCTGATAATTTATTTAAGATTGTATTATGCAACAATATTACAAAAGAAGCAAAGGCTTTCAAAACAAAAAATAATATTTTTCCAGGTTTATCCACTGTTATAGTATTATATTAACAAATGGCAGTTGGTTATCCAGGGCATTATATATTAATTATAATTTTAGTACCAAAAGATAATTGGCCTTTACAAATTTTGAATGGTCAGTCCCAACTTGAAGAGTTGTATGACCCCAGGTTGATTCATCATCTCTCCTGAGACTGGACTTTGTTTGTGTTCACTAGCAGTATTTTCCATGTGTGAATACAGTAAGTACAAAGAAAACACAGAAAATTCAACTAGTATTAAAGGAAAATTTGAATTTAGATTAGTTTTATAGGACATTGTTAATAAACAATATTTAAAACTTACTTTGAAGTGTTTCAACTTCAATTCTAGCCAGTGCATCTTCTTTTTCCTTCAATTTTGTCTCCTTGTATTTTGCATAAAACTGCCCAGCATCCTTAAAAAAAAAAAAAAGTGACAAGCAAATCAACATAATATTTTGTTTTGACAGTATGCTCCTTTTAGAACAATCATTTCCATGTAAGTTTTCTATTGACACGATGAACGGAAGAAACATTTCTTGCCTGGAGAACTAAGGCCAAAAAGTGCATGGGTGTTATTTTAAGTAGACTTTTCACACACAAAAAGGAAGATTTCCCTTCCAATTCTCTTTCACGGTTTGATGTCTCCCCAACACCATACTATTGTACAGGCAGCAGAAAAGCATACTGACTGAACCAAATACTTCATGTGGAATTATTTACTGTGACTAACAAAGTACTAGTGTCATTGTGTTATTACCCAAGCTCCAAATCTTCCACACTACTGAGGATGAAGCAATTGAGCTCTGAATGAAAGCTGTCACTCTTCTTACCTATCACTCTCAGAGAAGACTGTAACACTTGCCATAGAAAACTGAAGACACAAACTACATAGACACTCAGGTGTAAACATCCAGTGGCTAGAGTCTCAATGAGTGGCACACAGCCAAGTGTTCCAATTAGCAAGGTTCCAATATAAAAGGCTAAGCATCACATTAAGGACAGAGATGAACATAAGCTTGTTGATTCTCTGGGCATATGACATTCCTAACAATCGGCAAAGCAGATCTTCTTGATCCAAGTCTCTTATGTTTCAGAAATACCAGGCCACATTGTGCTTCCATACCTCTATTTGTTCTGCCCTCAGGTTGAACTATTTTGATCCCTGCCATTATTTTGACAACTTTTTTTCATATTTGGAAACTGCAAACACCATACACTCACATGCTTGTATCACGTTATAGTATCACCTAGAAGATGAGACATTTGAGACAGAACAAAGTCCTGGCACTCTGTGTTTACCAAACTGAATCAAATTGGAATACATGTGAAATCTTAAAAAGAAGGAAATGAGAAGGCATGATATGAGGGATGAAGAGTAAGGAAAAAAGTAGGTATCAAGGATAAGTTTAAGGTGATATTACTGTATTGTAAGATTCCTAGAGAAGATAAATCACCTGTGATGATGTCTACAGGAGATGAAGGAATGCTACTACCTAGATCAAATGTAGTAGATACATGAATGATCCCACCTCATTTCATTCATGACTGTAAGCAAAATCAAAGGTATCCCATAGGGTCTGTTTCTTGAGATTATACTAGAACTCCTCCAACAAATTATGAATTAAGGAAATTTATATACAGAAACTTCCTAAAACACTTGAATACATAGTAAAAATATTTCTTTTTATTCTTTTAGTCCAACATTTGTGCTCATAATTTCTAGTATAAGCATTTCTAAAGCCACAGGTCAGCTACACAAATGTGTAATCAAAAGAGCATAGATAATAATTCACCCAACTTACTCATCCTCCCATACCAATATATACATAAATTATACCTACATTTCCTCAAAGTCTTGGTTAAGGTTTTATGGCCCCTTAACATTTTCCACCCCGCTCCCCTAAAAAACCCTCAATCCTATATGAGTATTACTTTGTAGCAAGTTGTATCAGTCACTTATACCTTGGTGTGAATGAATGAATGAGCTTATTAGCTTCTTTCCACAGAGTAGGTTTAATAGTAGGGAAGAAGAAAAGGCCAGGAAGGCATTGGCTCCTTGAGGGGAGTAGGAAATGTGGCACCATGCAAAAAAAAGAAGGGCACAGATTAGTTATTTATGAGGTGAAAGAATATAGATTGAAATATACCATCATAGTATATAGTACAATGAGATATAGTGTTTAAGAGGACAGATTTGATCTCTGAGACAAGATCTCACTAGATACCCCATCAGGCCTTGAACTTACGATCCTTCTACCTTAGCTTCTCAAGTGCTTGAGGTAGTTTTGGAGTCTGCCTTTCTTTATGAAGAAGTCAGCTCTTCCATTTTACCGGCTAGGTAACATTCAGCAAATTGTTTCTCTACAGATCAGTTTTCTCATTCATAAACGAGGACTATTATAAAGACTTAACATTTTACTATTTAGGAGACACTTAAGATGCCATCTGTACAGTTTGGTCTTCCATATATCAGCTTTTTAAATGGCTTCTTAATCATTTGGCATCATGGTACTTTCTGCTACAAAAGATTGAGTTTTTATGCTTCAAAGCTCACCAAAATGCTTCCTCTTAAACCCTGCATTTCCTGCTTCTCTTACTTCTCCTTATCCATACCTCCTTGACTCAGTGAAAAGACCTGGGTGTACCAGCCTCTTAAAGGTCGTCAACCTTGAAAATTTTCCCACTAGGGTTTCTTCTTCCTGCCACAGCTTGTAATTTTACCAAGAATCTGCTTTGAAAATAGTCATTTGATCCGAAACCATACCAAGAGTTGTAAAGTATCAAATCCCTAAACTTACTCTAGCTAATTCAAAGTTGTTTTGCATTCTCTATCTTATTACCTGCTTGTTCAAGGCAAAGAATCTCATTTTCCATTTGCTCAAGCTTTAAGCATTTACTGATGTTTTTGTTTCCTTAGCTCATTTGTACTTTCAAATTATAGCTATGATTTGCCTTTTCTAAAAAAAAAAGCTACTTCCCTAACAAATCTACCATTCAAATAATTCCACAGTAACTAAACAATTCTGCTATGTTTCAACCATCCTTGTGGATATTACAGTATAATATGCTAAAACACTACAATCAGGAAGATTCTAAAAGGAGAGTGATCATGTGCTGTGGCAGTTTGAAATTCTGTCTTATATAGTACGAGATGAGATTAAGGATAACCTGGTAACTACCATAAGCATTTTTAAGGCTCAAAGGAAGGACAGTATGAATATTGTGTAAAGTTCTAGAAATGAATATTTCAATTTTGAATATAAAAAATCATTTTCTAATAATAAAAATTAGCTGAAAATAAGCTGACTCTGTATGTAGCATTCAAGAAGAGAGTGGGTGGTATTCCTTATATATTTTCTAAAGGGAGTCAACCATTCAAAAGGGTTTAAAAGGATACATGGCATTTAACACCCCCCACCCTCTTGTTTTCCTTCAGGTGTTAATTCAAGATAATAGCATTGTTTAGAAAAAATAGAAAAAAAAATGTTGAATCTAAGATAAACTTCAGCTTATTAACACAAGAGATTAAAGACTCTCTGTAAATAAAACACCATATCCATTCTCCTGGCTTTTGGTACTAGCTAGTGCTCTTTAGTGGTGTATCAAAACTATGGCATTTACATTTCTCCAGAGTTCGCCTTCTTAGGGAGCCTGTAGTTCTCATGGCTAGAACTTTCAACAAAAGCTTTTCCTCTAGAAACAACTTTCTTTATATTCAAATGTTCTTCAAGAGTTCAAAATTTGCCTGTACAGAGAGCAAAGGTTTGGTTTTACATTTAATAGTGTGGCTAATCTAAAGGATTCATGTTATCAGTATTTGTACATAATTATGAAACATGGGCTCCTGAAAAAGAAGCCAGTGGGCTGTATTTAGATTTACCTGATAAATAATTGCCATTATGCGTTGTGCTTTTTAAAAAATATGTGAGAATTATTTATCATAAAATAAGTTGTACTTAAAGGACTTTGCAAACATATCACCCATGGAGGGATCACTGCCTTAATCTAGAGACAGGAGAGAAGCCCTAGTCCCTACTTCACAGGACCTGTCAGATCTACATGACCCCAACTGGATGGCATTCCCCTACATATGGAATTGGGGTGGGGGGATGGGAGGGGAGGGTGTTTAGAGTGCATGTGAGAGGGCAGAGAGGGTAAAAGGGAGGGAAGGAGGGATGGGGGAGGGAACTGGGATCAACATGTAAAATAATAAATTAAATTAAAAAAAATGCTTTGACTCCAAAATTTAAATTGAAGAACAAGTTACTGGGGAAAAGGATTTCTATTTTTGTTTCCACAGAAAATGAAAAGATGTGGATTCCTTACAGACTAATGTGGTTTGATCACACCAGACCGCCTGAAACAGAGTACAAGGTGATCCTACATTCAAAACAGCTGGACAAAACAGCCCTACAGACTACAGCCAGGATATCTGAATCTTCTTCGAATCCCCCATGACAGCGTCCCTTACCAGCAGGAAGTAGTTTGGAAAGAACGACGCCCAAATTCCCAAATATTGTGTATAAAGTTTGTTTTCATTTAATTGGACTTTGTTATATAAAATTAAATAAAAAAACTAAAAAAAATTGTATCAATAAATGAAAATCCATTCCAAAATGAAGTATTCATATCTATACCATAATTCCATTAAAAAAATAAGTTGTACTTATGGAATATATAAAAAAACTACATTAAATTAAATTTTAGACTGTAGAATACTGGTTCCATACAAAAGGAGTATTTCTTTTCTTTGCTTGGATGGGTGGCAGGTGGAGGTATGTCTTTCTGAAATCAGCTGATAGAGAAGATCATGGAAATCTCTGGCTCTTTGTACTTGCCATGATGAACAAGGAAGCTCAAGTTGACTCAGGAGGTTTGAGGTAACAACTAGATGCTATGGAACTCATCATTGTTCTGAGCCTGAGTGACATGAGACCTGAACAATGTCCCATTTCCTAAGAGCCAACAGACAATTGTCTAACCTACAAAATAACTGCAGTCTACTGGAATTTTAGGGTGATCTGTGTCTTATCAAAATCTATCAGTCAATTGTAATAATAAGTTGAATATCTCTCATATATAAAAATGTTTGAGACCAGAAGCAATTTAGAACTCTTATTTTTCCAATGACTACTATACATTCACATATTTTGTCCACTTTTAGATTATGTGCTAATATACAATAGGACCCAAATCTAAACGTAAAATCTTTAATATCTCACATATACATTAGACACATAACAAGAAGGCAAGATATTATAGACTATTATTAATTTGCAAAACAAAGTCAGTGGACACTGAATCACCTGAGGTATGCTATCATGTCAGCACTAAAAAAGTTTTATATTTTGGATTTCACATTTTTGGAACATTAAATGGGAACTTTTAGTTAGTCTGACAGAGATTTTATTATGAAGAGAAAAATTTAGTAAATTGCAATTCTTGAGGTAGGTAGGTTGTAGAATGGACAAAGCCCATGTATCAATTTTTATTTTGACATTACTGACATAGTAATATTAAAATAACATTCTTAGTTGGCATTGTTGGTTATATTTAGTTTACTTTTACTTCTCCCTAAATACCTCAAAATAGGAAGCAATCTGATATTTTAGAAAAGACAGACACTGCTCTAAAGTGATAGGAGCCGGAAGATGTGGGGATAAGGTATGTGGAAGAGACCTGGAAAGAAGTAGGTGGGAAAAGTATGAAGGATGTCCCAAGTAATTTTGACTGTTTGACAGTATCAATCTCTTGATTGCAGCTTACAAACAACCTTCCAATAGGAAAATACCATAAGCACATTCCTGAAAACCTGCCTACAAAGACTTTGACATTTTGTTGTTCCATTCACTAATGATACATTCTTAGACTTACATATAATATATCCTACTATATACATAGTAGGAAAATTTCACAATTGTACACTTTGGGTAAGAGGCAAATTTCCTGCAAAGGGGTAGATACTATACCATCCTCTGCCTGAGACAGTCAAATGGTTAGGGACACAAAGTTTGGGATGAGACAGAACAGGAGCCAACACAAGAGCTACCTTCCACTTTTAGAACAATGAAAAGCAGCCTAAATACTCAGAGAAATTCAGATCAGATGCACTGTACATTTTCTCTCTATATGCTATAATTTCTTTTAATCGGTTCAATTTTCATTTACAATGTGAGTTAGTTGTGGCCTTGGGCAAATTATTTCACCAATCTGAGTCAGGAGTATTTTTCAATGCTAAAATACGGCATCAGTGAGACTATGTATCTTTAACATTCTCCCTAATTAACATTTTTATGGCTATTTAGGTTTTCTACATCTAGCAGTAAAACTAGAAAATTCTGCACTGTAGTTTGTATCTCCAAGAATCTGCACTTTATTATGCCCTCCTGGCACACACACACTTACAGAAGAAGAAATAAGGGTTTCTGGTCTTATGATGTGAGGGTTCTCCAGCTTCCCTGCATCTTTTTATCTAGCAGTAGAGCTTCAGTCTTAGAAACTTCAAACTAGCTTTTATTTGCTTATGTAATCCCAGTATCAAAAAGGCTGAAATTTTTAAAATATATTTTAGAGTGGCCACATTCCTTGGACAATCCATCTTAAAATGAGTAGAAGGGGAGGCCACTCAGTTTCCCACATGTGCTCCAGCTCTCTCTAAATGCTTAGTCTGCTTGGATTCCGACAGGAATCTCAGTAAACAGAAGCAGTGAACCAGCATTGAAGGCTATCTTGCTAAGGGAGGGTGGCCTCCAGGCTTCCTTCTGTTATGGCTTCAGGGAAAGAAACTTCTGAGAAGGAAGGCCGCTTCTACACATGGTTATTCTGTAAAGCGCCAACAGAGTCTGTGTTTTAGGCAATTTTTAGAGGCTAGAGTAATACAGTGAAGATGCCCATCTCTACTCAGCTACTGTTTTTGTGCACCTCATGAATCCTGATGGGGGTGAAGGGTGTGCACACTAGAGCCTTCCTATGATAATTTAACATTTAATCATGTTTACATTGGATGTGACTACAATTTAATGTAAAAAATTTTTAAATTTAGGAAATGTACATCTTAAATTTTAAATATTACTAGGAAATGTTACATATCAAGTAGTAAGCTGCTAAAATGATGGATTCACATCAATAAACTATGGACATTTAAGATTTGTTTTACTTCAGGTTATAAGATGTGACTTGATAACCAACTGTAGATATGTGGTGCTTCCTGAAATAGAGGGTGCTAATGGTTAAATTATTATGGACTCAAATATACCCAACTCCAACACACATGGTGATTAAAATAAACTAGGTTGTAAAATTAAAATTGAAAACAGACAACACTGATTATATATTATGAACTTCTGCTATTTTATAGAATATAGAACATGATCAATTAAAAAACATCCCTGGGTCAGGGGTATAGCTCAGCAGTAAAATGCATGCTTAGTTAGTGTACCTTAGTTACTAGGCCATGGTTTCAAGCCACAAAAACCATACATGTGTGCATGTGTGCATGCATGTATCTATGTATATAATCTCCAGCAATGCATTAGGAACCTTAAAATATTTTGTGGATGTTCCATGCTAACTACAATGAGCACAAAAGCCCAGCTTAGTCAGACTATTAAGGAACATGTACTCTTTTCAAAACTATCATGAGAACAAGAAGCAGACTGGGAAAGTGACTAGGGCCCTGTTTAATGACATAGTTAAATTATAGCATCAAAGCATAAAAGCCTTTTGATATAATTCAAGTTCCTTCTAATTCATATTCCATGTCCTTTGCTGATCATTTTACTGATATTTTTACTTATCTAAACACTGTCAAGTTCTTCACCTTTGTTCATAATCATGCATTATAGTTCTTCCTTGTCTATTTATCCTTTTTAAACATTCTTTTCAGACTCATCATAGAAGATTTATCTGTTAAAAATTAACTTGCTAAATAAATATACCTAAATCTAGAGATTTGGAATATAGTTTTTGATGGTAATATGATATACTCTTTTTTAAAAAGCGGTTGAATCTTTTTCTCAGCTTTCACATAATATGGTTTCATGGGAAGTGCTATATCTATGCAATTGTCTTTGTATACCACCTGTGGTAGTTTTAATTTAATTGCCCCATAAGCTCATGGGAAGGGCACTATTAGGAGGTATGGCTTTTTCAGAGTAGGTATGACTTTGCTGGAGGAAGTGTGTCACTGTGAGGGTAAGCTCTGAGGTCTCGTATATGCTTAAGTCATGTCCAGTATCTCAGTTCACTTCCTGTTACCTGCAGGTTAAGATGTAGTATTCTCAGCTACTTCTCCAGCACCATGCCTACCTGCATACCACCCACCATGTTACACCATTATAATGAACTAAACCTCTGAAAATGTAAGCCATTCCAATTAAATAAGAGGTTTTTTTGTTTGTTTTGTTTATAAGCATTACTGTGGTCATGATGTCTCTTCACAGTAATAGAAACCACTAAGCTACTACCTAGTACAAAATGGCCACTTATATGTTAAGGATCCATTCATCTTTCATGACTGAGTTCATATAGTCCTCTGAGTTTTCCTCATCATACTAAATACATACAACTGATACTGTAATCACTGGATATTGATCTGGTATTCATGTGATATAACTGGTTGGTAAGTTATAGAAGGCATATTCATTTCCAGTGCCCCCTGTCATGTCTTGTTTTTATATGCTTACCATATTTTTGTTAAATTGGCTGATTTATTTTTCAGTAAATGACCAAAAGATTTATATATCAAATTTTTATGTAACTATTCTCATTTGGATTTTTGGGGGTGAGAGACAGAAAAGAATTTAGACAAATTAAGTAGGCAATAAGAAGTATCCTTAGGAATCTCTGATGCTAAGCAATAAAAGAGAACTTAGGAGTAAAAATAGCAAAATATTATTATTCCCAATTCTGCTGAAAATTTTTAGATATATATGAATTACAGTAAAGGAATTAGTATGTAGATAAATGAGAAGGAAGTTGGGAGAAGAGCTGGGTCAGTGTGTTCAGACTCTGTGTGAAGCTCACTTGCTAGAAGACTAAATCTTCCATATCTCGATATACTTTGCAGCTCAGGAATTCAGGAAATTCAAGAGTTTCACACCAAAGTAAATTTCTCTCAATTGATGACTACTTAACTAATTTACTGTATACTTATAAGGGGCCTTATAAGCACTTAGATTTGTGTTAGTCAACCTTGGTATTACAGTACATGATTCAAAAATATTGTGTAAGAAAAATAAAATAAGAGCAGGCTACCAATATGATTTCTATAAAAACAAGCGTAATACGTTGTAAAATTCAATATGAGAGAGGCTGGATCTAGATGTGAAAGACTAAAGAGAAATCATAAAAATCTGTATTACACACTTATATTCCTTCACAAGGGTCTAGTTTTTGGCTCTTTAAAGAAATCAAGATGAAAATTAACTGTCAAAGAAAGCATGATCATAGGTTTGGTTTATACAAGAGGGCAATGACCATTTTGAGCCAGTTCCTATGTAAACATTAAAGAGTGACTCTGTATTACTGAGTAATGAATAAGCATAAAGTACATGTCTAAAGTTGAAATATATGATTATATATATATACATATATATATATGTATGTTGTTAGTAGGGCCCTTTTTTTTTCTGACTACTGTGTCAATTATCATCTAGGCTTCTTCAAGTGAAAGTGGCTACTCCTAAATTTCACAAGTACCTTATTTAATTAAGAGCATCTCAAAGAGATATCCCAGTGCCATCACAAGGCATGTGTATGCAACACTATTCAATTTTAGGGGTGATGAATTAATACAAAGGTCACAACAGATGGAAAATAAGAAGTCAAACCACGACCTAATTCTAAAAGCAACTATTCAGCACTTCTTTACTGATGTATTTCATAAGCTAACTAATGTTTTCTTCTTAAAAGTCAAACAACTACAACAACTATGTGAGTATGTGTGTCTATGCACACATGCACATACTTGGGCCACAGTACATGTGTGGAGGTCATAGGACAACTACCGGGAGTTGGTTCTCTCCCTTCACTTTTACTTGAATCCAGGAATGGATTACTTGACTTTCACCAGATGAGCCAATTCTGAGACCCTAATGTTTTTTAATATAAAAGTACTTTCACTATTCCAATAATTATACTGTTAGTGATGACCAGAAAAACTAATTGTAAGTTCCAAAAGAAGAATTCAAATATTAAACATTAGAATTTTTTAAAAAAAGGGTAATTACCTCATTTTCTTTCTTATGTTTACTAAAAGAAATGATAAGAGCAAAATGTAAAACTTAGGCTTTTACAGGTCTGGAAGGCTAATGTCTCTGTAAAAGTAGAAAGGCAAATGGAACCATACTCAAAGTTAAAATGTTAAAATTCAAACTGATCAAGAGTTAAGGAGTGCAGAGTTTCTAGAGAAGAGGTTCTAATGCTGTGACCCTTTAGTACAGTTCCTCATGTTGTGGTAACCCCAACTTCATACAATTTTTTTTTTTGCTAGTTCATAACTGTAATTTTGCTAGTTATGTATCACAATGTAAATATATGATACACAAGAGATCTGATATGTGACCCCTGTGAAAAGGTCCTGAGAACCGCTTGCTTGTAAAACCGCTTGGTGCCCAGCAGCCCAGGTGGCCAGACACCACTACACTGAGCAGGTACATGGTGGAGAAATGGGAGAGAAGGGAAAGCACAGTGGTTCCTGCACTGTGGAGAGAAGCAGAACTAAAGACTTGATGGAGGGGAGGAACAGGCTGATATGGATGGCCTACACTGTCACCTGAGGTTATGGTGATATTCAGGCCTAAGCTGCAGCTGAGGGCCATGTCTGGTCTGAGACTACCACAGACAGGGTCTGTGTTGATGTCAGTGGTCCTTGTTACCACCAGGGGCCATGGGGAGTGTTGGCCCTGCCCCATGCCAGACTCCTTCAGAGAGAGAGCTGTCCCCCTCCTGGGAGAACTGGCCCAAGTGTATTAGGGGAGGGAGAGATGGCCTTGAGACCCTTGACCACCCTGGGAAAACTGCCCTCACTGTCTGCCACAACAGGAGAGCTGGCCTTGCATCTAGGAGAGCAGGTTCCACCCCTCACCATCCTGCAGGAGAGCTGGTCCCTCTCCCTTGCCTAAGGTGGGTGGTTTCAGTAGAGACTGACCAACTCAGCTACCTAGACCCATATCCAGGGCTTTTAATTGACCCATCCTAACATCTACCCCATCTATAACCTGCTGAAATTCGTGAAGGAACTCAGGAAAACAGCAGGATATCTGAGAGGATTTTCGGTGAGGGTCCAGAATTGATGGTGTACCAGAATCCAGAGGGCCTTGAACCAGACCAACAACCCATTGCAATAAACATCTACAAGTAAAGCTATTTGAACAAAAGGGAACACTGTGTGACATGCCACAGCTCCCAAGGCCAGTATGACAAACGAACATTTAATGGAGAAGCAGGAAAGAAAACAGTGAAGTGGGTTTTCTTCCCTTTTTTACTTTTCCTTTTCTTTTTATGGGTGAGGCTACAAGGTTGAGGGCAGACATGGAAGGGCTGGGGATGATGTGAAATTCCCAAAGAATCAATACTGTAGATTGCCTTCTGCAAAGATTCTAAAGTAGTTTTAAAAAAATTCATTAAAAGAAGAAAACAGAAAATAAAATACAAAATAACTAGTTTCTGTAAAGTATCAAAAAACTAGTTCTGCTATATGTAGTACAGTGGGCAGAGTTGGCTGTCTGATAAATACTTCTTTTTGAAATGAAACATCTCTCCTCCAAAGTTACAATCTTAACCCCAAGTTCTATTACCAAACCTCAAATTTTATAACTAAAAAGTACTCTTTTATTTTTAAATATTATGGCTACCTATTGGAAAATTTCAAGCTGGGTATAGTAACTAAAATTACCAAAGGAATAATTTCATAAAATATGACAGGTATGCTAAATACAAAGAAAAAAGAAATGAACTATTAACATATGTTCTTCTACTTTGATCAGAGCTAACTTGAAAAAAAAAATTCTCAACTGGTAGAAAACAAAATGTTCCCATTCTCCTTGAAACTACAAATAAAATGGAAAGATATAGATACATGTATAGTGGTAATGTACATGTAAACATTTTTCTTTAAACTGTATTAAAAGCTATTAAAATAATGGATACGTTCATTAAATCTTGTTCCTTTTTATTAGTTTTGCCTTTTAAGAATAACATCAGATTAAATAAATTTTTATTGCTTTTATGTCTGTCATAAAGATAGTTTATCATTTTCCTTTTCCCAGTGTCTTGGATTTCAAAATGAAACATAAGAGATAAGTATAGGAATAGGTGCCAAAATAATCTCAGAACAATTCTAAGTTAGGGGTAATGAACATATATTATCCAAAAAATATTATGAACCATATACTATATGTCACCATTCAAATAGCAGACATGGTCATAAATTGTTTCATGAATAATTAAAAATGAAAGCATCTAACATTCTATGAAAGGAGTACATTTTACCTGGATTAGATGAGGCAATGCTTTTAGTGTAAGGCAAAACCAAATTCCCAGTTTACATGGAAGCAAATCATGCCACTGTGGTTTTACTAGCAATCTAAAAGAGGGAGAAATCAAGTAACAAATCAGAAAAATAGACAAAATTGAGAAAAAGAACATTTTATGCAATTATTAAATCTCTTTTAATTGTCAATTTAAATTAAAAAATAAAGTTTTCAATGACATATTTATGATAATCTGACTTAAAAAGTACAAGAATCCAATTTATAAAATTTTGGGGAAAGAGGTTTATAATCAAGTTATAAAAAAAAAAGACACAAAACCTAATTAATTGGAGGGGAGGGTTTGGGAGAGATCTGTTCAAAATACATCATATAAATGTGTGAAATTCTCAATTAAAAAAAAAAACACAAGATGAATTCTTAGACCTTATGATTACTCCAGCTATAAAAGACTAGTCATTGTCAAAGTGCTCCCAAGTGCTGACATTGCTACCAATATGGCAACATAAACAAACTATAAAGCATAAAAGTAAATGACATTTGCACTTTGTTGAAGCATTACTCTCTGATGTCATCATGACAGCAGACAAGCAGAGGACAGGCAGCGGCCGTGGTGCACGCCTTTAGTCCCAGAGACAGAGGCAGGCGGATCTCTGAGTTTGAGGCCATTATCGTTTACAAAGTGAGTCCCAGGATAGCCAGAGATACACAGAGAAACCATGTCTTGAAAAACAAAACAAGCAAAAAAGAAGACAAGCAGAATGGTCTTTGAATCTCTATCCCATATTGATTCAATTCCTGCCCTGCTGTGTGAACTAAACCCTTTATTACTGTTATGAACCAATGAAAGAAATGTGGTATCTTTTTTAGTGTTCTGCTATCACTCACTTCCTCTCTATTTATTGTCAATTATGAACAGAGACAGATTATTCTGGTAGCACTCTGTTTCTAAAGTTCAGTAGAAATATTTCAAACTGCAAACTACAATAGTATTAACAAAAGGTTAATACTATTTAGATATAACTGAACACTTCATAAGAAAACTTTCAAGAATTTTGCTTAGAATTTGTCTTGTAAATTATGGCACATTCATGTCTATACCTAAGACGGATGTGACAGCATATCTGAAGCAGACAACACATGAAGCAGAACCCTATTAAAGTATATACTATTTTGTGCATTCCTACCTTTCATTTTTTTCAGAAGCACCAAGTTTTGCTGCATCCATACTCTTGCTTCCTGTCTTCTTCTTCTTTTCTCTCTTTTTTCTACCAAGCAGCTCATCCTTACCATGAAAAGAAAGACAGTAACTGATTGTGTTTAACATGTATACCTCAGGTGCTATAAAGATTCTTTCATCAAGAGAAAACACTAGAACATTTATGCAAATGTGTAGGGTCCAACATGATCAAGTAAAATCATCAGTCTTTCACAATAACTTGTTGCCATGGTATCCAGCCTTACAGACACATGAAATTCAACATTGTCAGTCATTTGCATGCCCATAGCATTCAAAGTTTTCTAGGAAGAGAAAGCATTCAACTTACTTTCCATTATTCATGCACCTTTCATGAATAGTGCTACTTAAAAAAGAGTGTGTAAATGGTAATTTATGAATGTTTATAATTATTTATAGCACACAAATAAAAGTCATAGCAGAATAAGCTATATTGCATATTAGACTGAGAAAGTGTAATAAATCCTTTAACAAACTGATCCCTGAAGTCAAAATATATATCCACTTTAAATCTTACTTCATGTTTTTAAAGTAAATATATTATACAAGAAGTCTGTGACAAAAATTTCTCATCAATTACATTAAGAAAAATCCTACTTAGAAGGTGATAATTAGAAAAATATGGCCCCACTTTACCAAGTTTTATTATAAACCCAAATGCTGTGTTTTTTTTTTAGAAGATTTAGAAATATTCATGTGTTTTCCTTGGCATAAAAATGAATCAAAAAGTAACTAGTGACAGTACAACTATTAGAATACAGAGAACATGTTGAAAAATAGAAACTTCCATCGATGAGAAATAAATGACTAGAATTCTATATAAAATAAAGGAAGCTAGGCCATTTGATTTATCACCAACACTTACCAGTTGTTTCTCCAGGTAGATTGACCAAACCACAGCATAATGACCCACTGTGAGAATAATGAACAGGAGCAATGCCAGCTCAGCGTTGCTCATTTTTCTCACTCGCCTGTAGTAGAATACTGGCTGTCGCCAATCGGGAAGTCCATTGATCAGAATATCATCATACCTGCGGTAGCAAATATAACAGTTTTTTTTTTTTTTTATGGAGAGTTTAATATAGCAAAACTAAAGCAAAGCTAAAAAAAATCCAAACAAACCAAAAAAAAAACACAAAAAAAAAAAAAAAAAAACAAAAAACAACTTCATCTGCACCTATATTTAAAAAGAAAACAAAATTCTCTCAGAGAGGTAACAACTGTAGTTTCCCAGCATTGCAGTGTCTAGTAAAATCAAAGCATGGTTACATGGCTTCAGCAACTGTCTTCAGGAAGGTCCACAGTATTAATGCACTGGACACCAGATCTCATGATTTACAGCTCCCAGTTATATAACCAGAGGGACATGTATACTTGTCTACACTGTATGTAGAAAATTCTTTGCCACAGAACCAGTAACAAAAGCTAGCCTCTCACAGAGGAAATAAAATCAAATCAGACCTATTTAAATTATATATTATTTGAATGAATTATACATTAATTGAATCAAGCTCAGTATACATTTATTTATACTTTTATTTCTACCCTCATGACAACAGTAGTTGAATATCTATATACATAATTTTATTAAAGCTTCTTAATGACATAAATAAAATGAGCACCCATGATTTTGCAGGGCTCGTGTTTAATAACAAAAAGATCTCAAATTAGAGAAGGGCATGAAAATAACAAATGTATGTCAGAGTTCACAATAAAACAGCTTATTTGTAAACCCTTAAGTAGTAATTTCCTCATTTGTGGCTTTTGCTGGAAGGGAAGAACATTAATACATAACAGTTTTCCTTATAGATTTAAATAATCATTCTTGGTACTATCAGGCTAAAAATTCAACTAAACTAAAATTTATTCTCAGTTACTGAGCAAACATTTTTAAGGCTAAAAATAAGGAGTAACTTTGATTGTGAAACTCAAAATAATCACACGCACTGTATGCTCAATACGCACAACCTGTTAATCTTAACTGAACACAACTCATTAAATATTCTAATCACACTATTTCTGGAATTAAACCTCCACTGAAAGGCCTAATTTGGTGCAACACATTGACCAAAATATTTTAATTAAAAATATTCTGAGTTAGTCGCAGGCCTAATTACAGGAATAGAAATAGGACCTATATTGTCAGGCAGGTCAGCGGAGCTCAGTAGTAGGTTTTTCTCAAGTAAATTGACCGATCTAGGAATAATAGCGCAGCTGCTAAACTGCCAGTCTTGACATGGAAATCAATTTAAATGCAACAACTGCAGTGGCTACTTTGATAGTTATTAAATTGATACCTTGGAGATATGCTAAAAATATAAAGCAGAAGGTTTATTATAGAAAACTTTTTTCAGTAGAAAAACGTTGGTTATTAATGCAAATTATAATTTATTAGTCAGTCTTTAAAAACCCAACTTTTAAATCAACTTTGATTATTAATACAACTAGATCAGAGTATCTGAGTAGTAAATAAAAGGATATTTACAAAAGTCAAATTTCAATATGATTTTGTGGTGGCAGGGTCAGGCAGTTTGGTGTTAAATACTCTCCTTTTCCAGCATTTGTGCCATTCCTTAAGTATTATCTTCACGATATAATATTATGGTGTCCTAGAAAATGTATTCTGTCTTCAGAATTTTATGTTTCAAATCTATCTTTTACAAACTGGTTAATTTAGACCCAGGTAAAAGGGTTTCATTCAGTTAGTATGCCAGAATATTACAATACTCAAATGAGGTCCAGTGACCATTAGGTCTCACATTTATTCTGAATTCTGTTCTATATCATATTTTCTGAGAAGAAATAAAGGTTAATGAAAAAAATCACTATTTTCAGAAATATCTCCACTGAAGTAACTTCTAAAGGGTATGGTTTCAATAAAAAATATTTGAGAATGTGTTGTTGGTTCCTTATTAGCATTAACTAGTACAAATATTAAGTCTGCTTTGGACCTAAAGTGTAGTAGAAGAAAATACAGCTGCGCTCAAAACTGACTCTTTTATCAAATATCTCATCACTGCCACTGGGAAAATCTACTATTTTTCTATCACTCATATAAATTGTGTTTGGTGTACAACCAAATTCAAATGAACAGAATACATGAAACAGCAGATATTTACTCGGCTGTGTCTGCCACTCTGAAAAAGTGTCCAGGGATTAAGCGTATAGTCAATGCTCTATTGATTTTACTCCAATGAACATTATGGCTCACACAATTAGCCATTTGGAAGGAAGATAGCTTCTATTATAGTTCACTTTTTAGAATGTATATTGTTAAAATATAAACTACTACCTTCCTGATGGGACACTGAAAAGACAAATATACTTCTTAAAATATACACAGACACTCATAAGTTATTTAAAGAAAAAATGTGTTGACAGCACAAAATTTACAACACTCTATTATGTGTTCCCATATTTAAACACAACGCTTAAACACTCTGTACCTGAGATGGATACAAACTATTCTCAAGTCTGCATTTAAACTAGATTAAGAATGTACAAATGAATAAATGTGTTACAAGTTAGACAGAAGCAAATCTCTATCTTAAACAATCAGTAACACACACAAATAAAAGCTGACACAGAATCACAAAGGCATTTCTTAAAATTTAAAACACTAATTGATCAGTCCCACATATCCAACATATGGTCTAATGCACATTTGCTTTATTTGATTTTCTTCAATACACATGATAAACATAAAATAACAATTCCACACTAGAATTGCAATTCATCACACACCTGTCTCCTCAAAATACTGAAGAACAAATTTAAAATAATTTTAAACTATCAGCAGAAAATAAATGAAAATCTGAATAGTAAAACATGAATAATTCTAGCATTTGACAAAATTGAAGTGAATTTCCTATTATACAGAATATGATTTTTTTTTAGTTTAAAATAACATAATTTCCATTTTAGGTCAGATTTTTAAACCTTCCAGCAAAACTCAGTTGTATAGAGATTATAAACAATAAATAGCACTAAATTAACAGCTCTTAACTAATTTCATGTGTGTATGTATCTATTTGGCAAACCTATTGTGGTACAGAGCATTTTACATAATGCTTTCATGTCATAACAGCTAGCTTTAATTTAGGGAAAGTCAAATTAGATTTCTTATTTTCAGATTTGAACAGACCTATAATGAAAGTTATTGTAATGCATTTATAAAGTTTTAGTAGACTTAAAGTTAATGCCACATTTTAACCTGCATTTGTACATGAGACATGATTTTCTTTGGTGAATTAAAAAATATTTTAAGCTTTACTAACATAGTAATACAACAAAGGCGAATTTAAATCACATAGTTGGATTAACAGAAATACTAGTTTGCCAGGTGAGCAGGCACATGCCTTTAATCCCAGCACTCTAGAGGCAGGCAGATCTGTGAGTTCAAGGCCAGCCTGGAGTACACAGCAAGTTTGAGTACAGCCAGAGCTACATACAGTAAACTTGTCTCAAAAACAAACACAAAGAAACAAAAATACAAAAAGCAAGAAAGGAAGAAAAAAAAGGAAGGAAGGAAAGAAAGAAAAGGGGAAATATTTAAATTTATAATACATTTAAAACAAAAGTATGCATGTTAATATTAACTAAGTTCAATCTAGTGTACAGGTAGTAAATCACTTTCAGAAATTTAGATAAAATCATTGGGAACTTGTGTAGAAATTTATGTTGGATCATAGGCTGCTGGTCCTTCAAATGACCAAATTTGTATGGAGTTCAGAGAAGAATTCTGTGCTAGGAATCCTTACACTCACCAGGAAAATCAGTCAATTTCATGCTATAATCTATGCCTTTGGGGAATGGGCAAGTTAAAAGTTTTCAAATACTGCTCTAGGAATCTACCTAAGAATGAAACTCATGTTGATACAAGGACTTTCATGAAAATGTTCAAAGCATCTTCAAAACAAGTCAAATGGTGAATAAACAAAATTATCCACACAATAGAATGGTACTCAAAATAAACAAGAATAAAGTACTAGAATATAGTACCGTATGCATAAAATTCAAAAAACATTATGTGACAGATCATATACTTCATATTTTTGTTATTATGAAATGAAAAGAAAATACAAATTGATAAAAACACTGAACAGATAAATCTGTGATTGCCTAGGGCTGGAACTCAAAGCAGGAACTGCATACATATGAGCTTGGGATACATCTTTTTTAAGGATGAAAATGTTTAAAGACTGGGTTGTGCAGAGAGAATGTCCAACTCTGCACAGTTATTACACATCATTGGATTGCACACTTATAGCAGGTGATTTTCATGATATGCAACTTACACCTAAATGAAGCCACTACAAAAGAAAATAAAATCTGTCTTTTTCTGAAGAAAAGGCTATTTCATTTGTTAACATATTTATTGCATTTCTCTTTCCTACCAAATTTAAAAAAATGCATCTAATTTCAATAAAAACATCATTACATGTCTGGAGAACAAACAACAAACATTTCTATGACAACTTTTCAAATTGTTCATGCCTAGGTTATTCTCTTACACTTGCTCAATAATTATTTATGATAAACAATTGTGTCAACAAAATTTATTTTGTGAGAGTTAATATGAGATGGTCTTTTAGAAGATGCTCTTTACTTTGTAAGGAATCAGGAACTTACTGAAGAAAAAGATCTGTACATTTTTCTTTCTCCTATATGTCTAAATGCTCACAGGTCACTTGGCCTCAGGCACAAGCTTTAGAGGAGTGATTCTCATCTTGATTAGTTAAGACTTTTGCCTCAAGGAAAACCAGTTACCAAAGAGTTACTTGTGCCTCAAGGGGAAATACTACACATGTTTGTATAACTGTCAGGTCCATTTTTTTTTTTTTTAAATACTAACAGTAAAGTCAATGCAGAGGCGACTATTGCTAAAGAGATTATGTTAGATGTTAACACAAAAACAATGCACAGGTAAGAAGTGATTTGCTGTGCAAAGACAGAAATGATTTTATTAATTAAAAGAAGTTATCATAAAGTTTATTGACTTCTAAGAGAATAACCAAAGACAAAATTTGATGGCAAAGATATTGGAAGAATAAAGTTAGCTATCTTTACAACACATTCTTGAAGTGTGAAGCAAAACTAGGGGTTCACTAAAGAAAATCTACTGGAGTAAGTGTACAGAGGAACCAAGCTTCTTCAGCAGGACAGACTACGTAAACTAGAGGAATGTCTAGACCAGTGCCAGGCAGTTCTTGTTATAGATCAAAGGACTTCAGAAGAGTACCTGAATCCCATGCTTTACAACCTGACCAACTGTGGTATTCAAATGAACAGCTAAGATCCAGGAAGGGCAGCTAACATTTTAGGGTGTAGAATTATTCCAAATACATTTGAAGAAATGTCACATAATGTAATTCTGGGGTTTATGTGTTAGCCACATAAATGTTATCAGGTATTTATGCTTGCATTAGCTTAAATCTCAAATATGTGGGTATCTTCTTTAAGATAATACTATCAAGTTTCCAAAGCTGTCCACTACTGTCTCATGAAAGCAACTAGTTGGACTCCAACCAGCAGTATTATTGTTTGTTGTTCAAAGACTACAGAGCTCAGAATAAAACAAACAAAAAGGCAGTTTATTTCACCTGCAATAACTTTTTTGAGTTTTTGTTGTATGTGTCCAAAGGAATAATTTAAAATGTGTTTTGTCCTACGGGTCTGATTGTAAGATCTCCAAGGACCTCACACTGGATCCACGTTCCACGGATTCTAGAGCAGAGGAAAGGCCTGTGATCTCCTGAGTCACTGACACTATAAACCACTAGAGTTTATCACTGCTCTTCTGAAGGGGCGAGATAGGTCTGTGTGAGGGACTGCCTCTACTCTAAGGTTACAGACATGCCATCACTGGAGAAGACTTGGGGAAGAAGGCATAACAAATGTGAGAAAAGAGGGGCTTTAAAAAAAAAAAACAAAAAACAAAAAACTCACATCTACAGTTCATGACTTAAATGATAATCTCAAACACTTAACAAGTGGTCATAAGGGAGGTGGGTCCACAGAATACAGAGAAGAGTTGTTTATGATATAGTGCAAAGAATGAGCAATTCGGCTGAAATCAAGTACTCCTGATTGTTTTCCAGGGCATAAACATCAATATCAAAAATCTATTCTGATGAAGCAAAACTTGCTAACTTTCTGACTCATGATCCTAGTCTGTGAGTTGTGAATCAACCTAGGAAACAGGTTCAAAAGAAATGAGGCCTTTTCTACACAAGAATGTAAAATAATGCATTTCTGGAAACAAACAAATAAAAGCCCTAATCCTAACCTAAATAGTTGTAGCATGAAACTTGCCCATCCAAACTCAAAAGCACAAATGAGCACTCACCTCTGCCTTCTTTCATCATCCTTTAAAACTTCATAAATGGCCACCAACTAAAACAGAAGCATTACTTTAAAATATAAATACTTTCAACTGTAAGACATCATATAGGAGGATGAAAGCTCTATAACGCACATGCACAAAACCCCATGTGCCCATCTATGCAATAAACAGTAAAAATCCAATTACAAGTAACATTAGGTTTTTGGAAGCAATTTTTTAAAAAACTGATATTAAAATGAATTGTTGTGAAAGGTGTAAAAGTAATAGTTTACCTTAAAAATATTTTAAGAGTAAGAGCATAATTTAGATAAGAAAATCATAACCATGACCCTCCAACAACTAAGAAACTCTAATTTACACAAAATAGTACATTAACAACAAATAAAAATCTAAATGTTATAATTTAAATTTCAGGTTCAAATGAAAATATTCTATGTGTAAGTTAAATTTCTAGCATAAGCATTTAATACAACTGTTACTATACTAAAATTGTATTTCACTTACTTGTCTAAACTGAGTTTCTGCATTTTCATCTTTATTCTTGTCTGGATGTAAGGTCAGTGAAAGCTTACGATATGCTTTTCTGATGTCTGCAGATGAAGCATCCTGGGTTGGCAGGGGGAAGGGAAAACACAAAGCAAACTTTGTCAGAAAGAGAAATTCCCAGAACCTTGTTAAGATCTGAGAAGACAGCCAACCAAGTGCAGGACCCCAGGCAATGTAATTTGAGCAATCAGTCTCACAACCACACTATGCAGCTAGCCTGACCCACATGACTGAACAATTATTCAATCTAAATTGGTTCTCCTCTTAACTTTCATTACAATACAGTCATTTAAAGAAGATGGTATTTGGCAAAACTTCCAACACTTGCCTCCCTAAAATTAACCAATAAATCTTTTCCATTAATTAAGATATAAAAAGAGACAAATTAAAAATTAATGTATCTGTGTGCCATCAAAAAACTTTATTGAGAACCTTAAAACCAGTTTCTGAAGCTCAAGCTTATTTTTATATAATTATTTATACAGAAGTAACCATCCAGCAACAACTTATGAAACCCAATTTCACATATCAAAAATGTTTATTTGAAGGGAGTTAATTTGAATTACCCAAACAGTTGTAATTACAAACAGTTATGTCCTTTAAAGGGTATTTCCACCATTCTATAGTCTTCCCATTCTGGTTTGTAGAAAAAAACTTGGTCATTATTCATGCATTATGAAAACAGTTTAAAAATATACAAGGTCACAGTAGTTCAGTGCTTCAGATGGATTAGGAAGGTTTTAAAATAATAGTAAGTTTGTTTGCACAGATAAAATAAGAAAACATCATTTACATATCTAGAATAAACACACCAAAGTTCAAAACTTCATTTCTACTATATTTAAGAACAGATTCTTGAGACGAGTAATAGTAAAGCAACTTATTCCATTTTATCTGATAGCTATTTGTTCAATTAATTACTAAAACGCTCAAATTTTACTGAAAACTCAACCAACACAAAAAATCTATATACCAAGGGCCAAATAATCGTTAAAGAAACAGATCTGGAGAAAAAGAAAAAAAGACAATTAGTCTGTCAAAGTTTTCCTTTATAAGTGATTATTTTTTCTGTCAGTGTATATGTATAAGGAGTACTTACTGCTTCAGGCTAGTATGCTGCCCTCGGTGCAATACATCTATGACTTACAGAACTCCCGGCAGCTATAAAACCAACAAAGTAAATCTTGCAGGTAATATGTATTATTTTATTTTAAATTAGATGACAGGTAATACATGAAAGAAAGGGGTTATTTAATGGAAATGTGTGATATTTAAATATAATTATATTAATACTGTATGAGAGAAAAAAAGCAGATGTTTAAATAAAATATGAGTTTATATATTTTCATTATAAAATCACATAAATCATATAATATCTGACTTAAAAACAAAAATGACCAAAGATATTTCCTTGTTTCTGGTCTTGTCTGACCGAATGTTCTGCCACAGTATGCTTCCCAAATATAAATACAGCCAGACCATTCTGTCTCAACACCTCCAAGAGTTTTAATTATCTTTGTCAAGTGTTTTCCCATCTCTTTGTTTAGCTTTGTCTTTCAACCTTGCTGGACTACCCTGCTGGTCTCCCACATAATTACACTTTGGGGTGCAGCTCAGCACCTGTGTTCTTGTTTTACTAGGTCACAAAGCCAGACAATTCTCTCCTAAGGAGCTGGCCTCTCAGGCTGCACACATAGAAGACTTTCCTCTTGAGAACCTGCCCAGCACGGTCTCTTACCAATAATGTCTACCATAAATGGGTATGGCTTTTTCTATCTAAAGAGACAACCTCTGGACAAGCTGTACCCTGGGGCAACATGCATTTATTTCATGTGAGGAATTTAATCAGTCTTACTTTTAGCTACATACAAACCTACTGTGTAAGTATATTATTATTGGGCCCATTCTACAAGTAAGTAAGGCAGGGAAAAGCTAAGTAACATGTTCAAAATTATACTGTCTACACAAAGATGAAGACAGAATTCAACACACACAAAATACTACTTTTAGATCACAGTTATGTTGGCTGTTTTACTTAAAATTTAATTTGCAGGGCTACAGAGATTAATAAGTACACTGACAGCTCTTCCAGAGGACGTGGGTTCAATTCTCAGCACCCACATAGCAGCTCACAACTGTATATAACTCTGGTTTCAGGGGATCTGACACCTTTGTACCAATGCAAATAAAGTTAAATAAACTATTTTTAAAATTTTAATTTTCAGATTTGTAATTTGTAAGCTTAAATTTGTAAAGGAAGGACACTTTGGCAAGTAACCATTACCATCTTATTAATTTGAGAAATCCACAAAACCATAAGGTGAGTATGTCTCATGAAGTTCTGTTTCTTCCTCCTACAGTTACTGGTATTTGAGATGAGGTCTCACTATGTCTTCAACCTCCTGGGCTCGTGATCATCCTGCCTTGGTCCCTGAGCTGGGAATATAGGCACACATCAACCAGCACCAAGTTACTTTATGAAGTTTTTTAAAGGTAAAGCCTCAGATCTGTGCTGTCTTCTCTAATGCCTGTTAAATCACATTTCTATTAAAGATGTGAATTTAGAACATTCATCTACTAAATTCAGCAAAAGATCATTTAAAATCTCTTTGGCTTATATAGAAAAAAACTTGTTAGGGAGTAGGGTGAGATGACCATTGTTGATATCAAGAGATGCACTACATTAATTTTTCCATGATTCTATTACTTCTAAATGTGATGTAGTTCACTAGCAGACAAAATATGAATTATCTTAACACTTAGATAACCTCTGTAATGAAGAGACATATTGTCACCCTTAACATTTTTTTTAATGTCATATATGCTTCTCAAAATGGAATACTGTGATGAATACAGTGAAAAGGCAGGATAGAGAACTCCAAGTGCTGCCCCACCCCAGAAACAGTGAATAACTGGCAAAACTGTTAAAATAAACTTTATCTGAACCCTGGAAACCAGTTAAAACTTATGGCAACCAGGCAGGCATTTAAGATTAAATGAAGCTGATTCTCAGGAAGTGCTCTGAAGGCAAGAAAAGGCACAGCTGACCTTGTTCTCAAAGAGTTATGGTTGTTTTCACCTGTTTGTCTACTCTGGTATTTTGAAGACTTTCCTTAAAACAAACATACAAAAAAAAAAAAATCAAGTTTAGAACTATAAAACTGTACAGACATTTGTCAAGAACATTTAAAGGTGGCCAGTGAAGTGTTCTGTAGTTAAAGGCCCTTAAGACCAAATCTGATAAACCTGATTTTGACTCCTGGAACCCACATGATAGAAGGAGAGAACAAACTCCTTAAAATTTCCTCTGGCCTCCACAAGGATGCTGCAGCCCTTTCCTCAAATGCTGACAGTTACTGTTCAAACTGGACAAACAGGACACAAAAAAGGCAACTGACAAACTTTGCCAAGGCAAGGTAAGACAGTCCTTCAAAATTCCCTGCTTCACAGAAAAGTTTGTCAGATAAGCTAAGTCTGTAGGCCAGAATTGGATGTCCCAACATTACAGAGGACTGTTCAGACAGCCTAATGTCCCTGTTAATAGGTAACATTTCATCCTTCTGGGGTCTTTGATGGAATTAAAGACTAAATAGTTAAACATAGTTTTCCTTAATTATTATAGAAAACAAATTAGTTATAAAACTTTAGACTCACCAAGATAAGATAGATAATCGAGTACTTTCTCTAAAGTTGTCAAATACAAATGGACTGGATATTGTAACTAATTCTTAATAACTATTTTGTTATATAGTTTTACTATGTTAAGGTTAAAGCCTTCCTTTAAATTAGAAAAACAGGAGAAATGCTGTGGAATATTCCTGTACACTGTGTAAATTATGCTCTGATTGGTTAATAAAGAGCTGACAAGCTGGTAGGTGGGCAGTTAGGTGGGAAAGCCAAACTGAGAATGATGGTAAAAAGGGCAGAGTCAGGAGAGCCACAAGTCAGTTGCCCAGGAAGCAAGACACGCTACAGGACAGGTGAAGCCACAAGCCACATGGCAATACAAAGATGAATAGAAATGTGCTAATTTAAATAGAAGAGCTAGTAAGAAGCCTGAGCTATCAACTGAGAATTTATAATCCATATTCAGCTTCTGAGTTGGTTATTTGGAACTGGGCAGTTGAGACAGGAAACATCCGTTTACACTAAATAATAGTAGAGGAGTAAAAACACAAATGCTGAAATTAATGAAACAGAAAGTGGGCAAGGGCATTTTGTACTAAGCATGAAGTGTCTTATCTCAGAAATAGAACAGTAACTGAGAAAGACTCTAGACTCCCTTCCCTTGATTTTCGCTTCTCTATTCAGCAGCACAGGCCAAAAACCTAATAACAAAACTAAATTCACTTATATTCTTCAGGTGTTTATGTAATTCACTAGTCATTCAAATTCCGAGATCTAGCCTACATCACCTATTCTTGCCCATCTATGGATGTATAGTCTCTTCCAAATACCATGGCTTTGAAATTAGATAAAATCATGTTCATTTCATCTCCCTTCTACTCCAGCAATATTCAAAGGAATCTCTTACAATGTGGGAAACACTTGTGTCTACATTGTCTGATATTCTTACAGTTTGGATATGAGTTGTCCCCTCAAAAGTCTCATGTGTTGAAGGCTTGGTCCCTAGCTGGTAGATCATGAAGATGACTTAATATATCTATCCTTTGATGAGTTCACAGCTAAATGGTTACTAGAAGTTGGAGCCTTAATTGGAGGCAGTACGTCTGTAGTGGTGGATTTTGTAAAAACTATTTCTCTTCCTGGGCTCTTTATTTCTGTTTCCTACCATTCATGAGTTTTGCACAATCACAAGCTCCCTGCCATAAGTTTTCCCTCATTGAAACCTACCAGCAAGGGAGCTGACTCCATTTAAAAGGTGGGAAAGGTTTATTTTAGCTTAAATTCAATTGTTACTCAAAAATACTTTGTCACAACACAAAGCTGATTAGTCCAAATGGCCATGGAGCACTTGAGGTCATGTACAGCAGCTCCAAGATGAGACTTCAAATTTTATTTGACTTAAATTTTAATACTTACACATTGTTAGTGGCTACTAGTATAATTGGTCTATTTCTAGAGTGCCTTCTCATGTTACAGAAGAAAAACTACATATGAGTTAGGTTTAGCCAATCACATGCACTTTGGTACAGAATGAACACATGACAAAGAACAGTTATTTATTTGTTCATCATACATTTATTTATTTATTGCTGGGGACTAAATGTAGCTACACCACTGAACTACATTCCTAGCCCAAAGACCACTACTGACAGAAACAAGGTTGCTGGCCTTCCTATAACAATGTTAGCAAAAGTCCTATTATTCAACCAAGGTGTTGGTCATTCCCTTGTATGGGGTAAAGTGTGGTTTTAGAAAGGGTAAATGCCACAGTGCTAACTGATTACATGAATTTCTTTTTGCAGAATTCATAACAACACAGGGGAGAGACACTGAGTAAGTCTAGGGTAATCATACAGGAGACAAAATTGCACCATTTCAGGAAATGGCAATGAACCTGTCTCGAAAGTCTCTAAGAAGAAAAACTACATGTGATTTAGAGTCTGAAAAAAATCTATGTGAATTTTGCATACATAATATATTTGTCAAATGCACTCAGTGATACAGGAATAAAATTAAACAAAAAAAATTCTTGTAACTTGTTGGTTTCAAACAAGGATACATGTTGATACTGGTAAAAACACAAAAAGAATGAAAAATGAAGATATGCTGGTATCATTTAGAGATGGGAAATGTTAACATAATTTTAGAAGGGCAAAGGCCATGAATGTGCCAAAGAGGTGGTGTTCTGAAAATAGTCAAGTGGAAATGTGAATTTAACATCTGGCTACAATAATTTTAAGCTCAAAGAAGTCTGCCATGAAGAAAAGTCAAATGTCAGGTATGATTAAAATAACTTAAAGTACATAGTATAGCCATGCATGATGATGCATGCCTTTAATCCCAGCACTAGGCAGGCAGAGGCAGGTGGATCTCTGAGTTAGAGGACAGACTAATCTACATAAGCAAGTTCAAGGACAGCCAGAACCACAGAGAAACCCTGTCTCTAAAAATGATACAAAGAAAAAAAGGAGTTCTAGTATATAGTGGTAATATACATAGGCTTAAAATAAGCTTTTAACAATGTCAAGTATTTGCTACAAGAGCAAAGACGACAAAAAAAGAAAAATTCAGAATGGTAGGTATAACATCAGAAAAGTATGTGGTTTCATTTCAGCAATGAAAGAAGAGTCAACACTATCAGCACTAAGGACAGGTTAAATGAGCACTGAAACCTATCACCCACTCTGATGACTGTGGTGGAGACCTATCTAATACAGGAATGGGTATAAATGCTGAAAAACTAACTGAACTAAAATTTAGGGGATTTGTATTTTTCTGAATAATTTATTTTTTCATCTCAATAAAAAGTTTACTTTTAAACACTATGTATTGGCAGATTTGACTTTCCAAATGATATTCTCAGAAAGATGGCAATAATC
This sequence comes from Phodopus roborovskii, assembly GCF_943737965.1. Classification (NCBI taxonomy): domain Eukaryota; kingdom Metazoa; phylum Chordata; class Mammalia; order Rodentia; family Cricetidae; genus Phodopus; species Phodopus roborovskii. The sequence continues at coordinate 9,194,427 of NW_026126602.1, read as the reverse complement.
CAATAGTTAATGAAATGTATAATGTCAATATCTAAGCAACCTCTCTTAAATAAAATAAAATAAAAATAAAATAAAAAGCTTCAAAAAACCCACTGCATGCAAACTAAAGAAAATGTTCCTGTAACTAGCTCTGTTCCAGGTTAGTCTTCCCCCTTTCCTTTAGCCTGAAAAAAAACAACCAACCAACCAACCAAACAAACAAAAAAACCCTCAAAAACCAACAAAAGAAAAAAAGATGAAGGGGGGGGTGAAGGAGGGAGGGAGGGAGGGAGCGAAAGAGGGAAAGAGGGAAGAAAGAAAGGAAGGAAGCCTAGTTTCACACTTCCCAGCAGAGAAACTGCCTGGTGTGCTAAAGGCCTACTACATTCTTCCCTCCTGGCTCTGGTTAGTTTTATGACAGTAACTAGAACAATTTACAATAGTTCTTTCCTGTTGTAGAACAGATCTAATTTATGAAATTTCAGAGGCAAGTCAGCATAAAAAATTAATAACAGAGTAGTCCACACAATGATACCATATTCTGTTTTGTGAATTTTAACAGATTGGAAAAACAGGAATTTTAGATTTCATTATGCTTATTTCCTTATCATTGTATCTGAGGATGTATTACCAATTATCCCCCACACTGAGGAAAAAATAATGCATTTCCCTTCAGTACTCCACTTGACATGCTGATCAAAATTTTAGTCAAGTTGGAAGACCTGGCCCTAAAGGAGACATCTATCTTATAACCACCAAGGCTCAGGTTATGCCCCAACCTGCGGGGCAGTCAAGGACAGACTGGGGAGCACCTAGAAGAAAATGGGGGATAAGGGATACGAAGAATGGACAGCAAAGCAATATTCTAATCAAGCTGACAAATTTTATTTTCTCAGGGGAGGCTTATAATAGGATTGTGGGCAGGGGTTTATGTGTAGCCAGGGTATGGGCACTGGCATGTAGGCAGAGTGAGAAGGTCACTGGAAGGAATGCCCTAAGTTGTTTAGCTGACCTGTAATTGGCTATAAATTGCAGCAGGAGAGATAGCCCGGAGCTATTCTTTAGCTGGCTGTGAAACTTCAAGCTTGTACCTTGGAATGTTCTGCTGAACATCCTGTTTTACTTTAAGAGGCAGTAATTTTCTATGTCAGAGACCTGAGGTTGTGAGGATGGTGATGGTCCCCAACAAGGGTACATTGTAGAAGAGGGGGATGGAAAGAAAGTAAGAGCTATAGGACACAGAAGTATGGCAAAAAAAAAAAAAAAAAAAAAAAAAAAAGTCTCTTGAACACAACATGGCCAATTACACACATGAACTCACTGTAACTGTGGTTACCTGTACAACATCTACCCAAGACTGGGCCCTTCAACACTGCATCTGGGAGGGGAAGGGGGATCATTGTGCTGGGAAAAGGGTGTCAATTTCTTCAGTACTGCAGCCACTGAAAAGTTACCCAATAAATAACATTCCACCCATGCTTATGCAAGCAGCCATAATTAAACTTAATGGATTGCACCTACAAAATAAGACAGGAAATAGGAAGGAAGCTTGACAGGAGGTAGGATTTCACCAAAAGTGGGATAAAAGATGAGTGATAGCAACAGGAACTCTCCCTCTCCTTCCCCCTCTCCCCCCCCCCCGGTGTGTGTGCATACACACACACACACATATGCACGTGTATGTACAATTAATTATTATATACATGCATAACACATCAGAGGATAAAAAACAAGATTTTAAAGGGAAAGGAATTTAGTCAAATATGTAATCCCACTTTTGCAAAAACCATAGAGGGGGCCAAATAAAGGTCACTGAATTTTAAATTCTGATTAGCTTGTTTTAAAGAATGAGTATAAAGCCTAGCTGGGTTGGGAGGCAAGTGTAACAATAGGCAAAGCAGAGAATTATGAGAAAAATTAACTGTTTTAGTGATAATTGGACAAATAAAGAGTTTAACTAGCACAAAACAATGGTAGGAAAAGTTGATACTTCAAACTTTATGAAAAAGATTTAATATACTAATACAAATAAGCAGCAGACAGCATTCAATGTTCCGAAGTAAAAACAATTAGAATAAGGCATATGCAACAGAAATTATCAAGTAGGAAGTTCTTCTAAAAACTATCCTTGTAAGTTAATGTATATACTGTCACAGAATAAAGCTATATCACATTGTAAGTTGAGCTAAAAACATGTGTAGAAGGGAGATGGAGAGATGTTAAAGAGCACTGGCTGCTCTTTCAGAAGACCTGGGTTCAATTCCCAGCATCCTTATGCTAGTTCACAATTGTCTGTAACTCCAGTTCATACCAATGCACATGAAATAAAGTTAAATTATTATTAAAAAGATGTGTAGAAAGAATCATTTACCTAAGCAAAGACTAGAGAACTTTGAATAAAACAAACCTACTCTACAATGTTTCATCATGCAAAATACAACACATTTGCAGTTAGATTATAAGTATGCTATTTATATGTTACATAAAACCTCATTTCGAAAGAAATCAGAGAAACATCACCCTTTACAATAGCCACAAGCAACATAAAGTATCTTGGTGTAACGCTTACCAAACAAGTAAAAGATCTATATAATAAGAACTTTGTGACTCTAAAGAAAGAAATTAAAGAAGATACCAGAAAATGGAAAGACCTCCCATGCTCTTGGTTAGGTAGGATAAACATAGTAAAAATGGCAATCTTACCAAAAGCAATCTACAGATTCAATGCAATCCCCATTAAAATCCCACCACAATTCTTCACCGACCTTGAAAGGATAATAATCAATTTTATATGGAAAAACAAAAGACCCAGGATAGCCAAAACAACCCTATACAATAAAAGAACTTCAGGAGGCATCACCATTCCTGACTTCAAGCTCTACTACAGAGCTATAGTTCTGAAAACAGCCTGGTATTGGCATAAAAATAGACAGGTAGACCAATGGAATCGAATTGAAAATCCTGATATTAATCCACGCACCTATGAACACCTGATTTTCGACAAAACAGCTAAAATTATACAATGGGGCAAAGACAGCATCTTCAACAAATGGTGCTGGCACAATTGGATGAGGGTGTGTAGAAGACTGCAGATAGACCCATGTCTGTCGCCATGCACAAAACTCAAGTCCAAATGGATCAAAGACCTCAACATCAATCCAGCCACATTGAACCTCTTAGAAGAGAAAGTAGGAGGTACCCTTGAACAAATTGGTATAGGAGACCGCTTCTTGAACATAACTCCAGGGGCACAGACACTGAAAGAAACAATTAATAAATGGGACCTCTTCAAACTTAGAAGCTTCTGTAAGGCAAAGGACACAGTTGACAAGACCAAACGGCAGCCCACTGACTGGGAAAAGATTTTCACTAATCCTATATCCGACAAAGGGTTGATCTCCAAAATATACAAAGAACTCAAGAAACTAGTGAACAAAACACCAAATAACCCTATTAAAAAATGGGGTACAGAACTGAAGAAAGAATTCTCAATGGAGGAAATCAAAAAGGCTGAAAGACACTTAAGAAAATGCTCCACATCCTTAGCTATCAGGGAAATGCAAATCAAAACAACTTTGAGATACCATCTTACCCCTGCCAGAATGGCTAAAATTAGAAACACCAGTGATGACTTATGTTGGAGAGGATGTGGAGAAAGTGGAACACTCCTCCACTGCTGGTGGGAGTGCAAACTCATACAGCCATTTTGGAGATCAGTATGGCGGTTCCTCAGGAAATTGGGAATTAGTTTACCACAGGACCCGGCAATCCCCCTCTTAGGCATATACCCAAAGGATTCACATCAATGCAACAAAGACATCTGTTCAACTATGTTCATAGCAGCACTATTTGTAATAGCAAGAACCTGGAAGCAACCTAGATGCCCCTCAATTGAAGAATGGTTAATGAAGATGTGGCACATCTACACAATGGAATACTACTCTGCAGAAAAAAATAATGGTATCTTAAAATTCGCAGAGTGGATGGCACTTGAAGAAACCATCCTGAATGAGGTAACCCAGTCACAAAAAGAGAAACACAGTATGTACTCACTCATATATGGATTTTAGAACTAGATCAAATGATCACCAGCCTATAATTCACATCACCAGAGGAACTAGGATACAAGTTGTATTCTAAGAGATTCATATAAAGTCCCTCACAGAACTGGGAAGGGACAAGTCCCCCAGACCTCAGGTAAAGTGGGGGAAGACAGCTAGTGGAGAGAGAAGTAGGAGAAAATGAGAGGGAGGAGAGGAAGGCATGTGCGACCAGGAGGATTGAGCCTGGTTAGGAATGGAAAATAGGAAAAAGAGAGAGAGAGAGAGGGAGAGAGAGAGAGAGAGAGACAGAGAGAGAGACAGAGAGAAAGAACATAAAAGAGGGAGCCAATATTGGTTTGAAGATAAAGTTGAACACAAAGAAAGGTCGAGGGAACTACAAGACTGCTCCCAACTAACAATCTCAGCTTCCGTGGAAAGGCTATCATAAATGCCCTTCCCGGAGAGTGAGATCAACAACTAACTTCTCCATGGAGTCCTCAACTAATGCCTGTTGAAAACAGGAGCAAACACCCATACATAAATACTGAGTCGAACTAGAACCCAGAAGCAGATGGAGAGGACAAGACCATGCGGTAGAAGTACATAGAGACAGCTTACCTGAACAAGGAGGAGCTAAGGGCCACTAGACTGATAGCTGGGAAGCCAACAGGGGACTGACTCGGACCCCCCTGAATATGGGTCTCAGTCAGAAGGTCTGAGCAGTCTAAGAGACCTCAGACAGTGGAGCCAGGATGTATCCCTGGTGCACAAAAGGACTTTGCAAACATATCCCCCATGGAGGGATAACTGCCTTATTCTAGAGATAGGAGAGAAGCCCTAGTCCCTACTTCACAGGACCTGTCAGATCTACATGACCCCAACTGGATGGCATTCCCCTACATATGGTATTGTGGTGGGGGGTTGGGAGGGGAGGGTGTTTAGAGTGCATGGGAGAGGGCAGAGAGGGCAAAAGGGAGGGAAGGAGGGAGGGAGGGCTGGAGGGGAGGGAGGGAGGTAAGGAGAGGGAACTGGGATCGACATGTAAAATAATAAATTAAAAAAAAAAAAAAAAAAAAAAAAAAAACGCTTTGACTCCAAAATTTAAGTTGAAGAACAAGTTACTGGGGAAAAGTATTTCTATTTTTGTTTCCACAGAAAATGAAAAGATGTGGATTCCTTACAGACTAATGTGGTTTGATCACACCAGACCGCCTGAAACAGAGTACAAGCTGATCCTACATTCCAAACAGCTGGACAAAACAGCCCTACAGACTACAGCTAGGATATCTGAATCTTCTTCGAATCCCCCAAGACAGCGCCCCTTACCAGCAGGAAGTAGTTTGGAAAGAACGATGCCCAAATTCCCAAATATTGTGTATAAATGTTTGTTTTCTTTTAATTGGACTTTGTTATATAAAATTAAATAAAAAAAATAAAAAAAAGAAACTAGTAACTGTCCAACAGCATAAAAAAAAAAAAAAACCTCATTTCTCTCTTTAATCATTCTAATTATCAAAGTAACCCCCCAAAATTATAGGACTAACTTACCTAATGTGGTCCTAGATGCAATCATTTTATTAAAGCAAAGAGAGAACTCAAAATATAATAGAATATAGACCACTAAATCTGAAAATGATTTAATTAACAATTCAGTCAAAAGCAAAGAAAAAGAAACTACATTCAAATACATCCAGAATTTTATTTTCAACAATCTACTCCTGGTTCTAACATATATGTGACATGGGGGAAAACTGAATCATCAATCTTAAACTAGTTAAATTTCTGCCAATTCCATTTCTGTGGTCTGTCTTGTGCTTGTTTTAATAGACAGAAATAAGTCAATGAAAATACACATCCAAAATTTAAAACTTTTAACAATTGTGGGTAAAAAAACAACAACAACAAAAAAAGGAACCCCCACGCCTGTCAGTATGTGATGTCCTACATGGCTTCTGAAAGTTGTTGGACCTCCACTTCCATACTGTGTGTACACACAGAAATGTAATACAATCAATTTCCTCTAATATAACTGAGGGCTGATGTCCTGATGGGACAAATAGAATTTCTCCAAGCTACTCTTTTTTTTTTTTTTTGAGTCTTCAGTTAGGAAGGTAGGAAAAGTGAAGTGGATGTTAGTGGCACATGTTTTAAAGAATAGACACTTTAGACTTGTCTTAAGCTCCCCATGAATGTTATCGTTATACTACAGGTCACCAAAAGAGTCTGCAGTTATAGCTTTCCCAAATCAATTCCATCAATACTGACTTTCAAATTATTATGATACTGCACTAGATGCTTCAGATTTAATTCTTTGTCGTCATTTACTTTGTTCCCAGGATTACTTTGTACAATGATTTCTGTCATCCTTCAAAAGTAATATGCAGAAGTTCAAACACATGCAACTGATAGCTTGAACACTAATGATTGCAAGTTGGTAAGGAAATGACTATTTAGTACTAGTACTTTTATTATAACGTACTCATTTGAAGCATGGCATTAGATATCTCAGAAATTAAACTATTCTTCCAAAGTAAAAACATCCTTCCACCTCAACCTATAAAAGATCTATTGCTAAATTTGCCAGTAAAGTAAACCTTTGGCTATAACTGATTAATAATCATTACTTAGAAAACAAGTTTCTTGATTAGCTAAGCTCTGAGTGAAAGTTTTACAACAACGGCATCGCCAGTTCCTCATCTGAGTAGCCCAGACTTACTCTGACTGGAACATGTATTCCTGTTTTGCAGGAACTTATGTTATGACAATATGCTAAATGCTTTCAGTAAAACCAAATTAATTTAAGGTTTGATGGCATGTTACACTGATAAAAGTTTTCTTAAAAACTTCAATGTTATATATATACACACACACACACACGTATATATAAATGTATAACAATCATTTGTATATAAGAAGTTAGCATGGCACAAACAGTACCTATGATCAGGAAGTCAGGAATTAAACTGGGCTCCTTTAACCCCTCCTTTACAAGCCCTAACAAAACCTTTAATATAAAAGAGCATACCAGACAACCTGTATCTTTTTTCTCCTTAAAAAAAAAAAAAAAAAGTATGTTGTGTATAGAGAACAAATACAAATTCACATATACCTATATGAATATATGCTAAGAAACGTAGCTAATGGGCTACATTAAATGTCAGAATATCTAAATTTAAATGTTACAATCTTAAAGCCTCTGAATAAATGCTTACAATCAAGATTTATAAACAAAATACCCAATTCTTAGGCTGATTTGCTGGTCAATTTAAATTTCACTATGTGTGCAAATTCTTACTATCCCAAATCATAATTTTATGGGTTATTATGAAGTACTACTTATAAAAAACTTTGTCATATATGACTTCTAGTGTAAAAGGGCTTAAGCTATATGGCTTTTCATGCCAAACACTGCATCTAGTAGATTAAAATTTAATATTTAAATATAGTATTTATGACATTTTATAAGAAAATAACTCAATTCATGAAGTTTATATAATTTTTTACTTACATATTACTTGTCTTCATATTTTTAGAAATGTTCAGAATATTCTAACAAACATTTCAAGCATGAGTTTTAAAAGACTAGACTACATGACATTTCAAAATGCGCATACAAATTCATTTACATTCAAATCTACATATTAAATATACATAAACTACATAATACTTTATCTTCATAAATTTACAAATCTCCATAATATTAAAAACAAAAGGATATAAAATGACTAGAAAAGATACAAGAAAATCTATAATGCTTAAAATATTTAATAATAGAGGCACATTCTGTTAATCTGAACACTTGGGAGACAGAGGCAAGTGGATTTCTGTAACTTAGAGGCCAGCCAGGTTTAAAGATAGAATTCCAGGACAGCCAGGTCTACACAAGAAACCCAGTCTTGAAAAACCAAAAACAACCAACCAAACAAGCAAACAAATAAAATTTTAAAAATCTAAGATAAGTTCTTAAACCACAAACTAAATACTCCTACTAGTATTTCAACACTGTGTTAAGATATACCAGCTTCAAGATGAGAAGATAACCATAGGGTATAAGCTGAGGGGCTGGAGAGATGACTCAGTGCTTTAGAACACTGGCTGCTGTTCTATGAGGACTCAAGTTTGAACCCACCAACCACATGGTGGCTCACAACATAACTCCAGGCCCAGGGGATCCAACAACCTCTATTGGGTCCTCACAGGTATATGGCATATGCATATGGGGCACAGGTGTGCATGTAGGCAAAATATTCTTTAATAATATACTTGTTAAAAAAGAGAAAAATAATTTTAAAAACAAGATCCAGGTTGAAATAAGCTGATTTAAGTCATGTACATATGTTTTCATAACACATGAGTTTAACACATACATAACATTGTATCTATTGAACATTTCAGTCTGTAGAACATTGAGTTTCATGAATTTACTTTTTTCATGCTGTAGTTCAACAGGTCCATTAATAAGCAGACTAAGTCAACACAGATATCAAGGTAGTATGCAAATTTTAGCAAATTTTAAACAGTAATAAAATATTATGTAGTTGACAATTTTAGAACAGATGAGTAGAAGAGTTTTTCTCTATAGTCCCTAATATTTATATTAATATTATTTCTTACTGGCAAACAATTACTTCATTACTTTCAAAGTCTCAAAATATAGATATTACATATTATTGAATAACATATGATCTTCCCTTTGTACTTTGTACCCACTTGCCTCCCATGATATGACTATTAATCTTTATTAACACAGCACTATTAATATAGAAATTTCTCCTTTGGGGATCAGCTTCGATGGATTTAGAAATGTATAATACAAATAATTCTTGTACACTACCATAGTTGCATCTGGATCCACATAAGTTTATTTGGCTACTTCATATAAAGGGTACTAACATAAAATTTATATTTAAAAGTATATTAAAATTATATCTTTCTATGAAAAACGCATGTGACTTTTACTACAGTCATGTGGTCTTCTTATAGTTATTGGATATTTAAAAAGCTAAAAGGACACAGAAGACCAAAAGTAGGAGGGTTTATTCATCTATTTAGCTTGCTTTTTTAGTTTAAAAGTCATGGTATTGTTAGAGAAACATTAGTATTTTTTATTTGTTTAGTCACAAAAATTTTAGTGAAAAAGAATGAGACATTTAAAAGGAGGGACAGACTAAGAAATAGTCTAAGAACAGTTCTATTAGAACTAAGAATAGTTCTGGGGAAGAGTCTGAAGTTGTACTGCAGAAGAAAATAAGTGTTGGAAAAGTACTCCAATAAATTTTTTAAAGAATTATTTATTTATTATGTATACAGTGTTCTGCATGCATGTATGCCTGCATGCCAGAAGAGGGCACCATTTTAGATGGTTGTGAGCCACCACGTAGTTCCTAAGAATTGAACTGAGGACCTTTGGAAGAGCAGCCAGGGCTCTTAACCTCTGATCCAGCTCTCCAGCAACAAACCAAATTGTTTTAATGTATTTTATTTTGAAAAATAAAACTAGATAGCTAAACTTTTTTTTTTAGATAGCAAAACTTTTTACAGCTGCTGTGTCTTAGTATTTTAAATATTACTGAAAACTACTCTAATAGAAAGCCAGCCAAACTTATACACAGAGTATCTAACGGGTATATGACTAGTGAAACAAGGTTAGGCAGATACATTTTAGGAATTAAAAGTGAAATGTTTTTTTGAATTCTGTTTTAACAGCAAAAGCTGTTTCAGTAATATTGTTTTCTTTTGAGATCCTGTCCCTTGTAATTTAGACTAGCTTCTAACTTATAATGTAACCCAAGCTGATCTTGAACACATGATCCTCTTGCCAGCAGCAAAGTGTTTTAGAATTTTAGGCAGGCACCACGGTTTGGGCAGTGCTTTGTGAATGCTAGGAACATACTCTACCAAATGAACTACATTGCTAGCCTCCTTTTTCTTTTTTAGTCAGTTGTTTTGACAAAATGGAAATTTACTAAGCATGTAACTGCTATAGATTTCCTTGCACTTTTATGTTCAACATCTCTTTTAAAAATGTATTAACCAGACTACATTTCAGGAATAAAAAAGAAACCAATCATTTTCAAAGTAGCATATAAAAAAATCATATACTTAACCAGATCCAAAGATTATATAAGTCAATGAATGTCTATACAGTTAGAGCAGCCATTCAAAATTAAAGCTATGGACTTCACACTTTATATTTTCACTATCAAATATATATTTTATGCACTCATGCACCATCCAAAAAAAAAATCCATGCAAAGTTAAAACTAGAAAAACAATTAGCTTTATAACCTAGTGTCCATTTCCTACATTTGGTTCTTCCTCATCCCCTAATACTTGGCCTTTCTTGTCCTCATTTCTTATGTTTTTGGTTGTGAGCCTAGCCTTTAATGGCTGAACCATCTCTCCAGCCCTCTTGTCCTCATTTCTACATGTTATACTGCACCTACATTTGCAACTGTTTACATATACAGACACAATGTTAGTTAGAATCCACACAGGAGGGAGAACATCCTTTTTCTTTCTGAAATTCTGTGACTATGCTTCATATACATTCTAAGTCCATCAATTTCCTGAAAAGTTTGTGATTTCAATTTTCTTTAGAGTTGAATATGTATAATGTGTATCTATACACACACAAACACCTAAGTATATACACATGTTTTCATTATCCATCATATGTTGAGGGACAACGAGGTTGAGTCCAATTCTTTGCTATAGCAAATAAAGTAGTGGGTTCATTTTTTCTTCACATACTCTCCAACATGGTTGTCAGGTTTACTGACAACAGGCATTTTGACTAGGATGAAGTGGTTATTTCAAAGCAGTTTTAATTTACATTTCCCTGATGGCTAAGAATAAGGAACACTTTTAAAGATATCTTTTCGCCATTTGTGTTTCTTTTTACTTGTTTTGAAAATGTTTATTCATTTCAATTGTCCACTGCTGATTAGAAGTTTTGTTTCATTGCTATTTAATTTCTGAAATTCCTTATAAATTTAGGATGTTAGCTCCTTGTTTGAAGTGTAGCCAGTGAAGATAAGCTCTCATTCAGTTTGTTCTGTTGATTGTTTCAAACCTTTGTTGTTATCTGGGGAGAGGAATCTCAATTGAGAAAATGCCTATAGGCAAGTCTGTTGGGTATTTTCTTGACTAATAATTGATGGGAGGGGGGTGGCTGGAGAGATGGATCAGAGGTTAGATGCACTGACTGCTCTTCCAGAGATCTGAGTTCAATTCCCAGCAGCCACAAGGTGGCTCACAACCATCTATAATGAGATCTGATACCCTCTTCTGGCCTGCAGGCATATAGGCAGAAGAACACCTTACACATAATAACTAAAAATAAATCTTTAAAAAAAAAAAAAAAGTAATTGATGTGGGAGGGGCCAGCCCTCACTGAGGGCAGAGCTACCCATGGGCAGATATAAGAAAGCAGGCTGAGCAAGCAATGAGGATCAAGCCATAAGCAGCACTCTTTCATGGTTTCTGCCTGGATTGAGTTCCTGCCCTGACTTCCCTCAATGATGGACAGCAATATGGAGCATGAGCTAAATACCCCTTCCTTCCCAAGTTGCTTTGGTCATGATGTTTTATCACAACAATAGAAACCCTAACTAAGACAAATATCCTCTATATTTTCTTCTAGAAGTTGCTGGTTTTGATTCAGTTTTAATTGATTTTTGTAAAAAACTGAAAGAATCTAATTTCATTCTTCTGCAGGTAGACATTCTATATTTGTTGAATATATTTGTTGTGTCCCCCCACCCATGTATGCTTTTGCCTTTGTCGAAAATGAAGTAGGCATAGCTTTGTCCCTTCTGGGTCCTCTATTCTATTCCACTGATCTTGCCTACTTTTATGCCAGTCCCAGCCATACAGTACAGTTTGAGGTTGGTTATTGTAATACTTCCAGCATATTCTTACCCCTTAGGATTGCTTTGGTTATTCATAATCTTCCTATGAATTAGTGGATTCCCCCCCCCAAACCTGTGACGTCTCTCCATTATCTAGGATCTTCTGTGGTTTCCTTTTTTTAGGATCAAAGTTTTCATTGTAGGAACCTTTCACTTCTTTAGTTAAATATATTCCTAAATAGTTAATTTGGGGAGGTTATTTTGAATGGAACATTTCTTTTCTAGCTTTTTCCCTGAAAGTATGCTGTTGGTATAAGTAAAGGCTAGTTCTGTTTGTTTAACATTGATTTTGTATCCTGCATCTTTAATGGTTAGTGTTTCCTTTAAATACCATTTTCCTAAAAAGTGAAAAGCTTGATAGTTCTTTCCTTTTCTACTTCGTTACTTTTTGTCTTGACACCAATATCATATTTATGATATTAAACTGCAAACAAATGCTCTAAATTTAAAAGAAAATGTTAGTTATTAAGAATGCTTCTTCCCAGATTTACCTAAACAACCTTTAAATACTAGAAGTTATACTATATAGCACAAATATACAGGTTCAAAAGCAGAAAAATGTAACTGAGAAACATAAATGATAGCAAAACAATTTTTCCTCCAGCAAATTAAAAAACACTAAATGTATGTGACTGTAGCAAACGACAACTACATACCTTGTTCTTTTCCCTTAGAAGCTTAACATGTACAATTAACAGGGATGAAACCATCCCTTCACATGAAAGCCCTTCCACAGAAATGCAAAATGTCAGTTTCCTTTGGTAAGCGAGATCCTTCAAGTTACAATTTAAGTTGAAACTTGTTAACCATAATTACTTTATGAGTTTATTTTATTAGTAACTACATTATTATTTATTGGCTACCATTTAGAGATCATTATGGTAGCCCTTGGAGTTTCCCTAACCCTTAGAAATTGAAAATATTTTTTTCAAGTTCACTTCATTAAACAATTGAAAGCTATTTTAATGCAATTACCTTAAGCTCAATGGTATTAATAATTTTAAAAAAAACATACTTTTAGATGTTTTTGAAATGTTTCCTAAATAGATCTAAAAGACTAGATAAGGAAAGTAGATCAAGATTACATTCTGAGTGAACTGTTACTCTTATAGCAACTAACAAACAAATAATGGAATTTCTCTGGTTCTATACACACCCTGAGAGGAATTTGTAGTGTATTTGATTGCAAAAGAGAAAATCAATTGTTCTGCCACTATTATAAAATGTAATTATTGTAAGTTACTGTTTCAGAGCTGGTGGTAGTGCATGCCTCTAATCCCAGCACTTAGGAGGTTCAAGACCAGCCTGGTTTACAACAGCTAGTTTCAGAACAGGCTCCAAAACTACACAGAGGAACCCTAACTTGGGGGGGGGGGGAGGAAGAAAGAAAGGAAGAAAGAAAGAGAAAAGTTACTGTTTCGGTGAGCTTTTAGTCTCAAATATTTTTTATTCAAGAAAATGTATAAAATCACTGCAAACCATTTGTCATGCATTTACTATGAATTCCAAGTTATATATTCTCATTCATCATAAAACAACTGACCCACCTAAAGTCAATTTTAAACCAAGTATTATATGAGGCTTTCCTTATTTGAGTCTTAAAAATACCAATTGTAAAGCCATAGGATGTAATCACTAAAATGTACAGTGACACACTAAAAGAAAACAGGGAACTAAAAATATAAGCATCTTTGTAAAAATGATGAACACCCATGGGGCTGGCAAGATAGCTCAATGGTTAAAAGCACTGACTGTTCTTTCATAGGACCTGGGTTCAATTCCCAACACCCATGGAAGCTCTGTAATTCCAGTTCCAGGAGATCTAACAACCTCACATAGACATATATGCAGGAAAAACACTAATGTACATGTAATAAAAGTAAATTATAAAAAAAAGATGATCACCCTTCAATATATAGTAAAAATGGACTTACATTATAAAAAGAAAATATTTTTGGTAAGAAAAAGGTATTTACTAATAAGCAAAAATTCTTAAAGCTTTTAATGTTTTTTAAATGGGGACAAACTGAAAAGAATTTATATTTTAATAACTCAAATGCAAAGTGGCAACAGGCAAATTAACAACACAGGTAATCATTTTTGTTATTACTAATATTATTTCCAAGCCTAACAGTACAGAATAAAAGTAATGAGTAAATTATTGATGACATAGGTTGTTCAATATTTACATATAACCTAAGCACAAAGAAATGTCTACCAACAAATTTGGTGGCAACAATTATGCCACTAAGAAAAAAGTAGCAGCACTCATATTTCCAAAGCTATAGTTTTAATACACACATAGTGTAAATGTGAAAAATAACATTTTTATTTCAGTCATAATTATATGTGTACTAATAATCTGTTACAGTCAAGATCATCATCTCTTAAAACTTAAAGCTAACCCTAAATGAAAGAGATATGTAACTATTTTTATATTAGCATGCTCTTCCTTGTTGATAAAAAAACCAAGCAAATAAAAGTTAAATAAAGCTAAGTAAGTGTAAAAAAAAGTTCAATAATAGTATTTTTTAAGTAGACTCTAGTTCAAACAAAACATATAGTATGCATATGTGTGTTCACAAACCATATAATTAAAACTCATAAAATGAGCTTATATATGAAGTTAGTAAGTCATGTTATTAAGGTCACAAATGTTTAAAATGGATATTGCTTCATAAACAAAACCATCTATATTTTTAGTTGCTACTGATTGATCAGATGGTTTTAATTATAAGACAATATAAAATTATATATACATACAGCCAGTATTATACCAGAATTGAAATGCAATAGTCTCTTAAGTGAAAAGCTAATAGCTGTATCAATTAAAAATGTTAAATTCCTTTAATTATGAGATAGTACCAATTTTAAACATGATTTCTTATTAAAATCTTTTACTGGCTTATTGGTATGCAAGTTCATTTTAATACTAGATAGAAACATATTATTAATACTTTAACATACTTCTTTCAACAAATATAATGACAATGATATAGAAATTTAAGACAATTAAACAGCCAATTTTTCAAATTACTGGTGGTTTAAGTAAATTAATTTCTCTGATTACAAGTGAGATGGATTCATTCTTAAATATTTTTTAGAAGTCTGTTCTAGATTCAATGTTATGTAAAACAATGCACACATTTGGAAAGGGATCAAACATTCTCTCTTAGAAAGTACTGAAGCTCCATCTAGAGGCTTTTCCTCCTATCACTGTCACTTGCAATATAAGTAATATCACCTAGAAATGTGAATAATATTGAAATGTCAGAGACTCCTTTGTACAGACCCTTTTGTCATTCAGGAGTCCCTGCCCTAACCTTATGGTGGCTCTAGTTCCATCACTGCCATCAAGTGGTAAAAAACTAAAACTGAACCTAAAAGTAGAGAGGAAATGAACTGCACTTACTCTTTATCACTTCTTATGCACTCTCTGCAGTGCCTAAGCTTTTCTCCCATTTCATTTACTATCTTTATTAGATGGGGGGAGGGGAACAGTAGCATAGTTTTCTCGAAAAGAGTAGCATTGTACCTGGCCCTTTTCCTTTACCTTCCTTTCGTTGTTTTCATCCTTTCTTTGTCCTCTCCTCCCTCTCTCTCTCTCTCTCTCTCTCTCTCTCTCTCTCTCTCTCTCTCTCTCTCTCTCTCTCTCTCTCTTAGGATTTACTAAAGTGAATACTGTCCAATTTAATAAACTGTACCCTTGAACTGTTCCAGAAAATGTTATCAACAGCCTGTGAATGAGGAAAAAACAGAATAGAAATTTCCTGTACAGAAAATTCCATTCTTTTAATGAAATTTTAATTTTTCCTGAGAAGCCTATTTTCAAATTTTAGAGGTATTGAAAACTCTGTAGCTTTGATTATAGGTATAGATTTCCATATTAAATTAACAACTTAACAAGGGCAGTCAACATCCCTAGTATAGGCTAAGAACTATTTTACGTGTTTCATATGTAGAATTTCAAATAGACCTCACAACAACTCTATAAAACAAGCATAACTATCATTATATTGATTAAAAAAAATGCACAGAAGGGTTAAATAATGACCCACAAAGTTCCTGGGATTCTGATACTTAAGCAGCCAGCCTGGGTCATCCTCACTAGTAATGACTTTTACACGAGGCCAGTTTTCTCCATCCATGCACTACTGACATTTAGATCAGATAATTCTGTGTAGAAGTTGTTCTGTGCACTGTAGGATGTTTAGCAGCATTCTTAATCTCTAACAACAGATGCCAGGAGTGTGGCTTCAATGACAGCTCTCCTTTTAGCTGAGATAACAAAACTGTCTCCATACTAGTGATTCCATTGTTAAATGTCCCAGCTAGGGAGATGTGAGAATCAGTAATAGAAATTTAAATTATAGCACTGAAGATAAATTGATGAACAATGAAATTAAGTGTTTCCTAATTTTAAATTAGTTACAGCAACACAAAACATTATAATCTACAAATACTTTAGAATGATAATAGTCTAAGACATCATCCAATGAGAAGCAAACTTGATAATGCAAGGTTTATAGAGACTTACAGAGACAAATAGGAAAACATTTAGAAATAGCTGTTTCTATCAAAGAGAAATGGAGAATAAAGTAGAATAGAAGACTGCTACCTTTTATTTTACATTTTGTATTACAGTAACTTCTTTTTTCTGAGACATGGTCTCATATGTAACCTTTGGTTGTCCTAACGATCCTTCTGCACCATGTACTGAGACTACAAACATGTTCCATCACATCAGACTTATTTTTCTCTTTAATGTTTTCCAATGCACAAAGTCATATATGTTAGTCATATACAATGTGGGTGGGACTTTTATTTTGTTGCTTGTTTTTTGACACAGTGTTTCTCTGTGTAACCCTGACTGGCCTGGAACTCCTGCTGTAGACCAAGTTGGCCTCCAACTCAAGAAATAAGCCTGACTCTGCCTTCCAAGTGTTGGAGCTGAAGGCTTGTGCTACCACCCCACCTAGCCTCAATGTGCTTTAAAATATGGCTAATTTGTACTAATTAACTTAACATGTACCTTATTGAATTTTTATCAAACTGTGTTATTATTATGTTTATAAAAATAGAAAACCCTATTCTTGGCACAATGATCTCAGTTGCATTTGCTTACTTAGTGAACTGTTTCTCATGAATTTCTCCATTATATTCATCTCACATGCTAGCAGAAAATATAACAAATTCATGATTAAAATAACTGTGCCTGATTAAAGAAGAATTAGTTAACTGTAAGTTGGAAAGCTGGCAAACTGAACCTCAATTAAGATAACACTGAGAGGTAGTGACTTTCAAGAATGATACTTAAAGATCCATAAAGGTAGGTAGATATTCTTCTCATCAACTAGTTCTTACACATTTTAAAAATAATTTGCAATATATTTTGTTAGTTCTGCCTATAGTAAAAATTTTTTCATGTTATTTTGAATATTTACTTTATCATTATATATCCTTTAAGGCAAGCAGAATAATGGGAGCCTCTCTCTTCACTGGACTTTATCATTAGTATTCTCTTCATCTTTACTGCTGCAAATAAATTATACATATTGTATTGTATTTTCTGCTTTTAGTCAAAAATTTTCCATTTTGGTTTATAAATTTAATGTTTTTTCAAGTTTTTTATATTTTGCTATTATTCATGTAATAATGAAGAAATAAGTACACCCTTCTTTAAAGCCCTATTGGCAAACAATCATCAGCTCATATACAATTCTATGCTTTTAAAAATGCACTTACTATCACATATATTACATGCAGAAATGTTCTACTTTGTATGATACCATCATTAAGCAAAGTACTTTCCTTTATAAAGTGCTAAAATGTAAATAAATGTATCCAAAAGGGGAAAAAATAATTCTTAGTCATTAATCATTCTGATTAACATTTTATACTTATGTAGAATTGTATTTAAGTTTTAAAATATCTTTGTAGTTTTAGTGTCAGACATATCCTTGAGCACTCACACCCACACAAACATGTACATATATGTACACACATATAGCACACTCAAAATGAAAATGAAAACATAATTTATAATGCCTGCTCTGTTTCTTCACTAATTTGTTTATTGGGCTTACTGTAATATTCATCATTTTCATACAAACTATGCTACTTAACAGCGATTTTTAAAGGATTGGCTATTATTAGAAACAGTTGAGAATTCCTCTTGTGTAAATCATATGCTACTTTAACATAAAATTATATAGAAATGAAACTAAAAGAATAATGAGATTCAACATAAGTATAAAAATATAAATCAGAGTCAAGTGGTGATGGCACAAGTCTTTGAACCCAGCACTCAGAGGCAGGCAGATCTTTGTGAGTTCAAGGCCAGCCTGATCTACAGAGTGAATACCAGGTCAGCCATGGCTATACAAGGAAACCCTGTTTTGAAAAATAAAACATTAAAAAAAAACAGAATGATTAATAATTAAAAATAATTTTTCTCTTTTCTGATGCATTTATATGAAGTTTAGCAGCATCACAAAAGACATTGCCTGCCATTCATTCATTCATTCGGTGTTTGTGCCCCCAGGCCCTCCAGAGGACATATAATGGAGGCCAAGAGGAAGACTTATGAGAGTTAGATCTCTCCCAATCCTGTACCATCTTTTGTGAATTTAAAACAGAAATTATACATTTAAAACAGATGTTTGGATCAGCAAAATGGCTTGGTTGCCACTAAGCCTGACAGAGTTCAAGCCTTGGGACTCCTTTTGGGGAAGGAAAGAACCAGCAGTATCAAGTTAACTTCTGACTTTCACATATATGCAATGACACATGTGCCCCACTCCTTTAATTAAATAAATACACAAAATTTAATAATAAAAAGTTTAGTATTTGAACAAAATCCCTATCAGTCCCAAAGTTCCTTATGCCTCAGTGTATAGATTTGTATTTTCTGGGCAGTTCAGATCATGAAGAAGCTGAGGTTTTTCAGATTTTCTTAAGTATTAGATTGAACAACTGTCTTAGTTAGTGTTTGCTATTACTGTGAAGGGACACCATGACCATGGCAACTCTTATAAAGAAAACATTTAATTGAGGGTGGCTCACAGGTTCAGTCCAGTATGATCATGAAGGGAAAGAAGGCAGCATATAGGCAGATGCGCTGAAGCTGAGCATGCTACAACTTGCAGGTAACAGGCAGTCAACTGAGAGTCATATTGAGGGAAGTGTGAGAAAAAAACCTCAAAGCCCGCCCCCAGTGACACACTTCATCCAGCAAGGCCACACCTCCTAATAGTGCCACTCCCTTTGGGGGCCATTTTCTTTCAAACCATCACCACCACAACAAAGACCATTTTTCTCTTTTTGGCAGTATTTTGCTGCTGGAATTCTTACTAAAATTTATCAGCATGCTTAAATCACTTGGGAAAAGAATGACAGGCTTAACTGAACTATTTTTTCCTTTCCCTTTTTTTGTACTTGCAATATCTGGGTATAGTACACATGGATGACACCAATGGTAAGCCTTAAAACAACAACAAACAAAACCAAATTCCACTATGACATAAACTTATCAACCCTGAGATGTTTCTCCTAAAAATGGAGTGCACCTCTTAAATTACTTGGCAACAACCCATTTAACCATGTCTTCTAAACTTGGGATTCTATGTCTATGTGGAATTTCATTGTCTAAAAATTTTGGTGTTATTCTTGACTCAGATCTCTCTCAGTCTACACCCAATTCATTAGCAATCCTATTGGCTCATACATCAAATATATTCTCAAAAATACACTGGGGAAGGTTAAGGAGATGCCTCTGTTTTTATTTTTATTTGGGTCTCTGTTTTGTTTGGTTTTTTATTTTTCAGTTTTGTTTTGGGGGAGATTACAGGGACAGAGGGTGAGTGTAAGGGAACAGGGAGACAAGTGCGATCGGAACGCATAAGGTGAAATCCACAAAGAATAAAAGTAAAAAAAGTATTTTTTCTCATATAATATATTCTATTGGTTTCTTTTCCCCCATCTTCTCCCAGATCCTTCCTACTTCTCTACCCACTCAAATCCACACCCCCTTCTCTCTCAGTAGAGTACAAGACAGGCACAAAAATAAATAAGATAAATTAACAAACAAATCAGAATAATAAATAGGGGGAAGGGGGAGGAGCACAAGAAACAAATAATGACACTGGGACACACATTCACACAAAAAGAAAACACATAAAATGCATATATATGCAAGAAATTTGTAACGGGGGGGGGGGGTTGGAAAGCCCCTACAAAGCATTGTGAGAAAGAAAACAAAACAATACCATTGAGTTCTTTTTGTGTTGGCTCTATTGCCAGACATGGAGCCTGTCCTCAAGTGTGGTTTGGGTATCCAGCTATACTCTTCCATTGGAAGAAAACAACAACTTTTACTTTATAAGAGGTTATCAACTGGAGATAGCTTCTAGGATAAGGTTGGAAGCTTAGTGTCTACTTCTGTTAGCACTGGGACCCCATCTGCCTTGGACCACCTGGGCACACTACCATAGTCTCTATGAATTCATATGTTATCAATTCTGTTATGGCTAGAAGACCTCATTTCCTTGGTGTCTTCATCCACACTGGTTCTTACAATCTATCTACCTCCTTTTCACAGAGTTCCCTGTGTTCTGAGGTGGAGGGATTTGATGGAGACATCCCACTTAGGACTGAGTGTTCTAAGAACTCTCACTCTCTACACTCTGTTTGTCTTTGTTCCTATCTACTGCAGGAAGAAGTAGCTTCTCTGATGATGGCTGAGCAAGATACTGATCGATGAATATAGCAGAATCTTGTTGGAGTTATTTTATTGCTATGTTCCTTTAGCAGAACAGCAATATACCATTTTCCCCTAGGTATGTGGCCACCAGAGAAGGGGCATGGATAGGCTCTATCTCATGGAGTGGGCTTTAATTTCTTTCAATCAGGGAGTGACTGGTTAGTCCCAAAACTTTTGTGCCACTATTGCACCAATGTATCTTGAAGGTGGGTCATCGTTGTAGATCACAGGGTTTGTAGCTGAGCTGGTGTTTATCTTTTTTCCTGTGGCAGTATGCAGAGCATGGTCTAATACTATGAACACTAGTCAGTAGGGGTAAAGGGTCCAGGTAGACACCAATCTGTCTTCTCCATATTCAGTAAGTTGTGTAGTTGGGTCTGCAGCAAGAGGTCCTTACCATAGGTTTTTGAAGACCAACACCTTGGCTGAAGGTGAAAAACACTTGGCAATAATTTGGGTTATCTGGGAATTTCCATTTGGTTAACAACTCAACCAAATGTAACCCATTTCCAAAACTAGAAGTTTAATTTGGTGGAATGAGATGTCTAGTGGGGGTTTTGTCTCCTCTATTTTTGTAATTCCAATTTAGATTTCTTTCACACATGTATATATTTTTAAAAGCTTACATTGCATTAGGTTCCCACATTACCCTTAAATGGCCCTTAGTTTTAGCTGTCACTTACCATATTCCAATCATTACCTCCTCTTACCCCATCTCCTCCCCATTTAATCCTCCTGTTCCAGTTACCCTGCCCCTGTCCATTCTCTTATTCCTTCCCAGGGAGATCATTCCCATCCACAGTCCATTACTCTATACCTAACTTCTCTAATTATACAGATTATAGTCTGTTTATTGAAGACTTGACAGCTAGCATTCACATATAAACAAATATATACTTTTTTATGTATTTGTCTCAGGATGGTTGTTGTTTTCCTAGCTTAGAATGATTAAAGTTTTAAAGTGGAAAATAACCAGTGTTTGCAAGGATGCAGAGAATCTGGGGCCCTGAAACTTTAATAGTGAGGATGTAAAATGGTATGACTACTGCAGAAAACACCATGCCCACCCTTAAAAGGATCTTAAAACACTAAGTATCTAATTACCCTATGCTCCATCATTTCCACTTCTAAGCATATGCCCCCAAAGAACTGAAACCAAAGATTTAAGCAGATATTTGTACATCAGTGTTTTCAGCAGTGATGTTCACAATAGCTAAAAGATGAAAAACAACCCAAATATTCAGTGCAGGTAAATGGTCAAACTAAAATGGTATATGCCTACAATCTATATTATATGACCATAAAAAAGATTGCAATACTAATGCATTCAACAACAGGGATGTCATTGAATATATTATGTTGAGTAAAATGTTAGGTTAAAGCACTGTATAATTGTGCTTACATGAAATATTTAGAAGAGGCAAATTCACAGAAACAGAAAACAAACTAGAAGTTACCAGTGACTAGGGGAGGAACTGTGTCTTAATTGGTAAAGACTCTGTCTGGAGGCATAAATTTTTTTTTTTTCTTTTTAAAGGAAAAAATAGTGATGTACAACATTGTGACTGTACTTAATGTCAATGAATTTTACGTCTAACCATGGTTTAAATGCCAATATTCTTGTTATACTCACTTTATTACAATTTCTTTTTTAAAGGCCTAAATCCTAACTGGGCCAGGTACTACAGGCATATAATCCCACCTAAGTGAGAAGCTGAGGCAAAAGGATTGCAGGCTCAAGGCTTGCCTGGGCAACTTGATGAGACCCTGGCTCAAAATAAAAAGAAAGGACTGGAGAGATGGCTCAACAAGAGAATTTGCTGATCTTGCAGAGAACCTCAATTCAATTCCTAGCAGCTACATGGGAGTTCACAACTGTCTGTAATTATAGCCCAAGGGGATCTAACAATTTTCTAGCCATCATGGTACTGCATGTAGGTAGGACCAGACATACATAAGAGAAAAAACACCAAGACACATGAACTAAAAATATTTGCTGAGTATCTGAGTATGTGTAAGACCCTAGACTCAATCCCCAGTACCAACTACACACACACTCTCTCTCTAGCTCTCTCTCTCTCTCTCTCTCTCTCTCTCTCTCTCTCTCTCTCTCTCTCTCTCTCTCTCTCTCTCTCTCTCAGACACACACACAACTCCTTCTGAAAGGACTGTATCCTTACAAGCATATCAAAATGACCTACAAAGTTGTAGGGGCCAGAAGATACCTCTATCTGTGAACTCACCTGCAACTGTTTTCCATATATGACTCCACTCCATGTCCCTTGAGAGCACACTCATAGATCCTTCTACCGGAAATGGTCTTCTCTCTCACTGTCATGGCTTACATTTTCTGTACTTCATGGCTTTGCTGAGGGAGCATTCTCCCATATACTCTGAAACTACAATCCTCCAACCAACACTATCCCTCTTTTCTGCTCTATTTTTCTCAACAGGATTTTAACTATATAAATACGTATTTCATTTATTCATGGTGATTTTCTTCTACTAAAATGTAAATACTGTAAGTACATAATTCTGATTGGTTCGATGCAGTGTCTTTAATCAGTATGAACCATGTAACAAGCAAGAAAGATTAATGAATAGTAAATGCCAATATATGACTATTGATCAATTAATAAAACTCACTTGCCACTTCTTCAAAATTAGGTAAAAGTTCTATTTTTGCTCTAACGTCAATTGTATCTATCTAGGCTGGTACTAAAGCCCTTTATCATCTACTCTCCAACCCACTCCATTGGTATATTTTATTTGAAAATCATCCCTACTGTTCCTGGACATTTTAAGTTATCTCAAATTTCCCTATCCATTGTAATATATGAAAAGAATAATTTGCTGAAAGACTCCATAATGAGTGGACACTAAAGAACAGTTACCAATGTAATTTTCTCTCTAGGAACTTGTAGGTTTTTCTCTTTTTCTTTATGTTCATGATGTATGTGTGCATTTGTGGGATTTTCAGAGGGTACAGGTCAATGCTGGGTATCTCCCTCTATCACTATGTGGATATGCGGGTGCCACGTTGGAAACTACATTTAACTTCCTTTGAAGGTTGTTTGGAACTCTGATGAGGTGATAATAATGGACTCTGAATAGTCATGTGTAATGCTGTGTTTTGCCTCGCCTCAAGAGAAACAAACGCTTCTGTTTCCCTACCCTCCATAGTTCCCCTTCTTGTGCACTGATGGGTGAGTAACCTTGAGTCAGCACAATTTGCAAAGTATATGGTGAGCCTCCTTTCTAGTTCTGCACTATTTTTAGACTATGATAATGAGAAGAGAACAATCTCAGCTCCCTATTTTAGGATCTCTTTGTTACAGGAACTTAGCCTTTATTTTAACTAATGCCTTTGAAGAAGCCAAACAAATTTTGGAAAGAATCAATTCACCAATTCATTCTAGATAAGAAGACAATTGAAAGAAAAGTAAATAAAAAGAACCAGGGCTCTCTTAAGAACCAGCTGATTTCAGGGCTGAGTAGGGGAAATGGAAGGCACATCTGGAACAATGTGGTGCAAGAAAACCAATGTATGCTTAAAATATGGCTGGATCAGAATACTGTTAAGGGAAGGAAAGAGGGACGCAAGCAAGCAGGAAACACAGATGAACAACAAAAGATTATGCTAGGTTAAAGAAACCAGACCCACATTTTTTAAAAATTCCAAGCAAGGAATGTATAGGAAATTTCTGAACAAGGAAAACTAAAGATACAGAAAATAAATCAGTGCTGCCTGGGGTTAGACATTAAAGTAGGAATTGACTGCAAATGGAATGAAAGACTTTAAAGAAATGGAAATATCCTAAAATTGGGCTTTAATGAAGAATAGTAATTTTTACTTTTTTTCCAACTTGTGACCCCTTTGGTCAAGTTAAAAAAAAAAAAAATCCTATATGTATGCATGTTTTCCCTACATGAATGCAGTGCCTTTGGAGGCCAGAAGATGAAGTCAAGATTGCTGGGACTGGAATCATTGGCAGTTGTGTGCTGCCATGTGGGCACACTAGGACTCAAACCTGGGTCATCTGAAAGAGTACTTGACCACTGATCCATCTTTCCAGCTCCTATTATTAATTTCTTTTTGTCCAAGAAATTTTTATGTGACCTTAAGCATAAAGATGCAAAAATCAAATATACAAGCCAAGCATATTAATAATAAATAAAAATTTATTTTAAAATAATTATTTGAAATGCCTGTAATTCTACCAGTTATTAAAGATTAAAACAGATTTGCATAATAATGAAATGGATGTGCTTGTTCATTTTTACATAAAGAATTAAATCTTAGCTGAACATTTACTACTGCAGGACACAGATTTTGATTTTGTAATTGCTGATGCTGAGAAATCACTTCACATAGCCATGTAATACAGAATACCACAAGTTTAGGGTCATTTCAGAAACCACTGGAAATTCTGCTTCAATCCCAAGATGAAATTCATTTAATCATTTTTCTTAATAAAAGGCACCAATATATCAGTGATTTTTAAAAACCAAACAGTCTCAGTCCATTCTAAAGATATACTAATTTGATACATGCTGAGGAATGAGTTGGAAATACTAAAATCTTTGTTTTCCTCAATTACTCTGTTTCTGTAAGAGGAGAAGAGTTTGTATGCACAGTAAAAAACACTGCTCTCCATAACATGTCAAAACTTGGACTCTTAGCTGAGGCAGCATTGGCTGGCACTGTATGGAATGACCGACCACAGGCCTTGTGCAAAGTACACATGCTGTGCATTTAGAAGCAAGGCTGCGGGAAGTCACTCAGTGTAGCACAGACAGGAACTGTCATAGCACCTTGCAGTCAGTTCACATTTGAGAATGAATTAAAGTTTGGTCACTGCACTTTCAGAAACATTTGCTACCGCCAAATTTTCCATGCCTCCTACATTTAGGTACTTACCCGCTTGTAATTTTCACTTTTCCTGGGTAGTGGTTATGTTAAGTCAGTTTCTGAAGATGCTGCACACTGGCAGTCAACTGCAACTCCCAGCCAGCTATGAAACTGCAGGGTAAACAACTGCCACTCCACATTTAGGATGTTGCCAAGTTATGTTTGGGAGAGGAGCTGTACTAAATGCATTTTGGACTTTCAAAGGGTTTATGAGAAGTAATCTCATAACAAATCAAGGCGTAGCTGTAACTGTAAACCCAGACTAAGAACTCAGCACCTGGATAGTCTTTTTATTTATTCTTTTTAGTAAAACCAAACACAGAAAGACTTACTGAAAAAAACTGAACATCAATGACTGGATCAGAAACAATTCAACTGAGTTGGATATAGAGGATGTCTGCAATTCCTCAACTAATTTTTTTTATATGGTTTCACTGTTAGGTATGTCCAAACGTTATAAATAATATTACCTGTATCTTGTAACAGAGTTCTAAAAAAATTTACTAAAACTAGATGGTAAAAGGATTGACAGTACTCTTTTAAAGCCATCTGTAACATATGAGACAAAGTTTACAAATAATTTACTACAAGACACTTTACTACTGAATTCAGTCATCAGTCCTATCAATGACCATATATTCTCTTCTCCAGTCCCATTTCTGACCTGGAGCTCATGGATTGCACAGGATCAATGATTATGGTTCTAGTTGACCTATATTTTAGTCTTGGCATTTCCCAGATCTTTTTTCAGTGTAATATTTTATTTAGTTCTTGATTTTTTGTCATATCTGAAACTTTATACAATTTGTAAAGATAAAGGTAACAGGTAAAATTACTGCACATATTTAAGTGATCATTATAATTGTAAATTTTAGGAAATTCATTTACTTTCTATTAGCATTTCTCTCATTTCATTATTTTGGTCTTTCTAACTTTTATAAACTGAACATTTTTATTATATATAAAAGTAAAATAGTGTAATTCAAAGTTACATTAATGTAATTTTGTTCTAGCAAATAAAATGTGGTAATTACTATGGGTGAGCTAAATTTTTTTCATTGTGGCCTTTCAAATATCATTCTAAAAGCTAAAATATCTAATATATTCATAGTTTCTTTTATCCTTTACTAGGCTGTTTAAAGAAGGTCAGCAAAAAATAAAAAGTCATAGTTATAAGATCTTAAAATGAAAATGGAGACATAGCATTAGAACTAAGAGACACTAACAGACATTTAAAAAATGAAATATCTGAAACTTAGGGGGAATAGAAAGTACTTGCAATCCTGTTCAAATATTTGTTTATGTCCTTTCATGGTGAATTGTTGGTCCTGACATCATTCCTTCCTTGACAGACTCTCTAAAGTTAGCACAACAAAGATTTATTTTCAAAAATGGATCACAGTGGAATATGGAGTCATAATATTTTAGAGGATCCCCCCCGTATCATACTCTAATTTGTCTTTTCTACATTTTATATCATACTAACCTATAAGAATATAGCTTCTAAACTCCCTTCAAAATTTATTAAAATACACTTGATAGTATAAAATTATAATACACTTTTACATTATAAAACTTGATAATATGATTTTGATTCTGTATTATACATGGTTTTCTATAAGGAAAGAACTTCCAGAATGAATACATATATATAAAGGGGATTTGTCACAGTGGTTTACAGACTGTGGTCCAGCTGGTCTAATAATGGCTGTCTACCAATGGAAAGTGTATGAATCCTGTAATTGTTCAGTTCACAAAACCAGATGTCTCAGCTGGTCTTCAATACACACTGGCATCCCAAAGAGGTAGGCTCTAGTACCAGTGAAGGAATGAGGGTGAGAACAAGCAGGCAATGACAGCAATCTTTCTTCTTCCCTGTCCTTTCTAGAGCCTGCCAGTAGAAGGTGTGTCCCAGATAAAAGATGGATCTTCCTACCTCAAAAGATCCAGATTAAAAGTGGGTCTTCCCAGCTGGGCATAGTGGCTCATGCCTTTAGCCACAACACTCAGAAGGCAGAGATAGGCCGATCTCTGAGTTTGAGGCCAGTGCAGTCTACAAAGGAAGTTCCAGGACAGCCATGACTGTTACACTGAGATACCCCATATTGAAAAACCAAAAAGGAAAAAAAAAAAAAAAAAAAAAAAAGTGAGTCTTCCTACTTCAAATGATTTAATTAAGAAAAACTCCTCACAGGTGTACCCAGCTCCTTGGTTTTTAGTTAAATGTAGATGTAGTCAAGTTGACAATCAAGAAAAGACACAAAGATACATATACACATGGTAAAACACCACAATGAAACCAATTTATCACTTCACATAGTTGCTTTTTCATACAAGATAATTCTAAATTTTTATTCCATACTAAACAGGGTGGCAACTTAATAATAACATAACTCTGGCACCAGAAGTATAAAAATATTTGTCTAATCATATGTGTGACATAACACCTTCAAATTAGTTCAGTAACAACTTGGAGTAAAAATATCTGGATGTGCTTTACCTATGACAAATGATTAACTGTGCATCTTAACATAATCCATCCTTACACTGTATAAACTCCCTGGGGACTGGTACTGATCCAGAGACTTACACATGCTAGGTAAGCAATCTACCAATGAGCTACATCCTTAGCCCCAAGGAGCTAACCTAATTTTAAGAAATGATATTTTATCATTTTCTTTGCTATATATTTATCAGGACTAAATTACTTAGAAGGTTTTAAGGCCTATGAGAAATTAAAAGAACACAATATCTGAAAATAAAATTTGAAGAATCTCTGAAATAAATATTAGCATAAAAATTGACATAAGACAACAATTTTTAAGTACCATCATTTGAGAAACACTAAATATTTTGTTCCTTTTAATAACTTTTCATACTAAACTTTGCTCATAGTAGAAATACTTCTAAAATTTACTTTCCCTTACCTCTTCCTCCCAAATGCTGGAATTAAAGGTATACATCACCACCCAGCTAAAAATTCATTTTCTAAAAATAATAAAACAAAAGTTTGATTTCATAATTCAAATTATTTCTATGGAAATTATCATTAGCAATAAGTATGAAACAGTTCTATGGGACAGAGCACTTCCTAGTCTGCACAGGTCTTTTGGCAGTACTCAAAAAATACGTTTAGGAATTAGAATCTACAATTTGAGCTCACTCCTCATCTTTCTTTATGTTTTTATTTTATACCTAATGGTGTAACATTAAGCATTCTTCCGTAATTGTTCATTAATATAAAGTATGATCTAGCTTATTTTGTTTTCAAGAAAACTATTTTAAAAATATAAGTGAATTCTACATGAATGAAATTTTAATAAAGACATAAAATATAACCCTAATTTTATTATTATTAAACTTAGTAATGATAAAATTGTCCTGCCAAACTGGTATAAAATTTTCTAAATGGTTATTGTTAATTACTGTATTTATCTCATTGTAAGCAATTAACAATTTTGAAACCACCATGACAGCTTTTAGACTACACTTTTGAGCACTCTTTTCTCAGAGAGAGACCCCCCCCAAAAGCAGAAAATTATACTAATCAGGAACGAGCAGCTAAAGCTCTATTATTACTCTGAATTTTCTATTAAAGAGTAAGTATTTAAATCTAAGAGAAATGCATTAACTCAACTTTACTCTTAAAATTAAGTAGTGGCTTTAAACATATTTGAAGGCGTGTGCAGACTGAATAAAGTTTTGAGTATGCAATCAATTTAAATGAGAAAAACTGGGCCATTACAATAAGTCCTACAAATGATTATTTTATCTAATCTACTGACCTGTTTTCCCCACAGAGGGACTGCAATTAAATCAGTCTTATATATAATCCCTGCTTGTCAAACAAAATGGTTACTTGCTCCAAGTGATCAGAAGGCCAAGTCATAATCTGTACGGAATGGACTGATCACCCACTGTTTCAATGTAAAACAACTTCTTTTCTAACTACTGCTGAAGAATAGTTGCTCATACATGGCACCTAAATGCCATGATACAGTCAAATAAAAAGGCCTACTTTAAGAAAAAAATAGCTGACAGACTTTTAACAATTACATCTTTCAAGTCAGTTTACAATTTTATAAACAAAGGATAACTAAAAAATATGAAAACTGCCAATTTACAAATAAGTAAGGCCTCCAAATGAAATTAGTATGTTTAACATATATAGGACATTCTTGTACACAATTACCTCATTAACAGTGCTACTAGTTATTTGATGTATACCCTAAGTCTGAATCTTGTAAAAAAAAAAAAAAAATCAAAATTCTTCCAATCAAAGAAGAAATCTTATGCTTTTAGCATTTGAACCATCATCACTCAGGATGTTAACTTTCTATGTGATTCCAAAGGCAAATGTAACACATTGAAAGAAGCTGGCAGGTTTTGATTTTCTAGTAACCAACACTAACACTGAAAGCGACTACCTGAAACAAGAGTGAACATACCTCCATTACCAGGGAAAACCAATCTGAAAGCAACATTAAATGAAA
This sequence comes from Phodopus roborovskii, assembly GCF_943737965.1. Classification (NCBI taxonomy): domain Eukaryota; kingdom Metazoa; phylum Chordata; class Mammalia; order Rodentia; family Cricetidae; genus Phodopus; species Phodopus roborovskii. The sequence continues at coordinate 9,164,326 of NW_026126602.1, read as the reverse complement.
ATTATTTTAGAATGTTCTATTCAATGAAGGGGTTCTATCATTCTATTTTGGTCTTAACAACAACAACAAAAAAAGATATTTCCAGTCACTTCATTTGAACCGATCTTTTCTTCTACAATAAATTAAATGGACAAAATGGAATTTGGCTATTAATTAAATTATTATATTAAAGAATGTCAATTCTTCAAATATATTATATATCCAAGTTTACTCATATTAAGTAAATTATGTTTCAAAGTAAATAAATGACAAGCCTGATTTAATACAATGTGGTGCTGTTAACAAAATTATCTTTGGTAATCACTTTTCAAGTTCAGTTTTATGCTTATTCTTTACTTTTTTTTTTTTGTTTGTTTGTTTGTTTTTTTGGTCTGGTTTTTTTCTTTGTAGCTTTTTGGAGCCTGTCCTGGAACTTGCTCTGTAAACCAAGCTGGTCTCAAACTCAGAGATCCGTTTGCCTCTGCCTCCTTTGAGTGCCCAGCTTTTATGCTTATTCTTAAAAACTGAAGGAAAGTGTTAGAAAAGGTTACAGAGGTAAATATTTCTCTAGTTTCAATATAACTGTCAAGAATAATAGCCTACTAACCAAGCCTTAACTAATACCCTTCTGTAAGAATGCTATCCTTAACCTCACTAGTTAATAATGAAATGAAATAAGATTTTTTTTTTTTTACTTTCAGAAATACAAGATGTAAAAGATCTGACTATAATATTAAATTCTAATTAGAGTATTGGGTATATAAACTAGTATAGGCACTCTGAAAATTGGGCTCTAACAAGATTAATACTATTCAGCCTATTCCCCGAGAATCCACTACTAGGAATACAACCTACAGCACAAATATACTTGATATCACAGCGTAAGCTTTTTTTCTTAATACTTATAGCAACAGATAAACTTAGTAACACAACTCAAAACTTAACACATTTATTTTACAAAAACGTTAAGTACCCTTAACACTAATATTTCCTATTGCCTTTTGTAATGTAGATCCAAACCTACTAAGCTGGTTTCGTTACTTGCTGTTTGGGAAACACTGCCTCCCCCAACCCCATGTCCTCAAAAAACTGAGGACTATATAAAAGAAACACTGTAGTATTGTTTAAAATAGAGAAAAAAGATTATAACTGAAACATCTATTAATAGATAACTAAAATGATACATACAAAGTAATATGAAGCAGTTAAAAGTTTTAATTAGAAATTGTTACATAGGATGTACATCTTTTTGTGTATGTATAATATATGTAAAAAAATAAGCAGCCAAACATATCTCAAAACTAACATGTAAATTTCTAGCAATGCTAGTTATGAATATATACATAGAGTTGGTAATAAGAAAATAGTCTGGAGGTATATATTTCAATATGTTACCTTATGATAAATAGGGTGGGGTACTCACAATTAAAGTCTGGTTAAATAGGACTTTTAGCTAGAGACGTTATGCTTTATTTTTTAAATGTTTTAAAATGTGACTTTAAAGAAGTATTGAAAGATATTGAGGTATAATTTGGTAAAGGAGGAGCAGAAAGAGGTATAGAATAGCTGAACTGAACTGAGTATCCATGTCTCTATGTTCCAATCAACTAGTAAGAGTAAGGGAGACACTGTTAAAAGAAGAAAATCATGGGAGGACTAAGGAAAGATCAGGGAGGTGTGTAGCAACAGCTGGAGTAAAAAAGCATGAAGTGGTCTGAAAGGACAGGGAGAAAAGGCCTGACACCTGGTAAACTGACAATGAGGATCCATTCCTCACTGGTAGCTCAACTGTATAAATAAAAGAGTGGAAGCTTAGTGGGAAAGTACTTAGCAACTCTGTTGACAAAGACAACAGAAAGTGCCACTAGATTGGTAAATTGAACTGTGTAAGGCCAATTAACCTTTTCACCTTAGTGTTTTATTATAGCTCTCTTACTTACTGTGCCCACTAGAGTCACACTGATATGTGTTAAGACCAAATGCAATGACAAAGCATGGCCACATGTATTGATGAATTCTCCACATTTCATGAGATACATTGTTTTTAGTGTTTTAAATGTCTCCTTCGCTACTCTCATCTGGTTTTAATTAGGAACCATTTTCAAATAAGAAAGGTTATTCAGAAACAAATATACATGCCCTTTACTAAACTATGAATTCATAACTATCAAGTTTTTTGGCATGAAGGTTTGTTGTGGTTTTTTGTTTGTTTGTTTGTTTTATGATTCACCTCAATTTACTTCTAGGAAAATCAGATAGAACAGTAACTTCAGATAGGCAAAACTGTACTTGAGAAATTGTAGATTAAGCTGAAGGGGTTTATAAATTATAGGCCTTATAGCTGCTGCATGAGCAGCTGGCTCTATCTGTGACTATAGTTTATTACTTTTAAAAAAAAGCTCTGCATCTTGAAGAACAGTGTTATTTTTTAAAGACATAATAGGCTTATTGCTGATTCATCTTCTTGCTTCCCAAACAGGTATAGGGCTTCTTTTAAATATGTGGATTTGAAAGCATGGATCCTATTTCTACATTCTAAAAACTACAAAAACCACACTGCAACAAAGTGTTCAAATATTTGGTAATGAACATCTTGTGAAATACTGGCTTATGTGAAAAGCCTTATTTCTATAAAGTATGTGAGACTGTAAACACATGTGGTTGTTCAATGATAAACTAAGGCCATTCACATAAATACTATGTCTTTTTATTACATGTTTATTTTATTTTTAAGACAAGGTGTCATGTATCCCAGCTTGACTTCAAAATCCCTTTTGTAGTCAAAGCTGTCTCAAACTTCTGATCCTAAGGTCTCAGCCTCCCAAATGCCAAGATGACTGGAGTGCAATACCACGCTTAGCTTTCTATTTTCCACTGCTCACATGCTCCAAAGGTGACATAGCGAGATTATGTCTCAAGAAAATGAACAAATGAAGCCATCCAGTCAAAATGCTAACAGATATTTTGAGGACAAGTTTGAAGGAATGCAGACACAACAAAGATTAACAGCAATGGTTACCCTTGCCTTTCAGGAGCAAGGGATATTCACAGCTCTGCCTTTTTCTCAACTCTTCTAAGTCACAAAATGCAAAACTGAAGTATTCTGTCTTCTTGGGACAGAAACTATCTTTATTGACTTCTATATTAAGATCAGTGAAAGAAGAGATAAACCTGGGGGTATGCTTCCTTAGTCTTTTCATAAATGCAGGCTCTACTTTTCTTTCTTAATACCAGTACAACCACAGTAAAAGGATCTCATCAAAAGAAGCAGTGTTGGTAATGATCAGCAGGGCTAATAGTAAGCAACAGGAAAAAGAAAGCAGCAGAGAACCCTACATCTGCTCTAGAGCAAGCCAAAGCACACTGGTGCATTCTCAGGGGTAGGCAGACATTGGAGCAGACATTTATCACACAGCTGGCCCCCTACTTCCTGAAATAGTCTCACCAGCCGGAAGCAGAATCCTTTAGGCAGACATTGGAGCAGACATTAATCACACAGCTGACCCCCTACTTCCTGAAATAGTCTCACCAGCCGGAAGCAGAATCCTAGGGCTTGGTATTCAAAGGCCATACAAAATTCAGGAATTTATCTTAGCTAATATCAGACTTTAATAAAAAAAAAAAAAAAAGGGATACACTATGCCAAGTAAACATACTATTTAGTTAAAAGCTACAATGTAGATAAGTTTAATTAAGTCATAACATGCAGTTTCTGTAAAGCAAGTATCACCAGATTCCTCTCAGAAATTCACTTCCTTCTTTTCTAGATAGGCACATAAAATAAACTATGAATCAAAATAAAATTGCTGAAGGTGAAGTAACTCCCCAAAGTATTATTAAACCCATGCAGAAATTCACATGGCTCAATGTACAGATACCTCTAGATGTGTTCTGAATAATTGCTAAGTCAATTTGAGATGTGAGTTTAGACCCAATCCTTAGGCAGGTGACCAAAATATAAACACCTAGGAGCTAACAATCAAATATTAAGTTTTTTCCCCTACTAAATAAAGAAAAAAGAAGCTTTAATATATATCTGAGTCAAGAAGCCCTCTGCAAGTCAGTTAGACTACAGTATAGCAGATAAAAGGACTACCTTCTTGAAGCAAAACCTGATATATAGGTCTTCAACCTCTATGGTTTTTTTACAGCAAAGCTTCGGTTCTTACCATAAACACTGTGGAGAGTTTAGTTTCCTATTTCTCTTTCTCAGAACTAGAAGGTAAGTCTTTACACTACCTAGTCTAGTGTTATACTAAGCAGCTCTTCTGTATTTGGTAGAAAATATATGCTAGATAGTGAGGAAACAGCATAATTAGCTATCTGTGTCTTCAGTGTCTTCTACTCTAGCACAAGCTCTTTTTTCATTTTCATACTTTTTAGGAATATTGGACATGTTTTAGTGGGGTTTCTCTAAAAATTTTTGATGGGCTAGGTATGATGACACACACCTGTAGCCCCATTTAATTGAAAAATTGAGACAGGAGAATCACTTGAACCAAGAAATTTGAGCCAGCATGACTGCATAGCAAGATCATTTAGAAATAAAGAGAACAAATGGACATAAAAGGAAGGAGGAAATGAAAATGGATTTTCTTTATGATTACATTCACACTGTACATACTCATCATAAATAGTACAGAATTGATGTACTCTTTCAGTGCACCATGTTAAAATAGATGCACCTTGGATTTCCAGACCCAGCCCTAATATCAGTTATTTTGGAAGAGATCTGGTTCATTTTTAATTGAAAAATAGATGCTTTGATTAAAAAATATGTAAGTACTAAACAGGCTTCTCAAATTTCTAAAGAGTTGCTGGTTATGGTGGCATGTACTTGTATTCTAAGGGCTTAGCATTCAGGAGGCAGAGGCAGGTGGATCCAGTCAGAGCAACATAGTAAGATCTTGTCTCAAAAGAACTTTTTTCCCCTGAAGAGTCCAGTATTTCTCAAGGGAATAAATTTCTTAGTGGAGAGAGACAGAGACAGAGACAGAGACGCAGGGGGGGGGAACTCAAAGAAAAGATCTCCAATATTTCTAAAAAGTATGAAAGTGAAAAGAGAGCTCATGTAGAGTAGAAAACACTGAAGACAAAGATAAATAATTCTGTGACTCTGTCAGAGAAAAGTTGACAGAACCACTATAAAACGTGAGCAGGTGTATAGATTCTGGTTATAGTGCATACTACCCCTACACCCATATTGGTGGGCTCCCAACCGCCTTTAACTCCAACTCCAGGGGGATATGAACTCTTTGACCTCCACAGGCACTGGTACTCACATGCAATATACCCCCCCACACCATATGTGTAGTTAAAAATAAAATAAATATTAAGAAAAATATTTACTGGTTAAGTGAGCAGATTGTATCAATGTTAACTTCTTGATTCTGAAGAGTTAACTAAGATTAAAAGACATTTGAGAAAGCTGATGAAAAATTAGAAGAATTATATTATCATTTTTATCTTATAGTATGTATGTATGTATGTATGTATGTATGTATGTATGTATGTACATGAGTACAGGAGCACATGCACCAAGGTGTGGAGGTCCAAGGATAACATAGTTGTCAGTTCTTGGCTTTTAACTTGTTTGAGACAGGGTCCCTTTGTTCACTGTAACATACATCCCATTTCAGAATGGAAGTCTAAGTAAAAATGTGTTAAACTACATTTTAAAAATAATTGTGGGAGGTGTTTGTTTGAAACAGGGACTCACATAGTTCTAGCTGACTGCCAATTTGCAGGTATCCTCCTTCCCCAGACTGAGTGCAAGGATTACAAGCGTGAACACACCCAGCTTACTAACATTTGAACTCAGTGATCATACATCTTCTTTACCTTTTCTTTTCACACTAAATATGTTTCTCTTGAAAACTGTCCCAGAATCTCTACTTAAAATTCAGTTTGTCAGTGTCCCTCTTAAAATATGCCAGCAAGATTGTTTAGCATACTAACACAGAATATGCTATATTTTTTATGGGTAGAATTTAAAAGCAGCAAATTTAAATAGTTGGCCTAATTCAACATGCAATCAAATGACATGAGCATTTATTTCTATTAAGGTCAAACTAGAGCTTCCCTATAGTTATGCAATTGATTTTCTTAAGTAGACTACAGAATTACATTTCTCTTTAATCATTCTTACCTTTTCTGTTTCTGGTAATGGAAACCAGACAGTTTATTCTGAACCATAATTCTATCTTGTATTTACATGCACTATACTAACTACATACATCTGGAGTGAACTATAAAAAAGAACCTATGGGGGCTAGAGAGATGGCTCAGCAGTTAAGAGCACCTGCTACAAAAAACCTAGGTTCAGTTCCCAGCATCTACATTGCAGCTCAAAACTGTCTATAACTCCAGTTCCTGCAGATCTGATGCCCATTTCTGGCCTCTGTGGGAGCCAGGTATACACATGATGTACATACATACATGCAGGCAAACATTCACATACATAAATTTTTTAAAAATCTGTAAAATATTTGCCACCCAGACTGAGTGTATGTAGTTCAGTGGCAAAGCATGAGATCAGCATATCTGAACACATGGCTTCCTTTCCCAGCATCCCTACCACTCCTCTTCCCCTACAAAAAAAAAAAAAAAAAATTGCCTTGGATTTGAGAGTGGTCATATCTTACTAGACGGATAGGCAATACAGAAAATCCTATAGTGGGATTAAGTTTAGAGTGAGCTTTTAAAAAAGTAGCATTACTTTGTTTGTTTTTGTACTACAGGGTCTCAAGCACATTAGGGAAATGCTCTATCTTTCAGCTACACCCCAATCTTTTTATTTGAGATAGGTCTCATGAAGTTACCAAGGCTGGTCCTAAATTCACTGTGGTCTAGTCAGGCCTTTAATTTGCTGCAGCCTGCCAAGTAGCTGGGATTACAGGCTCTGCCATCAAGTCTGGCTACCATTTTTACCTATTTAATGCATTTTTAATTGACAGATAATAATTTAGTTACTTATGGAACTCAGCAGGGGATTTCAATACATATGTATCCAATGGTGATATGGATCAAGGCAGATCTATCACCTAATTCATATGCTATTTCCATGTGCTATGAACATTCAAATTCCTTCCTATTCTGAAATCAATTATTGTAGCTATACTTGTACTACTATGCTACAGAACATGAGAAATTATTACACCTATCCAACTGCATCTTATACCTGTTATCTATTGCTTCTCCATCTCACTTCTCCTATGCTGTCTCCAGGCTCTCATATCCATCATTCTATTCTTTCTTTATTTTGAGATTAGCCTTCAGTTTCCAAATATATTTCTGTGTTTCTGTGACTGATTTACTTAATATAATGTCCTACGAGTCTATCTAAATTGTTGCAAACGATAAAACTTCTTTTTCTTATTTTCTTTTTTTCTTTCTTTTTTTTGTTGCTGAAAAACATTTTAATCTGCATTTGCTTCATCCACTCAACCAATATAGACCGATTCCATATCTTGGGTATAGTGAACAGTGCTGCAATGGAAACACAGGTTTCTTTTGGAAATACTAATTTAATTGCCTTGTGGCTGTATACTCAATGATGGGACTGCCAGCTGATACTGCAGTCCTGTTCCTGAGTAAGTAGCATTTGAAAAGTAGGCAAGAATACAGTGTAATAGCTGTGATCTTCATATTTGACTTTTGGATACCTACTTGCTTATTAATTTATAGATTATTATTATACTAAAGTGTGATAGGTTAGAAAACATAAATCAAGTCATGGCGGTATGTATCTGTAATGACAGAAATTAAGAAGTGGAGGATGAGCTTCAAACCAGCCTGGACCACACAGCAAGGCAGTAAAAAGAACAGAAAAGGTAGAAAGGAAGAAGAAGAGAGAGATAATTTATAAAAGCTATAAAGGATAATTTAACAGAAACATTATCTTCTTTAATTGTTTTTTGTACCCCTGGTCACCATGGGTAACCACTTCCCTACTTTAGAATATGTTTTAAACTAGGTCTAAAAATAGGGTATGCCATAATTTGTTCATTCCTGCAATAAACCAACCAAAATATAATGCAAGTACATGTGTAACTATATTTTTTAGTTAAGATAGGTCTCATTATACAGCACTGTACAGCAGGCCAAGGGGCCTATAGGCTTGGTGTTTGGATGTATAGTGGTCTCAATATAGGCTCAGGAAGGAGCCCTAAACTTCCTACATATAAATAACGTCTGAACGAACTTCTTAAGTGTCTCAGGAAAAGGAGTAAAAGCAACTATAAAGCCACATGGAAGAGATCAGACAAGAGAGAAACTTGTTCCACTCAAGATGAGCCTGATAATTAAAATTCTGCCAATTAAAACCCTACCTACTTAAGTATTACATTTTTTCTTATCAATGAGAATTTATTTACATCACAGTCTAAACTTACATTCAGATCTGCACAATCCCCAAGTCTCTAACTGTCTACATCATGGCAGTCAGTTTGGAATAGTTGCACAACCAACATATCTGTACATTGGAGTTCTGCTTCAAAAGCAGAGCTCTAACAGTTTCTGGGATTATTTATAATTAGGTTCATTTCATGGTCTATATTACCAAAAGTGGCAAACTCAAAATCATCTTATTTTTCCAGAAATTTCCTATGGCTGATTTGATGAGCCCCAGGAATTACTTAACAGTAACTCCAAACTATGCCTAGTAGTTGGGGTCTTCTCTCAAGCAGTAATGAAAACAAGTAACCCCCTCACAACTGCCCATATTCTTTTGTTTTTTTTTTTTTTAATGACTCTACTGTGTAGAAAAATCAGTCGTATTCCTGTGTATTTTTATAAGGCATCATAGAAAAACTGACAGTCATCAGTGTTCCAAAACAAGGTAATGAATGAAGTTTTAGGTAGGAATAAGAATTATGGTTTGAGCTTTACATAAGAACAAACGTAGGCAGCATTATTTTGCAAATTATCTCCTAATCCTTTTAGATGTAACCAGGCAAGCTGGATAACCATCCATCTTGGGTGTGCTACAGAAGATACCCTCAAGTGTATAGATATTGGTGAGGTTTTTCCAATCTCAGAATTCTAGTGCTGGTTCTTTAATTTTTGTTTGTCTTTGGTCTTCCCTCAAATCGAAGTATTTTCAACATAATTTTTGAGATTTCATACATGCACACCACGTATTTTAATCATACTCATCCCTATGACTTTCCCTCCTCTAGATCTATTCCTCCTCCCCCCAAATATCTACCTACCTATTATCTTCCACTGAGTTAGATTTGTGATGCCCACATTCCGATGAGTGTGGGGCCCTCCACTGAAACACTAACATCTCAGACCCTTAGGTAGATGTAAAAAGTGTCAGATTAAGATATACTTCTTTTCGTTAACTGCTTATGAAATTATAAAAGAAAAGGAAAAGGATGAGTAACGCAGACCAGAGTAAAGCAGTACTCACAGGGAGATATGAAGAGATGGCACAGGCAACCACAACAACAGAACACCCACAGAACTACTCATTGGTATTGCAAAGAGCTACAAGACTGGCACAAATATTAACTGCATCTAGACATCTCCTTTGAAAAACATCTAATTAAAACATTTTAATAATCAAAATAGGTGACAACAAAATAGGTACATATTTAATAACTACCAATATATGAGATTGGTTGAGTGATAGAATAAAGAAGGAAACTCATAGTTAAAATAACAAAGTATGAACACTGGTAATTCTTCTTACACAGAATCAATGCTGAGAGATGCCTAAGGGGTAAAGCATGTGCCACATGAGCACGAGGACTACAGTTTGCATTCCTAACACCTCTGTAAATGCCAAGGCAGATGTGGCTGCCTGTTTGTAATCCCAGTACTTGGAAGGGAGACCCAGGGGATCCCCACAGCAAGCTGACTAGCTAGAGTGTCCAAATCTGCAAACTCTAGGTTCAACTGAATGTCTCTTCTTCTGTGGCTAGGATAGAAAGTGATTGAGAAAGACACCCTATGTCGATCTCTGCCCTCCACATACACATGTGCACCCCCCCCACACACATAGGCATATACACTACCCCCCCAAAAACACACGCTCACTCTAAGAATACAAAAACAAAATTTCAGAATCATAAAATATACCAGGTGATTCAGCAAGAGCAAATGATCAATTTAAATCAAACATTACTTAAAATCACCCTGATCAAACAGGCCTGTTCATAGAAGTTGAGGTGAGCATTGTTTCCCAGAGAACAGCATGAACCTATCAACCAACGTTTTAGAGAACAAAGCACATACAAAATGTACAAACAACTAACTAGGAAGATGATATCTAGCATAAATGGTGCAATCCTAAAACAAGCAAACAAAACATCCTTCACACTAGGACTGGTGAGATGGCTCAGTAGGTAAAAGGCACCTGCTGTCAAGCCTGACAACCTGTATTCAATCCCGAGGACCACATGGTGGAATGAGAAAACCCATTCCTCAAAGTTGTCCTCTGACTTTCAAGCACACGGTTTCGACACAGACAGGCATGCATGCATGCACACACACACACACAATGTAAAAACAGGAAAGAAAACTACAAATTTGACAAAAAAAAACAGCAATTAGTAATCTACTCAAAATATCCAACTATATCTAAGAACACAGAAATTGCAATTCTCAAAGGATGTGTTTTCTAGTACTTGCTATCTAATATCTATAAGTGAGCACTTGAAATATGCTAGAATTGAATAACTGCAATTTTAGTTTTAACTTATATTTAAATTGAACAACATGCTGGCCAAACTTTAAGCATGCTTAGAGCAATGTTTGTGATTTGCAACATAACTCTAATATCACACAGATCAAGTATTTTCAATAAAATTTAGTATCAGAAAGGAGGTATGTTAGAAGTATAGATGTAAAATATACATCATATTTTAAAGTCTAGTACAAAATGTTAGACTCTGAAATATAAATAAAGCTCTCTCTGTGTGTGTGTATGTGTGTGTTGCTACAGTTAGAACCATGGTGGCCCATACCTATAATCTCATGAATCAGGATTGCCAGTTCAAAATTAGCATGACTTAAATAGCAAGATCAAGGCCAGTCTGAGCTACACAGCAAAACTCTATTTCAAAAGATATTTGTGGAAGGAAGGCATATAAGTAGTAGAATAGTTGTCTAGCATGTGCAAGGCCTTGGATTCAATCCATAGGGCTACAAATAAAACCCAAATGTTGAGTATTTTTGACATATGAATTTAAGTTAAATATACTATTAAAGTTAATTTCCTGTTTGTATCTTTTATTTTCTAAATTACATCTGTTGCTGGTATATATCACAAAGTACTGTTCTCCACTATCTGTCAGAGACCAGGAGTGTCTACTATACAAGATTTGTAGGTAGAATATTTCTGCTCTCTTAGCGCATAAAACATTACTTTAGGCTATTCAAGATCTCTATATTTTGTATGCTACAAACTTGTCTGTCTCTTCATATAGTAAATGAAAATGGATCACTAGAACACAAAGAATCTTTTTTTTTTTTTTTTTTTTTTTTAAATCGGCTCCAGGACCCCTGGAGATCTCAGAATGCAAGGGTGCTCAAGTGTTTTATAGGAAATGAAGTAGTATCTGTACACAACATGCTTTCTCCTGTATACTTCATGTCCTCTCTAGAAGGGTTGGAGATAGCAGTCAGCTGTAAAGAACATTTGCTGATCTCATAGAAGACCCCAGTTTCGTTTCCAGCATCCACATAGCAATTCACAACCAGCTATAACTCTTAGTTCCAGAGGATGTAACACGTTCTTCTGGTCTCCAGAGACACCAAGCATACAAGTAGTGCCCAGACATAAATGTCTACAAAACACTCATTACACATAAAATATAAATAAATCTTAAAAAAATACTTAAATCATCTTCAGATTAATTATAACACTGTACACAATACAAACACCATATAGACAGTTGTTATATTGTATCACTCAGGAAAATGACTAAGTCTGCACATATTCAAAACACACACAATTTTTTTCCCAAATATTAAGTACATGAATCCCTTATCTGTAGCTGAACTATATTCCTCTGGATTATTGCAGACTGATAACATTTAGTCAGCACTCTGCTATCTAAGGTAAGTAATCAAGTAATTGAATTACATTAATGTTAAAAACTCTGGCTCTTCCTTTGGCTTGATTCCCTGGTTCATGTTAATGCTTTTATTTCTGTGACAGCTAAATAAAGGTCTTTAGTTTATAAAAGGTTTTAATAAACCTAATTTGAAGGAGCCTTTTTATGTATATCTATTTATTGTCAGAACCACACATAAACCCAGGTGCTTCCCAGCAGGCTTATATGTAATGTAAGACACAGTGAAGTAAATGCATAGGGCAGCCTGAGGCGGATATCACTACCTCAGTACACTCATATCCAGTGAATTAATTGGGATGCTCAGTTCAAGGTTCCTACAGAACACTGCAGGAAATCTCTGGCTCTTATTTTTACCTGTCTTACACTGTATTCTTACTTTTACCTACAGTTGTGAAACTACAACCCCACAACATTTTTAATGGCAATATCCAAAAAAGACCACAAGATGGAGATATTACTCCATTATTTTTAATATTTGTATTTATACATTTTTTTTTCATACTTTCCCCCAAAGGTTACTAACTCCAATACATTCTTTTACCTTATAAGGCTTTGCACACACTAGGCAAATACTCTACCACTAAGTGCAGTTAGTTAGTTCTTTTTTGCTATTCAGCTCAGGATGGCCTTGACCTTACCATGTAAGGCAGGCTGGTTTTGAACTGGTGGTCCCAGGTGTTGGAATTACAGTGCCCTACCATGCCTGCCTTGAAAAACTTATTGACAGGGGTTAAAGACGCACCTTGGCTAGTAGAGTACTTGTTCTACATTCAGATCTCTTCATCAACATAAACAGTATTTTTCAGAGCTTGCCAACTTAATTTCATAACCAAATTTAGTTCCAAATGACTATTAACTATTGCTCAAAATCAAATCAACTTAAAGATTTATGTACAATAAAGATAATGTGAAGAATTTTGTGCTATGGTCTCTGAAGGTCAATTCAAAACCATAAGTTTTGCTATTTTTTTTTAAGTCAGCACTGTTGAAAACTGAAGCTTTTCACAATAACCACTTTCACTATCAACCTAAATTAAAGGTAAAATACATCTAACAGTATGATACCACAAGTCACAGTAATTCCATCGAACTACTATGAAAATTGCATCATAGTCACTTGCACTTCAAATATTTAAGGTAATCTGCTTTACTTAAACCTATTTCCTATGACAGATAAAAGACCCATTTTTAAAATTCCATAAGATATAACTAACTGCAAATAAATCACTATTTTCAGCTTATTAGTATAGATAAAAGATCCATACAAAAATAATGTAAAATATAATTAACTAAAAGCAAAGCCACAATTCCTAACTTTCCTACATTGTTCTTATTGTCCCCTAACTCCCATAAATCAACTCAAGACACTATTAACACGAAATACCACTTAGCCAAAAAAGAATATTAAAACAAATATTAACATTTTTTAAGACAGGGTTTTTCTATGAAGCCCTAGATAGTTTGGGACTCACTGTGTAAACCATGCTGACCCTAAATTTGAAAGAATTCTATTTTCTGTCTCCTAAGTGCTGGAATTACAGGTATGTGTCACCACACCCCAAATATTTTATTTGTTTGTTTATTTATTTGTTTTTTCTAGACAGAGTTTCTCTATGTATCTATGGCTGTCCTGGAACTCACTCTCTAGACAAGGCAGGCCTCTCACAGAGATCTGCCTGCTTCTGCCTCCCAAATGCCTGGCTAGCTAAATACTATCTTTTTAATAAAAGTGTGATCACTGAAAATAACTGCTGATAAAATTTGCAACTTCCAAATTTCTAAAAGTCAGAGGTTTCTTGGTAATATACAAATGCAATTAATCATGCAATACTCCCAATCCTTACTTTTTTCAGTATGGATCAATTTCTAAAGGGCTGGCTAGAAATAAGTTTCTATCTTCCTTAGCTGGCATAGTTTTAAACCCTCGGACTTCCCTATGGTCCAGTAAGTGACAATGGTGATGCCTTCCTTCTGGTCTCAATTTAATGTTCACAATACATGCCACAGTATAATACCACATAGCTTTTTAAAATTCTTGTGCCTTTTATAATCAGAAGTTGTATGTATTCCTGAATTTGTTTAAAGAAATTATTACCTTTTAGAATTATTTTGTTCTCAGTAGCACTTAGATACTGCATGTCCTTTGTTTTATTCTTGATCTTAGACTCAGTTCAATATTAAACTCAAATTCTATTCCTGACTGCACACAGCTTAATGGTACTAATGCTGTACTACCAACTATTAAAATAGGTACTCATTTAATAATGAAGCATTCTGTTTTATGTACATTCTATAAGCAAGAGTGCTGAATGTTGTTTGCTCTTGCTTTTGCAATATGCCTGATTACATATGAGATCCCAGCTACTGAGTGGTGGTAAACAGGAATAGTTACTGAAAAAGTAAATGGGCGCTAACTTTACTTTAGTATCCAGTAAGATAAAGTATGAAACACAAATTCTAGATTAAATTTCTAATTTAAGTACTAATGGTCAGATCCCCATCTCCATCAGTAAATATAATATCATAAAACCCAAATATTCAGCTCTTAAAATGTTATTTTTAAAACAGTGAAAATTTCACATTCATTTGTATAGGACCCATCTTTCACAATTAAATGCTTTATGACAATAAAGATTGAGTTCTGCAAAGTACATATGACTATAGCTTTGTTATATTAGCACCCAAGGTCTTCTCACAATTAGAAGTCTCCATTCACTCTAACTTCATTTCTTTATGTCTTTGTCACACTATTCAAGGAAGGCTTTTGAATAGTTTTAATTATATACAAAATTCATTGGCATCATCACCACCCAAATATATCAATAACGCCTGTCTTAGGAAGTATTTAAAAAGTATTAAAATAACAGTTCACACAATGATTTCTTCACTGGTAAAAAAAAAAAAAAAAATCTAACAAATCTGGGAACCCACTTAATCTGATAACAGGCATTTTATAAAAGTACTTGTTACTTTTAACTGCCTCAAATACTCTCCCCTCACTAACTCTCAAACCAAATATTCACTCTTACTTCTATCCTATGATCTATGATCTACTTCACTCTGAACCTTGAGAAAAGTAAGATTTTGAAATCTGCTACGTTGTCACTAGGGTGCTTACCTATTCAACAAGATGTTAGAATATACCTCATAATGGGTGGTGAGTTCTGTGAGTTCATGACTAGTCTGGACTATATAGAGAGCTAGTTCCAGGACAGCCATGGCTACATAAAGAAACCCTGTCTTGAAAAACAAAAACCAAAGAATAGACCTCTATGAGTAACTGCACCCATAGAAGCCAATTCCACTTTCCCAATTCAATATAAATTATTGGCTATGGGAGAAAAAGGTAAAGTATCCAAGTGTTCTACTGATTGGTACTGAAGATTCCAAACACCAGAAAAGGCAGCTAAAAACTTTCTGTTCTGTAAGCTCTGGATTGTATGTGGTACAATTTCTGCAACAGACTTGCCTTTCCCAATAAAATGTGCTTAGCCAACCCTCACTAAGCTACACTAAGCCTTTTGTACACAAGAAAAATAAACTAATTCTAATAAACACATCTGATTCAAAGCTGTATATAATAAAATAAGTATTTATCCATCTCTAAGTCTATACTATACACAATATGCCAACATAAGAAATACAGTTGGAAAGTGATCTACCACTCTAGAGTTTGTCTATCTCCCTTTCTCCAAATTAAGAAATAATTCCAGATCATAATAAAAAGGAGGAGGCTTAATTATATAACAATTTTACAAGGAAATAAATGCTGAAAGATTGAACTACACACTAGCATTGCAAGTGCAGAGGATCTCAAATACAAATCATTGGACATAACTGACAATTACAGTGCAGTCACCAGCCAACCATGACAAGCATCTCCATTTTAACAAAAGGGCTGTGTCAGACTTTAAGATGGCCAATTAATGACTCTTCTTTCCCATCCAAAAAGCAGACGACACAAGCTCGGCACAGAGAGAATATATGGTACATTTATTACTAATAAAGCTATTGGAGAACACTTGTAGATTTTTAAAATAAAAGTTAACTATTTATTCTTGGCTAGAATACTCTACAAAATTACTGTATAAGGGAAGTCATAGTCTCACAAGATAATTACAAAAACGAAAAGAAATGAAAAGAAAAACTAGGAGTTGCCACCGATCCCATGATAAATAACGGAGTCCAAGGAACTGTTAGATGAAATACAAATATTATAGAGATCTAGAATTTAAGTTAGATTTAAGATTTTCAAAAGCATGTCCTTCTCCCTACACTGTGGTCAACTTCCCATCCCCAACTCTTTGAAAAGATGCAACAGTCATGTTGGAGTGCCCTATGAACAATTAAAAAGCATTCTAAGATCAAGCTAAACTATTGATATGCCATTCAGACTCACCCTCTACCAAAGACTTCTGAAGTCCCTTCCAAACTTTCTAGAACATCTTGAAATACATACAGAGTCCTGTGCTCTTTTAGGGCCTTTTAAAAAAACATTATATAAGTGTAACCTGTTGGTGACTATCAAGAAAGTACTTCTTTGGGGGGAATTGCAATTTAGTTTTTGTTATAATATTTATATGGTTTCATAATTATTTCATTCAGTATATACTGAAGTGTCTTAACAGGTGCCTATAAAATTCACCTGTTCTAAAAAAAAAAAAAAAAAATGGGGTAACTCTTAAAACTACCTAAGGTCATAAAGCTAGATGACGGTATAGTTTAACCTCTAAAAGCCACATTATTACAACTATAAGACAAAGGATGCAATCAGGAACATCTAATTTCTGTTGTTCAATTCTTCCTCTGTCTTCTCTCCTGAACCCACTAGCTCTTACTAATAAGATATCCAACAAGCTATGTTAAGTTCAGCCAATTCTCAGAATCATCTTATTTGAATCTTCATCATTTTACTCCCTCCTCTCTTAGATATTTGCTCTCCTTGACTTGAAAGACATTACCTCTTTTTGGTTTGTCCTTTCCTATCTTCCTCACTAGTTCATCTGTCTGGCTTAGTTCCCTGACTTCTTCCCTTTTAGATTCATTCTTTTGGATAAACTCATTGAGTTATGTGGTTTCAAGTTACCTTCTAGGTACCAAGAACTAACTACTATCTACAGACCAAAATTTTCTATCTGAACTCCCTTCTATCTGAATAACCAAACACCTACAGGCCAGCCCTTCTGTACTTAATAGAAATGGCAAATTCAGTGTGACCAACACCAAGCTCTTGACTTTCCCTCAACCAGAGTCTCCATCCAGGTTTCTACAACTAACTAAGTTCAACTGCCCTCTTACCCTTTAGAACTGTATTCAACCTCTCTTCTGTTAGAACCCACTTTCAAACCATCTGTGCTATTTTGCTTTCCTACTGTTCTGATCAAGGCCATGACCAAAAATGACTTAGGGAGGAGGAAGGGTATTTAACCTTGCAGCCTATATTCCATTATGAAGACAAGTTAGAAGTGGAACTTGAGGCAGGAACTGAAGCAGAGGCTGTGTAGGAACACTACTTACTTTCTTCCTATGGTTTACTCAGCCTGCTCCCTTATACAGCCCAATACCGCATGCCAAGAAGTGGCACCCACAATAGGCTGAGCCCTTTCATGCCAATCATTTATCAAGAAACTATCCTAAAGACTTGCATACAGGCCAGTTTTATGGATATATTTTCTCAAATAAAGGTCCTTCTTCTCAGATGACTTTAGCCCATGTCAAATTGGGGGAAGAAGAACAAACAACTAACCAGTACACCATCTGAGTGAAACTTTGTCAACTTTATGATCAAATTAAATCCAGAATCTAATTCATACCAATGTCACTGCTACCACCCAGTCCTATGTCACGTTCTACACTACTATGATTTCTCTAAGTAACTAATGGCTTATAAACTAACCTTAACACAAAATGGCCATTTTGAAATTTACTTCAAATCTGGTCAATATCCACTCCCCATCATAATTATAAGTCAAATCAAAGTCCTAATAATGGCCTGCAAGCCCCTGTATGATCTGTCCTTAGCACTCATGACTTGGATCTTATCTCCTGTTACTATTCTCTATCACTCTGGCCCAATCATACTGGCTGCCTTGCAATTCCTTCAAACACTCAACAGATTTCTGAGTAATGTTATAATTTAAGTAAAACAGCTCGAGAGAAAGATGCCACCAGACAGGGTTCAAGCAGGGGGAGGAGGGTTATTAGGGAAAGGGATCATAAAAAGGGGAAAGGGGAGAGGGGAGACCAGCCTCCAGAGACAGAGCAGCAGGAGATAGGAAAGAGGGGGAGAGAGAGTGGAAAGAGGGAGAGAGAGGAAAGAGGAGGGAAAGAAAGAGGGAGAGAAAAGAGTGGAACAGAGAGAGGGATAGGAAAGAGAGAGAAGGATGGGAGGTGGGTAGGCACCATAGTGAATATGCACAGGTGGTGCTCTTAGTGGCTGCAGCTGAGGGCGTATCCTGTCAGAAACACAAAAAACAGGCCAATACAGTAAGGCCTGTGCACTTACTCCCTTCTTTGACTGCTTATCTACCATGCTGAATACCCCTCCATCTGAATGCTTGAGTCCTTTCAAATTAATATATTGAAGTCCAATACCCAGTGGTAAATACTAACAGTGAGTACATCTGACAATTGATAGGTTATAAAGGTAGTCCTTAGGAATGGAATTAATGCTGTATAACTTCTAATTTCCTTCAGAAACCTCTGACCATCTACTCCTTTTCACTATTTGTGTCCTCACCCCCACTAATCTATTAAGCTAAATAAGTCTAAAGGTTTTATGCTTAAGATTCAGTAAATTCCAAATAAGTCTCCACTGAATGAACAACATTGGGTAGGCTTTCTACTATTCTGTTCCCAACATCTACGAGTCAACAAACGATTGTTTGGCTCTAGCTTGACTATCACACATTGAACTTTAAACAAGTCGAGTTTATCTCTACCAACTATCTGGTCCCTTGAAAGTCTTAGAAAGCTAAGATGCAAAGTACTTTCCAATCTATTTTTATGTGTCAATAAAATAAAGTTCCTTCTGGCTTTCTTTTCTAATTCAATACAGTTAAACACAAAAATAAAGTTAAAATAATTTTCTGGATTATTACCAAATTTTACCAGTTCATGCTGAGTAATTTACTGCAAATTAAATAGCACAATTGTGCACAGTGTATGGATTTGTACAAGTGAGTACAGTACCCTCGGAGGCCAAAACAGGTTGCCAGATCCCCTACAACTGAATTGTGGGCAGTTGCGAGTTGAAAAACACAGGTACTAGGAACTGAACTCCATTCCTCTGCAAGAACAGCAAGTGCTCCTAGCTGCTAAACTATCTCTCTGGCCAATAGATAATCTAAATTTGAAATCACTTCTGCTAAGTCTCTGTGTTCTCTCTCTCTCTCTCTCTCTCTCTCTCTCTCTCTCTCTCTCTCTCTCTCTCTCTCTCTTTTCCTCTCCCTCCCTCCCCCTCCACTATTTTGTTTTGTTTTGTAGACCAAGGATGGCCTCAAGCTCAGAGCTATCTGCCTGCCCCTGCCTCCTGAGTGAGGGGATTAAAGGTATGCACCACCACTGCCCAGCCTTTTTATTCTCAAAGAAGCTTAATTTCTACCAACAATTCAAAAGCATTGTCAAGATTTTCTTTATTGGTTATTATCCTACCTTGCTTTCTATTGCTGTGACAAAACACTGACAAAATAAACTTAAGAAAAGAGTTTTTTTTGCTTACATTTCCAAGTCACAGTCCATCTTTGAAAGAAGTCAAGGCAGAACTGAGGCAGAGACCATGTAGGCATGCTGCTTACTGGCTTGCTCTCCTTGCTTACAACATATAACTTAGGACCACCTGTCCAGGAGTGGCACCACACAAGGTGGGCTGGGCCCTCCTACATCAACCATTAGACAAGAAAATGCTCTCACAGACTTGCCTACAGACCAATCTAATCCAGGCATTTTCTTAATTGAGATTCCCTCTTCACAGATGGTTCTAGCTTGTGTCAAATTGATAAAATACTAGTCAGCACAGTTATATATAATACTCTCTATTAGCTACAGAATTTAACCAATTTTAATAAATACTAAACAAGTATTTTCAATATTAAAGCAAGATGGCTCAGTAGTTAAAGGCACCTGCTACAAAGCTTGACTAAATTTAATCTCTGGGACCCTAATGGAAAGAGAATACCAACTCCCAAGAGCTATCCTCTGATCTCCATGTTTTCCATGGCATGCATAAATAAATAAATAAATTCAATAAAGAATATTCCTGGTGTTGGAGCGATGGCTCAATGGTTAAGAGCACTGGCTGATCTTTCAAAGGTTTGACTCCCAACAGCCACATGGCAATTCACAACAGGGGATTGGATGGCCTATTCTGGCCTCTGTGGGTACCAGGCTCAAATGTGGTACACAGACATACAAGCAGGCAAAACACTCATAAACATTAAAAAACAAAACAAACAAACAAAAAAAAACAAACTACAGCAGCACTGTGATATGACACTAAGGAAAAATGTGTAAGCACACTGACATAGGTAAACACACCAAAATAGAAAAATGGAAGGGACTAGGCCAGATGTAGAGACACATGCCTTCAATTCCAGTAGTTCTTGAGGTAGCTGGATGGATATCTGTGACTTTGAGGCCAGTCCAGTACCAGGCAAGCCAGTGCAGCCCAGTGAGAAATCTTGTGAGTGGTGGTGAGGGGCTAACTAACTTAAATAAAATAAAAAAACAAACAAATGGAAAATTTATAAAAGGAATTATTTCTTGCCCACCTACTCTAAATTATTTTTTTAATTACAAAATGAATCTTCTGGCCAGATATAATGGAAAAAGCCTATAATCTCAACACCCAGGAGGAGCCTGAGCCTAAGTTCCAGGACAGTCAGTGCTACATTGAGAAACCCTGTCTCAAAACACAACACAAAACTACACACAAACAAAAAGCTAGCCTTCAAACTTACATTTTCACTAATTACTGTTATAGACACTGCAGTATTATTTCCTTTGGAAATGAGGCATTTTCTCTGTGAACAGGAAGTGGCACTAGGTAACGACCCTTTACAGTGACCACAAAACCACTTGGGTTTAAGAATTTGAGATGTGAAATATTTGTAACGCTTACAAAAATTAGAACTGGCCAGGTGTTGGTGGCGCACGCCTTAAATCCCAGCATTCAGGAGGCAGAGGCACGGGGATCTCTGTGAGTTTGAGCCCAGAGTGAGTTTCAGGACAGGCTCCAAAGCTACACAAAATACCGTCTCTAAAAACAAAACAAAAATTCTATTTAATAGTTCAATTTAATTTCCTTTGAAAGTTTACTATCTCATAATCTGTAGGAAGAGGTACATTTCCTAGCTAATCCTGTTAAGTGTGTCTTTCTTTTTGAAAAAGTTCCACAACGTATGTATTGTGTGAAGGACTTAATCAGATCTTGGGAAATTCTCTCTTTCATTCCATAACCATGAAGTCAGTGACATTTCTACTTTTTCTGTTCACCGTTTCAGGTAGATCCTGGATAAATATCCTCACTCAATCGCAAGTTAAAGATCCAAGCTAAAACCAGAACAGAAAGGAATAGAGGCAAAGTCATATACAGACTATCCTGGGCTCCTCTCCCTACAGCACCCCAAACACCTTAAGCCCTGAAGGCTTTGCAGCTTTTCCTATGAGAAGGAGAGGAGGCTTCAAATTCTTCCAGATTTCTAAATAACACAAATACTAAGTAGCAGGCTATAACGATTACGAAATACAGTGCAAGAAAACTGCCAAGAGACGCTGGGCAAAACTTACCAGAAAAGACGAGGGAAGGAGGCAGATGAAGTAAAAATATGTGTAAGTGGGAAGATGACAATTTGGGGTGACACATAGTTACTGTGTCACACTTGAGAGAGGGTAAGCGTAAAAACGGTCTACCCACACCTCTCTTCCTTCTTCCTCCGGCACAGCTTTTGGGGGTGGAGAAAGGATGGTCTACAGAAAGCCAAAGAAAAGCACCCCCAAGCTGATGGCACGGTCCAGCCTGGCTCTTAGATCAGAACTTCCGAAGTTGGCGCGTGGGTGAGGGACTGGGAAAGGGCTGACGGTCAAGTGGACCGGGCTGAGCGACGAGGTCCCGCCCGCCGCGGCCCGCGCGCTTACCTGCTGCACCCCGAGGAACTCGTAGAAGTTCAGCTGCACCTCCTCCACCAAGTCGAACAACTCCAGGTCTCCGCTCTCCCAGGCGTGCACCGGCCCCACGGTCGCCAGCAGGAACAGCAGCAGCGGCCACAGCGGCCGAACGCAGGACGACAGCGGCCCCGGGCGCCGGCGCTGGCGCTGGGGAAGCCGCGCGGGTCCGAAGCCAGGAGCCCACATCGCGCTGGGTTCCGAGAGGTCGGTGGCAGCCACGCCGTGCGCCGGCCGAGAGCGGGGACGTGGCGGGTGGCGCGGGCTGTGGGGACGGCGCCTGTCAGTCAGCAGCGCGGGCACCCGCCCGGAAGCTGCTAGCCAGGCTGCCGGCCCGTCGGGAGCACCGACCGACTCGGCGAGGACGGCAGGCCGGGCCTGTGGGAGCGGTGACCGGTCGCACCGTCCGGGAGCCTCGCCGCCGGCCTAGGAACAGCTGGAGAGCAAGCGCCGGCGCCCAAGATGCCGTGTGGGAGAGGCTTCCCCAGGCCTCAGCCTATCCCAGGCCTCGCTTCCGGTGACATCACGTCTCCTAGCAACTGTGGGGCGGGGCCGGGGCCGGAAGTAGGAACGCCAGGCACTCCGCATCCCTCCCTTGGAGAACAGCCTTTCAGTAGCTGGCGCGTAGAGTAACTAACTGCACGTGTGTCTGCTCTGGGTAGGAGACAATTATAGACCTCCAGAACCTGGAACGATTACCTGTAGGGTTTCCTCTCAATGGCTTTCACCTTGCCCTCCTAAATATTGACCATTTAAAGCATATTTCAGGGTCGATGCATTGATTAGAGCTTCTCTCGTGCATTTTATTATTCGATCAGTAAGGATAGGATGAATTGAACCAATGACTAAAACACACAAATCCACTCCAGTGTGTTTAGAGGGGAAAACAAAAACAAACAAACAAAAATGAATTTACTAAGAAGAAAATATACTTCTAGTTATGCCTTAAGATTTGCGGGTATATGTCATGTAAATAAACAGCCTGTAACTCCACTTCCGGGAGATCTGAAGCCCTCTTCTGGCCTCTGCAGAATCCTGCACACAAATGATATACATAAATTCAAGCAAGCAAGCACATACATATAAATAAAATTTAATTCTTTTTAAATCTTAAATTTATAGATGCCCTTTAAGTAAAACTAATCTTGGAACTAGAGTTGACTCAGTCATTAAAACCACTTCTTGCTCTTGCAGAGGACCTGAATTCTGTTACTAGTACCCAGGGTCGGGGTATCTTACAATCACCTATGACTCACCACTCCAGGGAATTCAACACCCTCTTCTGGCTTTCACAGGTCCCTGTGTACCATGTATAGGCAGACACACATATATAAAATTTAACAAATAAATCATTTTTAAAAGACCCTCATCTTAACCAGGTGGTGGTGGAGTATGCTTTTTGCTTTTTGTTTTTCGAGGCAGGGTTTCTCTATGTTGCTTTGGAACCTGTCCTGAAACTAACTCTGTAGACCAGGCTGGCCTCGAACTCACAGAGATCCACCTGCCTCTGCCTCCCGAGTGCTGGGAATAAAGGTTTGTGCCACCACCGCTCTGATTGAGTATGCTTTTAATCCCACCACTCAGGAGGCAGGAACAGGTGGATCTTTGTGAGCTGAAGGCCAGCCTGGTCTACAGAGCCAGTTCCAGGACAGCCAGGGCTACACAGAGAAACCCTGTCATGAATACTGTCCCATCTTTACCAAGTCCCTAAATTAAAGCTAATGCTTGGTTTTTCAATGTGTGGGTTGTCAAAATCATGGCAACAACAAAAGTATTACCCATTTGATCATCACATTAACTGAATTATTATTTGAAAGTGGTCCAATCTTGCCACAACTGTAGCAGGATTAGCCTGAGCTCTTAGCAGGCAGTCTAGCATTGACTTCTTGAACTCTGTGGTGTCCTAGAACTCCAAAGACTTTCTCCGTTTTCAGGGAGCTTATCAGTTTCTAAGGCCAGGCCTACACAGAAGTAGAGTGTCAGCATAGTGCTTTTCACAGACAGAGGCATTAATCTGGAAGATTCCTCCTGTCCAGTTTCAATAACACTTTCTTGTCTGAGATGATGTTCCTACTGCTTCCTGTCCCTGAAAAGACCGCTATTCAAATTTGGTATCATCATGTTAACCATTTTGCTACAAAAGACAATGCAATTGAATAAATCTTTTGTTGAAGGCTGGGCTAAGGGAGCTGTCAGTTATCAGCTGTTTTCTTCCATGGTGACATTTACTAATATCAGGCATAGACTTGTTGGCTTTGGCCTTGGCAGAGGGACTTTTCACAGATAAAAGGAAACCAGTGAAATGTTTATTAGAAATGCAGGTACAAAGGATTCCCAAACATATAACCAGCAGTCCCTCGGGACATCTAAGTCTTGATATTGCTTGAGGTTGAGGAGCTGTGCTTAGAGTAAAATCATCTTATGACCTACCTGTTTAAGTCCATATGAGGCTTACTGACTAGAAGGATGAGCCTACCTCAAATACATGGACATTATTCTTCACACTCAAGACATTTACAATTGAAGTTATGTGAATTCTTATTCGCGTAAGGGCCAAGGAGGTGGATACCTTTCTGGTTCTTGAGCAAAAGTTCAGAGAAATCATGAACTGTAATAAATCAGAAGTTGACTGAGTCATACTAACTCTGAATCCCAATCACAGCCTAGTTCATCTGTGACTGTGTGGAGGGTATCAGACACTCAACATACTTGTCTTCTTTCCATTTTAGTGGAAAATAAGCAACTATGTCATCTATGGGAGTTTTGGGTAAGACTCCGAAATATGTGGTTGTTTTAAATGTAAGACATGACAAAATAACAGGAAGTTTTGGTCAATGATAAAGAGGAGGGGGAAAAATGTAATAGAAAGCCCACAGACAGAAAAACCAGATGTTAAAGTTTAGATGAGAGGTTTGAAATGACTATTACAAAATAAAGCAATAGGTCATAGAATGGAGGAGGGGAGGGTGGGTAAAATATATAAGAAGGTACAGAATTTTAACAGAATCAGTGGGAAACTCTTGAAAAATATATATGAAGTCAAGAATTCAGTAAATGAGTTAAACTGAGGACTAGATGAAGCAGCACAGAGATTAGTGGGTTTTGGGGGAAATCAAGAAAAACTCAAGCAGAAAGAGAAAACAATGGAGGAAGACTAGACCTTGAAAGGAGGGTATACAATGAGTAAATCCAGCATAAGTATAACAAATTCAAAACAATGAAGGAAAGAGATGGGACAGAAGTGGTATTTGAAGGGCTAGTAGTCAGTTTTGCAAAAGTAATGGCAGACATGAAGCCACAGATGCAAAAAATCACTCAAAATGAATCATAGAGCTAATGTACATGTTAAAAATTTAAAACCCTTGTAAGCAAAAGCAGGACCTTTTAGGGAACCAGTGAGTCATTAGATATGAAAATAACTACACAAATGCCAAAAAGAAAAGAAAATATAAATTAGGTTACATAGAGATGGATACTTTTATGTTGCAAACAATATCTAGGATAATCCCTAACCAAATTCTAAATATTTGTCCTTAGACCAACAGATAACTGTAGTTCTCACCCCTCATTAAAGAAACTTCTCATCAAAGAGACCGTTACAGAAAACCACAACCATCAAAAAGCAGAATTGTGGAGCCCAGTCCCAACTGATACATCTTCAACACAACTTCTACTCCTAAGGCTCTGGGATCAGAGCAGAAGAGGGGACAAAAAGATTGTAAAAGGAAGTTTGCTGTGATATTGTGGTCACTAGAAATGTCAGAGGGTACATTCATGAAGTCTAACACTCCCAATACAAGATTTGAATAAGAATGACTCCAATAGACAAGTTAATGTGGGAGGGGAAAGCTCACAAGGCCTCAGCCCTAGACAAACAATTACAGGCAACGAAGGAATATGAGAGCAGGAGAAATAACAATGTCCATCAACTAATGAACAGATTTTCTTAAATGTGGTATAGCTAAATGATAGTGTCAATATTATCCCTAATGGTATTATTTTTTCATCAATAAAAGGCAGTGAGGTATGAATACTTGCTATTACACAAATGAACTTTGAAAATGTCCCTAGTGAAAAAGGCTAGTCACAAATGAGTATATGATTTCTTTTATGCAAAATGTCCAGAATAGGCAAACTTGGGAAGTAGATTAGTGTTTTCTTAGGGCTGATGACAGGGAATGATAGAGACTCACTATAAATGGGTGCTAGCTTTCTTTTATAGAGTAAATTTTTGACAGTTTCAAAACTTTGTTGATACACTAAAACTGGTGGCTTGTACTCTCTAAATGGATTAATTGTATGAATGGCAATTGCATCTTGCTAAAACTTTTTCTAAAAAGAGAAACAAAGGGCCTGGAGAGATGGGGAAGAACATGTACTGCCTTTGCAGAGGACCTGACTTTGGTTCTCAGCTCCTATGTTGGGTGACCCACTGTAACATGGATGGCATGAGATCTTTTCAAATCTCAAATCCCACCCTGAATGACACACCTCCTCCAACAAGGCCACCCCTCCTAATCCTTCCCAAATATTTCCACCAATTGGGGACCAAGTATTCAAACATGTGAGCCTAAGGAGGCCATTCTCATCCAAGTTACCACTCTCAAAAACACCTGTAACTCTGGCTTCCATGCACACTTATACTCAAATGCACATATACCTCCCGGACCACACACACACATAGTTAAAAATAAAATAAATCTGTTTTTAAAAGACAGGGGAAGAACATAGATAAAGCAAACTCAACAATCTCAATAAGAGTGAATGCAATAAAACAAAGTCAATTATATTAGAGGTAAAGTGAAGGATAGTTTGTGGGGTTTAACGAAGACAAAAATGTCAAAGAGTATTTGTAGCCTTAAAAGTATTCCAGGAAGCACTAAGCCAATTCAAGGAGTTACATGTGCCAGCTTAAGGACTTACATAAATAACTGTGGGATAAACTAAAGTGAAAATTTCAATAAAGACATCTATTGTGTCCAGTATGGCATTTATGCAAGTGAGCCAGGAACATAGCAGTTCAAATACGGCTAAGGAATCTTATTTTGTAACTCAAAATTTGTGGGTTCTGCTATTGCTAGGGCTCAAGGTATGATTACAACAGTATATGACTAAGATACATTAAAATACTATTGGCAATGAAGAAAAGAGGGAGAACCCAGGGTGTTGGGTGGCCATCCACACAGGGGTTGCTAAGAGTTCAGGTGTCATTATGTATGAACACGCAGGGGAAGTGTACTGACCTTTGCTTTCTATGGGGAAATGAGAAAGGGTACTATATTGTTTTTTTTTTTTGTTTGTTTGTTTTGTTTTGTTTTTATCTTGTTGTTGTAACCAAATACCTAGTAAAAGCATCTTAAGGAAGGAAAGGCTTATTTGGGCTCAGAGTTCGAGAGCACAGTCCACCATGGTGGAGAAATCAAGGCAGTACAAGCATGAGGAAGCTAGTTGCGTTGAATCTATGGGTCAAGAAATTCAGAAAGATGAATGTTGGTGCTCAGCTCACTTTTCTCTTTTTATTTTGCTTGGGGCCCCACTCAGCACATGCAACAGTGCCACGCACATTTGGGATGGAGCTTCTTACCACAATTAACCCAGTCTAGAAATTCCCTCACAAATATAGCCAGACTTGTCTCTTAAATGATTCCAGATTCTCTCAAGTTGACAATCAATATTAACTATCACAGATGCTATTTAATAACCAAGTAAAGAACTCAAAAAGACCTAAATAAGCTATCTGATAGTATAGCCTTCAGTTTGGGGTAAAATCTAATTTAACCATACCAAACAGGGTTGAATAAAGTATTTATTACAGTTAAAAATGTAAGAGTATCTTGAAAAAAACCATTATTGCCTTCCTTATTCTATGATTTAGAAATACCCGTCTCTCATTAAATCCTGAAATGTTCTCATTAGTCTCTATGAAGCTGTTCCTCAAATACAGGGACATGTAATTCTAAGATAGCATTGTTCTTTAATGGAACATCACCTTCACTCAATAATTTATTTGTTCAAATACTATTCACAAATTTATTGAGTTGGCAAAGGTTAGAAAAATATTGTTTGGTAGAAGCATTTCCCTGGGAAATAATCCTTTTTATACTGCAGTACTGAATTTTAATTGTTTTGAAGGTCCTCATAAACAAATACAGATGTTCCTTGTGTCATAAATAATAAATACATTTCTAATGTGCTGATGCTATGGTTTTCATTTCAGTGAATAATGTGCTACTGACTATGTCTCACAGTTAATAGGAATATGGATTCCAGAACCGAACTGATTAAATTTCAGTCTTGGCTTGACTCCTTCCTAGCTAGGTGATCTCTGTGCCTCTGTTTCCACATCTCTAAATTTTGTAACTACTGGCTTACCCAATTGTAAAGCTGTTTGGCAATTGAGAAAAACAGTGTGCCTAGCATATGGTAATTGCTATATTTAAATATCGCTATTGTTTTCTGAGACATCTCTGCCCATGTGGCATTAAGATTTCTGCAAGAGGACAGGTGGTGGTAGCACACACCTTTAATCCCAGCACTTGGGAGGCAAAATCTGGAGGATCTCAGTGAGTTTGAGGACAGTCTGGTCTACAGAGTGAGTTCCAAGACAGGCTCCAAAGCTACAGAGAAATCCTGTCTCAAAAGACCAAAAACCAAACCAAAATGAAAACAACAGCAACAACAACAAAAAGATTTCTGCAATAAAATCTTACTCATTGGCAAATGTTTAGATGTAGTCTTTAAGGGAATTTATTATAAACCTGGGCTGTGATTGCCTGGAAATTTACTGAACCCGTCCAATCCTTTGATTGTTCAGGGTGATAAGAGATAAGACTCTCTTTACAAAATAATACTGGAATATGAGAGCCAATTTAATATTTTGTTCCAATTCCATAAAAATAGCATTCATGATTTTTCATGCTAAGCAGATACTAAATTAAGAACATATGACCAATTGAACCAAAAGGAGAAATATGTATATTAAATGATGGTATCACAGAAGAACCAATGGTCATTGTTATCTTATGCTAAGTAGCTCCAGATTTTCAGAGGACAATATTTCCTGATTCTTCTGGATTTTAAAATAATCCATAGTAAGATGTATGTTTAAATGTCTTTTTTCCCCCTACCATATGGCTCAGAACTATCATTTAATCAATAAAAGCTTGCAGCTACTTATTCAAATCACTCTATGATTTGAACCTTAGTTTCCCTCTTTGAACAACAACTCAGACATTTTCCTCTACCAGGTCCTCAGTTCAGCCTGGGCGCAGCGACTGTTGCATTTTCCTTATACAAAGGCTCCAGTTAGTCTTCAAAGGAAATTTTAGCAGACCTCTTCATCATCCATTCTCCCAGGATGAACAGCTTGGGTTTGGCATTCTGCTTTAGGCCTCTAATATTGTTTGTGATGCCAAATTGGAGTACAAAATACAGAACAACATTGCTGTTCACCTCAATTAACATGCTCCAGCTAAGACTTTAGAGTATGTGTAGAGATCCCATGCCTCATCAGTGCTTACTAAAAGGAGGTGGCATTTGTTACAATACTAAATTATCAACATGGCTAACATGAAAACAACAAAAAACAGACTAAGGAAAACTGTGTTCAGATAAAATCAGGGACATTTTTGTTATCTGCCCCAAATATGACTGCTCTATTTCACCCAAGTTTCCAAGCCACAGAGCACAGCTACATCTCCCGACCTCCAATCTGTGATACTTTATTTCTTTTGCTTACCACAGAAAATGTTTCAGTGCCAAGATTCTGGAAGATGTTTCACTTAAAATAACAATAAAAATAAGTTTACCACCAGGGGGCAAACATTTCCACAGGCAAAGGTTTTTGTTGTGTTTTGCCCTGGCAGTCATGTAGAGGTCACAAGACAACTTATGGGATTTTATTCTTTCCTTCTTTGGTGTGGGTCTCAGAGATCCAATTCAGGTCTTCGGTGGTGGATGCCTTTAAGCAATAAGCCATCTCTCTGGCCAAGAATATAATAATTTATACCTTTACATTTAAGAAAAATCATTTTCCTGAGGGAGAAAATTCTACTGGTTGTTATGAACCACATGCCCTTATATTTACTATATAGTTTTTTAAATGCTTAAAAGGAAAATGCCCATAGGGAATGGTGGCACAAACCCATATTCCCAGCACTTGGGAAACAAAAATAGCAAGACTGTGAGTTCAAAGACAGCCTGGCTACACAGAAAGACCCTGTTCAAACCCCAAAAAGCAAAACCAGGAAAACCTCATTCTCCCCTTCCCTTTGCCTTTCATAAATGTGTACATGATGAAGAAAATAGACATGAACTGTTAAATGCTAACGCTAGTCCTTTTCTGCAGTGAGCATGGTTTTAGTAAAGGGTGTCATCTGATCATTGGTTTTCTAAGCATGTCTTTCAGCTCAGCCTGTTTGAAGTTAATGTAATTAGTTCATGCATCCAGTCTTTACCTCCATCTAAAGAAGCTGGACTCACTGGCTCTTGACTCTCTCTTTGATTTATGCTTTACCATTAGCTAATTTTGTAACTGTGAGATGAAAATAACTGATTAGCAAAACAGATGCTATATTAACCCCTTTGAGAGCTTGATATCACTAAGCCAGAGTCCTGAAAGATAATAAGTAAAATTCTCATTAGAGTAAATTATTTGTAGGAGGAAATGATAAGAATCTCTTTCATGAGGTTTAGGGAGATGGTCTGATGGGTAAAGTGCACTCATGTAAAATGTTGGGTGTGGTGATTTGCACCTATAATCCTAGTGCTGGGTAAGCAAAGACATGGGACCTCTGGAGCTCCCTGGCTAGATAATGTAGCTAAATCAATGAGTTCTCGGTTTGAAAAGAGACTCTGTCTCAAAAAATAAGGTAGAGAGCTATAGAGGAAGGTACCCAACAATGACCTCTGCCCTCTACACACATGCAGTACATGCAAACATGTATACACTCACATACACACACACACACACACACACACTCACTTATACACAAATGCACAATGAGTAACTTCAATGAAAAATTTAGTTCAATATATGTAAATTCTATCTGGTGACATCTCAGGAAATTTATTATTTCTGACTTGTAAGTTGGCAAAATAATAAATACAGAAGCCAGTGTTTTTAAATTAAGGACTCTGTGGTATAGGGGAATACCCTATTTTATTCCTTTTGGATTATTCGCTTTCCTGTTTCCTGTACCTAAATACCTGCTAAGACCATTTGCCCTGAATTGATTATAACAATGCCACTATTCCAAATTACAGATGGAAGAGGCTGAAAATGCCACCTTAGACTAGCAAGATATACTGTGTGTTCTTTCCCTTGACTGTTCATCCTAACTTGGTCATTGTCTCAAATATTAGTTTCCACCACCAAAGATGTCATCAGGGGCTGCAGAAAAGAGCAGGTACCACTGAGTGGTCATCATAATGAACATTTTTATCCAAATGAAATTATTTTGAACTAAACATTGAAAAGTAAACATAGGATGAAAAGTTGTAAAAGGTATTTAGTAGCACAGTAGTGAACATTTTATGACTTGCCTTCTGCTAAGTTAGTGACACAAAGAGACTTGAAGATGGATTTTTTTGTTGTTTGTTTTATTTTTTCTAATTTTTATTTTTGATAATTTCACACATGCCTATGCTGAATTTTGATCATATTTACTCACTCTATGTGGTGGTTTGAATAAGAATGCCCCTCATAGGCCCATGTGTTTGAATGTTTGGCCCATAAGGACTGGTACTATTAGTAGGTGTGATCTTGTTGGAGTATCTGTGGCCTTGTTGGAGGAAGTATATCACTGTAGAGGTGGGCTTTGAGGTCTCTTATGCTCAAGCCAGGCCTAGTGTGGCATACAATCTCCTGCTGCCTCTGAACTATAAGTCAGCCCTAATTAAATGTTTTCCTTTATAAGAGTTGCCGTGGTCATGGTGTCTCTTCACAGCAACAGAAACTCAAAGACACCCTATCATCTACCCTCTCTTTTCTTCTTTCTTTTGTTGGAACTTTTTCCTTCCCAGTGAACTCTTTTCTACTTTTATGTTTTTCTTTTGTGTGTGAAGAATCCACTGAATTTACTTATGGATTCTTGCAGGAATATGAATCAGGAGTTATTTACTGGAATAAGGGAAATTTATCAATGGCTACACTACTGAAAAATAAAGTGATACCCCTTCCCCAGCATTTATTAACTTTCTATTGTCCCTCAGTTAGGGGCAGGCCTCATGAGTGTAAGACGCTTAGAGAACACCAAATAGATTGGACCAGAAAATAATGTGCCCTCAGCACATAATAATCAACATGCTGAACAAAATACAGAACAAAGAACAGTTTTTAAAAGCACAAGGGAAATAGACCAAGTAATATTTAAAGGTAAACCTATTAGAATCGTACCTGACTTCTCCATGGAGAATCTAAAAGCCAGAAGGGCATGGACAGATGTCATGCAAACTCTAGGAGACCACGGATGCCAGGCCAGACTACTATATGCAGGAAAACTTTCAATCACCATGGATGGAGAAAATGAGATATTCCATGAAAAAGCCAAATTTATACAATATTTATATACAGATACAGCCCTGCAGAAGGTGCTAGAAGGAAATTCCAACCTAAGGAGATTAACTACAACCATGAAAACACAGGGAATAAATGATCTCAGTCCAGCATACACACACACACACACACAGTGCTACTGCCACCAACAACACATTCATCCCAGCAGACACAGCTAAAGTGTTCAGTATACTGACCCATGTATTTCTAAGAAGTTTACGCCAGATTTTATGGAGGAAAAGAATTGCCAAGGAGATCTTTTCACAATGGAATAGGAAACAGAGTCCCCTTCATCTCTTATTGTTACATATGACAAGTAAGAAGGATACATGCTTAATTATGAAAAACAAAATTATCCTGTGGCTAGTTAAGCCTGTAGGAGTTCCCAATGCAGGTATGCCATTTATGTTCCTGGTGCTGCAACTGGTGAAATGATAGGATAGTTTAATGAATTGAAACAATTTCTTTAACAAATCATAATCTCTTTTCATCCTTCTTGTACCCAAATAGCTCGCTCTCTCTCTCTCTCTCTCTCTCTCTCTCTCTCTCTCTCTCTCTCTCTCTCCATCTTTTGCCCATCTCTTGATTTATGCTTCCTTGCAATCATTGCCATCAATTACATTTTACATCCACTGTGGTTGGTACTTGCACTGTGGCCCTCCAGAGAATTATAGTCAGGCTTTAAAAATGGATATTCATATGAATGCACCTGGTTACTTCTTTCTTTCACTTTGCCCCTCAAAACTTTGTTTTAAAACCATGCTTTCAATTTTGTTCTGACTTCTAAATATTTTAAATCTCTTTAATAAAGCAGCTTCATCATAGGAACTGTTGGAATTGTGGAAACGTTTAGCAAACTTGCACAATTTCAAGCCAACCTTCCCAGAAATCTCACCAAATCTGACAGTGTCATTGTGCTAGTCATCTTGGTGGCTATAACTGGAAATGCCTAATGAATCCTTCCTGTGTTTTTAATTTACCAGCAATTCATAACTATCAAATACATAGAAACACCCCTACCCAGATAGAACCTACCGTATTTGCTGTAAAAATTTGAAATGATAAGTGAATTCAAATGGTTAGTTAACCTGAAAAGACAGGCAGTGATCTGGGAAGATGGAATATTCTTTGCTACAATTCTCCAGTTGAGGACTGGAGCTTGAACCCCCAGCCTGAGGGTGTAGCAGCCTGCCTGTAACCCAGTCCAAGGGAGACAGGACAGAGAATTCCAGAGCAAACAGTCTAGTCAAAGTAGCCAAAATGGTGAGCTCTGTGTTCAGTGAGGGCCTTGCCTTGACAAACAAGAGCAAGCAAGGAAGATACCAGATGTCAAGTTCAGCTTTCCCCATGTGCATATGCACATACATGTGCACTCTTGCATATACACATACCCAAATACCTTTTGAACATACACCTATGCAAAAAAGTCAGTTAGTGAGTATTTTAAAAAGTCTACTTTTACAGATAGCAAGTAATGCATATAAGTGAATTTTGCAATAAAAAAGTGAGCTTTGTTTTTACATTAACACACTGTAAAAAAAATGCAATACTTTTGAACTGTAATACCAGTAGAGTTTTTTGTTTGTTTGTTTTTGTTGTTGTTGTTGTTGTTTGGTTGTGAGCCTAGCCTTTAACAGCTGAGCCATCTCTCCAGCCCTAGTTTTTTGTTTTGTTTTTTTTAAACACAATGAGGTAGCATGTAGCATAGTTCTAATTGTTTTCTGTCCCCAAGGCATTTATTCAACAATTACATTTCAGCAGAAGGAGAAAATGTTATGCACAGGAATGTTCTCTGGTTCATTATTAGTCATTGAAAAGAAAAAAAAAAACACATGTAAAATCAAGTGACATGACATAATAGAAAGTGACATTATACAACTATTAAACTGTAATTACTGGGCTGCAGTATAAATCAGTGGTAGAATATTTACTTGGTGTGCATGAGGCCCTAATACTGAATAAAAGAAACTGTTACTACAACCGGTGAAGAGAATTCTAAGTGAAAACTTTTCTAACTTAACAAATTACATTATATGTTAAGCATAACTGCATGAGTTCCAGGGGTCAAACTCAGGTCTTTGGGCTTGATGGCAAGTACCTTTACACAGAGCCATCTCACTTGCCCCAAAATTAAAAAGATTCTAATGCTTTAATTCTCAGTAAATGGTTGGTTTGTGTACTGTTTTATATTCCTATGTACCAGAGTTTGCACACAAATTTCTCCAGGTAAAAAAGGAGTCACAAGGGGAAAGTTTTACTAAGCCTGGAACTGATGCAACCTATCTTTTGAGATGAGTATATGAGGTATCGGGGTGGGGGTATAGGTGGCTAGGGTGGAGCTGAGG
The DNA here is from genome assembly GCF_943737965.1 of Phodopus roborovskii. Lineage (NCBI taxonomy): Eukaryota > Metazoa > Chordata > Mammalia > Rodentia > Cricetidae > Phodopus > Phodopus roborovskii. Next base: position 9,129,200 of record NW_026126602.1, on the reverse strand, counting down.
TGGGTTGGGGGTGGAGGGGTTGAACCCAGGGCCATTTTGCTATGAGAAAGTGTTCTGCCAGAGAACATTGCCTCCCTGTTGTTTTAATTGGTTATATTGACAGGAACTAACTGAAATTCACCTCTCTTGGAAGAGGTGGCAGACAGCCTCTAGAATGACTTTCTGGAATCCCTACCTCCTGGTAGAGTCTATCATCTTCCTTTTCAAGTATCTTGTGCCTAGTGGCTTACTTCTAACAAAACACTGAAGCAGTGTTGGAATCTTATCTTTTATATACAGGAGAAAAGGAAAAGGGGAATAAAATCCAGAGTATATTTTGATGGTTTGGGTGGTAGTGTTGTTTGGGTTAGGTTTTGGTTTTAGTTAGTGACCAGTAATGGGAAAAAATGTCCCTGGGACTAGGGAGATGGCCCAGTGTGTAAAATACTGCTAGGCAAGCATGAGACTGAGTCAAATCCCCAGTGCCCATGGAAAAACTACAATAGCTTAGCCTGGCTTATAATCCCAGTGTGGGGGGGCCATAGACAGGCAGGTCCAGAGTTCACTGTCGAGTCAGCTTAGCCAAAACAGCAAAGTTCAGAATCAGTGAGAGACCTTATCTTAAGAGATTAAAACAGAGAGCAATATTTTTTACCATGAGTACTAAACTTTCACACATTAAAAATAACAGTATCTATAAGCTATATTCAAAGGCATGGATACAGCAAATATTATGAACGACAGGTTAACAGCCCTTTTAGACATTAAACACATGCTGAGATTTTTCTCCCCCTTCATAAATGAAATAAGGCTAGCCTCCTCCAGAGTATAAGATCCACAGGTATACTAAACAGAGCCATTAAAATTAACTCACTAAAGGATTAATTTTTATTTGGTTGTGAGACTAGCTGAGCTATCTCTCCAGCCCAAGAATTAATTTTTAAATGAGAGATTTATAGTTTGTATATTAACTGAGCTTTTGAAGTTAAACTTGCATATACATTTTTTCTGTCAATGAACATTAAGCACTTACTCTACGCCAGGTACCATTTTCACATGATGTGCACAAGCTGTGAACAAGAAACACAACATGGTCTGAAATCATCAGTGAGGTCCCTTACAAGGCTCCTAAGATCACAACGTATCTCATTGCTGAGATCTGATTCAGGCAAAAGATTTACATGACAATAAGCTGTTGGTGGCTGCACAGGGTACTGTGTAGAGGGGAAACTTCCAAAAGATTGACAGAAAATCCGTTAATTCTGTTTCTGCTAGATGTTGTAATGGGTTTTTATTTTCTTCCAGACTCTGAAGGAGTCTATTCCCCTAAATGCCTTGAGGATTACAAACTTCCAATCAAATATTTCTGACCATAAAAGGTTAATTATCCAAAGTTAAACTGGTATGCGGTCCAGGCAGAGACAACCCCCTCCCCTCTCATCTCCTCTCTCTCTTTCTCCCTCTCCCTCTCTCCAGGACAACTGGGTTTCTCTGTGTATCCCTGGCTATCCTGGAACTCACTCTGCAGACCAGACTGGCCTCGAACACAGAGATCTGCCTGCCTCTGCCTCTGCCCCCCAAGTGCTGGGATTAAAGGTGTGCTCTACCACTCCACTGCTGGAATTAAAGCCACACATTTATTAAATTACTGATCTTTCTGCATGTGTGTCAGTATGCACATACAATAAAGCAATTTGGAAGTCAAAGGACAACTTGCTGAAGTCCACTGTTCCTTCTACTTTGTGGGTCTCAGTGACTGAACTTGGGTTGTCAGGCTTGGAAAGTGCCTGATGAATTGTCTCATTGAGCCGCACATTGATTGTCTTGGTCCTTCTTCCCTAAATGTCTTCATTTCATAACACTTTTTTTTTTCTTTCAGTAGTGACAGATTTTGAAAATATACTCAACCTTTGGTCTATACTTTTCCTATTTAGCCTCATGTAAATTTTTGTCTTTTCAAAGTAAAAACTCCTTTTGTCAACTCTCTTTTATTTTTGGTTGTGAGCCTAACCTTTAATGGCTGAGTGATCTCTCCAGACCTTGTCAACTCTCTTATGATCTAAATTTCATTAACTACAAAAGTTACCTCTTTGACCTAAATTTATGTCAATATATAAAACTATAGAAGTTTCACAACTGGGCTTTGTGTGTGCATTCATTTGTGTGTGTGTGTGTGTGTGTGTGAGTGAGTGAGTATGTGTGTGTGTGAGTGAGTGAGTGTGTGTGTGAGTGAGTGTGTGTGTGTGAGTGTGTGTGTGAGTCTTGTGTGAGTGGGTGAGTGTGTATGTGTGTGTGAGTGTGTGTGAGAGTGTGTGTATGTGTGTGAGTGTGTATGTGTGTGTGAGTGTGTGTGTGAGTGTGTGTGAGTGTGTGAGCGTGTGTGAGTGTGTATGTGTGTGAGTGTGTGTGAGTGTGTGTGAGTGTGTATGTGTGTGAGTGTGTGTGAGTGTGTGTGTGAGTGTGTGAGTGTGTATGTGTGTGAGTGTGTATGTGTGTGAGTGTGTGTATGTGTGTGAGTGTGTGAGAGTGTGTGTGAGAGTGTGTGTGTGAGAGTGTGTGAGAGTGTGTGTGAGAGTGTGTATGTGTGTGAGTATGTGTGTGTGAGTGTGTGTGTGAGTGTGAGTGTGTGAGTGTGTGTGTATATGTGTGTGAGTGTGTGTGAGAGTGTGTATGTGTGTGAGTGTGTGTGAGAGTGTGTGTGTGAGAGTGTGTGTGAGAGTGTGTGAGAGTGTGTGTGAGAGTGTGTATGTGTGTGAGTATGTGTGTGTGAGTGTGTGTGTGAGTGTGAGTGTGTGAGTGTGTGTGAGTGTGAGTGTGTGAGTGTGTGTGAGTGTGTATGTGTGTGAGAGTGTGTATGTGTGAGAGTGTGTGTGTGTGAGTGTGTGTGTGAGTGTGAGTGTATGTGTGTGTGAGTGTATTGTGTGAGTGTGTATGTGTGTGTGAGTGTGTATGTGTGTGTGAGTGTGTATGTATGTGAGTGTGTGTGTGAGTGTGTATGTGTGTGAGTGTGTATGTGTGTGAGTGTGTGTGTGAGTGTGTGTGTGAGTGTGTGTGTGTGTGTGAGTGTGTGTGAGTGTGTGTGGGGGGGTGTCTGTAAATGCATATGTACTGTGCAGTTGCCAGTGAAGGATGTGAAAGACTGAGGGTAACATCAGGTATCTTCCTTAATCACTTTCCACCTTCTGTTTTGAGACAGTTTTTCATTGAGCCTAGAGCATTCCATTTTGGTTAGGGTAGCTGGCTAGAGAATCTCAGCCATCTACCCATGTCCATCTTACAGCACTTTATGCTTGTACAGGAAGAATTTTATCCATTGAGCCTTCTCCCCATTCCCTTGTGCTTGATTTTTAAATCTAAAGAAATTCCAAATGCATTTGAATGTCTCCTCTATCATTTGTGGATACAAGGCTAACATAATATAACCTGTTGGTCCTTTCCTGTTTGGGACTTTAATAGAAGTGACGTGAGCATTAGGGAGAGGAAACTAATTTAACATGAAGGGCCTCAATGATTATTTTAGTCAGTGTTCTATTGCTGTGAGGAGACACCATGCCTATGGCAACTCTTTTAAAAGAAAGCATTTAACTGGAACTTGCTTACAGTTTCAAAGGTTTAGTTGAAAGCTAGCTACACAAGTAAACTAGGCACCTTACATACTTGTAGAGTCATTAGGAAATAGCCCTAGCTGTTGGTTATGCACAAGATGATTAGATTTGGGAATTTGCAAGATGCCAAGACACTTCCTACTGGGACAGCCAGACTTTCTATCACTTGGAAGCTGTGTTTATATGCTTAGAAAGTGCAAGACCAAAGAAAGCAATTTTTAAGTTCTGTCATGAGCATGGAGGAATCATAGGAGAGGGGAAAATGGAATTCCTCTTTGAGCCCAGTCTCAAGAGCAGCTGAACACCAGGAATTACACTGGGACAAGGTGGTCCTTTATGTCTTGACTAGAAGTCTGGTCCTCCAGAGAGACTAGACTGGGTCTTTCCCACTTTCCATATTGTCTAAGTTCCTGATGCTATGACATAACACTACAAGCTAGTAATTTATAGTAATAGAAATGCTTTATAATTCTTCAGGATAGAAGATCAATGACCAAGTAATCTGGCAGACTCAAAGTTTGCTTACATGGCAAAAGGGTGGCAAGGCAAACAAGGCTCAGAATGTTTCCATGGCTTAATTGCTTCCCCAAAGATTCTGCCTCTTAATTCCATCATCTTGGGATTCCAACCTGTGTCTTGGAAAGACACATACATTCAAGTGAAGATACACATAATTCGAGATAAACCTCCCTGCTCTCATTCCCTTCCATTCTAATGGGACCTTATTAATACAGAGCGTGCACAGAACATCACACATCTTTGGCTTCTGGACCAGATCTTACAGTGGTAGGACTAAAATGGACCTGAGAGATCAAATATTTTTGGCTTTCTACATCTCACTTCAAGGTGGGCATGGTGGTGCATGTCCATAATCCTGCACTCAGAAATGTTGCAAGATTGAGCTACATAGAAGGCTATTTCAGAGTACCAATTATTTTTTTAAAATATCACTTCAAAAGAAAGTGTAAGTGGGAACAAGATACACAATAAAAGCAGAATTTCTGTGACTATTATAGGAGTGGGTACACAGAACCCAGCTCTTCAAGATGTCCTTTCTCTTGTCCTGAGGGCACTCCTTGGAAAAGATCTTGAAAACTATAATTTTTTAAACCCTAATTTTTAAAAATGATTCAAGATGTTAAATATCTTGCCCAAATCTCCACAACTACCAAAGCTAGTTGGTGGCAGGTGGCAGGCAACAGAGTTCACTCATCCCTCCCATCACACAGTTCTTAAAGATTGGATGAATAAAAGTTATGGACATTTGAGGTGACTGCAACATTTTGATATACATTCCCATTGTGAAATGACTAAACCAAGCCACTTCTCATGCCCGATTTCACATAGCTATTGTTTTTGTGATCAGAACAGCAAAGACCTCCGTCTCTCTTTTAGCAATTCAAATCTGCAGCTTAGTCATTAACGACAGTCCCGACACTGCACAGTGAATTTCTTCCATTTATTCCTCCTGTCCGATTGAAACTTTGTGTGCTTCAACCAAAATTTCATTAGTCCCGGGTCCCCAGCCCCAACCTCTGGTAACCCCAGTTACGCACTCCGTTTTATGAATTTGCCTTTTAGAGAGTTCAAATGTAAGATCCTGTGACATTTGTTCTTCTGGAGCCGATTTATTTTACTTGCCATTCATGGTTCATCCATGTTACCGTAAATGAGCAGCTTTCCTCCATTCTAACGGTACATGGTGTTTGAACTCGCAGTAGGGGCTTTAGCACCCGCACGGGTGGAAAGATCTTGAATGGAATTATCCAGTGTTTTACTTCAGGAACAGGATGGCAAAGTACACAAAGAAAATAAGAAAATGAATAAATACATTCCCTTATTATAAAAATGATTAAAATTCACATTACTTTAATATAAAAGCATGAAAAATTTATGACAAGAGTCCACACAAGAAGACATTGATACACTCACTAAGTTCTATCAGTTAATGGGATTTCCCTGCTGTTCTAGCTATAAATATTTATTGTATAACCCAGAAATCTATTCTCTCTTTTTTTAAAAAAAAAAAAAAAAAGTGTGTGATATCGTGTGTGATATCAAGATTTACTGACTCATGCAAATTGTGATCACATCTGATTAAATCTTGATGCCAAGAGAATTTTACTGGCATATCCTGTAAGAAGCTGTTGAGTAGGATTTTACAGGGACTAGGAGCAGAGAACTTGGGAGGATGCGTGTGAGCTCTTCAGCCTAGACAGATATGAAGAACCGATGGTGACGCTGATCATCTATGGTCAGTTGCATTTTGCCAAATTAAGAAAAAAATGAAACAGGTTTTCAGAAGCACATGAGCCTTGGTAGGTGAATCATGAGTTTGATGACAATCTGCTTTACATAGCAAGACCCTGTTCACAGAAAGGAGGTGTTTCAGGGAGTAGATATGAAAATGCCCAGAAAGCTGCTTTGCACACAGCATTCAGTGAGGCAATCACCCTTGTGAGGCACTTGTGTGTTGGCAGTATCAACTCTCCAGTGGGGGCTTCTGAGACTATAATGAGGCACCTGAACCTGATGACACTGTTCTGAGGAGTTAGCTCATTGGAGAAAGACTGTAAAGATCATCCAGTTAGAGTGACACAAAAACTAAGCTGACAGGAAGGAGCAAGAGCAGCTTTGTAACCCTCTGTCCTCACTGTAACATTTTTTTTTTATCACCGTGAGTGACAGTATGCCCTTATCTCATACATTGAATCCCAGTTTCTCACATCTAGAAACAAGACTTTATGCCAATTCATCTCCTTATTTTTCAAATTAAAGATACCTCTGATACATTAAATTCACCTGTGTTCCAGACTTGAACACTGAAGTTTTCTTGTGCAAATTGTTATTTCTTTTATTGTCATCCCTCTCCATCCCCCTCCCCTTCCCCTTCCATTTCCCCTCCTGCTTCCACTCCATCCCTTCCCCTTCTCCTTTGCCTTCTTCTGTAGTTGGTTGTTTTTACTCTTTGCCCTTTGGGAGTTGGCCACCCAGCTCCTAAATAAATACATTGAGACTTATTCTTACTTATGAATGCCGGATCTTAGCTTGGCTTGTTTTTAGCCAAGCTTTTCTAACTTAAATTATCCCATCTACCTTTTGCCTCTGGACTTTCTCTCATATATATAATATTTCCTACCCCATAGCTGGCTGTGTGGCTGGCTCCTAGCATCCTCCACTCCTCCACTCCTTCTCCTTTTCTCTCTTCCCTTCTTTTTCTTCTTCCACCAGCCTAGATTTCTCCTATTTATTCTCTCTGCCTGGCAGCCTTGCCTATGCCTCTCCTGCCTAGCTATTGGCCATTCACCTCTTTATTAGACCAATAGGTATTTTAGGCAGGAAAAGTAACATAGCTTCACAGAGTTAAACAAATGGAACATAAAAGAATGTAACACATAGTTGAATCATTAAAAAAAAAATTCCACAGCATAAAAGAATGTAACACATTTTAAATATTCCACAGCATCCTTCTCTTTCTCCTCCTCCCTGTCTGTTTCCTTCTTCTGGAGACAGTCTCACAATGTAGCCCAGCCTGGCTTCAAATTTCCCATCCTGCCTCAGCCTCCTGAGGGCTGGAATAACACCTGTGTGCTATTGCACCCAGTTTCTAACTCTTCATAGAAGAAATCCAGATGCTTTTTTTTTTCCTCTGATTTTTCTCATCATTAAAGGGATGTTTTCCCAAGCTGTAACATTCTGTATGTCTTGTTAAGATTCAGCTTTGACCCTATTTCTGCTCTTGTGATATCCAAACATTGTCCTGTGTCCTGGCTTTGTGTCTGAGTCTGATTGTATCTGTGAACCATGAGCCATCATCTTTCATTGTCTCCCCCTCCCTCCCTTCTCTTCCCCTTCCTTCTTTCTATGTTGTTACTCCAGGCTGAAGAGCTCCTTATCTGTGTCAGAAATCTGACTCTATTGCTCATTTCTTCTGTTTACTTCCCGACTTATTATCTAACTTTCAAGAACAAACAGATTCTAATGGCCTCCCAGTGCTCCTTGCCTCCTCGTAGGTGGTCACTAAGAGGATGTGAGATCAAATTTTTCATACAATTATCAAATGAATGGACAAAAGATATAAGACATCTGGACATTTCGGCAAGTATTTGTGGCATATGCATTAGAGGAATGGAAATGAATTCCTTTGGTCACTGATACCATGAAACAGATCTTAGATAGGGCCATAAACAGCAGGCAGTCTAACATGGAGCAATGTGGGGGCTGGATGATCTTGGTTTAGATTAGCAGACCCCATAGGGTTTTAGGTCAAACCCGGTTTTGTTTAACATCTTCATAAATAATCTAGATGACAGATATTTAAAAAGCCTTTTAATTACATATTTAAGTGACACTATGAAGCAAAGGACTAGACAAAGTGAATGAATAGGAAAAGGAGGCTTTTTTCTTTTTTGTCATTAATCAGAAGTATGATAGGCTAGGAAGGAAACAGTTTCAAGTCACATTATTAAAAGGGAAGAAAATAAGGCATGAGTAAAGAAAGAACAACGTTGAAAGAGTCCACGAAAGCAATTTGTACCACGGTACAGACACTAAAAGTGTCATTGTTATATAGAGTCCTCTCTTTCGCAGTCCTTCCCTCTTCCCCCACCCCTTCTTTTTTTGGAGGTGCTTGAGGTGGGACCTAGGGTCCTGAGTGTGTTAAACAGACACAAGCTTTACCCCCCACCCCCACAGCAGTGTGCTGGGAAAGAGTAAAAACTCAGTGAAGGACTGCATTGAGTTCTCTCCCAGGATACATATAAATTACCAATTTAAATGTCAGCATGACTCAGAGTCATTAATAATTTTATGCTAGTCATAAAATACTATGCACAAACTCTTGCTTTTTTTCTACTTAGCCTTTATTTATTTTAATCTCAAAATTAACACCTATGAAGACTGATAAGCATGATACGTGGTATGGTTGGAATCATAGAATCACCATCACACTCTTGTATTTAGTGTGTGTGTATATATGTATGTGCGTACTCTATCTCTTACCTTAATTTCTGAGACTGGATCTCTCCCTGAACCGGAACTCATTGATTCATCTAGGCTGGCTGCCCAGTGAGCCTCAACGATCTTGCTGGCTCCATCTCTCCAGCACTGGAATGGCATGACCTGTCACTGAGCTCAGCACCTTACATAGGCGATTTTAACTCAGGTTCTCATATGTGCATGACAAGCACTTTCCTGACTCAGCCATATCCCCAGCCCTGGAAAACACTCTTTATAGAACCACTCCTCCAACTCTAAGCCTGGAGCAATCACTTGTTTTTGTTACTACAGTTCTTCTTTTTTGAGGATATTGCATAAATGGGGCCAAGCATTATATAACTTACAGACGGATTGTTTTATTGGGTGAATCCATTCATTTGTTGTATTGAAAATAATCCTCATTACATAAAACCAACCATTGTGATTGCTTTAAAACAAAACTGTGCAATAGTGCTAATCACATGAATATGTACATCTGGTATAACAAATTTCTAGAACTTTTTCATCTTATAAGACTGAAACTCTCTCTCTATTCAACAATTTCCTTTTCCTTGCTACCCACAGCTCCTGGCAACCACCATTCAAGTTTCCGTTTTTAAGAGTTTCATTCTCTACATAGCCAAAAAAATAGAATGATACAGTACTGATCTTTTCATTACTGATTTACCTAGTTTAATGCAGTGTTCTGAAGGTTCATCTGTGAACTAACCCCTGATGGATTTCTTGGGCTATGGTGGAATAATACTCTATTGTACTCTACATTTTCTTTATCCATTCATCTGTTGATAGACATTTAGGTGGCTTCTACCCCCTGGCTATTGTGAATAAAGCTTCAATGAGCTAGTCAGGGTATGCAAATATCTCTGAGATCTTGATTTCAATTCTTTTGGATACATGCCCAGAAATGGAATAGCTTAATTATGTGGCAATTTTTGAAGAACCTCTGTAGAGAATGGGACTATTTGACATGTCTACTAACAGTATACCCGAGGACCAAATTCTTCATGTCCTCACCAGCATCTGCTTTCTATTGGCTTGTCTTCCTTTCTTCCTTCCTTTTTTCTTTCTCCCTCTTTCTTTCTCCCTTTTCTTCTTCTTCCTCTTCTTCCTCCTCTTCTAACAATGACCATCTTAATGTATATAAGGTTTGATTTGTATTTCCTAGTTATTAGTATCTTAAGTCCATTTTTGTGCTGCTGTTGCAATAGGTTATGTATAAAGAACAGAAACTTTTGTCTTACACTTGTGTGGGCTGGTAGTCCATCATTCCAACCTGGAAAGCTTGCTGTTTGCTGTGGCCTCTTTCTCTACTTCCAGAATGACAACTTGAATGCTGAGTACTCCAGAGTGTAGGAACATTGTGTCATCACTTGGCGGAGGTGGATGGTAAAATGGGACAAAGTCCTTCATTCAAGCCCTTTTGTGTGTGTTTGTGAGCACACGTGCATGAGTGCATGTGCACTTGGCCAGCAAGACCTAGGAGCCCAAATCTGTGTGCTTTCCCCTTGCTACAAGCATTTGCCAGTTCTCATGGCATTTTGCATTCGGCACTGGGAATTAAATTCAGTCTTCATGCTTTCATGGCAACTCCTTTACTCATTGAGCTATTTTCCCACCCCTGTCAAGCTCTTTTTAAAGAACAGCTTAGTCTCATTGACAAGGCCTTGCTTAATATTGTCACACTGGCAATAGCTAATTTTAGTGCACACTAATGAAGAACAGGGAGCATGCCCAGTAGCAAAAGGAGCAGCTCCTGAGATGAGTAGCTCAGTGTCGTGAAATCAACCAGAAGAAAGTATTTGAGGAGGGAGGGAACCACTCATCTCCATGTTTAAGTCAAATAATGTGGGTAGGAGGAGCAAGAGGAAGTAAAAGAAATATTCTAAGTCCCCTGATATTTTAATAAACATGTTCCTTTAATTCCAGTAGGGGAGTAGTGGCTCACACCTTTAATCCCAGCACCTGGGAGACAGAAGCAGGCAGATCTCTGAGTTCAAGGCCAGCCTGGTCTACAGAGTGAGTTCCAAGACATTCAGGGCAACACAGAGAAACCCTGTCTTGAAAACAAACAAACAAAGAGAAACAAACCCAAAACAAAATCTCTTAGACTGGTGACAAGGAAGAAATTTGTAAGAAGTGTCATCAGAGGAATGAGAGGATGATAAGGGCAAGAGGAATGGGCACAGACTAAAGATTTTAACTGCGGGATCGGGTATGGAAACAGGGTATCTGCAGGGAGTGGAGAGTCAAGACGGTTGTGAAGAGGAGGGGTGCAGATGCAAGGAGGGTGGTAATTGTGCTAGAAACATCCATGAGAAGCACCCTCTCCGAATGGTTAAACTCAGTCCTCAGAAGCAGTATCCTTGTCCACTTAGCTTACCTGCAGTGTTCAGGAATCATTACCCACGCTCTTCCTTCAATAGTTTTCTCAGAAAGGCCGTGTGGTCATGTGTCTTCCTGCCCTTCCTTCCTTCTGCCACTGCTGTGCTGTGTGGCGGAGGGTTGGATGCCCCACCCACCACTCTTTAAAGGAGCTCTTTGCCTTTTCTGTCTTCCAGTGTTAGATGAAAAGGCTTACTTGTTTTATTCCACTTCTTTTAAGGTAACCAGTTCACTCTGACTGAAAAACTGCAAGACTCCATGCTTGTGGCACAAGAATGTCAGTAGGCAATATGTCCTTGTTCTAGCCCACACAACATGAGGGCTGCATCTCCTAAAGACCCAAGTCTCTCTTCATTCTCTTCCTTTTTGGGATTCCAGCTTGTAGTATTTTTTCTCCATGGCTCATGAAAGCTCTCCATAGGGTGGTATGGTTTCTTCATTCAATCTCAAACTGATGGTATGTCCAGCAGCAGTTTCCACTCATCTATTGAATTTGAAGATGCATGGTCAAGTCGTATTGTTTCTGAAAACCACGTTCTTCAACATCTACTACATTATTACTTAAATTCTTTTTTCCCCTAGGTGACACCTTGGGCATGTTAAACAGGTACCTCGTTCTCTCTCTCTCTCTCTCTCTCTCTATATATATATATATATGTATGTATGTATGTATGTATGTATGTATATATATGTATGTATATGTATATGTATGTATATGTATATATAAAATCAGGCATGACTCACTATGTATCTCAGGCTGTCCTTGAGCTCATGGCAATCCTCTTGCCTTAACCTCCAAGTAATGGAATTACAGGCACACTCCTCCATGCCTCACTATAAAATTTTCTTCTGGTCCTACACTGAAGCCTGCTTCTTACTGCCAGCTGTGTTGGTTTTATGAGAGCATGCTTCCTTCAAATTGCCGTGTCCTCCTAAAGAGAAGCTTTTTTTGGCTGATTCTTATCCTTCAGTATAAAAATCCCAGCATAGGCCGAGAAGTTTCAGCAGAGGTGACTTCTGAGGACAAGTGGTACTCTTCACTCCAAAAACAATGGGATGCACTTCTGGCCCCCCTTAAAGATGATTGTCTTTCGCCGTTGCTGAGTCTCACTTCAGACACTTATGCTTTAGACCTCAGCTTCTGTTTCAGAACTGCAGAGGGATTTGGATGATCCCCCATGCTTCAGCATTAGGAACAGTTATCAAGTGGTTCTGAAATCAAAAGGAAATAGAGAAAGGAGTCTGAACTCAAAATGCCTTCAATTTGATTTGATTTTTAAATCTTTAATTCTTATCACTGTCCCAGTACACAAACACAAAATGTCACCATGATCTTTACTGCATTGTGATGTAAAGTTAGATAGCATGATTGTTGATATAACTAGTAATGTATATAGTTTGGCATATTTTATGGGAATTGAAACAGGGTTTCTTGACACAGTCCATACTGGCCTCAAACTCAGAATCCTCCTGCCTCAGCCTCCCAAGTGCTGGGATTATAGCCATTGATTACCAAACCCAGCTCTAAACAAACAAATTAAACTGCATAATTATTTAAAGAATCACAATAAAAGCAAGTTATTGACTTAAATAAGCCAAATCTTCAATATATCTTTTTTGAATCAAAAAATAAAAACATTTATATAAGTCCTATACCACCAAATACCACTTATATTTTCAGTGTCCTGTTAGAGATTAATGCCAATTTATAATCTGGGCAGGCTTTGTGGTTTAAAGTTACCACATGAAAGAGCATACATATTGGTTCCTCAATAATTTTTACCTAAATTTATCAAAGTCCATCAATGAACTAACGTGGAAAGTAGAAATTTAACAGAGTCACAAACTCTAATACAGAGATGGACATGAAGGAAAGATGCAAAGATGTTGAGTTACTCAGCCTAAACTCTGTTAATTGTAAAAGGTTTAATCATTCTGGTTCAGTTAATGTCTCTAAATAAACTCTAAGTTAACAAAATGTTCGTCAGGGCAAACTGCTCCTGCTGCCATGCTTTCCCTGTCATAATGAACTGAGACCTTCAGAAACCATGAACCAAAGTAGATCCTTCACCTTTTAAACTGTTTCAATATTTTAATCTCAGTGACAGAAAGAATAATAAATATTATTACTTTTTATAGTAAAAATAGTACACATTACTACCACTGTGGCATGACACAATTTTACTTTTTATTTGGGCTTTAAAATTTTAATTTAATATTTAATTTTTTAGACAGAGCTAGCCTTGAGCTTTCTATGTAGCTGAGGATGACCTTGAACTCTTTATCTTCCTGTATCTACCTACTAAATACTGGGATTAAAGGCATGTGCTGTGTGTCTATTATTTTAGTATTTTATAAGCAAGGAAAAAAATAAGGGAGGGCTTCAAGCTTTAAGCATCCCAGGAAACCAATAGGATTTATAAAATTACAAAGTTAGAACACATAGCAATAAGTTCATGGAGTAAAACTTAAGAACAACTATGTGGAATATAGTTCAATTTTTAACAGCAACTAGCTGGGATGCAGTGATCTCAGAGGGTCTGCCCAGTCCGTGTATCATTTGTATAGACTTGGCCTTCACAGAGTTAAGCAATTTCAGAAGACAAATGTGTTTACAGTTGTACCTGTAACAAACACATAGACTTCTTCTTTATCATAACCTCCTAAACAATACAGTACAGTAGCTTTTTACACACCATTTACATTGATAATATAAATAATCTAGGAACGAGGGCAAACAAGATGTTGGTAGGTTATATGAATATACTACACCATTTGATATAAGGGACTTGAGCATTGACAGACTTGGATATCTGCAGACCTCCTAAAATTCCTTTGGATCTGGATGGATAATGACATCTGACCAAGGATATTTGTATAATACAGCATCCCATAATAGCTGATTGAAAAAACAAAACAGTGGCAGCCCTTTGGGTGTCAGGCTTTGGCTTGGAGTTTCCCTTCCTTTGATTTTCCATGGACACAGACTGCCCTTCCCAGATGCCCCATAAGGATGCTCTAGCAGCCCAGTTGGAGGGATGAGGCTGGGGAACAATCTCCTAGCAGCAGTTCCTTCTGGTTGGTCTGGATCTCTGCAGCCAGGGACTGAGTCAGTGTAGAAAAGCAAAGCTGAATTATCTAGATCTGGTACAGGAAAGGTGTAATGAGTGATTTCTGCTCTAGTGTATAAAAAATAATAAAACCTCAAAGACAGATATAGGGGTTCAAGCTGAAGATCAGAAAAGTAAAGCAGTCAATCACCAGAGAGCTTTTACTTCTCCCAAGGCTGGGGAGATCCTGTCCTCAACGTGGCTGGAGACTAATTGCCCAAATACCAAATGCCCGCTCCTATCTTACATACCTCTCTAGTGTGTGAGCTCTGTTTCTCTTTTAGACTGGCTCAATCTTATGTAGCCTGGGTGTCCTTGAACTCACAGAGAACTATCTGCCTCTGCCTCCTGAGTTCTGGGATTAAAGGTGTGACCACCACTGCCAGGCTCTATGGCTGTGGCTAGCCTAGCATTCTGATCTTCAGTGGCTTTATTAGATCATCAACAATGTTGTATCAGCACACTCTAGGACTGTCTTCCAGGTATGAACATGATTTTTGGTTTTGGTTTTGTTTTTTTATATAGGATGTCATTTATTGACTTGTCACCTCCTTCTGACTTCCCTTTCCCTTTCTTCCCCAGATGTTAACTCCTAATAACTATCTTGCCTCTCAAACACACTCTTTGTCTGCTCATAGAATCTCTGAGACATTTCCCTTGCAGCCTCAGATAATCTCCTTTCCATCACTATGCTTATCCCACCGGTCTTAAGAACTGGAAGGTGATTTCAGATGGAGTAAGTATGGTAAGCACCTCACGCTCCCACAGATCCCCTTACCTATGAGCTAGCATTAAGATGTGGTTTCTATGGAGCCGGTGGCATGGCCCTTGCTTAGGGTACCTCTGAGTGGGCATGGAAGAAGTGGTCTGGAAGCTCATCCAGATGCATTCCAATGTAGGCCACAGGACTGTTTCTTGCTGTATAGTTGAACAAAAGTCTGCCATGTGTATTCAAAGTGGAGCTTTCATATTGGAGTTTCTTTCCCTTACCAGAGCAATACCCTCCACATACCTAATGGTAGCCAAGCTCTTGGGTCAAGACTACAGCTAGCACACTCATCCAAGATCTTTGAAGATGGAGAATAACAGCAGCTTTCCAAGATGGCTAGGCTGCTGCAAAGGGCACATTGTAGGCTTGTTATATGAGTCCCTCTCTTCCTCCTTGCCCTGCTCCCCTGTGTGGTTCAGGCATTGGCATGCTTTCTAAATCTTTTCTCAGAACAGGAGTTATTTTTTAATTAATTTAATTAATTTATTTTTTACATTCCAATCCCAGTTTCCCCTCTCTCCTCTCCTACCACTTCCCCTTTCCTCCAATCTCTGCTTCTTAGAGAGGGTAAGACCTCCCTTAGGGAGTCTAATAAGCCTGTCTCATCATCTCCTTGAGGCAGGACCAATGCACCTCTCCACCCCCCACACCCTTGTGTCTAGGCTGGGCAAGGTATCTGTCCACATAGAATGATCGCCACTAAGTCAGTTTGTGCATTAGAGCTAGATGGCAGTGGGTCCAAGAACAGGAACTTAATTAATGTGTCTGGGCGCATGCTGAAGGCATGCCAGAGTTCTGTGTTTTGGTAGAGAATTGGAAGTTGTGGCAAGAAGATGTCCAAACTGGCAAATAATGCTGCCACCTCTCTTCATTCTCAGGGAATCAGTTGCTGTCATCATTTTCCTGACTTTATGGTGAATACTTGGACTGTTCACTGGTGCATTGATGCATTTGTTTTAATATAAAGAATTTGACCATGAATGAGTTAGGGAATGGCATTACTTCCTATTGAACCACATTATTTACTCATGGATGTTTCCATCTGCTGGAAAAGTGAAGAGGCTCAGTTGCTTTGCAATAATAAAAAGTGACATTGACGGCTGGGTGTTGGTGGCGCACACTTTTAATCCTAGCCAGCTCTCAGGAGACAGAGGCAGGTGGATCTCTGTGAGTTCGAGATCAGCCTGGTCTACAGAACTAGTTCCAGGACAGGCTCCAAAGCAATACTGGGAAACACTGCCTCAAAAAGCAAAACAAATCAAAAAACAAACAAAAAGTGACATTGACTTATTTATGTCTGTTGGAAGTAATAGCTCCTGGCTGGGCTCTAGAAAGGCCACTCTGACTTCCTGATTCTGTACCCACACCTTGTAGGACTTCTGTAGAGCCTGTGCAACTCTGAAGTGTCTTCAGGTCTGTCAGCTGTATGCAACAGTGAAAAATGCCATTTATATGTGCAGAAATGAATCCAAAGTAGCAACATGTCACAGATCTTAAACAGTGACCCCCCCTAATCCTGACCCCCATCAAAGACCTTACATTCAAAGTTTCTTCTAAGGATTTTCTGTGAGGACATGGTTTAGGTGTCACCTGATGGGGAACAGATGGTTGGTGCCACCCTTTTTCAGGAAGTTTCTGGCTTATCCTCATTTTAAAATTGGGTTATAGATTTGATCATCAGCCCTGTTCAAAGATAAACATCCTGCAGGCACTAATGAGTAGGTATTTGTGGGTAGTTTTACTTCTGCCTTCTGAAAATTTCAAGGTCAAAGTGATCTCTTCCATGCCAAGGGTTCTGAGGTCAGTAAGGATTTTTAATATAGTACCAGTGAGTACTTGGGCAGATCAAAGATGCTCTCTGAGTTGTGTGCTGGTGAGAATTCCTCCACAGTTCTTTGTGAACTGGAGAAAGTCCGCCTCCCATTTCCCTCCCTGCATTTTAATAGCCTGGGACTATCAAGCCAGTTTACAGATCTGCAAGACAGAGCTAACATCACTTACCATTAAGAATGAGTTGCTGTGAGACACAGAGATGACACACAGGAGCACTTTTGATGCCTCTATCACCACCACTTCAGTTAGTCAGCCTTTCAAGTGAGGGTAGTCTTAGTGTGTGTGCTGTCTAAACACAACCAGAAGCTAGGGAAATGCTTTCCGTATTTGAGAAATGTATGCTAAACATTTATGATGAAATTATCTTCTACCCTTTAATTAACAGATTACTAGAAAACCACACACTTGGACAAATTATTTTGACTACTTATATTTAATTATTTCAATCCTACTATAATTTGCCAATGTATAAGGAAATGTGTGTGTGTGTGTGTGTGTGTGTGTGTGTGTGTGTGTGTGTGTGTGTGTGTAGTGCTCCAGCAAATACACCAGTGCTCTACCACTGAGCTACATTACTTCCAAGATGTGAGGGTGTGTATGTGTATCTCTGTAAGCTACATGTGCGTGAGTGCTCTTGGAGGCTAGAAGAGCCTGTAACAAACTCTAGAGCTCATACTACAGGCAGTTGTGAGCCACCTGATATGGGTCCTGGAAACCAAACTCAGGTTCTCAGGAAGAACAACAACTGCTTTTGACCACTGAGCCATCTCTTCAGGCCCCCAAGATGTAAATTTTAAGATTCATATCCAGGGGAAATATAGACAGAGGGAAAAATAAAATTAACACATAAAAATGACTGTAAAGTTTTATTTATAACATTATCAACTTTATAATGATTTTACTTATAGGTAACTTGACTTACAATACACAACTTAAATTTCATAATATATTTAGATTAGAAGTGAATTAGAAATGAACTGTAAATAGAGATGATGGCACATCATTAAAATTAGGTTACAAGTTTTTTTCCAAGAAGCACAGGTAAATAAAAAGTTTTTCCTGATGCCTGAGTATTAAAAGTACAAATGCTGTCTTGAGATTTATATTGCTGTGACAAAACACCATGACCAAAAGCAACCTGGGGAGGAAATGGTTTATTTTTGCTTACAAATCTCAGGTCACATTCCAGCACTGAGGAAGTCTTGGTAGGAACCTGAAGGCAGGAACCTGAGAAGCACAGACCATGAACAAGCACTTCTTACTGGCTTGTCCACCATGGCCTTCTCAACCTGCTTTCTTTTACAAGGCAGGACCATCTGTCCAGGGTGGCACAACCCTCAATGGGCTGGGCCTTCGAAAATGCTCCATATACTTGCCCACGTGCCATTCTTATGGGGGCCATTTTCTCAATTAAGAGTCTCTTTTCCAAAATGACTCTGTGTCAAGTTGACAAAACATGTAGATATATGTCTCCAATGAAGTTTAGTAGTTATTAATAGAAAACTTAAGAATCTCGGACTCTAGAGAACCCTGACCAATGTAACCACCGTCATAGTTAGCCTCATTTGCCAAACTGCTACAAACTAAAGTTGCCTGAGAGGAGGGAAACTCAGCCAAGAAATTCCTCCCATCAGATTGGCCTGTGTATCCACAATTCTATGCTCATCTAATGGTTCTGGAGTGTTCACCATGTGGAAATTACCCTCTCTGAGAATCATACTGTGACAGGAAAGGAATAGAGATATATCTATAAGGATCCATCTCTCAGTGACCCAGTAGAAAAAAATCCCATTGAGACATATAACTATAAAAGAAAAAAAATTTCTAAGGAGGAGGTAACCCAAGAAAGAGGTCCTGTTCTAAAAGAAGATCAAATAGGCATTTCTTCAATAGAAGAGACAAATGTCATCAAAATTCTAAGGGAGAGTAGATTTCAATCTACACTTTTATGACAATTTACATGATCAATTAACTTGTCAAATAGAAAAAAAGTGTTCTCTCCCATATAGCAACCCTCAAAATGTACTTCCTCTTTCTTGATTATGTTTGAGGACTGTGACAGGAAAAATGCTTAAAAACCATATTTTACCCTTGATCGATCAAGTAAGGCAATATCTTATTTCAACAACACCTAACACAACCTTGGAGAGAAAAGAAGAAGACATGGGAGCTAGTGACAGGGTGACAGACACAGCCTGGAATGGGATCTGTGTGGCAGGGTGAGACAGCTCTGGTCAAGACAGTGTCCCGACTCTACCGGAGAGGGCAGACTCTACACTTGATTGGTTTTGAGTCTTTGGGATCACTCCACATGGTAAAAGCAGGCAAGGCAAGCGGAGGGGAGGACTTGGTAATTTCAAAATCAAAGAAAATTGATATAATAAATGGAATATAACCAATATTTGGCTCTTCTGTAAAATGATCACATAAGACACATATGTAGAGCATGTCACTGGTTTTTGACTTTTAGTGTTGAATTAAGAGTCAAAGAGCAGAACTTTTATGAGCATAGAATTGGGGATAGCTGAAAGAGGCATACAGGGTTAGAGACGCTGCCTACAGTTATTATAAAAGTGAATTTGGTCAAAATAACATAAAGGTGACCAGGGATGTCCACAGCAGTCTAATCCCCTTCCAAACTGGAAAGCAGCTGAAAGGTGGAAGTAGACATAGTAAGCATTCTGTGTTTAAAAGCGTTACTTGTTTAGTTTTTTTATGCTTCTAAGTATTTGCCTGTATGTATGTAAGTGCTCCACCTGTGTGCAGTGCTCTCAGAGACCCAGGAATAGGCATTGAATCCCCTACAACTGGAGTGAGTCATTTGTGAGCCACCACGTGGGTACGGGTCCTCTGCAAGAGGAAGACAGACCTCTGTGAGTTTGAAGCCAGCCTGGTTTACATGGTGAATTCTATGAATTCTAGGACAGCTGGGGCTATGTAAAGAGACCCTGTCTCAAAAATAAAAGTAAAACTAAGACAAGCCAAAGGTCAAAGATGGCTGCTCCTGAAATAATTAGGACTGAAATTCAGTATGAATTCTCTTATGTTCAACTTTAAACCATGTGACACTTTGACAACAGCACTTTAAAATACTTAAACAATTTTTAGGTTACTGTTAGCATATTTGTTTTTAGATTACTATTTTCTCACCTACAGCTCACATTATTTTTTTCTGAGTACTCAGTGCTGTAGTTGCCTTTGAATTCAAGTTCCTCTCTCTCTCTCTCTCTCTCTCTCATCAAAAGTTTTCCTTTTTTTTCTTTTTCCATACCCCCCCAAGTAAACTTTACTCCCTTACATTCTTTACCCTTGTTTTTTCCTGGCAAAAAAGTAATAAAATTTACATGTAATCATTGTAAAGTGTACCATCAGTGAGCACCAACCACAGTGACTGTGTTGGTACTCATCATCACTTCCGTTTGCAGAACATTTTCCTTACGCCAAACAAATCCTTCACCTGTCACACTGTGAGTGCCGTTCCACTTTCTGGCCTGTGAAATTTGCTTACTCTGGGTTTCTGATGGAAGAAGGACCACACCATATTTGTCATTTGTGTTTGCTTGATTTCACTTAGCCCAAGGCTTCAGGTTGCATGGAACATGTCTGAATTTGTTCCTTTTTAAGACTGAACAGTATTTCACTGTGTGTATCTACCACATCTTGCTCCTATACTCCCCTGGCAATAGCAGTTTGGGTTGTCTCCACTTTAAACTATTGTAAATACGGTGCTACAAACACTGAAGCATGTGTTTTTATCACTTTGAATGCCCACCTGGAGATGGAAGCTGTGAACAACTGCACACTGAAGATGAGGAGCACCCACTGGTTTCCATAGCAACTGCACTATTTATGTTCCCGCCACCAATGAGCAAAAATTCCAAATTCTCCATATCTTTGTAAATTCTCATTTTCCATTTTTAAAAATTTTATATTTTAAAATGATAGCCATTTTGCCTGGTGTGAAGTGGTACCGAACAGCCTTTAATAGACCTACTAATCGAGTCAGCAATTCTATCGTATAAACCACAGCCAAGCCTACCAATGCACTGCTCCTTTCTGAGAGTCCTTCTCCATCCTCTCTATGTCACTTCCCATCGATGTGACAAAAATCCCAACAAAAGCAATTTAAAGAATGAAGCTTTTCTTTGAGTTGAAGATTTGAGAGCACAGCCCATCATGGTGGGAGAGAGTGTTATAGGAACTCGAGGTGGCTGATTTTATTGCATGCACAACCAATAATCGGAGATGCACAAATGTTTGCAATCAGATAATTGTCCCTTTATTTGTAGAGAATCTCTGCCTGTGGAATGCAGCTGCCCTCATTCAGTGAATGCTGTCAACCACAGTGAAGGCTTGCTGGAAATGCTCTGTCTCTTGGTTGGTTCTAAGTCCAATCAAGCTGACAGTCAGAGTTAACCATCACAAGTCCACTCACTGTCAACTTTTATATACAAACTTATTATTAAATTTTAAAATTCAATCACTGCTCCGTAAACTCTTATGTAGGAATACATTCAGTACATGTCTAAACATCACCCAAATCTTACTAGTTCTGAAATTATTTAAAACTGTCCAGGTAGTCTCACCTGAGACTCAGGAAATCCCCTAATTGTAGGCTCCTGCAAAAGAAAAAAAAATACAGTGGCACATACATAGCAAACATTCCCCTTTCAAATGGCAGAAATAGGGGCCTGACAAGAAAAGATTGTACCAAAATAAAATCAGAACCTGGTGGACCAAACACCAATTCCTGAAGTTTAGTGTTCCGCATCTGGGACTCGGTGATAATGTCTGATCTCTACCACCCGTCCAGTTCTGTCCCGTGCAGCACATATGGCACATTATGCTAGCTCTTAGAGGACCTCTCCTGGTCCTGCCGTCCAACCTCTTTGGTTCTCCAATGCACCTTGAGCTTCATTCCACTGTTGCATATAACAGCTTTGCCTGGTCTTAGCTGGTTTTTCTGAAACCTGGGTGTAAGCCTCCCTTCTGCACTTTGCATGCCTGCCAGTTGAGTACCATGTGGACAAGGCTGCCAAGTTTGGCTGCCAGTTTGACTTTGGTCTGGCTGTCTCCTACCACTGCTTCAGCCTTGACAGCCAAACCTGGGGAGACAGGTGGTTGTTTTCCAGCAGAGAATCTCTTCAGCTCCATTCCCAGCTCAGTCTCTCTTTTCCTATGAGTCTGCATCCTTAGATGTGTGGGTGAGTGTTTTGCCTTTATAGCACCGTTGTCCCAGTGTAAAACGAAAGGATTTTCCCTAACTGCTCGTGCTCTGCCCTTTAACATTACAGATGCCTTTTCTAAGTCTTCCTTGTCAGCTATTTTAAACGCACTCAGGCTCCTTGGCTTATCAATCCTGGTACTTTCTACCTTGCTCTACTCCACTTGCTGCCTTTTCTCACTGGAAATTGGGTAAGAGAGGCAGGCAATAACCAGACCATAGTTCAAATGCTATGCTGACTTAACATTTCCTTCAACAAACGAGTTCACCAATTATTTCAGAATCCAGCCTCACTCAGATTTTCAGGGCACAAGCTGAAAGCAGCAGTTTCTTTGTTAGAATGTAACACCAGTAGCGCTGGTCACTTTCCCAGTGGAGTCCTCGCTTCCGATGAAACCTCATGAGCTGGACCTCCAGTGCCCTCATTTCTTTCAGCATTCGGGTCTTCTGAACTCCGGTCAGCACAGTCCACTAGTCTATGGCTTGTAGCATTCTAGGGCACCTCTAGCCTACAGTCCAAACTTCCATATTCCTCCCACAATCCAGTTCCTAAAACCTCTGAACCACACGGCCATGTTTATCACAGCAACTGCCCCCTAATTTTCTGTATTAGTGATTATTTTTTCCTCATTGCTATAACAAAATACAAAAACCATTTAAGGAAGGGAGGGGGGCTTAATTTGGATCTTTTGAGCGAACAGTCCATGGTGGCAGGGAAGGGAATACATGAGGGCAGGGATGTGAGGAAGCCTTTGGAAGGGACTGCCTACATTCTGGGTGGGTCTTCCTACCTCAAACTGTTTTCGAAACAATGTCAGAGACATACTCAGTCCTTTGTGCTAAGTGATTCAAAATCCCATCAAGGGGACAAGATGATCTATTACACTGCCGATTCACTCTTGTGTGTATGTATGTTCTATCTCATCTAAATCCCACTCCCCTCCCACTACACACAATTAGGAAAGATAACAAAGATGGTAAAGGGGCAAAGAAAGTTCTCCAAACCTAAAGGAAATGAAGAAGAAAGATTAAGATTCGTTTTTTTTTTAAATTACTAATATTAGGGAAGATGGATGACTAATAAAAGATATATAATAATTAATAAATTTACAAAGGTTTATTTACTTTATCTTGTATGTATGAATGTTCTGATCCTGGCACACATGTGGTGTGTGTACCACGTGTGTGGCCCTGCCTGGGGCTGGCAGAGGTCAGAAGCCAGCTTTGAAGTCCATGGTTATGAACCACCTTGTGGGTGCTGGGATTTGAATCAGAGTCCAAAGCAAGAACAATGAAACCTTTAACTGCTTAGTAAACTAACGAAAGTATTGTATTTATAATATCAATGTAAGGAAAGGGAAGCAAGTGTAGGAAGAATACATAAAAAAATACCCCAGAGGAAAGAGTTCACAGCAGAGAATGTTCCTAAAAAATCTGTGAGTCTAATATCTGTTGTCAACCAATCTCAGATAAAAACCTCAGTAAACAGTGATGGTCCTCAGTTGCTGGTGATACTTCAGAGGTTCTGGAAAGTTTGATAGGTGAGGCCTAGCCACAAAACTTAGGTCATTGTTGTACTTTCCTAACTATGGTTCTGTGTAATGTTAAGGTTTTTGTTGTTTTGTTTGCTTTCTGTTTTTGAGACAGGGTTTCGTTATGCAGCCCTGTCTAACCTGGAACTCACTATGTAGACCAGGCTGGCCTAGAACTTACAGAGATCTGCCTCCTCTGTCTCCTAAGGGTTAAAGCTTTGTGCCACTACATTCTGCTAATTTGTTTTTCCTTTTTGAACTGGAGATTAAATCTAGGCTCTTGTGTTTTAACACAAGCACTCTTCCACCAAGCTACATCTCCAGCCTCTGTTAGATTTTAAGCTTTACACAGATAGGAAACGTCATTATTCTTTAAGACCTACAGTAGTGGCTGGCTGTAATGCTGATAAATATTTTTATTCTGTGAATAATGCAGTAACTTGGGTCAATGAATACATTAACTTGAAGGGACAAGTATACCCCTCCCCCTTTTTATTGTACTGTTTAAGAGCTACTTGCTTTGTAATTAATGGTGACAGAATTATAAACCAGTAATTACAATTTCAACTGTGAGTGTTTGAACTTTAACAAAGAGAAGTATAAAGGGGACCTTCTGGGAAGAGGAGGTTCAAAGGGAGTTGGAAGGGTATAAGAGAGAATAATGAGGAGTAAATATGAAGTGTGTTATACATATAAAATTGTGGAGGAAAATTGGAGACAAAAAGGGAAATGTACAGATTCTAATGAAATACGGAGAGCCATTAGGGAGTACTTAAAAAAACAAAACAAAATAAAAACTGGAAAATCTAAAAGAAATAGGAAAAAAATCCTAGACATAGATGACCAAACAAATTTAAATCAAGAAGATGTAAATAGAGCTTCCAGTGAGATCAGACTATCCTGCAAAACTTTCCCAAGCTGCAGATCAGCCCTTGTCCTCTTCTGCCAGTTATTGGCCAGAGGTGAGTCTGGGCCCAATAGGGGCTACCTGTCCCCTACAACCTCCCCCCCTCACCCGCCTGAACTCCCTGGGTTGGCCCCTGATCCCCCTGCTCCTGTCTCCTGTCCCCATCAAGAGCACCCTTGGAGCACTGATGCACCCCCACCCATCCCCACCGCGAGCCTACCCCCCCAACCTGCCCTACCCTACCCACGGACGTGCCGCTCTGGTTGAGCACTGGGACAGAGGGTGAGGCCAACAGTCCACACTACTTCAGAGACTTCTCAGAGCAACTCTGAACAAAGGAGACCTGACTATCCACGAGGGACCACCCGTAATTTCCACCTGCTTGGTCTCTGACCCCACCTCCAGTCCTCTGCTGGAGTCCTAGGCCCCTCCCAGAGATCCGCCTATCTCTGCGGGACCACTGTGAGTTCCTGCTGGCATCTTCTACTGGGTCCTCATCCTTGACCCCATCCCTGGGTTCCTGTCTGCGGAGAGACCTCCTAGAGAGCTTGGACCACACAGAGCTACAGATATTGAATCTCAGACCCACATAAGCTCATCGGGGAAGTACCATAGAGAGAGGGGGAGACCCCACCAACACCTACTGGAAGAAGCTATGGGAAGAAGGCAATACAAGAGAACACCTAACAACAGAAAGAAAAGCATGACACCACCAGAATCTAGGGAATCTACACCAACTAGAATGGAACACAACAACAAAGCAGAGGAAACAGAAGGGAACGACTTAAAAATTACCATCATAAAAATGATAGAGGCCATCAAAGAAGATGTGAGAAAATCCCTTAAAGAAATGGAGGAATAAACAATCAAAAAAGTGGAAGAAATGAACAAATTCCTTAAGGAAAGTAAAGAAAGTACAGAAAGCCAAGAAAAAACAATTAAGTAGGTGAAGGAAACAGTTCAAGACTTGAAAACTGAAATAGAGAAAAAAAGGCAACACAAACTGAAGGAATGCTGGAAATAGAAAAACTGGGCAAAAAATCGGCAACTACAGACACAAACATAACCAACAGAATTTAAGAGATGGAAGAGAGAATCTCAGGCGCAGAAGATAAACTAGAAGAAATAGATTCATCGACCAAAGAAAATCATAAATCCAACAAATCCTTAACACAAAACATCCAGGAAATGTGGGATACCATGAAAAGGCCAAACCTAAGAATAATAGGCATAGAGGAAGGTGAGGAAGCCCAGCTCAAAGGTGCCGAAAACATATTCAACAAAATCATCGAGGAAAACTTTCCAAATCTGAAGAAGGACATGCCCATGAAAGTACAAGAAGCATACCGAACACCAAATAGGTTGGACCAAAGAAAAAAGACTCCTCGACATATAATAATCAAAACACCTAGCATACAGAATAAAGAAAGAATATTAAGAGCAGCGAAGGAAAAAGGACAGGTAACATATAAAGGCAGACCTATCAAAATTATACCTGACTTCTCCATGGAAACCCTCAAGGCCAGAAGGTCCTGGAAAGATGTTCTAAAAGTATTAAGAGAACACGGATGCCAGCCTAGGCTACTATATCCAGCAAAACTCTCAATCACTATAGATGGAGAAAACAAGGTATTCAATGACAAAACCAGATTTTCCCAATACTTATTTACAAATCCAGCCCTACAGAAAGTATTGGAAGGAAAACTCCAACCCAAGGAAGGTAACTACGTCCACAAAAATGTAGGCAACAGATAATCCAACTACACCAGAAACCAAGGGTAAAACAGAACTAATATATTCACAACACCACTGCCAACAACAAACCTAAATCAAACAAGCATCAACAATCAATGGACCTTACTTACCCTCAGCATATTAGGATAGACAGAATGCATCCTTCTGCTGCATACAAGAAACACATCTAAGCTTCAAAGATAGACATTACCTCAGGGTAAAGGGTTGGGAAAAGATCTTCCAATCAAATGGAAATAAGAAGCAAGCAGGCGTAGCTATCCTAATATCTAACAAGTTAGACTTCAAACCAAAATTAGTCAAAAGAGATGAAGACGGTCATTTCATATTCATTGCAGGAGAAATCCATCAACACAAAGTCTCAGTTCTGAACATCTATGCCCCTAATACAAAGTCACCCACATTTGTAAAAGAAACACTACTAAAACTCAAAGCTCATATAAAACCTCACACACTTATAGTGGGAGACTTCAATACACCACTCTCAACACTAGACAGGACCACAAATCAGAAACTCAACAAAGAAACAAAAGAATTAATAGAAGTTATGTCTCAACTGGGGTTAACAGACATCTATAGAACATTCCATCCAAAGACAAAAGAATATATCTTCTTCTCTGCTCCACATGGAACCTTCTCTAAAATCGACCACATACTAGGTGGCATAACAAACCTCAACAGATACAAGAGAATAGGAATAGTGCCCTGTATCTTATCGGACCACCATGCTTTAAAATTGGAATTCAACAACAACACAAATAGCAGAAAACCTGCAAACTCATGGAAACTGAACAATGTGCAATTGCACCACTCCTGGGTCAAAGAAGAAATAAAGAAAGAAATTAAGGACTTTCTAATATTCAATGAGAATGAGGACACAACATACCCAAACTTATGGGACACCTTGAAAGCAGTGCTACCAGGGAAGTTCATTGCACTAAGTGCCCATATGAAGAAAACAGAGGATAGTCACATAAGAGAATTAACAGCGCAACTGAAAGCCTTACAACAGAGAGAAGCAAATTCACCCCGCAGGAGTAGATGCCAGGAAATAGTCAACTTGAGGGCTGAAATCAACAAAATAGAAACCAGGAAAACAATACAAAAAAATCAATGCAATGAAGAATTAGTTTTTTGAGAAAATCAACAAGATAGACAAACCTTTATCCAAATTAACGAAAAAGCAGAGAGAGAACATGAAAATTAACAAAATCAGAAATGAAAAGGAGAACATAACAATAGACACAGAGGAAATCCAGACAATTTTCAGGTCATACTTTGAAAATCTGTATTCCACAAAAATTGAAAATTCAAAGGAAATGGACAAATTTCTGGATAACTATCACTTACCAAAATTAAATCAAGAACAGACAAACAACTTAAATAGACTTATAACCCGCAATGAAATAGAAGCAGTCATTGAAAGCCTGCCAACCAAAAAAAGTCCAGGGCCACATGGATTCAATGCAGAATTTTACCAGACATTCAAGGAAGAACTAATACCACTACTCCTCAAACTGTTCCACAAGATAGAAACAGAAGGTTCATTGCCAAACTCTTTTTATGAGGCCACAATAACTTTGGTATCCAAGCCTCACAAAGACACAACTAAGAAAGAAAACTACAGACCAATATCCCTGATGAACATCGATGCAAAAATACTCAATAAAATACTGGCAAACCGAATACAAGAATACATCAGAGAAATCATCCACCATGACCAAGTAGGCTTCATCCCTGAAATGCAGGGATGGTTTAACATACGAAAATCTATCAACGTGATCCACTATATAAATAAACAGAAAAAGAAAAACCATATGATTATCTCCCTAGATGCAGAAAAAGCCTTCAACAAAATTCAACACCCTTTCATGATAAAGGTCTTGGAGAGGTCAGGGATAACAGGAACATACCTAAACATAATAAGAGCAATATACAGCAAACCAACTGCCAACATCAAACTGAATGGAGAGAAACTTAAGCCAATTCCTCTAAAATCAGGAACAAGACAAGGCTGCCCCCTCTCTCCATATCTCTTCAATATCGTACTAGAAGTTCTAGCTAAAGCTATAAGACAACAAAAGGAGATCAAGGGGATCCAAATTGGAAAGGATGAAGTCAAACTGTCTCTATTTGTAGATGATATGATAGTTTACATAAGCGACCCAATAAACTCTACCAGGGAACTCCTACAGCTGAAGAACACCTTCAGCAAACTAGCAGGATACAAGATAAACTCAAAAAAATCAGTGCCCTACTTTTTTCAGACGACAAAAAGACAGAGAAAGAAATCAGAGAAACATCACCCTTTACAATAGCCACAAGCAACATAAAGTATCTTGGTGTAACGCTTACCAAACAAGTAAAAGACCTATATAATAAGAACTTTGTGGCTCTAAAGAAAGAAATTAAAGAAGATACCAGAAAATGGAAAGATCTCTCATGCTCTTGGATAGGTAGGATAAACATAGTAAAAATGGCAATCTTGCCAAAAGCAATCTACAGATTCAATGCAATGCCCATTAAAATCCCACCACAATTCTTCACCGACCTTGAAAGGATAATAATCAACTTTATATGGAAAAACAAAAGACCTAGGATAGCCAAAACAACCCTATACAATAAAAGAACTTCAGGAGGCATCACCATTCCTGACTTTAACCTCTACTACAGAGCTATAGTTCTGAAAACAGCCTGGTATTGGCATAAAAATAGACAGGTAGACCAATGGAATCAAATTGAAAATCCTGATATTGATCCACACACCTATGAACACCTGATTTTCGACAAAACAGCTAAAATTATACAATGGGGCGAGGACAGCATCTTCAACAAATGGTGCTGGCACAATTGGATGAGGGTGTGTAGAAGACTGCAGATAGACCCATGTCTGTCACCATGCACAAAACTCAAGTCCAAATGGATCAAAGACCTCAGCCACATTGAACCTCTTAGAGGAGAAAGTAGGAGGTACCCTTGAACAAATTGGTATAGGAGACTGCTTCCTGAACATAACTCCAGGGGCACAAACACTGAGAGAAACAATTAATAAATGGGACCTCTTCAAACTTAGAAGCTTCTGTAAGGCAAAGGACACAGTAGACAAGACCAAACGGCAGCCCACAAACTGGGAAAAGATTTTCACCAATCCTATATCCGCCAAAGGGATGATCTCCAAAATACACAAAGAACTCAAGAAACTAGTCAACACAACACCAAATAACCCTATTAAAAAATGGGGTATAGAACTGAAGAAAGAATTCTCAATAGAGGAAATCAAAAAGGCTGAAAGACACTTAAGAAAATGCTCCACATCCCTAGCTATCAGGGAAATGCAAATCAAAACAACTTTGAGATACCATCTTACTCCTGCCAGAATGGCTAAAATTAGAAACACCAATGATGACTCATGTTGGAGAGGATGTGGAGAAAGGGGAACACTCCTCCACTGCTGGTGGGAGTCCAAACTCATACAGCCATTTTGGAGATCAGTATGGCGGTTCCTCAGGAAAATGGGAATTAGTTTACCACAGAACCCGGCAATCCCCCTCTTAGGCATATACCCAAAGGATTCACATCCATGCAACAAAGACATCTGTTCAACTATGTTCATAGCAGCACTATTTGTAATAGCAAGAACCTGGAAGCAACCTAGATGCCCCTCAATTGAAGAATGGTTAATGAAGATGTGGCACATCTACACAATGGAATACTACTCTGCAGAAAAAAATAATGGTATCTTGAAATTCGCAGGCAAGTGGATGGCACTTGAAGAAACCATCCTGAATGAGGTAACCCAGTCACAAAAAGAGGAACACAGTATGTACTCACTCATATGTGGATTTTAGACCTAGATCAAAGGATCACCAGCCTATAATTCACACCACCAGAGGAACTAGAATATAAGGTATATTCTAAGAGATTCATATAAAGTCCCTCACAGAACTGGTAATGGACAAGTCCCCCAGAGCTCAGGGGAAGTGTGGGGGGGGCAGTGAATGGAGGGAGAAGTAGGAGAAAACGAGGGGGAGGAAAGGAAAACATGTGCGACCAGGAAGATTGAGCCTGGTTAGGAATAGAAGACAGGAAAGAGAGAGACAGAGAGAGAGAGAGAGAGAGAGAGAGAGAGAGAGAGAGAGAAAGAGAGAGAGAGAGAGAGAGAGAGAACATAAAATAGGGAGCCAATATTGGTTTGAAGATAAAATTGAACACAAAGAAAGGTCTAGAGAACTACAACACTGTGGCCAACTAACAATTTGAGCTTCCATGGAAAGGCTGTCATAAATGCCCTTCCCGGAGAGTGAGATCAACAACTAACTTATCCATGGAGCCCTCAACTAATGCCTGTTGAAAACAAAAGCAAACATAAACACTGAGTTGAAGTAGAACTCAGATGCAGAGGGAGAGGACAAGACCAGGCGGCAGAAACACATAGAGACAGCTTACCTGAACAAGGAGGAGCTAACGGCCACTAGACTGATAGCTGGGAAGCCAGCATGGAACTGACTCAGGCCCCCCCTGAATATTGGTCTCAGCCAGAAGGACTGAGCAGTCTAAGGGACCTCAGACAGTGGAGCCAGTATGTGCTCAGACAGTGGAGCACAAAAAGACTTTGCGAACACATCCCCTATGGAGGGATAACTGCCTTAATCTAGAGACAGGAGAGAAACCCTAGTCCCTACTTCACAGGACCTGTCCGACCTACATGACCCCTACTGGATGACATTCCCCTACATATGGAATTGGGTGGGGGGGGGTGGGAGGGTGGTTAGAGTGCATGTGAGAGGGCAAACAGGGTAAAAGGGAGGGAAGGAGGAATGGAGGAAGGGAGGGAGTGAGGGAGGTTGGGAGGGAGGGAGAGGGAACTGGGATCGACATGTAAAATAATAAATTAAATAAAAAAAAACAAAAAACAAAAAACGCTTTGACTCCAAAATTTAAGTTCAAGGACAAGTTACTGGGGAAAAGGATTTCTATTTTTGTTTCCACAGAAAATGAAAAGATGTGGATTCCTTCCAGACTAATGTGGTTTGATCAAGCCAGACCACCTGAAACAGAGTATCCAGGTGATCCTACCTTCAAAACAGCTGGACAAAGTAGCCTGACAGACTACAGCCAGGATTTCTGAATCTTCTTTGTATTCCCTATGACAGCGCCCCTTACCAGCAGGAAGTAGTTTGGAAAGAACAACGCCCAAATTCCCAAATATTGTCTATAAATGTTTGTTTTCATTTAAATGGACTTGGTTATAAAAAAAAAAGAAGATATAAATAATTTAATTTAGTCCATAGGAATCAATGAGATTGAAGCAATAACAAAATGTTTCCCAACAAAGAGAAGTCCAGGACCAGATATAGTCACTTCAAAATTCTACTAACCCTTTAATGAAGAGCTAACAATGATCCTCAAACTGTTCCCTAAAATAGAAAGGGAAAACTCTACCAGTCCCATTCTGGAAAACCAACATTATATTCACACCCAAAGAGGACACAGACACAAGAAAGAAAGAAAACTACAGACAACTTTCCCTGGTAAGTATAGATTCAAATGTTAATAACATTTTTTTCAAGTTGAATTAAAAACACATTAAGAAGATCATATACCATAATCAAGTAGGTGTCACCTCCAGGGAAGCAAGGTTGATTCAGCACACACAAAACTCACAGAGCTGTCTCAATTGATGAAAGAAATGGTCTTCACCAAATCTAGTATCCCTCTGTGATAAAACTCTTGAAGAAACTAAAAATGGAAGGAACACATCTCAACTTAATAAAGACTATAATATACGTGGCAAATCTATAGCTAATATAATACTAAATGGGGGAAAGCTTTACTACTTTCTTTAAAATGTGGAAAGAGGCAAGGGTCCCCACTCTTCCCATGTTCATTCAATATAGTGCTTGAAGCCTTAACCAAAGCAGTAAGACAAGAGAACAAAATAAAAGGGACTCAACAGGGAAGGAAAGTCAACTTATTCCCATTTGTAGATGACATGATCCTCTACTTAAAAGGCCCCACAGAACCCACCAGAAAACTCTTAGACCTGCAAGGCACTTGAAGCAAAGCAGCAGGATATAAAATCAATATACAAAAACCAGTAGCTTTTCTAATTCTCTGAGAAAGAAATTTTGTGGAAAATCCCATCCACAATAGCTTCTAAATAAATAAATAAAATACCTAGCAATGAACCTAATGATGGTGAATGATCTCTACAATGAAAATATCAAGACACCGAAGAAATAAAGAAGACACCAGAAGGGGCTGGAGAGATGGCTCAGAGATAAGAGTACAGGCTGCTCTTCCAAAGGTCCTGAGTTCAATTCCCAGCAAGCACATGGTGCCTCACAAACATCTGTAATGAGATCTGGTGCCCTCTTCTGGCCTGCAGGGATACATGCTGATAGAATACTATATACACAATAAATAAATAAATCCTAGAAAAGAAAAAGAAAAAAAGACACCAGAAGAAGAGAACACCTTCCATGTTTATGGCTGCATAAAACCAAGGAGCTTCTGCACAGCAGAAGGAGCTATCACCAAAGTGGAGAAAACCTACAGAATGGGGAAAATTTCCCTCCAATCTCTTCTCAGGCAGAGGACTGGTATCAAGAACATACAGAGATTGCATAAATTAACAACACGCCTTCCCACATACAAATTGTCTAGTGAGTAAATGTGCTGATGAGCTGAACAGACAGTTCCCTGAAGAAGACTATAAACAAGTTAATATTTCAAAAATGCCCAACATCTTTAGCCATCAGAGAAACACAAATAAAAACTGCTTTGAGAGTCTATTTCACCCAATTAGGGAATCACTACTGTCAAGGAAACAAAGTGACAAGTGCTAGAGAGGTGGAGAAAGAGGAAGTCTTACTCAGTTCTGGTAGGGTAGTAAATTTGTGATGCCACCATGGAAACTACTGTAGAGTTTCCTCAAGAAACTAAGAACTCTCATGTTTTGAGGTTCAAAAGTTGTTTTCCTGTGATACCACTGTATCAAACGGTCCTTACCATTGCCTGTGAGGGTACCTTAAAGTTAACTTCTTTCTTATTCAGCATACATACTGTCATGGGTTTTGTCATGCTATCTTCATACGTGTGTCATTGTGTGTTGTTCTCATTCTTGCCCTTCTCCCCCCCATCATCCCCCATGCTGTTTCTTCCATCCCACGGGCGGCATTTTCTTTTCTGGTCAGTCCCTCCTTCTCTGTACAGCAAGTTTTCTTGTCAGACTATCTTTGCATTTTTAGACCCCAAGTAAAGATATAGAGACTTATTATTAATTATGGAAGGTTTGCCTTTATCTTAGGCTTGTTTCCAACTGCCTTTTATAACTTAATTAACCCATATTTTTTAAATCTACATTCTGCCAAGTGGCTCACTCCTCAGTATGACCTGAGAGTTTTAGCAGGAGTTATAAATTTTCATGAAGAAAAGTTCTAACAGTTTGAATTAATTTTGCTAAAACTGTTCCCTGTGCTATAACAGGATGCCCGCAGAGGTGATGGTCGAACTTCCCATTGTGGATTCCTAAGGATATAGGCCCCTGTGTTTGATATACTACCTGTCCCATTGTCACAAGCTTCTGTTCTCTCTAGAACCCAAGATGGATGCCCTCTACACAGTGGCTGCCATTGCCTGGGAGGGCACCATTAGGTTAACTTTCAGCTCTGTATCAGAAATGCTGTTCCTTTGGGAACTAATGCCAAGGAAGAGATAGGGTGATTCTAGAGGAGGAATGCAGATTTAAAGAGTTCTCTAGCTTCCCGTGTCACTATCTGCAGTGAATCTCATCTCAAGTATCTCTTCCACTTCAAATATTGCTTTCATTTCTAACCTTTCTTTTAAACTCCAACACTATGCAATGTGACATCATTGCTATTGCCCCATAGGACCTAGATGCTCAGTATGTTGTCACTCTTTTCTCTTTGTGTTTCAGTTTAGGTATTTTCTATTGGCTTTTCTTCAAGTATACTCATTCTTACATGACTAGCAATGTTTTAATGAATATTAGGTCATCTCAACAAACAATAAACAGAAAATTTTCTAAGTTAAATGACATCATAGATTAGCCATCTACAGAACATTCCATCCAAACATTACAGAGTACATGTTCTTCTCTGAAGTTCATGAAACTCTCTCTAAAACAGACATCTAATTGGATGCAAAGAAAGTCTTAAGAAACATAGTAAACTTGAAATAATTCCTTATATTTTATCCAACCACAATGGGATAAAACTAGAAATCAGCAGCAACAGAAACCACAGAACACACACAAACTCATAAAGACTGAACAACACACCACTGAATGGATCACTGAAGAAATTAAGAAGGAAATCATCAATTCCTAGACAATAATGAAAAGTAAAGCATATCATATTAAATGTATAAAATACAAAAACCGTATTAAGAGGGAAGGTCATAGTCTACAATCCTACGTTTAAAGCAAAAACAAAAAACAAGATGACCTCAAAGAAGCAACCTAATGTACCTTCAAGCCTTGGAAAAGCAAAAAAAGAGCCAAGTCCAAAGTCAGGAGGTTAGGACAGCAATTAATGAAATGCAAACTAAAAATCACAAAGCATCAGTAAAACAAAGAATTAGTTCCTTGAAAAGATAAACCAAGCCTTTAGCCAAACCAACCAAATGAAAGAGAGATAAAAACCAAAATTAACAATGAAATGGAGACATTACAATAGATATCAATGAAATCCAAAAAACCATTGGGCCACATTTTAAAAACTAATATTCCACCAAGTTGGAAAATGTGGAAAAAAAAAAAGATGGGTGGATTTCTAGATGCACATGACTTACCAAATCAAACCATAATGAGATAGAGAATTTAAACAGATATATAGTAGCAAGCGATGAGATTGAAGCAGTAGCTGGATGCAGTGGCATATACCTTTAATCCCAGCACTCATGATGCAGAGGCAGAGATTGAAGCAAGCCAGTTTAGTCTACATAATGAGGGAGTGAGGGAAGGAGGGAAAGATAGGGAAATAGACACAGACAGACAGACAGAATAATAACAAAAACAATATCTAACCAAAAAGAGTCAAACTCTAGATAGATTCACTGCTGAACACTATTACACACTTAAAGAGGACTAAAACCAATGTTTCTTGAATTACTTGATAAGATAGAAAACGAAGAAACACTGTGACTGGCTCTATGCTGGTTCACATAGCAGCAAGCTTCACCAATGGAGGAGGTAAAATTCACTTGCAGCTCAAACCCATCCAACCAGATTTGGGGCATCTGCTGCTGCAGTGGGCTTTGGACCGGGCTCCTTTTGGGTTTCTGACACATCTCTGCTGTGCTCAACAATGTGGTTCTTAGTTCCTTGGTCTCTCCAGTCCAGCCAACTGCTGGTGGGGTGGGTGCAGGATGGGAGCCCTTGCTGCAGGGTCTCGCTGAACCCACTGTCAGCCTTGAGGATGAGACCAATGCAGCACCCGTCGTCGCACTTCATCCTCTTTGTTTTCTGACCCCAGAGGTCCAGAGGGCTCTGGCTCTGCTGGGATCTGACCCTGCTACAGATTCCTAATTGTGTGGTGGAGATAGTGGTGTTTGGAAGAGCGGAGGGGAGGAGTATCCTGACCTCAGTGGCAGCCTTAGGAGGAGGCTAGTCCTGCCTTCCAGGGTCCCACCAAGTCCACATGCTCCCTGCTCACAGGGCTTCAGGTCCTCTTGCTTCCTGCAGTCCCACTGACTGAGTGTGTTGGGGGCGGAGAGCATAAGCCCCTTTGATTTCTGCTGACTTTAGCAAAGTGCCATACTCTGCTTCGAAGTCCTCGGCTGATGCCTTGTCTGACAGTGTATCCCACCATGGCGATCCAGTTTACTGTTGCTACAGCACTGGTGTATCTGAGGGGATCTTCCTGGCTCTCACTTGACTTGATAAACTCACTTCCCAGAATGGTTTCTTGCCCCTCTCCCAGGGATGTGGAAATTTTCTTTATTCTTTCCTCCCCCACCTCCACTGGCTTTGTTATCCCTCATTGAGCTCACACATGAGAAGAATCCAAGGGAAGGCCTTCTCCTGTGCCCTGCCATGACTGTTAACTTTCACACACAGGTAGATGCTGTAAGAAAGCAACCCGTGACAACTGTGAATCTCCTCTGTACCTATACTCTCCAGCTTTTGAAGACTGACAAAAGAGCATACAAATGGCCTCAACTTTTATCTGATTACTTTCTCTCATGGTGGCTGCCCCTTTCCTCATGAGCTTGGCTGTTGATGACCCAGCTAGTGTGAATTTTCTTCCTTTAGGCCTGAGGTCCCTTAGAATTAGACTGCAAACTTGAGCTCTTCAGAAGCCGCCATCTTGTTGATGTGAGTTTTCCCCCACTGATAGAGTGGAAGCAACATTCTTTTCAGCTTCTTCATGTAACAGATGGCACGCTAATTTCCACTAACATAGGCTTAAATAAGTACACAGTGATGGAGGTGGCAAGTCCCAGATCTGTTTCTTATCCTTGCATTCTCCTTATCCCCAGGCTGATTTCTATTCGTGGCCCCTCTCCTCCATCCAGAGCTGACTTTGGCCAATGGGAATACTCCCGGTGAAGGAAGAAAATGCTAATCTGTAGTTCTGTCACTGTTCTTGCTCAGTAGGCTCCTCCTGTCTCCAAACTGGAATAAACACATCTACTTGGGGTGGTGATGGTGCTTGCTCTTTCTGGCTCTAGACTAGTTAGCTGTCTGTGGATTTCCTTAAACCTTGCTTATCCATTTACAACGGTCTCTTCAGTAAACTGTGCTAATCTGGCTTCTACTGAGACCCAGCCTGCTACAGACTCAGGCTTTATTGCAAACACAAATGTTTTCTTTTAGACTTAAAATTATTGATGTGACTGTGAGAAACATAATGAAGTTGAAGTTTGGATCTCACCACCAAAGATTACCTTAATGTTTTCATACACACTTTTCGAGATCTTCTCATGCATATTTGTAGGTATTATGCTTATACATTCAATCATACTATATATTTTTATGATTTTTTTTCATTTAATATTGCTTGAGGTTTTTCTGTATCAACGAATACAGACCAACACCTCCACATTTAATGGTTCATAATACTTCATTGATGTGGTCTGCTATAATTGTTTAATACTACATTAATTGAAATTAAAAATCATATATTTTTTAAAAGTGAACATAATATGGAGTTTAAAATAGTCTGCCTGGGATAACACAAACATTTTTGTGGTGACCATCCTTCTATGTATGACTTTATAAAAACTTAGCTCATTTCCCCTTTTTCTCTAAGGGTAGTCTCTGGAAGTGGTATCATCATTAAAGTTGGTTGCAGGGAAAAAGAGCACTCCCAAACCAGGACTAACAGATGAACATGGAACTAAGTTTGGATTTCATATCGATGAGAAATAACTTTTATAATTACTATAAGAATATTTCACTCAATACTTGGGGCATAGTTGATGCGTACATTAGCTGGGAATCTGGGAATTAAACACAGGGCCTAATGAATGATAAACATATGCTCTGTGTCTAGGCTGTAACTATTTTTAAAATATTTAAATTTTATTACGCAAACTTAACTGCATGTCCTATGTTTCTATTTTCCTAATATACTGACCCTTCTCTGAAGAGGAGGAGACGACCCACGGCTTATACACATCTTCACCAACTGTGAGGATTCCAGTACTTTTAATGTTGTTAGTCTGATTTTTTTTAAAGTCTCAAGGTTAATCCTCTTAGCTAGCAAATCCAGTATAAGTCACAAGCAGACATTTTCTTTTTTTCCTGGTGCTAGCAATGGAACCCCAAGGCCCAGTGCATACTGAGGGTGTGCTTTGCTGTAGAGCTATATCCCCAACTATGCTTGACATTTTAATAACATATTTTAATAACATTCAACATTAATTTTTATTTCATTTGCACTGGTGTTTCGCTTGTATGTATGTCTGTGTGAGGGTGTCAGATCTTGGAGTTTCAGACAGTTGCTAGCTGCCATGTGGGTGCTGGGAATTGAATCCAGTTCCTCTGGAAGACAGTCAGTGCTCTTAATTGCTGAACCATCTCTCCAGCCCCTGCAGTTTGACATTTTCCTTACTTATATGGTCCTGGGTCAGTTAAACACAGACACATATCATGAGTGATGTCTTTGGTCAATTTTGTCATTGTGGGAACATATTAGACTACACTCAGTCACACAAACTTGTATGGTACAAGTCAGTCATTCAATGTGGTGTTTTGGTGCAGTCAAGAAAAATGATAGACATGGAGTGTATGAGGCAGCTGATGCTGGAGTAGCATTTCATATTGCTTCATACAGACCTATTTATAACCAAAAAGCATATTAACTACTAAACAAGTAACATAGCCATATATTGTGTACTATACATACTTGTGTGCGGTATACTAAACCATTTGTTTCTGAGACAAGGTCTCACTAGCTCTGTCTGGCCTTGGACTTTCTATGAAATCCAGGCTTGCCTCAAAGTCTCAATCCCCATGCCTTAGCTCCCCAAGTGCCTGGAGTATGTGTGTGCATCATCGTGTCTGGCTGCGCCTTACTTTTTATAAGCCGAAAGCATCACTAGGCAGTAAGTTGAAGCTCCAGCACAGTCTTACAGGATCACCACCCATGTATGTGGCCCATCATCGATCTGAATGTCCTTGTGATAGACATGGCTGCAAGTGGCCAGTGTTGGCCAAATGAAGAGACTTCATTAAGTGTTGGGATCCTGCTAGAAAGCTGCCACAGCTGGGGTGGGGAGTGTGACACTTTTGAGGCCTCCCTTGGTGTAAAAGTGACCACAGTGGAGTGAGTCAACATGCAACTTCCAAGACCAAGCTTTCACAGCCAAGTCAGCTCAGATCCCCTGAGCTAACACAGCCCATTGGAGAAGCTTCAGCTCTGGGAACTGTGACAGGCTGTGAAGGGTGGGTGGTACAGACAAGACCCGCAGGGAGGAAGCCCCGGGGTTTCCTCTTTGTTGATTTTCTTTTAAAGTCTCAAACTTAAGGGGAAACATTAACAAACACACTCTCTTCTGAACTTCCTGCCTGCCCTCAGCCTGCTCTCAGCAGGAGCAGCCAAGCTCTCCTCACCTCTGCAGGGAGGGCCAATACTGACGGCTAGACATCAATATTTACATTCTGTTATCTCATCTTCTGAGGAAGCCCAGGCCTAAGCAGCCCTAGTGAGTTATTCTAGTTTTTATCGCCTGACTGCTGGGCTCTGAAAAACTTTCTCTTTGTAGAAGCATAGCATTTCTTAAGAAGATATATGTCTTTGGGGGCGGGGATACATAACTACATCCCCCAAATGCTGGAGCACAACACAACCCAGGAGCTGACTCTTTTCTAGCTGCATTCCTGTTGCTCAGGATATCTGAAGTGTGTGCTCATTGGCATGGCTTATTAGAGGCCAACATCAGAATGCCCTACTATCAGCACAGCCCATCCAGCTCTCCAGTAAAGGCAAGCACAGGCCATCTGTGATCCATAGCAAAGGGAAGAAACATGTCTGTGGACTGAAATCTTGGAGTGGGAGAGGAAGGGGGAGGTGTCCCCTGGAAACTTTTGGAGACATGCCTTAAGTACATTCCACAGATCACAGGAAAGTTGCCAGATACTCACTTTCATTGAAAAACGAAAACTTTTATAGCTGATACTCTTAGCTAGCTTTTGCCCGGGATAGCAGATGGGCTAAGAGATTTCCTATGCTCTTGTGATAGGTATGAATCAGACTTCAGGCAGCACCTGTTGTCATTTCCAGGTCCTTGTGTCTCAGAATAAAGAACTGGATCGGTGATGCATGGATGCTGATAGATCGACAGTCTATCTTAATAAAGAAAAAACAAAACAGTGCAGTCAGTCCTCAAGGCGTTCATGCTGTTATCTTTGGAATCCTCATCCCTTGTTGGTCTGTGAGTACTTGGCTTCAGCTGCCTATTCCCAACATGCAATTTAAATTTACAGGGACGACCCTTTGCAGCCTAGGCAGGGTTACTCCCTATACCCCAGAGGAGGTGGTGGGGACTGGAATGAGCTGAGGCCTGGAAGTGTTCTACTCTTACATGTGAGAATATTGTCTACTCTTGAAGAAGTGAACACAACTGGTGTAAGACCGCTAAACCAGGTGGTCCATGAGGGTAACTGTGTAGATGATTGACAAGGCAAAGGCAGATATGATCTTAGCATCTGCTGGAGTTGAGGTGGGGAGGGGAGGGTTTTCAAGGGGATGGGGCTCTGGCCCAGTGAGATGGGCTCCTTGGGAGAGCACAGGTCACAGGCAGAGGCCATATGAGTCTGGGTCCTAGGTTCCAGTTTGAGGCTGGCTTTGCTTTCTGAATCCCCAGGCAAGCTTTAATAAATCATAAATAATATATCACCAAATCTCTTTATTGCTTTCTAAGCAAGCCTAAGCCTGGGGAAACTAGGGCAAGGTGGATCCATTGCCTCTCAGCCCTGTAAACACTCTCTCCATGTCTAGAGCAACTGGGCAGGCTAGCAGGGAGGAGAGCATCCTACATGTCCAGATCCTTACAGGATTTTCCACACTGTGCCTTTAGTGTGCCAAATTGCCTTATTCTAACATAAAACAAAACAAAACAAAAATCTTGGATGGGGAAGGTGGCTCAGTGGATAAAGTCCGTTCCATGCAAGCCTGAGGGTTGGAGTTGAAATCCCAGCATCCGCAAAATTGTTGTGTGGACATGGAAATCTGCCTATAATCTTAGCCCTTAGGAAGCAAAGATAGAGGATTTATAAAGCAAGCTTACTAAACCCTCCTCACATGTGCACCTGCACACATCTAAACATGTATGTACACACATATACATATATACATGCAAAAAAGACCTGCTCATTGTTACAAGGTTATTTCAGTTGCTGCCTCACCTTGAAGCATGTTCTTCTGGAGAATGTAGTCCTTCAGTACAATAGGCACAGTGGTATGAGTTTGTATCTGAAGAACAGCGGCTGTAGTGAATATGACCATGAATTACAACGGTGAGAACAATTTTGATAAAGCATTTTATTGAAAATACCATAAAATCCATAGCTTACTCAGACGTTTGAATGAGTGACTGCTCCAGCCAAGTGTCATTGTCTAACAGCAACGTTCTCAGGAGGAACTATCATCCCTGAAGAAGTCTCAACTTTTCTATAGGTGCTTTTCATCTCATGGAGACACTTGGAGCTCAAGGTCCAGATATTCCATTGGTCTGTTAAACCTTCGTCACAGTAAACTACCCAAACAGACACACTTACCATTGACAATAATAGCCACAAAAGGAATCAAATGCCATCAGATAACTGTGTGACAGTTGGGAAAAAGGAAGATGCTTGAATTGCAGGAGACAGATTTTTGTAATTGTTATAAATGTCCACTGATGATGTGCTAAATAAGATGAGTGAGTACTTAAAAGATGAAGCAGAATTCTGTTAAACCCCCCAGCCAGCCTAAAAAGAATGCCTCACTTTCTTTTCACATATATTTTTAAAGGGAAAGCTCAGGATCAGATGGACCAGAGATAAGTTCAACTCCAGAACAAGTGTACTCTGCAAGGCTCTGGGGTTTTCTGCTGGGGCTGCTGTGAACTAGGCATAGCCAGTCTACAGAGACTAGCCCAACACCCCCCACAATGGACAGGATCTCGTGTAATAGCATAGGAATGTATCTGGCCTCCTGTTCTATAAAGTGATCCATCTCAATAGAGAATTAAAACATGCTTGCTAGCTGTATATCTGATTAAGAACAAAATCTCAGCCAGTTCCTGGCAGACATTACTTTCTGGAGAACAATGGATGTCAAAGCTAGGTAGAACACTAGAACCGAAGCTCCCTCAACATGCCCATCTGTACAGATGGAGTGATTGTTAAGAAACTGTTAAGAAACTGGAGAAGTAGAGTATTTCCAATCAAGAGTTGAAATTGGGCAGGTCAGATGGTTCAGTGAGTAAAGCACTTGTAGACCTGAGTTGCACATATCTGTATGTATCTCCCACAGTGAGGTGGGTGGCAGAGACAAGATATTCAGGCCAGTTAGCCTGTGAAACCCTGTCTCCTTTGATTCCTAACACTCACATGACAGCCCAGAGTTGTTAAGTCCAGTTTCAGGGGATCTGATGCCCTCTTTGGTCCAACCTTGGCTTAAATTAGAAGGAGAGGACCCACAGATGCCCAAAGTGTATACACAAGCACACACGTATACACACACACACACACACACACACACAAAATTTTTTTTAACAGCCAAAATTATTTGGAGCTGTCTTTTGTCCTCTTAGTTGACTATCTGTATCTGACCCAATGGTCTTTTGTTAAAAACCCTTTGGTTCCGGGTGGTGGTGACTCATGCCTTTAATCTCAGCACTTGGGAGGCAGAGACAGGTAGATTTCTGTGAGTTCGAGGCCAACCTGGTCTACTGAGCAAGTTCCAGTACAAGCTCCAAAGCAACAGAGAAACCCTGTCTTCAAAAACCAAAACAAACAAACAAACAAACAACCCCTTTGTATATATTAACTTAGCAGACCACAGCTTCCACCAACCCAAAAGGAAAGAATGTCATCAAATAGAATCTGAAACTTACAGCAGGGACTTCCCCACTTTGCTGAAATTCACCTGCTTGTTTTCTCACCAATGTATTTGAGAAGGGCATTTTTTTTTTTAATTTTATGACCATAGAACCTTATGATGAGTGATGCAACAACTGTTTGGGGCAACCTGAGTCCATGTTTCTGGCCTATGCACACTCATTTTTGTCTCCAAATGAATCTTACTTAGAAGCAAGCGCTGTGTTTGAAGTTGACAGTCAACCAAACTCAAGCTCAGGGCAGGTTCAATCCTTGCACAGATATGCAGGCTGAGAGGGAAGCTGCGTAAACTAGGCAGGGCCTGGAGAGGCTACTGTTGGTCCAGAAAGGCTACACACAAGCTGTCTTGTAGAGACTGCTTCCACCTCTCAGAATGGATGAATGTATGTTCTCTGTAATGTGGTCACCTCGGTAGACATACCTAGAGAATTCTTCAGGGCTTCCCTAGCCTGTAAAGAAAGATTGTCATTAGCTAACTGACCCACACCGTTGTGGATCTGATGGGATTTGTGGCTCTCAGCCTGAGCTCCTACTCTGATGAGGGAAGTTCATGCAGATACAGACAATCACCATGACAGTATGATTTGCCCATTAAGCTTGAACAGAGCATCATATGACCTTCATTGAATCCATACCATAGGATAATATCATGGATGACTAGAAAAAGACACTTTTTGGTTATTATTTTAATTTGGAGGCTATCTTTCCATAAAACAAGGATTTTTCAATCTTCTATTAACTACAACAGTATATTACAATATAAAGAAGATCAATGTATAAAATTTGTTGTATGTAATCATTTTAAAAATAAAGAGGTAGGCTGACAAGATGGTTTAGCAGGTGAAAGGCCTTGCTGCCAAGTTTGATGACCCAAGATGTACAGGGAATCTGTTTCCTGTCCTCTGCTCTCTGTGTGTGCACAGTGGTACACATACTAAATAAATAATAAAAATAAATATATAAATATAAATAAAATGGTAAATGGAAGAGAGTAAAAGGTTTCCTTAGCTGTGTTCATTAAATTTCACTGCATACTTGAGATAATTCCTGTAATCCTGGCCTATGTCCTCATCATCAGAATTGTGTCACCCCATTAGGTGTGGCTAAACAAAAAACTTACGCCTTTCCCCACACAGTCTGTTTTCTATCTCATTTTCCCTTGATCACCTCTTTGTCAACTGTGTTAGTGGCCACTGTTGAAAATTTCCAATCAAAATTTAGATTCTTAATAACCTGGCCCCACTTATTTCCTTTCACATGTCATGACTATGT
Organism: Phodopus roborovskii; assembly: GCF_943737965.1. Classification (NCBI taxonomy): domain Eukaryota; kingdom Metazoa; phylum Chordata; class Mammalia; order Rodentia; family Cricetidae; genus Phodopus; species Phodopus roborovskii. Next base: position 9,085,264 of record NW_026126602.1, on the reverse strand, counting down.
GTGTAACTACATGTGTTTAAGTCCATTTAAATGGAGATCAGGAACAAGTTAAAAAAAAATTTAACAAAATTTTCTATTGAATTTTTGGGAATTTTACATCAGACACCCAATCCCACTCATTTCCCAGTCCTTTAATGTCCACTCTCCACCCTTGTACCCCTCCCCTCAAAAGAAAATAAAAAAGAGAAAGAGAAGGTAGAAAAGAAAAGAAGAAAAACCCTAACCAAACAAAAACATGGAAAGCTATCTCTCTGACCCTTTTGGGCAATGGCCTGCTCCCCTATCACACAGCGCTCTGCGCATGGACCACGCTGCTCCTTCATCTTTCCCACCCTCTCCATCGCATATTTGTTAGTAGTAGTGGCATTGAAATTTCTGGTGTATTCATGCAACGCACCCTTTTCCCCAAACAGCTTAACTTGCGAATGATCATCGCAGTGAGTCATTAGTCTAGTTGAAGGCCTCTGGCTTCTGCTACACCATCAATACCGGACTCTCATAGAGATTCTCAGATACCCTGATGTTGCCCTGAGTCGTGGGGATCCTGCAGCTATGGCCCTCCAGACCACACCCTTCACATACTCCAGCAGCTCATAGATGGGGAAGATATTGTAGTAGACCAACTCAAAACCCTGGATCTGCACCTGGGCAGAAAGCTGAGTTGGTCAGTCCACCAGCTCTCCCTCACCCACGCCATCCGGGCCAGCTCTTCTACACTGCCCAGGTGAGGGGTGGGGCCAGCTTTCCCTCTCTCCCATGCCCAATACCTCTCTTCTGCATACCAGAGAAGGGCAAGACCAGTTCTCCTGCATGTAGTCATGGGCCAGCTCAGTGTCACCCTCCGATATCAAAATGGCTTCAGGCTGCATGGACAACTGCATAGCCTTTGGTATTAACATGGAACTCGGCCATCAACACAGGACACGGCTTCAGAACCACCATGGACCCAGACATGGCCCTCAGCAACAGCACAGGCCCAGACCTCTCCACAACCTCAGGTTGGCAGCACAGGCCTCTCACAGCAGGTGTTCTCACAGCACAGGAACCAGTCTGCTTCTCTTTCTCTCCCTTCTCTCAACCACAGACTTGCTTGCTTCCAGGGCCCAGTGTCTCTAAAACGAACAAAACTTTAAAATCACTTTACTGTTACTAATTTTCTTTCTCAAGCTCCTTTTTTCTTTTTTGGTTCCTTCCTTTCTCTTTGCTGGGGACTGAATGCAGGGCCTCACAAGTTAGGTGGGGTTTTTGCCACAGGCAGTCCCTAGAGAGAGCAAGGTCTTTAATAAGCAGGTATTAGAGATGAGCATTCCAGCCATGATCAATATGAGCAGCATCACTCTGTCAGTTACCTGTCCACTGCTGTGACAAAATGCCGGGGAAAATCTACTTAAAGGAGGAGGCTTTATTTTGGTTACTCTCTACTGTTGCTGATGGGCCTGTGATGAGACAGAGCATCATGATGGGAAGTATGTGACAGAGCACAGTGCCTCACCAGTGATAGACGGGAGAGAGAGAGAGAGATGGGATGATGCCCTCAAGGGCCTACTCCATCGAACGTGGTCCTCCCTTCTGAGAATCTCAATGGCCTGTTAAGAGAAGAACCCATTATTGGATTCACCCGTTAGTAAAATCAGAGCCCTCAAGATCTAATCCCCATAGTCCAACCCATGAATGTTGATGCTTAGGGTGGCATTCCAGATCTAATTGTAACAAACATGCACATTGCATGTTCACAGTGTGCCAACGGTGTTTCTGAGCTCCTCACATGCTTTATTTCATTTATCCTTCATGGCAATACTATGAGATAAACATTGTCAGCTCCATCTGACTGATGGCCGTGCAGAGGCACTGATCAACTAATAACTACGTGGAAGACACTCAACTACTGAGCAAGCGAACAGATTTTGACACACCAAGGCTGTGTTTGTAACCATTGTGCGAGTCCATAGAGAGAGTCTATTAGACAACCCATGTACAAGGTTCAACGAGAAGCCACTGGCTATGATGGGTAAACATTAGCCAGTGTCCAGTTCCAAGAGAGACGAAGCAGAGTAAATTGTGGAAGCCCTGAACTCTTCCATCAAAACTACTTTGTCGGTTACCCTAGGGGTAGTAGTCAAGAGATACAAAGGGCTTCTTAATATATACATGGCTTACAAACCTGCCTTTGAGTAGATAAGTTTGAGGGCAATAATTAGAATCTGCAGACTAGCAAAGTTCAGAAGAATTGCTCATTCCTCTCTCTGCTAGGTACTTCCCCAGGGAAAAGGTTATCTGTCTGTTTAGTCTCATTCAAATGCAGGGTTGGAAACAACTAACCCTATCACATCTCCATAGTCAAACAAATAAGGATTAAGACATAGATAGTAAAAATAAAGGGGGCTGAGGAAATGACTCTGTAGGTAAGAGTACTTGCTGCTTAAACCTGAGGACCAGAACCCAGAGCCCAGACAAAATTTTCGATGGGGTTGTATATGTACTGTGTGTGGGGTGGAGTGGGGGACAATCCACTGGGGCGTGCTAACTCCACACCCTGTGACAGACTCTCTCAAAGAGATAGAGTAGGATACCTGACACATTCCTGTGGCCTCGAAGTACACATGGACACACACATCCATGTGTACATACACCACACACGTATATCATTCTCTCTTTCTCTCTCGCACACACTTTTTAATGAAAAAAAAAAACAAGGATTCTGTTTATTTTTCTAACATTTTAATGATTTATTTTTATTTTTTGTGCATTGGTGTTTTGTAGTTACAGACAGTTGTGAACTGTCATGTGGGCGTTGGGAATTGAACCCAGGTCCTTTGGAAGAGCAACCAGTGCACTTAACCACCGAGCCATTTCTCCAGACCCTCCATCTATTTTTTTTATGGGCCAGTAAATATTTAATAACAGTGGCTCTTGCTAACTTTATGAATTATCTGCATCTCCCTCTTCCATGGTACACACAGTATCCTCCAGTTGCTGATATGTGGATCAGTAGCATCTTTATTAAGTAAAGAAAAAGCTACAGACTATGTTCTTTCTGCCTAAGTCTTTCTGTTAGAGGCATGTTGCAATTAGCCAGCAAAGCAGTATCGAAAGGACTGAGAAAGAGCGAGGCAAAATGTGTGATCTGTGAGCTCGAAGTGAGTTTAATTAAGTCCCTGTGCTGATAGGAACGGAAGAGGTAACAGTTACGTGTGCTTTTCAGTTGCTCCTATCAAGCTTCCCCTGAACTGCTCAAAAGGGAATTTCATAGAAAGTTGGCTCTGGGCAAACATGGTCAGGCTGAACTTCTAACAGCTCAGACTGCTCGCTGTGTGTAGTTCTCCAGCAATTGCTTGTGGGATAGCCATGTCAGTAAGCCTGGACTGTTTATGGTTAGCTAGGCCAACTCATTAAATTATTGAGCTGGTTAGTAAGATGGAGTTCGGTTAACATTTTGGTGACACCTTAAAAATGTCCACTTCATCTTTCCTTAAAAACATTTTCACATAAAAAACTCCAACTGTTCCAAAATGAACTTTATCCAGAGCTCTAAGAGTTCTCTGCTTGAGGGGGTCGTTGCTATGTCGGTCACCTTAGAGTGAAGGGGGTGTTTTTTTATGACCAGAACCAATGTTCATAGCAGGAGCTTGTGCTTAAACTTTGTCATTCCCCTGGGAATAACTGACTTTTGTCACAGCTGTACAAGCAGGCAAAGTCTCATTTTCTAGCTTCAGTCCCATTCTTCACATCCTGTGGGGTGGATGTGTGCTGTTGCCTATGTTTCCTGACAAACATTTCAGTGGTGCCCCTGTTTCCAGCTCAGGCTAGGATGAAATAGGCCACATCGGTCCCACTGCATAAGCATCTCAGCTTTCATAACTGAAAGGCAGATAACATCCACAGACTTTACTGATAATGACTGAACCTTGAAGCCACAGTACTGCCAGAACCCCAAATCTCTGTCCAGCCGGTACTTTTACAGGTAGCTCTAACCACCCCCCCAGACTTCCTACTGGAGAAACACCAATGGCTTCACACACTACCTTCTCCCTGCCCATAGCCACTAAGATGAGGAATCTGTCTATGTAGGCTTTTCTCCGAAGTCATGTGGGAAATCACCTGTCCCTTGCTCCTGCCACCCTGAGGTCCAGGCTGCCTGGCACTGATGTGGCTCTGTCCCTCAGTTGTGCTTTTGAAGTTCAGTAATGGGAGTGACATTTGCCTATGCAAGTGTCACACACTCCAGAATCAGCCTCATGAGTAATACAGTGACATTTATGTCCTGTCATCTGCCTACTGATACATTTTATTTTTTTTTCAACCAAATAAGAATGAGGTTTGTCAAAAGGCATGTCATTTATTCAGTCCCACGTACTACACAATAACTATAAAGCCAGAGCAGGGAGATGTATTTAATACAAACTCTCAAAGCAGCCACTCATTTCTCAAGGATGTATAAGTTCTTCTCTTGTCACATCATCCTGGTAATGTGTATTCAGAGAGCATTAACATATGCCCACTCAGAATTGTCCTCACGACTCATTCATCTACACAGATGCTTTACTGGAAGCCACTATGACAAAGGGCTACATAAATAACACATTTTGCTGACAACCAATGACAACATCATCTGTGGTTCAAAGCTTCCCTGGTTTATTCCAAGTGGTAAATTTACTTTAGAATTGAGAGTAGAAGTACCATTGTCTTTACTCAAAACATGGTGTGTTTACATAGCAAGAGAAAGGTAACTGTGAACTGTCATCTCCCTCAGGAAATCCCTGGCTGATACAATTGCTTGGGCATGTAACCATAGCAGCCAATAGGGACAGCATTCTTGCTTCATTTTTTGCATAGCTTTAATTTCTAATTCCCACTTCAATAACAATATATCAATGTCTTTAAAATAGGAAATAGGAACAGTTGAGGTAAAATAACAGAAACAGTGAAAGGCTTCTGGTTCCTGAACCAACCTTCAGGAGCTTGGAACCGTCCATGCTAAAGTCACAACAGCAATCCAAACACAGAAAATCTAGAGCCAACATAACTCTACAGAGCAACCCCTGCAGACACACACTTGCCACAACAGAAATTAAGGATAAGACCTCAGAAACCAGTGCCAAGAAAGGAAAACTTAGTCTGCAATTGATAAATTGCTAATGGTGAGGTTTTGCTTGTGGAAAAACTGGAGGGGTAAGATTCCAGTTGGGGAGGGTTGAGCTAGAGAGATGGCTCAGTGGTTAAGAGCACTGCCTGCTCCTTCAGCAGACCTGGGTTTCATTCCCAGCACCCACGTGGCAGCTCGCAACTGCCTATAACTTCAGTTCCAGGGGATCTGATATTTTCACACCAATGCACATAAAAATAAAGTTAAATTAAAAAAATTCCAAGCGGGGATCCAGTCTTAAGATGACCTGCAAATTTCTATGAGGTTTACTTAAGAGTTCTACCCAGTTTTCTCTGTGAAGATTGCTGGAAAGCAGAGTCATTTTGAGCATATGTATTTCTGTTTGTATAAGCCTGTTTTCTGTAGCCCAGTAGCATAATATCACAATCTAGGTTAGGTTAGCTTCATGGTTCTGGAGGCCCCAGGTCAGGGGGCCACATCTGGTGAGGATCTTTTAGCTAGCAATCCTGAAGTGGTATAAGAAACCGCAGGGCAAGAGATGAGCATGTGTGTATCCGTGTCTTCCATGTTCTGTCTCTCTTGTCCTTCTTATAGTCAATGAGTTGACTATTGTTAACCTGACAGAATCTAGAATCACCTGAGAGATAAGCCTCTGGGCATGCCTGTGGAAGATTATCTTGAATTTATTTGATGTGTGAAGACCCATCTTTATTGTAGAGAAACTACTCTCTGGCCAGGGAACCCTGCACTGAATCAAATGGAGAAGCGAGCACTCATTCATCCCTCTCTATTTTCTGATTACGGATGTGGCATATAACCAGATCCTTCAAGTTTCTGCTGCTTACCCTTGAACTGTGAGTCAGAATAAGCCCTTTCTCCCAGATACATTGTATCTCACAGATACAAAAGAAGAAACTAAGACAAGATCTGGATTAAAGGCAAATGTCAACCTGCCTTAAGAGCCAGATCACAAATGTACCCTCCATTTCTGGATTATGGTTCATTCCAAATATAGTCAAGTAGACAACCAAGAATAGTCATCACACCCATCTTTCCTGTTTTGAAATGTTTGTTTACACTGTGAAGATGTGTCACTGTGATTGATTTAATAAAGAGCTGCTGAATGGCCAATAGCTAGGCAGGAGAGATAGGCAGGACTTCTGGGAATTGAGAGGAAGAGCAGGAGGAATCTAGGTGTTGGGATTAAAGGTGTATGCCACCAACACCTGGCAAAGGCCTGGTTCTAAACACCATAGACATGTTAAGTCCACCCTCTAACTGTTAGACAATGGGATTCAAGTTCAACAAATGTCATCAGGGAGACATAGTCAAACTAAATCTAAGCAGATTTCCTAGAAAGGCTTCCCCTCAAGAGAACCTATTCAACCAGAACCTAACTAATGTATAGAAACACAGTGTCCCGATGTGCTTCCTACTGCTGTGGTAAAACCACTGACCCAAACTGACTTGAGAAAGAAGGGTTTATTTATGACTTGTGTGTTCTGATCACAGTCTGTCACTGAGAAATGTAAGAACAGGAACCACAGAGGAGTGCTGCTTACTGGCTTGCTCCTCATGCCTTGCTCAGCATGCTGTCTTATACAACACAGGATGACCACCTGCCCAGGGGTGACATGGGCCATTATGGGCTTGGCCTTCTCATATTAATCATTAATCAAGAAAACACATCCACAGACTTGTCCACAGGCCAATCTGATGGAGGCAGTTCCTTGACTGAGGCTCCTTCTTCCCAAAGGACTCTAGTTTGTGTCAGATGACAAAAACTAACCAGCACATACAGGGAGGGTACTGATGATCCAAGACTCTTCAGGAACAAATGACCTTCAGCAGGTAACATTGTCCCATGATAGAATATGCTCCCATGTTTTGGCTACCATCAAGGGAGATCCATGATCCCTGAGGTTTAAGAAGTCAATCTTTTTAAAACTAGTTTGCAATATGTTGAGGTACCAGCCAGATTTTCTCCCCTAGAAGTTTGTTCAGTTATAATGAAAAACAAAATCTTAATATTTGCAGGAAAAAAAAGAATGCAATTAAAGATCATTATACTGAGTGAAATAAGCCAGACCCAGAAAGACAAGAAAGGCATATCTTTTTCACATATGTGGACTATAGATTTTGTGTGTGTGTGTGTGTGATGATGATGATGATGAAAGTAGAGAAGGGTCCAGAGATGGGAAGAAGAGAACATAAGGAAAAGGTGAAGGAATGAACTAGAATACATGTTGTAAGGAGGAAAAGTCAGCAAGGGTAGACAGAGAGGATGGCTAAGAAAGGTGAGGGCTCTGAATAAAAGCTGAGTCTAATTACATCTGAATGCAAATGCCATGACAAAACATAGCACTGTATACTAACTTAAAAGCTAAAAAGGAAAACAATATAAAAATAAAAGGAAATGTGGCCGGGTGGTAGCCCATGCCTTTAATCCCACTGGGGACGCAGAGGCAGGTGGATATCTGTGAGTTTGAGGCCAGCCTGGTCTACAGCGCAAGTTTCAGGACATCCAGGACTGCCATGCAGAGAAATCCTGTCTCAGAAAACAACAAAAAAGAAGATGTGTTATCACTGCCATTTGTCTAGGAGTGATAGTAAATGGAGTGTATAGAACAAAGAACAGTACAGATGTCCTCTGTCACCAGCAATGCTGCTTTGCAAGAAATAATAAGAGAAAACACCTAGAAGGTGTGTTAAGCTTTCTTGTTGGACTATATTTGGATTACCAGCCCCCAAATATTGACACAGAGACTTATTATCAATCATTAAAGTTTGGCATTTAATTTAGGCTTGTCTCCAACTATCTCTTATAACTCAAATTAACCTGTTTCTATTAATCTACATTCTGCTAAATGGCTCAGTTACCTCTGTTCTGTATCATATGTCCAACTTCTTCAGATTCTCGCCAGAGTCTTACTGGCTTAATCCATGCCCCTAGATTCCTCCTGCTCTTCCTCTCAATTCCCAGAAGTCATGCCTATCTCTCCTACCTAGCTATTGTCCATTCAGCAGCTCTTTATTAAACCAATCACAGTGACACATCTTCACAGTGTAAACAAACATTTCAAAACAGGAAAGATGGGTGTGATGACTATTCTTGGTTGTCTACTTGACTATATTTGGAATGAACCAATCCAGAAATGGAGGGTACATTTGTGATCTGGCTCTTAAGGCAGGTTGACATTTGCCTTTAATCCAGATCTTGAGGGGAGAAGGCACACTGTTAATCTGGGCCACACCTTCTGCTGGAAGCCTATATAAGGATAATGAAGAAGGAAGGGTTAATCTTCGAGTGCTTGCCCTTGCCTTGTCAGAACATCCATTTCTTCACTGTCATTAGAGCCTACTTCCTCAGGATTCCAGCATCTACAGAAGATCAGATGAGACAGCCAGTCTCTTGTGACTGAGCAACTAACTACTTGATTCTTGTACTTTTCATTCACAGCTAGCCATTGTTGGACTGCAGCCTGTAAGTCATTCCAATAAAGTGTGTGTGTTTGTGTGTGTATATGTGTATGTGTGTGTATACATATGGGATATATATATATATATATATGTGTGTGTGTGTGTGTGTGTATAGAGAGAGACAGAGAATGAGAGAGATATATGAGAGAGAGAGATAGAAAGGGAGAGATTGATTCATTCTGTAAGTTCTGTGACTCTAGAGAACCTTGACTAATACAATGGGAAGTGATACAGGTTAGAAACTTGGATATAAATAAAGGACAGAGTATTAAAGGAAGAAGAAACGTCATAATAATAAAATCTATAATTTTCCTTATTCTTAACTGGCCTGACAGAACCTAATCTGTGTAAAATAACAGCAACAATTTATTTCTCACTTACAGATAAATTCATGGTAGCAACACTGTAAGAGCTGGGAGGAGGAAGCTGACAGTGCTCTTCAGCCATTTGTAGAATTCGTGATATGATAATTAGTTAAATAGCGCTTATGTTACTTGTAAATACATATTGTAAACACAACAGTAAAATCTAAAAGATGTAAAAAGGTAATAGTCATTGATAATCAAAGAGATAAGAAACAGATACTTAGGTTTTTCCTGTGGCTATGATTAAAATACTCTGACAAAAGCAACTGAAGGGAGAAAGGGCTTATTCTGGCTTACAGTTCCAGAAAGATGCTAGGGATTAGAGTCCAAATGTGCATCTATGTGGTGTTCCAGTTTAGTTTTCTATCGATGTGATAAAATAATGGCCAAAAGCAACTCAGGCAAGGAAAGGGTTTATTTGGCTTACACCTCCAGGTCGCAGTCCATTATTGAAGGAAGTCAAGGCAGGAGCTAAAGCAGAAACCATGACGTTTACTGGCTTGCTAACTTTTGTGTAGTTAGCTTTCTTATATAGCCCAGGTCCGCCTTCTTAGGATGGAGCTGTCCACAGTGGGCTGGGTCCTCCTACATCAGTTAGCAGCCAAGACAAGGCTTTACAGAAATGGCCACAGGATAATCTGATCAAGGACATTCTTAATTAAGGTTTCCTCTTTTCAGGTGACTGTAGGTTTTGTCAAGTTGACAATAAAGACTAACAAGGGCAGAGGACATTTCACATTCAGATCACAGAGATGAAATTAAAGAAAATGCTCAGTTATGACAAAATTGAGTCTGTAAATAATAATCTATTAGAACAGAAAGCATAAGGCCCAGGTGGGTTCACTGATAAACATTACCAAATATTTAAGGAAAACTATATGACGTTTTCCTGCTTTGTTTTTCTGTTGTCATGACAACATACCTAGCAAGAACAACCCAAAGGAGGAAGGGCTTTTTGGCTTTGTTCTGTTTTATTCTGTTGCACTCACTTCCTATTCTCCTTCTTATACAATTCAGAAGCCCAGACTAAGGAACGGTCTTCCTTCCCAGCCTTATCAAGGCATCCCCCCCACAGGCATGCCCAAGAAATTCCAGATTTCATGACTTGACAACTGAGACAATTATACTGTCTTGAACTTTGAAATTTTTGCAACATGGAATTATAGAAAGCATGAGTGTTGGCTCATGCCTATAATTCCGGCACCTGGGAAACTTAGGCAAGAGGGATCCCACAAGTATGAGGCCAGCCTATGCAATACAATTAACTCTAGGCCAGCCTGAGCTACAGAGAGATCCTTTCTCACAAAACAAGCAATATACAACTAACAAGTAAAAGAAATCTAGAGGGAAAAAGGTGTGTGTGTGTGTGTGTGTGTGTGTGTGTGCACACGCAAGCACGTGTGCATGCTTGTAGATGTGAGATTGTGTGTTATGTACTCTAGTCTATGATTCAATACACTAGCAAGATAAAACAATAAAGTGTAAACCTACACACATTCTTCTGGAGAAACGCACACTAACCACCACCATTAGGAGACCAAGGAGTCTGGTTTTTTTTTTTTTTTTTTTTTTTTCCTTTTCTTCCTGTAAACAAATAAAGTCTCTCTATTGAAGTCACAATTTTTCAAACTGCCATTTGCAACAAAGCAGTCATTTAGAAAAAAACGATTCTCTTCCAAACTGAAGGAGCTCCTCACAGTGCCACTCCTCATTGTACCTCCTTTTCATCTGGCTTCTTGAAGCTGACTTTAATGGGCAATCGCCTGGGAATACACAATGCACTGGGATGCCATTTGTAGGAGAATCAGAATAAAATGAAGATGCTGCTGAGCTGATTTGCTCATAAAAACGAAGTCTCATGAAACTGCTCTAGAATGTGGAAACCCAGTACAGAAAAAATAATAGTTTATTAAAATATGCAAAACTAATATGGATAATTCAGACTGATCCAGGTGATCAGACTTTCAACTGCAGCCAGTATGAAGGCAGGAAGAAGTCTGATGCAGTTTCAACATGCTAATTTTAGAGATGGAAATGCACAGGAAACTGACAGTTTGAGAGCCACCACTCAATCCTCAAGCACAAAAGCCATAGACAATTACTTCAGTAGGAGTATGACCTATTAAATAGTACAGTGGTAGTTAGTACACAGCCATCAAATGTTTACTTGCTGGGAACAAGACTATCTTCTCTTTCATTGAATTTATATTCTGCTGGGAAAGTCTTTGAGCAAGCGAAATGTATTTATTAGTCATGTAATTTCAGAATGCGATACGCTATGAAAACAAACCAGGAAACAAGACTGTGAGTGTCATGGGGGATGTGGTGAGGTGACATGCAGCTTTAGACTCTGTGGTTAGAGGAAATTCCTTCAGGGTGGGGGCCTTACATGACCAGAGATCTGAGCAATGATGAGAAAACAACCATGTGGACATCTGTGGTGTGGTTTTCCAGGATCAGAGAATTGTAAGACAGATGGATTGGTAGATGATGGATGGATGCATGGATATAGATATACATAAGACACATATAGCCAACAGCTACAAAATACACATTTTGGAGGGGAGGGAGTCAAGTGTATATGGGACATTCTCCAGGATAGACTATATGTTAGGCTACAAAACAAGCCTAAATTAATTTTAAATGGTTGAATATATATGTAAAACATTTTTCTCATCATAGTGAAATGAAATTAAAAATTGAAAAATTTGCAAACTAAACAGCATACTGTGAAACAACTGTAAGAAGGCAGGAATTATAAGAGACTTTGGAAATGTATTTAGCTTACAGAAAGCAAAATACAACAACCCCAAATACAGGATGCAAACAGAGAAGGGCAAAGAGGGGAACTATTACCAGTAGATTTAAAAGCAAAATAAAAAAGCTCAAAACTATAGTCTATGTGCCTCAAGGAGCCTTTAAAAAAGATGAACTAAGAACTGGAAACAATGACAATTAAAGTAGAGAAAAATAAAAGAAATTTTAAAAAATCTAAAGGTAACTCTTTGAAAAGTTAACAAATATTTAGCCTCATTATCTAAGAAAGAGACAATGGGGGAGGAAAGGAGCAAGGGATAGAGAGAATAGGGGGGTGGGAGGGAGGGAGAGAGAGAGGGAGAGGAGAGAAACTCCAGATACCAGAAGTAGGTACATGGCTACCACATTCACTGAAATAAAAAGACATAGGAAAATATAATCAACAATTGCATATCACCTAACTTGATAACTTAGCTGGAATGGTTAGGAAATGTGATGACCCTTAACTAATAAGGTGTTTAAAACAGTAATCAAACCTATTAGAAGAGAAAAGGCCTGGCTCGAGGGGCTTCCCTGGCAGATTCTACCCCCATTAAAGTCTTAACCAGTGCAACATGGCAAGACAGAAATAAAAGGGACACACTTGGGAAAGAGAGAAGTGAAATACTTCTCATTTGCAGATTCTACATACATGAGACCCTAAAGACTCAACCATACAATTCTCTGAGCTGATAACCACTATCAGTAGAGTGGCAGGAAGTGAAATCAATATGAAAACTCTAGAGTCATAGTGACAAAAAACATCACAGTTCTGGCAGATAAGTTATCAAAGGGATGAAATAGAGGACCCAAGGCCCCTCTTTCTGTCTCATGGTGTCCAGCCTCGGCTTCTTCCAACGATCCCTTCCATCCCACAGCTCTCATGGGGCCGAAACCAGTACCATGTGGGAAAACTCTTATCACTTGTGCCGCCAGCTTGGCTTCTGTGTGATGGCCCTTACAAAACATTTCCCAGAAGACCTTACCACAACGCTGCTGCTCTCTTCTTAATCACACCTGATTGTTTAACTCCGGCTGAACCAGAGAGTTCTCTATTCAAAGTGTCGCATGAATAGCCCCTCTGAAGTCTTGGAGGGATTCACGCACTTCCCTCTGAAGCCTCAGCACCCAGGTCTCCATGGTCTGTGTCGCTCTCAGCACTATACCCCAAGTTCCACAACACCTCACTAAGCTCTGAGAATTCAACAGCTTTCCTAGCCCAAAGTTCCAAACTCCTCCCACAATTCTCCCCCAGTGGTCTATCACAGCGCATCCCATGACCCTGGTACCAATTTCTGTCCGAGTTTGGCTCTACCAGAACAATGGTAACGTGACCAGCACAGCACTCACTGAAAGAGTAGTTGCCAGTAGATAAATGAAAAGGAATGGAGGGCTCAGATACAAGCCCGGCAGCCTGCTACAGACACTTGATTTTTGACAAAGGTGCTAAAAATACACATTGCAGGAGAAGACAGCAAACAGCAAATGGTACTGGGGAACCTGAAGGTCCACCTAGAGAAGAAGGAGCCTGGATCCTCTCTCCCTCTGTATGATATACGCCAAAGACTGTCACTTTAAAACTGCAACTCTGAAGTGGTTAGAGGAAAAACACCTCAAAATACAGTCATGGACAAGGACTTTCTGAACAGTACCTGAGTCACTCAGCAGATAAAGCTTCCGCTTAGTGAAGGATGTAAGCAAAGAGACAACCTACAGAACGGGAAAAATCTTCAACAGCCGACAGAGGACTGATAGCTAGAATATACAAAGAATTAAAAAAAAAACTAAATGAAAAATCAGACAATCCAATCAATAAACAGGACAATAAAATGAATACGTAGTCCTCCAAAGAGGTTCTTCCTCTGTTTAGCTTAAGAGTGAATATTTTCATTTAGACTGCACTTAATGCATCATTTCTAACTTTTCTGAAGGTTCTTTAGGAACTCTATGTATGTCAGATGCAAATAAGGACAAATTTGCCCTTAATTTCCAGTTCTTATGCCTGAAATTAAATTTTCTGATCTTACTGTTTTATCTAAGGCCTACTACAACATAATAAACAGGATTTTTCTGGGAACCCTAAACTGGTGGTCTCTCCTGTCTCAGAACAAAGTCTAAATTGTGCCTGTCTTAGGTACTGTTCTATTGTTTTTTTGTTTTTTATTTTTTTTTTTTTTTTATGAAAACAAACATTTATACACCATTTTGGGAATTTGGGCCAAGTTGGGCTTGATAGAAGATTCAGATACCTGCTGTGTCAGTGGGGCGGGCTTACAGTTTCAGAGGGTTAGAGTTCATGACCATCATGGTTTTTTTTTCCCCCCCCCCCCCCCCCCCCCCCCCCCCCCCCCCCCCCCCCCCCTGTAGAGCAAGGCAGCAGGCAGCAGGCAGCAGGAAGCAGGCAGCCTAGGCAGCAGGCCAGCAGGCCCTAGCAGAATACAGGCAGTTATCCCTCCATGGGGATTGTTTTGCAGCAGGGATACAGCCAGGCTCCACTGTCTGAGGCATGTTGCTGGAGCAGGAGCTGAGAGCTTCCATCTTGACCATAAACCGCAATGGTCTTGTCCTCTGGTACTGTTCTATTGTTGTGGAGACACCATGACCAAGTCAGCTTATAGAAGGAAGTGTTCAGTGGCTTGGGGCTTAGAGTTCAGATGACCATCAAGGGTAGAGCTACGCGCAGCAGGCAGCAGGAACGCAGGCAGCAGAACAGGCGCAGGCATTTGCTGAGCGGAGCTAAAAGCCCCCACTTGACCATAAACACCCCCAAGGGAGAAAGACTAAAGCCCCCCCCCCCCCCCCCACACCCCCCCCTCCCCCCACCAATAACACCCCCAAAGCCACCACCAATAACACCCCCAAAGCCACCACCAATAACACCCCCCAACAAGGTCATATCCTAATACTTCCCAAACAGTTCCATCAACTGGGGGCCAAGTGCTCGAGTGTGAAAACCTATGGGGGTCATTCTCATTCAAACCATCACAGTGCCACTGTTGTCTTTCACCTAACCAAGTAAGCTTCTTCCAAAGCCCTCCCCAATTTCAGTCACTCGTTCCACTCCTGCACATAATCAGAGTAACCTTTTAAACACACAATTTAGGTTGTGATGTCATTGTCTGATATCAAACCCTCACTGATTTATAACATATCTGGAATAAAATCCAAATGCTTTTTAACAGAATCCACACTTTAATCTCTTTCTCTCAGTTCATTTCCCATTCCTCAGCCCCCACCCTCCCAAGATGACGAAGCTTTCCTGCCTGGGGTCCTTCTCAGTGAACATTCCTTTTATCTGGAATGCTGTTCACCTCACACTCTGTTGGAAACTCCTGAGCATCCTTTGGTTCTCAGAACTCTTCCAGAAAAGCCCTCCCACACCTCAGAAAGTCAGCCAGCTCCACTCCCACCCCTGCTTACCACTTCATTCAACTTATCATTTTGCCTTCAGAGTGCTTACCACCTTCTGTAGTCACATATATTTGTTTGTGTCCACGCATCATATACATGGCTCTCATTCCACCAAAAGCTCTGCATGTGTATCCCATCGTTCTTAGTCCATGGCATTTTGCCCAGAAAAAGTAGTGTAGTGTGCTCATATTAAATATTTACTGAATGAATAAACAGATGAGTAAGGGAATAAAGACGAATATGACACAATCCTGGCTCAGAAAACCAACTCACAAAACATTCCCTCCTGTCTCTGTAACTTGGTTCTTTAACTCAGATTAGGAACGGCAGTCAGGTTCAAGATGGCCTCATGACTCCTCATGGAGCAGATGGAAATGATTGGAAATGGACTGAAATAAGCCAGAATAGCAACCTGAATCTGAGCCATTAAAAATGGGAGGAAAGGCAAGAATTGGGACAGGAATTTAAATCCAGTATCAATTCCACCAAACTCCATAACCAGGAAAGTCAAAAATGTCCACTGCAACAATGCTATGTTTGCATTGATTTTCATGCTTAGTTTAAAGCTGGGCATGGTGGTGCACACCTTTAATCTCAGCACTTGGGAGGCAGAGGCAGGCTGATCTCGGAGTTTGAGGCCAGCTGGTCTACAAAGTGAGTTCCAGGAGCCAGGGCTCTTGCACAGTGGAACTCTGACTCAACAACCAAAAGCCAAAACCCAAACCAAACCAAACAAACAAAACTTTAAAATAATTTTAACTTGGTTTGCAAATAAACAAATAAAAACAAGCATTGACTTCCAAAGTCAGTAGTTAAAGTTACCTGGAGAAAGATGTAGGGTCCCCTAGTGCACACATAGGTTGAATGGAAAACACAGATGGCCTTCCCTTAGAGACTCCACAACCCTAAAAACCTTGAGTGTTTAACTACCCTTCTTCCCACTCAAACTCATACACTCATGCCCTGAATCCCAGCCTCTGCCCACCCCCGGACCTTCGTCTTGAAATATAAACATGTCTGTTCCTCCTGTCCTTTGACTTCATATATTAATCTTATCTTTGTCACTAGTTCCTCTATTTCCATACCTACCAGTTATTGCTTAGCCTTCTGCAATCTGTCTACTTAGAAGAAATTCTAAAACCCCCTCTAGAATGACTCCTATCTGACAAATATTGGATAACCCAGGGTTTGTTTCCTGGAGCGGGAGGTGCTTTGTAGGCTGGCACCAACCTGGAACCAACTTGTAATACTTCTGAAAACTTAGCATGCCCCTCTTGTCAGCCATCCTGCTCTTGCTCTAGCAGCTGGGAATCTTACTCAAGCCCTCAGCTAGGGCCACATTTCTGAATCACTTCTTATTTCGATTCTCCATTCTCTTCTACTCTGTGACATTTCACGTTTTCAGCCTCTCCTTCCCTACCACCTTCTTGGAACCTTATGTTTCCTCCCGCTTAAGAGTTGAGACTTCCGGAGCTGAGGGTTTCATCCAGCAGCACAGTACTGGTCTGGCATGTGAGAGACCCTGGGTCTCATTCTCAGTGGTTCTCCAGAGAAATCTTGTTCTTTCTTGACAGATTTGCTGTTAAAGTCAGCAAATATTTTTATTGTTACATGTATCCCCAATTCCAATTGTACTTGATGGTCAGATGGGGCTTTTCAAGCTTAGTCATAACATCCTAAATATCGAGTCCCCTCTCCTTTTCTGCTTCCCAACTAATTCTAAAGCCCACTTTTTCACCCATTTCCACTGCCATTTCAGGGATGTGTAGTCAATCATGAAGAAATCTCTGTGAGAAATGCAATCTTGAAACTCATCAGCATTCATAGGAGAGAAAACTTACAAGTGTAGTGTACATGAGAAACCCTGTACTTGTAGCTTTAATCTTAGAAAACATCAGAGAATACATATATGACAGAAACCTAGCCAATGTAGTGAATGCAACAAATCTTATATCAGTATGTTGTCTCTTAGAAGACATTAGAGAATTCATACAGGAGAGAAACCTTACAATTACAGTCAGTGCAAGAAATCTTCTATCCACAAAATCACCCTGAGAACACATCAAAGAACTCATACAGGAGAAAAACTTTACAAATGTAATGTATGAGGAAATCATCTGAAAATTCAAACTGGGGAGAAAAGTTTCCATAGGAAAAATTGTGGCACATGACTTTTCCAAGCTCTGTCTTTAGTGACCACTCAAAGGCTCTGTGCTAGACCATGAGAAAATTATCAAAGCCTTTAGGTAATGTTCAAATCTTAGAAAGAAAATTAAGAGTTTATAGCTAAGAAAATTCGGGAAATGGGACAATGTAGGAAAGCTTTCATTAAAACTTTGTGCTTGTACAACCTCAAATATTTCATAATGAAGACAAAATGGAGAAGCCTAAAGAATGTGCTGTTGTGTAACAGGTTCCTGGAGACTGATATGATCCTTCTTGGAGGGGAGCTGATTAGGACAAGAAATATACACCTCACAATAGCTTCAAGAAATCTCTGAAATTCACAGGATTCAGTGTGCTTAACTCATGAAGAAGCACAGACAAACCATGCTGCTTAGAAGAGATTTTGACAAACTAAGCCACCAAGAGAGAATGCTCTTTAACTTGTAAACATGTCTACAGGTGTGCAGTGTGCTCCAGGTGTCCAGCATTCATAAGCTGAATTATGTGCTGGTTTGGAATTTCACAAGAGCAACTGTTTGGAGTACCCTGTGCTCCAATAAGCAACTCCTCCCCCATATTCCTGTAAGAAACCCTAATGGAGCTCATTGATTCTATTAGAAAGAGAGATAGAAAGAAAGAAGAAGAAAGAGGGAGGGAGGGAGGGAAGAGGGAAGGGAGAAAGAAAGGAAGAAAGAAAGAGAGAGAGAGAGAGAGGAAACTTTGTGATCCCAAACCAATGGTGTTTGCCTGGTATAAAGCTGTCATGACTCACCTGTTACAGGCAACATTTCCCAAGGTGTGTTCTGTGTCCAAAGTTGGGGCAAGAGGTTCTGTGATCAAAGAAGTCTAGGTTTCACTCAGTTAAATGAAACATGGATTCGGTTTTTTACATTTCAGAGCCCATCATGTGGAAATGTCATTCTGGGTTTCTGAAAAGAATATGAATTTAAAAGCCAGCCTCTAGAAACTGAATCCAGGCTCATCTCTTGTGCTTAGTCTTGCAGCCTAGGCCACATAGCGGTCCTCAGAACGCAGTTCAGTGCCCCCCGCTCTGCAGAATGAATCGAAAGCTTTCTTTGAACCAACTGCTGCCCACCACCCCAATTCCACCCCTCTGTACCCACCTCAGGCTTCACGCTGGTGTTCACAGTGAGGGCAGTGCCTCTTTTCTCTTCTTTTGTTCATCCCTTCTTCCAAGCAGGGCCTTCTCACCCAGAAAATGTCTACATAGCCTTTGTCCTGAAAGTCCTTCCTGTGTTTTCCTTCACCTCCCATGGCGCTCCCTGCGTCTCTGGTGAAGTCTGCCATTGCACTTGCTGCTTTGTTCCATCCGTAGTGCTCCTGTCTGTCTCCTTCCCACACCTCGAGCTCTCTGGAGCCAGGCGCCATGTCTCACTCATTTTCACAGGTCCCTTCAGTGTTGAATGTGACCTTTTATTCTGAAGCTTTGGCATCTGACTTTCCTGACTCTTCCCAGGTTAGCTACTTCTAGAGAAAGCAAAGGACATATCTGCAAGCACCTTTCATGTTTACACCTGTTCCCCAGTGGGCTCTGACATTCGACAGCAATAAATCCTTATGGTCCATTTTCAGGATGGGTCCTCACCAGAGAATCAGAGACAAACAGGAGGCACTGCATTCCTGTTGTCCTTAGCTAGCAGCTGGTGTCTTCTTGAGTAGATACTGTCTATGGTTGGAAAGTTACTGGCAGTCTGCTATGTGACAAAGCCCTCAGGCCAGAAACTGAGGGACCCCTGAGCCTAGAATATTCATTAGCTAAGGCTTGGAGTCGTGGGCCACTAGGATGGAGAATTAGAGGATTGTTTAGAATTCCTAAATACTAGAAAGATGGTACCTCTCTAGAGAACTCAGCTAGTGAGGAGCATAGGGGAGCAGAAAGATGTGATTAGGACTGTAACAGTCACTGTTGTCATGACCATTTGCCATTTGTCCAGGCTGATACCTGGATGCTGAAGTGAGGATCATTGTTTCCTACACTTTCTAAGTCCCCTTTTTGCCAGAGCCAGATGATTGGAGAAGTTCCCCAAGCTGTGTAGAACGCACATAGATCTTTCTGGGGAAATTGCATAGCAGTCTACCTTGTTCCCTTGCTCCCTTCACTTCCTGCCTGACCACCCAGTTGCCTCCCCATGTGTCCCCTGCATGACAGGGCATGACATGCCTTCTGGGTCTAGGGAACTCAGAGTACAAATGTCTTCTTTCATGACAGTCGTCTGTGTCTGTGAGACTTAGTCTTGCCTTAATCAAATCCCCACTCCCTCTACAAATACTCTCATATTGAAGATATTCAACAAATCTTGAATAAATAAACAGTGACTCATCAGCTTGGAATTGGAAAGAATATAAAGGTTGCCATGTTGATTGAGTAAGCAGGTTCATTTAGCCTTGAGCGTCTGTATCAGAGGATCCATTATGGTATACATTTGTTTTCCTTGACATCAGTCATCAAGCTATTTTCTAAGGTTCCCTTGGTGAAATAAGAGGAAGAAATTTCATACTGTGTTGCTCATCTTCCTTAAACCAGAAAAGGCCGGGCCAGGGATAAGAAATAGTAAAGCTTCTTCTCTTCACCCTACCATCTTGTTTATTTATTTTCTTATTTACTTTTATCTGTAGGTAATTTATTTAGCATGTGGTTCCAAGGAGCTATTAAGAGACATATGGGAGAATGAGACAAATCTAAAACAGAGGGCTGGTATTAAAATCACTACTTTGGACAACTGAGGCTAATTTTTCTACTAAGAATATCTCAAAGAACATAGAAGACTCTTTGAAGTATTTTTCCTATGGGTGTTGTGTATCTGCGTGGGCACACATGTATGTGCAGCTTTCATCCTTCATTTATAAAGGGTCAAAGTTGATGCCCTACATTTTGGGGATGAGCATAATTGTTTGCCAAGTAGATTACCCCAGATCTCTACAGTGTGGTAAGAGCGTCAAGGGTAAAGATGGATGATGTGCTACATACTTCAGGTAAGGCTGTGAACCTGAGATCAATTGAGCCTATTATAGCTGCCGTTCTACCATCTGTAAGTCCAATCCTTAAACTTGGCAGTAATGAGAAAATGCCACAAACTGAGGTCTGTCAACACAGAGCTATCTGATTAAAAGGCCTGTTTAGGAGATGAGTCCTAAGCCCCACTGTTTTAAGATAATCACCAAAAGATAGAGGACAAAACAAGAGGGAAGAGGCTCCACAGTGATCATACCTATGTAGCTTGGACAGCAATCCAGACAAGGACATAAATGAGGACCCAGGACTTACACGTACTGCCAGAATTTAAAACGCAACAGATACAAACACCCTATCACAGGCACAGGCAGGAGTGAAAACCTGAAAACCTGCCTTCCCTTGGTGGTTTGACCAGTCCAATGAGCAACGGAGCCAAGTAAGACACTGACCAATCAGGACGGGACGCTAAACAAGTTAGAATCCTTACTTACATGAAGGTCCCAGGTGGGAACCTTCCCAAACTTCCTGTTTTAGCTACCCCCTTTCCCCTGTTCTGGGCACTGCAGCCTGACTTGCTGTTGGTCACAGCATGGTCTTCCATTTGGCTCTGAATGATGTCTCTGCCCTTCAGGATCCAGTCTCATGTTTCCAATATTTGAACCCAAGAACCCAGTTCTGGCAGCAATTTCTGTAAGAGAAGAAGGAACCTGTGTGGACATCATTGTGGGCCATCTGCAAATACTCTCAGATCAGTTAAATTCATGTGGGAAGAGAATATGTCCTTCATTTCCTGTGAAGCTTAGCCTCATGAGTTCCAGAAAAACAAAACAAAATAAAACAAAACAAAACAAAAAAAAACAAACTTTACACTCAAACTGTTTTAAACAATGACTCACTGGCACAGAAAACTCGGTGGTGGCAAAGCCCATTGAACCAGAAAAAAACCTCCAAAGAAACATATATAGGTGCAATGAGACCATATGAAATGGGAGGTAGAAAGAATGTAGTCAACCCCAGGCTCAGGAAAGCAAGAGAAGGGAGATTTAGGTTGTCAGGGTCCTAATATTTGTGTTGCATAGTAGGTTTGAGGGCTTTTTCTTACATTATTAAAAACATAATAAATATATAAACAAGCGTTAATTGGAAACAGAATGACCATTTCAGGTCCTACTTTAGAGTTCTATGCATCTTCTAAAAACAGACACAGGCTGGGGCAGAGTCTCATGGTCCTGCCCCAGCAGGTCTGCTCCTCTGAGAAGGTAAAGGAGACAGGCGACTTTAATCTCCAGTGCTCAAGGAAGCACATAGTAGGACTAGAGGGCATGCTAAGAGAGCATTAGAGGTTGAAATAAAATGATTCTACCTTCAAAAAGTCAAAACAAGAGACTTCAGTCATTCATTCCTAAATTTGATAGGTTGGTGGAATAAAACAAATTAAGTCCAAAACAACTGTCAATTAGTGAGATGGCCCTCTTATTGTTCATTGTTTCAAATGCTGAATGATGAACTTTGGTATCAGCAATGAACTTGGTGCAGTCAGGGGGAGCTGTGCACTGAGAAGACAAATCCTGTTTTATGTGCATATGCAGAGCCCCCAACACATAGCAAACACAGCTCTTGATTTTATTAATCTCTGACGAGTAAAACCTTGAAATAACACACAATGTGTGTGAGGCTTATATGCACCAGTCAAAACTGAAAATATTTTGATAGTTTCTTCCAGCTCCTCACTGATCAAGGTTCTTGTGGTCTGGTGGGAAGTAGAGGAAAGTAAGCATGAGACAGTGTTTTTCCTTGGCCAACCAAGACTAAGATATCATGCCAGGAAGAGGGCTCCACAGTTAAAGTGCTCAATGCACAAACTGAGGACTGTATTCTAGATTCCTAGGATCCCACATAAATGCTGGTCTCAGACTGGACAGCCGTTACAGTGAGCTCTGGGTTTCACTCAGAAACCTGGATTCAGTGAATGATTCCCAACACTGACCTCAGGCCTCCACCAACACACACATACACTAGGCATATAAGCCTGCATAAACACATGTGCCCACACAGATGCACAACACATATAGGAAAAAATGGAAAAGAAGCATTCTTAAATTTCTCTCTTAATGGGTAGTAGTATCCAAGTAAGGATTTCCCAAGGAACATAGAGCTCAAAACTTTGTGTGTGAGTTTGACCAATAGATAAGGAGACTAGGACTTGGGGATTAGGGAGTTATAAATTCAGTGCTATGGATGTTGGGTTTAATTAGATTATCAGGATGTTCCAGTTGGTGGTGGGAAGCACATAGCTGGTGTTTGGAAAGAGTAACACAAAGACTGAGCCAAAGCGAAGGTGACAGCAAGTTGTGTGGATGGACAGCACTGATGCTGTGCACGACACTGGAGACAGAAGCAGGTCTTGGGACCAACCTCAGGAAGATACAAATGCACAAGGACTAGCAGAACTCCCCACTCTGTTCTCAAAAGCCCCAAAGCCAGAACTTCTTCACAGACAGCATTCATGGACCCAGACACATTCAGTTCCAGGGCTGTTAAGGACTTAGGGAAAGAAAAAAATTGACAGTCACAAAATCCTTTAAAAAGGAAAAAAAGACTTTCCCTTATTAGGTTTATGGATGGGTCTACAATTAAAACAAAACAAGAAGATAAGCAAGAGAAAATCATGTAAATTTGACTTTGTGTTAACATTTTCCCAAGGCACAGGGACCTTTGATAAAAGGATAAAACCAGTGAGGTAGGAGGGACCGAGAGCTAGCAATGTTTTAGCAAGCCTTACACATGAACTATGAACAACAACAACAACAACAAAAAACCATGTGTGTTGGGTATTTGGGCTAGGAGTGGGAAAGGGATTAGGAAGTACACGGTGGGGAGGGGGAACTAACCAATAATGAGGACTATGTCAGTAAGATTTGTTTTCATAGACTCACCTCAGTGTCACTGGGAATTCATAGCTACTTTTAAGTAGAAGTTGAGGGATGCAGCAGAAGGCCATCGTGAGAGGGTGTGTGCTGATCTCCAGCATTGGCCATTCTTGGTTTAGAAAAGTTTACTGAAGTATAACATAAACACACCAATTATACCACACTGTAAGAATTGAAAGAATTCAGTTTTGTCATATATCTTCTATAAGGTAAAGCTTAAACCTAAATGTCCTTTTTTGTTTGTTTGTTTGTTTGGTGGAGGGTGGGGGGAAGGGTTTGAGACAGGGTCTCATCTCATCATATAGCCTTGATTGTCCTGGAACTCCTTCTATCAACCAGGCTGGCTTTGAACTCATAGAGCTCCACCTGCCAATGCCTTGTGTTTTTAATCTCTAAAGTCTAAAACTATTTGCTATTTCAGGGCCTGTGTAAGACACAAATTAAAAAACTTTTGTATTAGCTGGAAATTTTTAAAGCATGATTAACCTAATTTTAAGGATTTAGTTCATTTGTTTTTCTAGCATTTGGCAGATTATGCTCAAAAGAACTCTTAATTTTTAATACCACTAAAATAAATTCCTTTTTGCCTCTGACTTGTACACATTTTATATGAAATTATTTAAAATAGCATCTTGGATGATGGGCCTAAAATCAACATTTATGCTTCTGTTAGTATCTAATCCAAAAGACAATTTGTTCATATCATATATAAATTACAAAGAAATAAGTTGCCTTAGCATACAGCTAAGGGGACAAAGAGAAGAATTCATCCACTTATTTTCAGAATTCTGTTTTTTTATTAAAATTTTATTATGTGGACCCTGCAAATGAGAAGCATGCAGTGAAATCACACAGACCCAGAGTCTATCCATCTCAGTGAACTTCTGTCAGGTTGCAATAAGCATTCTGAAACCCTGGAGCCTCACATCAGATTTTACACCCTCACTATCAATTGACTTTTATGTACTTACCCACTACCAAAAATGAAAAATCCATAGCAGTTACAACTAGAAAGTCAATTTGCTTTGTATCCTCTTCCATGACTCTAACGTCCATTACCTGCATTCAGTCCTTCGTCAGTACTTCCCTTCCTTGTTCATTATTAAAATGTAGCTGTAGCTGGGTGTTGGTGACGCATGTCTTTAATCCCAGCACTTTGGAGGCAGAGGCAGGCAGATCTCTGTGAGTTCAAGGCCAGACTGGTCTACAGAGTGAGTTCCAGGATAGTCAGAACTGTTATGCAGAGAAATCCTTTCTCGAAAAACAAACAAACAAACAAACGAATAAATAAATAAATAAATGTGGGCATGTTTAATAATGCTAACATGAAATAAACCAAACAGGTGTATACTAAAATGAATGGTGCTTTATCACTACATTATAGCATTAACCACTGAAGTATCTTTGACATAGCAGCATCTTGAAATAGTAGAACTGTACTAGGTATTTGAGGGAGATAAAAAATAAATAAGTCAAACTTTCAACATTCTTTTTTTTTTAAGCAAAACTCGGTATAAGTGATCATCAGTATGCATAACCATAGACAACAGAGGTCACACCATATGGTGATGCCACAATGTGCTGGGTCCCCCACATCCCTCTGAGTGCTTTGGAAGTCTCTATGGAGAACAGACAACTGAAAGGCAGTAGAACCTAGGATATAGACTAAGAGACATCAAACCCCACTAGACATGCTGAGGAAAATGTGGCTGGTGGTAGATAAGAATGTCTTGAGCTGGGGATTTCCACACTGGAAATGTTGGTTGAAGTGGTATGATGCCATACTGCCTTTGGACTTGATTATGAACCAATCTGAAGGTTCTGGGGGCAGAAGGGATGAACGGGAGGCTTATAACTGCTATTTAGGGGAGACAAAATGGCTCAATGGTAGAGTAAGTGCTGAGCTTGGCCAAGGTCATGGGTTCAATTCCCAGAACCCCTGTACTTCTAATGTCAGTACTATGCAGGATGGAAGGAGGAAGAGAGTTGCAAGTGATGAAAATGTGTTTGTGTGTGTCACACTAAGTACTGGGGTCTATGTCATAGCTTAGCCATGCCTTATAGGAAGTCATTTTAAAGTAGGCTGAGTTTTGAAAACAAAGTGGCTCTGGGAATAATTATTAAGATTTTGTTGGTTTATTTTTTGAGATAGTCTTACTAAGTAGCCATGGCTGTCCTGGACTAAATTATGTAGACCAGACTGGTCTTGAACTCACAGAAATCTGCCTGCCTTTGCTTCCTGAGTCCTGGGATCAAAGGTGTATGGCATCATACACAGCCTGCTAAGAATGTTTTACTTTTTCATTTTGCTCATAAGAATGTTAGCTAAAGGGGGAAACCATCAGCATTCTTTGTTCAAGACAAAGATCCGAAGTAGATGGTGTTGCTGGGCAGTGTGGCACGCACCTTGAATCCCATAGTCAGGCTGTACAGGCAGTGGACCTCTGGGTTAGAGGCCAGCCTGGCCTACAGAGCTAGTTCAGGACAGCCAGGGCTACACAAAGAAACCTTGTTTTAAAACACCAAACAATAAAGAAAGAGAGAAAGAAGAAAGGGAGGAGGAAGGAAGTGGGGAGGGGAAGGAGGAAGGAAGAAATGAAGGAAGGACTTGAGACAGGCTCCAAAGCTACACAGGGAAACCCTGTCTTGGAAAAAAGAGGAAAGGAGTAAGAAAAAAGAAGTAAATGGGGTTAGCTGGTATTTGCTTTTATTAAGTATTTTCTCAAGTCAATCTTTGTAGTAATAACAGGCTGCACAGCCTGACTTTAAAGAGCCTTTTGGTGCTGCCTGTTAACATTTCCAAGTTGATTTAACCTGATGCCTCCAACTAATCTTTGACAGATTTATAGCCGAGAGGGTAAGCTGAAACTTTGGGGTGCCTCATGCTCTCCACACTTGCAGTCTTTCCTCATTAAATAATTCACCATTGTTCTTTGTCCTTTATGACATGAGTAACATGAGAGAAATATTAACCATGTAAACACACCAAGTAAATATGTACCCCACGTGCATAAAGTCCAGGAAAGAGTGAGAGCCAGGCACTGTGAGATACAGCGAGTCTGGGGTGGGGGTGTGGCTCAGTGGCAGAGTGCTTGCTTAGCATGTGGGAGACCTTAGCTCAGAGAGAGGGAGAGGGAGGGAGAGAAGGAGAGAGAGAGGGAGGGAGGGAGAGAGAGGGAGAGGGAGGGAGAGAGGGAGAGGGAGAGAGAGAGAGGGAGGGGGAGAGAGAGAGGGAAGAGAGAGGGGGAGAGGGAGAGAGGGAGGGAGAGAGAGAGGGGGAGAGAGGAGGGAGAGAGAGAGGGGGAGAGGGGAGAGGGAGAGGGAGGGAGAGAGAGAGGGAGAGAGAGGGAGAGGGAGGGAGGGAGAGAGAGGGAGAGAGGGAGAGGGAGGGAGAGAGAGAGAGGGAGAGAGAGGGAGAGAGAGAGGGGGGAGAGGGAGGGAGAAAGAGGGAGAGGGAGGGAGAGAGAAAGGGGGAGGGAGAGAGAGGGAGGGAGAGAGGGAGAGAGAGGGGAGAGAGAGGGAGAGAGAGAGAGAATGGACGATCTTGAGGATCTGAGGAATCTTTTCTGGAATAGCAATATTTAAACTGAAGTTGAAGCTACTTAGGAAAAGAAGAACAGCAATTTATAGGGAGAGAAGTTCACATCTGATCAGCCGTAATAATTTACAATGAAATTACAATGGCCCTTGGATACACACTATTAGACCTAGAGGTATAACATAAAAAATATTACAGACTGTCTAACAATATGTGAGTTTCAAGCAGTAATTTGCAATACTATGGTTACAAACTATTTGGCTTGGGGCAATATATTTCCATGTCTTATGAAATTATTCATTCTCATTAAACACTAACGATCCTTCCTGCCAAGATTAGAACTAATTAACTACTCCTCTCACCTACATTAATTTGTTAGTTACTTATGATGAATCCAGTAAATGTTTCTGTGTTAACTGGCCAAAGCAAGATTCGCAGCCAGAAATGGACCCCACAAAGCACTCAGGGAAATAAATACCTCAAAAATACAGACACTGCTATCATTAGACAATCAAGCTGGAAAACACAGCAGTACCAAATGTTATGACATATAAAGCAGTCACCCACCTAAAACTAGTAGTATAACCAAACATGTTGTTTCCATGGTTACAGTCACTGGTGTTAGTAGACAGTGATGGTGAGCATGGTTACCTCATCATCATTTCAGAATCAAAGGAGGGTAAGTCAACCTTTGAGACAGTCAGCACAAATTCCCTGACTTAAATATAATGGCAGATCAAACTGCTCTTGCAGATATTTTTAGTACCAGGAAGATTTTCTACAAAGAAAGTCAACAACCCAAGTCACCATAAGCATGCATGGAGGAAACTGTGTCCAAGTCCACAGAGCAACAGTTCCAGGCACTATCAGAATGAACCTGATGGAATTCCCATTAAAAAGTCTCAGGGAAGGGCATGCAGTCTGCATTCTCTAGCCAGGTGACTCTGCTGTATGCAGACATCTGGTAACCATGGAGGAAGACAAATCCTCACTGGTGAAAAAACGAAACTGGAGCAGCCATCAGTTTTCTAAGAGACATTTTCTTTCAATTCAGAACAAACTTAACTTTGTAATAGCATATCATTTGTAAATAACTACCTGTGGCTGTCGAGCTGGCTCAGCGGGGAAGGGTGCTTTCAGCCAAGTCTGAAAATCTGAGTTTGATAAAGGCAACCAGTGGTGGAAGGTTAAAATCTACCCATAGAGCTAGCCTCTGAGCTCCACAAGTGTGCTATGGCATCCATACACATGCACTAATTAATTGATTTATTTAATGTTGTTAAAATATATAGTGCTACATCAAAACTCTGTGACAATTTTTGTTTGCTTTCTTGTTTTGGATTTACAGTACTGGCATTATACCATCCCTGGTGTAAAAATGCATTTTAATTACTAAAATTTGAATAAGAACTTAGACCTTGAAATATTTTGTGGTGTAGATTCAAGGTACTGATGGTTGTGTGGGATTTGTGCTGTCAAAATTAGGGTCTTAGTTACTACAACTTATATTTCATGGTAAATAAAAATAAGACTTATTTATCTAGGAATGTATTATATTGGGCTACAGAGATGGCTCAGCAATTAAAAGAACTTGCTGCTCTTGTAGAGGAATAGGGTTTAGTACCTAGCACCCATGTGGTAGTTCACAACTGTCTGTAATTATAGTTCCAGGGAATCCAGAGTCCTCTTCTGGCCTGCATGATTACGGGGCACACATGTGGTGGCACATACATACATACATACATACATACATACATACATACATACATGCAAGCAAACACTCATACTCACAAAAATATAATACATAAATCTAATTTTTTAAAAGAATATATTATATTTTAATTCAAAAATGTTTGTCTCATTACATTACACCACACATAGCATGTATAAAAATTTATATTTATTCCTTCTAAGAGAGCTTGGTACGGAACATACTTCATTTGTTAAAAATTACAGAACATGTAGAGATGGTTGGTGGTCCTGGATCAGTAATGGTTTGACTTGTGATTTTTTTTTAAACCTCATAACTGTGAAAAGCATTATGCATTTATTAGAAACAGTAGTTTGAATCTTGAACTTGGGTCTTGTATTAATTACTTTTCTTGTTGTTGTAACAAAACATTTGACAAAAAACAGCTTACAGACAGGTATATATGGCTCATAGTTCAGGGATACAGTGTATCGTGGCAGGAGGTCATCTCAGCAGGAGTTTGAGACAGCTGGTCATGCTACAACCCAGTCAGGAAGCAGAGGGCTGAAGGCTGGTGAGCAACTGCCTTTTTCCTTTGTATTCAGCCTGAGAGGGTAGCCCATCATGGCACCACCACTCACATTTAGGATAGATCTTCTCACCTCACTTAATGTGATCTAGAAACACAGACATGCCTAGCAACTTGTTTCCATGGTGATTCTCAATCCTGTGAAGTCCACCATCAAGTTTAACCATTACAGCTCTTTCTGGGGCTATCAATGTGCTGTACAATCCTCACCATGGCCAAAGCAGTGACCTCAGGTCCCAACAGCCACAGGATCAAAGAAAACAATTGTCCCCACATCACCTGTGTTGTTAAGCCATAGTGCTTGGCAGGTGAGCTATATTAAATGCACTCTTAACCTTCATTTTGTAAAACTTACATTGTATCTCACCCTATAAGAAGTAGAGAAACATTTACAAATGCTCCTTTTTTTCCAAAAGAACATAGTCTTAAAAGTGAATTTTTACTTTTAAAAATTTAACTTAAGTAATTTACCTTTTAAGTCAGATTGGGGGGGTTAATTCTGACCTCCCTCTTTTTGTGTTTTTCTTTTATTCTTCTCTCATACATTATCTCCCAACAGTAGTTTCCCCTCCCTCCACTCCCCAGACTTCCCTCTCCCCCAGCCCATTCCCCCTCCATTTCCCTAAGGGAAAAAAAGAGCAGGCCTCCCAGGGATATCCATCAAACATGACCTAACAAGCTGCAATAAGACTAGGCACAAACCCTCATATCAAGGCTGGTTGAGACAACCCAGTAGGAAGAAAAGAATCCCAAGCTCAGGCAAAAGGGCATGAGGCAACCCCCGTTCCCACTGTTGTGAGTCTCAGAAGACCACCAAGCTACCCAGCCATGAGGTCGATGGAAAGGCCCCAGATTAGATCTGTACTGAGTCTGTATATGTTGCTTCAGTCTCTGTGAGCTGTGTCCTCCTGGTGTCCTCAAGCCCTCAGGCTCCCACAATAGTTCCTCATCTTCTTCTTCTGGGTTCCCCTAGTTCTGCCTAGTGTTGGGCTGTGGGTCTCTGCATAGGCTCCTGTCCAGTTGCTAGATGGTGCCCTCTGATGACAGTTGGACTAGGCACCAGTCTGTTTTAGCAATTATTTCATTGATTATTATTTTTTTTTCCATTCTGAGTGAGGTGACCCAGACTCAGAAAGACAAACATGGTTTGTACTCTTATAAGTGGACATTAGCTGTTAAGAAAAAAAAAAAAAAAAAAAAAAAACCATGCTACCATCCATAGACCCAGAGAGGCTAACTAACAAGAAAGGCCCAAGGGGGCAAGCAAGAACCTCCCTGGGAAGGGGAAAGTACAGTGGAAACTTCCTGGAATCTAGGAGAGTGACCCCTAGTGAAGTTTCCTAGTAATGCAGGATACTGAGCCAGAACTGGTCATCTTCTATAACCACACAAGTCTCCTAGCTGTGGGACTGTGATGGAGGATGTCCTTCTGTATATATGTTTCTCTTACTGGTTGATGAATAAAACACTGTTTGGCCAGTAGAGGAAGGAAGACAGGTGGGACTAGGAGATGAGAATTCTGGGAAATGTAGGCAGAAAGAGACCTCAAGGAGATGCCATGGAGGGACCATTAGGATAGGACGCACCAGACGTTCTCTGGTAAGATAAGGCCATGTAGAAATACATAGATTAGTAGTTATGGGTTAACAAGACAAAGCTAGCCAATAAGAAGTCCTAGCTATTGGCCAACAGTTTTATAATTAATATAGATCTGTGTGTTTATTTGGAGCTGAAGGGCAGCGGGAACTAGTGGGACAAGAAACTCCAACAACAGGACTGGGACATCAATCCAGCCACAAAACCTTGGACTTAGAATCTGTTCTGCCTGCAAGATGTTCTAGGGTAATGATGACACGGAACCCATGACTGATCCAACTTAAGGCCCACACCAGACCCTGCCTAGATGGCCAGGAACCAGAGGCAGGACAGCCCAGGGACCAAGCAGGACTGGCAAAAAAATAAGTATGAATTTTTTCCACAGTTTTTTTTCTAAAAAAAATTTATTTTTAAAATTTTAAGTTAATTTTCAGCTGAACTTGGTAGCATGTATGTATAATCCCAGCACTTAGAAGGCTGAAGTAAAAGAATAGATCTCTGTCAAGGTTAGCCCAAACTATATAGCAAGATCCTGTATAAAAAAAAAAAATGATTTTCACACATTATTTTTAGTGAACACTGATAAAAATTCAATGTCTCAATAATTTTTCCAGTCTATCAGTATTTTGGTGTCTGCTGATGCTTCCTCAAGCTGCCAGTCTTGTTTTCTAAGTGAGCACCTGGCCTAACCCTTCTCCTTCACACACTGCAGTTTTGGTGGTCCTTTGATGCTGTGAACAATTAAGTGAACAATAACAAAAGATGTAATTAAACCTATATACGGCACTGCCTTGGAGCAAACCTGTCTGGTGTCAAAGGCAGCCTTCTAATGTGTCAAACCTGGAAAAGTGTTTGTCACTTAAAATGAATATTGTATCCAACAAGTCAGGCAAACCATCCTCACCCAAGAGGGAGAAGGTGAGACCAGACAGACTGTATGAATTCTCGCAAGAGTCTTACAGGAAATACAATGCAGACTCGGGACAGTTGATATTATTTTTCCCAATGCAGAAATCTCAAGGGGGTCTCCAGAAATAACAAGAACTACAGCTGTTATCAGAATAACTACAGCATAACTACAAGAGGGATCATACTTTCTGCCTGGTGGGTCAGCAGGTAAGGGTTCTTGCAGGAAACCAGAGTTAATTCCTAGCTCCCATGTCAGGTGGCTCACAAGTGCTTGCAACTGCAGTTGCAGTAACTCCAATGGTCTCTTCTGGCAGCGATGGACACACACACACACACCACCAGGTGGGAAGGAGGGATGGAGAAGGAGAGACAGAGACACATTGTGTGTGTGTGGGGGGGGGGGGAGAGACAGACACACACACACACAGACCCAGAAACATACACATAAATAAAAATAAAATAAATCTTTACAAAACAAAACAAGCTACCTGGTTATCATGTGGGAAGCGTGTCCCACTTGGTGCTCATGACGAACCCTCTTTGCGATCTTGGTTAGAGTTGTTGAGTGAAGGGCTCCACAAGAGTCGGTTATGCCTGGTTGAAGGGTGGTGTGGTTTGTGTTCTTTCTTACTTTCTGTCTGCTGGGCATGACCTTTGCTGACACAGAGCACCACAGCCTCTGACTTTGATGGGGTTCATGTCTTTGCCCGGCAGTTCTGCCAGGTGTGGCTTCCTGTCCCTGGGTGTTCTGTTGCTAGATGTGCATACACACCAGGTGGTTATGTCTCTGGGTCACAGGCTCCATTGTCATTCTTGAATGTCCCTCTTTCTGATGACTTCCCCTGCTCTAAGATGGGTACAACTCCCGTGCTTTCTCTTAATTAATTAATGTTAATGTGTGTGTTTTCCTTCATCTCTTTACTTTAGTATATAAAACTGAGGGAGTCTGTAAATCTACAACTGAGCCTCAGTCTTGGATCCACTCTGTCTCTGCTAGTTTCTGATCATTGGCATTTAGGCTGATTATTGATACAGCTAGATTGATATCTGCGTACTTGTCACGGTATTTTATTTTTTGTATTTATTCTGTATTTCCACTTTCATTGTCCACTTACCTGGCTTTCATGGTTTTAGCTGAACTTTTTATGTCTCCTCTGGCCCTCCTTTCTTAGTTGTCAATTATACTTCATTCTGGTTTCCTTTACTAGTGGTCGGACTATGATTTGCAAGACATACTACAACAAATCTGTCACTTTTGAATAACACCATTCCATCTCAGAGATGCCTTATACTAGCAAAACAAGTAAGATAGATGATAGGTGGACAGATGAAAGATAGGTAGATGATAGATAGGTAGATAGAAAGACACAAGGATGCACAGTCACACACACAGTTGTTATTACTTAGAACAAATAATCTGCTAGATCAATTAAGAATAAGAAAGTCGGTCTTTCCACTGGGTTGGTGGAAGCCCTTTAATTCCAGGACTTAGGATGCAGAGGTTGGCAGCTCTCTGTGAGTTCACGGCCAGTGTGATCTACAGAGCAAGTTCCAGGGCAACCAGGGCTATGCAGAGAAACCCTGTCTCGAAGTCTTCATAGTACTTTTACTTGCCCCCCCTTTTTTTTTTAATGCTTTTCTTATCTCTATACAGGTCCAAATCTCTGGCAAGCATTACTTCCTCTTCCTTCTAGCAAGCATCTTTTTTAACATTTCCAACAAAGAAGGTCTGCTGTCAATGAGTTTTCATGTGTGTGAAGAAGTCTTTATTTCTCCTTTATTTTGGAAGGGTAACCTCACAGGATGCTCAACCCTAGTTGGTAGTTATTTTCTCTTACGACTTTAGGGTTCTCAGTATGAAGCCTTTGCTGGCCTCAATTTACCATCCTCCTGCTTTAGCCTTTCAAGAGTAGAGATTAAGAGGGGCAGTGGTGCCACACGCCTTTAATCCCAGCACTCCGGAGGCAGAGACAGGGTGATCTCTGTGAGTTCGAGGTCAGCCTGGTCTGCAGAGCACGAACCAGGACAGGCTCCAAAGCTACACAGAGAAGCCCTGTCCTGAAACAACAACAACAACAACAAAAACAACAACAACAACAACAAAAGAGTTGAGGGAGATGTCATTCTGTAAATATTTTTCTCTTATTGGTTAATGAATAAAGCACTGTTGGCTAATAGGAAAGGAAGATAGGCAGGGCTAGGAGACAAGGAGGATTCCGGAAGTAGTAGGGAGGAGAGTCAGATGGAGGACCGAGAGAGAAGAACGCCAGCCCCTCTCTCCAGTAAGATAAGACCACATGGAAATACTTAGATTAATAGAAATGGGTTAATAATTAAGACATAGCTAGCTGATAAGAAACTAGTAACTGGCCTACAGCTTTATATCTAATACAGCATCTCTGCGTGTTATTTGGGGCTGGCGAGGCAGTGGCTCCAGACTGCCGGAAAAAAACCTACTCATAACAGTTGAGATTATAGCCTATAGCATTAGGCACTTACTCTCTTCTTGTGTATACAGATTCTAAAGAAAAAGCTAATGTATGTAATTTTTTTTTTTCTCCTTCAGGCAAGGTTTTTCCTCTGGCAGCTTTCAGAGTTTAGCAGTTTTCAGTTTATCTTCTCTTCTCTCACCCCCCAGAAGATTTATTTTATATTTGCATATGTGTGTGTGTGTGCACGCACACACGCGTGTGCAGATGCCAGCGAAGGCTGGGAGGAGGTGGTGGATTTGGAGCTGGAGTAACAGGCAGATGTGCATACCTACCATCCATGCAAGTGCTGAGAGCTGAACCTGGAGCCTCTGCAGTCCCTCAGAACAGTCCTTCGTCTTTCCTCTTCTGCCCCAGGGTAGCCTTTTGGTATTCACCCAACTGAATGCTCTCTGAGCTTCCTGGATCTGAAGTTTTTGTCTAGCAATCATTTGTGGAAGATCTCAGTCATTATAATTTTATTTCATCTTTTTTCTCTTCCCTTCCTGTTTTGTTTTGGTCCCACATTTCTTGGATACACTGTTCTGCCTTTTCAATTGCTTTTCCGTTTTTTGAGGTTTTCACTGAGACAGCCTGAAGCTTAGGGATGCTGTCCTAGGCAGTGACCTGTTACTAATAAAGCTGTCAAAGCCATCACTCATTTCTGCTGCACTATTTCGACCTCTGCAGTTTCCTGGATTCTGTCTCTTGGTCTCCGTAGCTCTGCCTTCACAGCCATCTGCTCCAGTGTCCTCAAACCCTTCACGTACTAACTGTGGTTGTGTTTTAAGTAAGTCTAGTCATTTCGCCATCCTAGTCATGTCTGCTTCTGTTTGCTCTGTCTCTTTAAATTGTGGTGTTTTCCCTGATATGGGGGGGGGGAGGGAATGACATGCTTGGTAAGAAAGAGTTCAGTTAACAGGCCATTAGTGATGTGATCTAACTTGGTGTGGGGGTGGGGTTTGGGACAAAGATCCTTGCTTCTCTAAGTAGGTCTTTATTTTTCAATAAGCCTGGATTTAGGGCTGGGGACTTCCCAGGTGTCCCTCTATTTTTGTTTTACCACTGGGTGAGGCAGTACAGGTGGAGTAGGCTGGAGTTGTTTATTTCTTTCCCCTTGGGTCAGCGGGACACTAAGGAAGTCCACCAGACCAGATAAGGTGGCCCACACCTGTAATCCCAGCACTTGTGATTGAAGCAGGGTGACAGTGAGTTCTACAAAGTGACCACCCCTCAGGAAGTGTCACCACCCCTAACACTGGGCTTCCTCATCCATGGCACAGACTCAGAAACTTCTTCAAAAGCATTGTTTAAAAATGCAGGATCACCAACAACCTGCCATAATTTCTAACTCACAACTTCTGCTGCTAATTTTCAAATTTGTCTAGAACTGAAAGTAAGAAAACCTAGACAAGCCCAGGTGGCACAAGAGGGTTAAGGGGTATGCCAAAGTTACTCCATGAGTCACGCTGGCTCAGGGCTCCTGTCCACACCTGGCCAGGCACTCTGCAGCTAACTGCAGCCACACAAAGAGTTTCCAGTTAATTGTGCAGACATGGTGACTCTGACCTGAAATCCCAGCACTCTAGAACTGAGGCAGGATTTTAAATCGAAGGTATGGCTGGCTACATAGTTTAAGGTTATCCTGGGCTATGGGTCCAATCTCAAAAAAAAAAAAAAACACAATAATACTAAATGATTAGACTGAAGGTTTCCTAAGTTACTCTCTCACATCATAATTTACTGAACAGAATATTTGGACAAGCATTATTCAGATCTTATTAACATGGGTAAATTGGAACTAAGCAGGGTCTTAAGCAAACAAGCAAAGAAAAACAAAGCAAGAAATAGGGTTTAATTTCCCAAAGAAAACCTCCTCTTGGGTCTATCTCTAATTAGGTCCAAGTTCAGAACAACATCTATGTTTTGAGCTCTTTTTGTTTTGGTTTGGTTTTGGATCTTTGAGATAGCATTTTACCATGTGGTCCAGGCTGACCATGAATTCACTTTGTATCCCAGGCTTACGTCACATTCATAGCAGTCATCCTGCCAGGGTTACAGATATATATCATCATACATGGAAAGTTCAATATCTTTGGAAGCAGTCATTTGTTTTTCTTATTTTCACATTCCACCATGTTGTGGCACAGAAGCCGCCTTTACATTTCAGATGGCAGGCCATATCCACATACCCCTGTACTCCCAGGCCTCTGGAGGCTGAGGCAGGAGGATATCAAATTGATGTTAGCCTAGACTATGTTACAAGACTCTGTGTTTTTATAATGATAATAACAATAATTAATAATAATAATAAATTCGGTTGTGCCTGCACCATGACTTCTCTGTTCTGGAGTCTTGTGTTCTGCAGCATTGCTCTTGGAACACCCACACTTGATCATGTCAGCTGTGGTTTCTCCTTGTGTCACTATGTGCTGAAATGCCATCACTATTTCTTCAGTGGTTCCTTCTTACAGAAAAATTAGTATTTCTTACCCACCATCCCATGCACTAAACACCACACCCCATATAGTCACAAACAATGAGGCAACCCGCTCTGATTCATTTTCCTGACCATAAATGTGCACAGCTCAGCCATGGGTTTCTGGAACACCACATCCATGCCCAGACAATCCATTTGTTTGATTTTTTTTCTCTCTTGATCTGTCACAAAGCCATCCACATATTCTCAACAATGAACCTCCAATCTTCCAAAGGGTTGGGAGAAGTGGTCCTGCCCCCAAGGGAGGTGACTCCTTTCCAACAGTCCTCCCGGAGCCTTCCTGCTGCTCCTGGGGATCTGGCAGTGGTGGTGTACTCCCGGCTGGCTCTCCTACTCACAGGCTTGTTCACACTGTAAATCAGGTATCTCTCGCTCACTTCCCCAGTGTTGCTTGACATTTTTGTCTTCTTGTTCTGCAGATTTGTTCCTTCCTAATCCTGTAAGTGTGGTTTATGAGGGAATTGGAAATGACCGCATCCTCTCAGTGCGGTCAGGTTAACTATGGTTAACCTGAAGTCTTTGTGTGGGTTCTTTCTAAAGTGTGATTTTCTATAGGAATTTTAAACACAATAACCATACTCACATCTTACTTGTCATCTCAAAATTGTCTATAGGAAAGTGTGATGCTAATGTGAATGGTGTTTTTAAAGTGGAAAAATATTATACCTAAGCAAATTTTTAAAGAAAATGAAATTCCCCTTTAATGCCTTTAGCTTCCCATTCTTTTAGTAATTTCTTCAACTCGATGGCACCCCATTTAGGAAAGTAGGAGGCACAAATGACTTACATCAGTTTTCTGGGATAGTGCTACAATGAAAAGTTCTGCACTAAAATGAAAGTAAGCTTGGGGATTTCCAAAAAGAGGAATGTATTGAGAGGAATGGAATAGGAAAAGGGTGAGTAAAAAGAGACAAAGAAAACAAATTGAAGGGGATAACCAAGATAGATTGTTGATAAATGTTAATTTCAATAGTTAATTTTTATTCCATTCTATACATGCAAACCTTAAAGATACCACAGTAAAAACATCAAGAAAACAGATTCTATGTGCTTCAGATGCTGTGAACACAGCTTTTATGTGTTTGAAGGATTGGAGAGATGGCTCAGCAGTTAAGGGTGCTCTTGCAGAGGACCTAAGCCAAGTCCCTAGAACCCACATTGGATAGTTCTTGATTGCTTTAAATCTAACTCCGAGGGATTGGGCACCTTCTTCTGTCTCCATGGACACCACACTCTCACACACATGCACACACTCACATAGGCACATACATATAACTAAAACTAAGGTAAATTTTTTTGAAAAAGTTCGAAACTCCATCTATGTTCATTTATGTTACCGAATAGCTATCGTTGGTAATTGACCTAACTTTTCAAAATAATGACATTGGCAGCTGCTCCATAAATAAATTTATATTATTGTTGAGAATGGGTCTCATTATGTAGCTAGGCTGGTTTCAAATTCCAAATCCTCCTGCCTTAGGCCTGCTTTTACATGCTAGGACTACAAGGGTATAGCATCACTTTTGATTTAAGTACATAAGTATTTTATGGACTCCTCCAGCACAAACATAAAGGTTAGGGGGACATTGTTTACTAGAAGGACAATGTTGTTTTGGGCACAATTAGCAAAGAACCCTTGTGACTCCTGGATGCATGATAAGTACATTGTTACTGTGTTACTGTGTGAGCTGTGCCATTCATAGCAAGGTAGTCAGGAACCAGTTCCATGGGACCCAGAAGGGCTCACCATGGTTTAGAAGCGCTGGTGCTGCATCCATGATCTCCACCAAAGCCCAAGTGAAGAGATGGCTTCATAAGGACACAAGAAAACCATGTTGGAAAAATAAAATGGAAGTTATAGTTTATGTAGAAAAAAGATGAATACAAATTAATTTAAAGTCCCTTACTAACTTGTCTTGTCCCGGAGAATATTTATACAATTCTTTTCAAACAAGTCTTCTTCTTATGTGGTTATAGCTTCATATTGGCCTATGTGTAATTCATGGATTTTTTTTTAATTGACAAGTACTTAGTTAAAGGTCACCAAAGGTGGTTGGATCCCCAGGTGTGTTGGTGATGTCTAATGGGTGAAAGACTGGCTTATAGGGTCCTGTATGAATCCTCGAGGCACCTTGAGCAAGCCTGAAGCTGTGGCTGGAACATCTTGCACCAGAGTAGTTCTTGGTACTCTTCCTGGTTTGCTAACACATATCTGCTGGGGAGGAACTAAGCCCGAGAGCTTTCACTTTTGACCCTTGATTGTTTTCCACTGTGCTGTGAGTCAGTATATAAGCCTGCTCCTTTGGCATTCTCGCATTTCTGTTGAAAAAATGACCCACTGTTTTGTCTTTTATTTAAATCTCTAGTCCTTCACCTGATTAGTGGAACAGATTGTAGCATGGGCACTATATTGGCTGCCAAGTCTGAGGACCTGAATTGGATCCCCAGAACCCACATGGTGGAAGAAGAGAACCAGCTCCCACAAGTTGTCCCCAGACTTCCACAAATGAGTTGTCACACACACACACACACACACACACACACACACACACACACTTACACTGTTAGGGAATTTTAAAAGGAAATACCTCCATGAGGGAAATGTATATGACAAAACAAAACAAACAAAAGCCCATCACAAAATCTGTATAACACCTTTGGGTAAATTTGTCTTCTAAGCGTAATAGCATCTCATTGTTTGTAAGTATATTAATTAGTTTAGTTTTGCTGTGACCACACCACCCAACAGAAACTACTTAAGGGAAGAAAGGTTCATTTGGACACAGAACCCAGAGGGTTTGCTCCATCATGGTGGGAGCCTGAGGTAGGGCCTCCTCTAGTGGTAGCAGCTCAGGAAGCCTGGGGTGGCCTGAGCCAGGGCCAGGTTATTCAAAGTACAGCCCAAGCTCCTGTCCCCTAACTTTGCCAGTTAGGTCCCACTGCCTGGCAAAGTAGTGTCACACATGCAGACCAAGGTAAACAAAACGCTGGGATATGTGAGGGACATTTTCAGACACACCCTAACCCAGACCTCAAATGACTGGTGTACACAGATCAAGAGAACACACTAGCTTCTTTTGTACTTTTGAGACAAGATTTTATGTATCCCAGATGGCCCCAAACTTGCTACATAGCTGTGGATAACATTGACTTTCTCATCCTCCTGCCTCCACCTCCCAGCATCCTGGGATTACAGACATGTACCCCCATACTCAGTTTATGCCTTGCTTGAATTAAACCCATGTCTTTATTCATGCTAGCCAAGCATTCTACCAACAGAACTGTGTGCTGTGTCCTCTCAGACCTACTGCTTATTAGTGATCACCAGTCATGTCTTTATCTTCCGTTTGAGAATACGTTTTCACTTTTAAAATTAGAAAGGGGCCAGGTGGTGGTGATGTACACCTTTAGTTCCAGCACTCAGAAGTCAGAGGCAGGCAGATCTCTGTGAGTTTGAGGCCAGCCTGGTCTACAGAGTGAGTCCCAGGACAGGCTCCAAAGCTACAGAGAAATCTTGTCTTGAAAAAAAAAAGGGAGGGGGAGTGCGAGGAAGGGAATTTTTTAAATTTAGAGTTGAGATAGCATGTCTCTGCTTATTTTCTTCTTCTAAATCTCAAAGTCAATTAGTTTTAAATATAAATTATATCCCATCAAGAAATAAAAATAAAGCAACTTTGTAAATTGTTAAAATATTAAAAGTCAGAGGCCTGCTCCCAAAGGACAGAAGACAATGGCCAGAGCCCCAAAAGGCAAACCCACTGCCACATGACAATGCAATGAGCAAATGCGTGCTGGGGAAAAAAGACAAGAAAGAGCAGCAGAACGGCTATGTGCTGTGGAAGGGTGAGGGACGGGCTGATATGACTGGCCTGCTCTGTCACCTAAGTCCAGGTGATGACCCAGCCCGTGCTGCCCAGGGGGCCCAACTCTGGGTTGTTGGTCCTGCTGCAGCTGGGGTCTGTGTTTATATCTGTGGCCCATGTTACCACCAAGGGCCATACAGAAGTCCGTGGCCTGGGTAGTCACCTGAGCCTATGTTGATGTCTGAGGGCCATGCTGCCTACAGGGCCATACTTACCTGAATGGCCTGCATTGCCACCCAAGGCCATGGTGTCATCTGGACCTGAGCAGCAGTCAGGGGTGGGGGTGGGGCTTGGAGGATACATACATCAGCCAGGGTCTGTGTTGATGTAGCCCATGTTACTACCAAAGGCCATGTGGATGCCATAGTCTGTACTGCCTTCTAGAGCCATGTTGATATCTGAGTACCATGCTGGACCTGGGAGAGAGCTGGTCCCACCATTCCATAGCTGCTGTAGCAGGAGAGCTGTGGCCCCCACACACTCACGTGAGAGCTGTGCCCCCCTCCACCATGGTCTGGGCTTGGGAGAGATGGCCCCATGCCTCGCCTGAGGGGGTGGTCCCAGTGGAGGCCACCCTAATATCTACCCCATCTATGACCTGCTTGAGAGTGTGAAGGGACTGGTCCGATGGAACTACAGCCGCATGACTCAGGACGACAGCAGGATATCCAAAAGGAGTTTCGGTAAGGGTTCAGTATTGATGGTGTAGCAGAAGTCAGAGGCCTTGAACCAGACCAACAACCCACTGCAATGAACTTTGAAAATAAAGCTGTTTGGGCAAAAGGGTACACTTGGAGACACTCTACAGCTCCCAGTACCAAGTGAGGTTTTTTATTTTTTGTTTGTTTGTTTGTTTTAATTATTCTTTTCTTTTTGGGGGAAAGCTACAAGGGTAGAAGACAGACAAGGAAGGACTAAGAAGTTAGTGTTATTGGGGTACACAACATGAAATTCCCAAAGAATCAATAAAAAGTAAATTATGTTAAAAATAGCTTTCTCAACAAGTGGTGGTACACACCTTCAATCCCAGCACTCGGGAGGCAAAGGCAGGTGTATCTTTGTGAGTTCGAGCCTAGCCTGGTCTGCAAGAGCTAGTTCTAGAACAGGCTCCAAAGCTACAGAGAAACTCTGTCTCAAAAAGACAAAACAAAACAAAAAACAAACAAAAAAAAACCCAAAAACCAAAACTTTCTCCCAAAATGATGATTCACTGACTTTAAAATATGTAAGAACTTTGAACATATGTATGTGTGTATGCATATATATATATATGCACATATATATATGCACAATTGTAACATGTTTAACAGTTGACCTCAGTCATTTCCATTCCAATAATCCTTTTTATAATGAATATTCAGTAACAGCTCAGTTTGTGGGAAGGGTGTGTGTGTGTGTGTGTGTGTGTGTGTGTGTGTGTAGTGTGTGTGTAAAGTACAAGCACATGAGTGTGTGGGTGCCTGACCCTTTACTGGCATGCAGAGACCAGAGCAGGACATAGGATACCCGTCTCCATTCCTCTCTACCTTCTTGCTTTGAGAAAAGGTCTTTTACTGAAACAGAAGTTCACTATGTGGGTGCTGGGCTTGTGAGTATTTTTGTTTTGTTTTGTTTTGTTTTTAATTATTCCTTTCTTTTGGGGGGAAAACTACAAGGGTGGAGGGCAGACAAGGAAAGACTCAGGTCCCACCTCTTGCTGAACAAATTCTTTTTACATACTAAGCCATTTCCTCACCCCACAACTTCCTTTGGCTAGCTGTTCTGTTTAATGCAATGAAATAAGCCATCCCAGAGAGTAATTTGTTACTTTATCTGTGAGTCAACTGGGAAGTTCTGCCTGAGGAGGTGTAGGCTGGGCTCCAGGCCCTGGGATGTCAAGGCACCCGCCCCCTCTTGTCACTGCCTCTTGGTTTGGGTGCAGGATGGGAGCTGAGCTGGGGCTGCTGGCCTGGGGCATTTCTCCTCTTCCAGAGGGGTCATTCCATGTGACTTCTGTGCTTATTAGTAGCAGGGCAGCTGGGGTGGGGTGGGAGGAGTGTTGCGGCTAGGTTGTCACTCAGTGGTCACTCATATGGCTAGCATGCAGAATGAATCCTGTCTGCTGTAGTGGAGAGTCCCCCATGGCAAAGGTGGCAGCGTTGGGGCTCTCAAGACCTACCCTGCCACCCCCGCAAGTGTCAGGGCATTACTTGAGCTGCAGCTGTCAGTCAGAACATGCCATTGAGCTACCCTATAGGCAAAGAAAGAGTAAAGGAATTCCACCTCTTGGTAGTGGGATGGTGAAGTCATAGTGTGAAAAAGTAAACGGAGTGGGGATAGTGCGGTGGGCAATTTAGATGCAATCTGTCCTAGGACCTAAGGGGACTGCAAAAACAATGTTTTAAAATGTGAAAATGGCAGACAGCCCAACTATAATTTCATAGAGAATTAAAAAGCAATATGTAGTTCAACATGCTAATGGTCTCACATCACACACCAGAAGGTCGAGTAACATGTTCAGGAGAATGCATTGAGTCAGTGACGACATCTTGATTTATGGAAACATTAGAGCCCACTTCATCAGCTACACCCTGAAGTGAACAGCCACACCAGAAGAACAACAGTACCAGAGCATGTGGTAATGTATCAGGAAGCTGTGTATAATAAGAAAAATAAGACAAATTAAAGAGGAAATACAATATTCCCCCAACTGAACCTTATTGAAGAAGTATAAAATTAAAACAATTTTTTGTGGGATTATGGAAAACATAACACCAACTTTAACCTTCGTCCTGTGTCAAAGCATTTATTTAACCTCTACCACTTTAGAAGACCATGGAGACCACATCTTTCAGTAGCCAGGGAGACTATGAGCTAGAGTTTTAGAAAGAGTAAAGTAGATTCTAGGGGCGTCTGATAACTGTAGAGACTCAGATAAAAACTGAAGACCTGAGTTCCACATCATTAATTTCTTACCACAAAAACTATAGAATGGAAATAATAGAAAATAATATTTATCAGTAAGACATCACATGGCTTTTGAGGTTGATGTGCCTCTTAGTAATGTGGTTTTTTTGTTTTGTTTTTTTTTTGCTCTAGTACAGGATCCTGAACCTTCTTAATTATAATCCACAGTTGAGTTCATGCTCACAGCAGCTGTACCATCCTGCTCCAACACTGTCAACAATCTTCACACCAGGCTGACAGCAGCAAGTGACTTGAATTTCAACATGTGGAACGCATCCTTTTGTGGTGTTGCTGGGTCAAAGCCAGGGCTTTGTGCATGCTAGGGTAAGTGCTCTACCACTGAGCTAAAGCTCCAGCTGGTGTAATCTGCTAAAATAACAAATTAACATGCCCTGAAAACCTGCTGATGGCTAACAGATCTACAAGGCTGGCAAGATGGCTTAGTTGGTAAAAGCACCTGCCATGCAAGCATGGTAACCTAAATTCAATCCTCAGAACCAATGTACACATAGAAAATATCTGGTCACTCCACTTTCTGAAACTCTAGCACAGTGGACAATTTCTTCTTTGTGCCGACCTGAATTGACCCATGGGTTCCAGTACCCCTGGAGTGCCAGTAGTACCCCATGCATATAAGCCTGTGAACCCCAAATGACCATTTATTCACAAACGTATTGGTCAAGAAGATGGGGAATGTGGTGAGAACTCCAGAAGATGATAACCTGGAACAGTGAGTGCACTCGACCAGAACAGACTTCTGGAATCTGCCTTTTGTGCACATTGGAAGTTCATTTGGATTTTAATTAAGTCACTCTTAAAAGACTTCTGGGGTTTTTTAAAAATGGAAGTCCTTTAAACAAACAATGTCCTTTGCCCCTTCTTTGAAAACTAGGCAATGAGGAAAGTATAGAGCTGAAGAAGCAACCACAACAAAGAGACACTGCTCTTTCCTCCAGCCTGATAGAATTCCCAGCACTGCGGAGGCAGAGGCAGGGGAATCTCTGT
This sequence comes from Phodopus roborovskii, assembly GCF_943737965.1. NCBI lineage: Eukaryota > Metazoa > Chordata > Mammalia > Rodentia > Cricetidae > Phodopus > Phodopus roborovskii. The sequence goes on along the minus strand of NW_026126602.1, from coordinate 9,040,934 downwards.
GAGTCCAGGCCATCCTGGTCTAAGAAGCCAGTTCCAGGACAGCCAAGCCTACACAAAGAAACCCTGTCTCAAAAACCAACCAACAACAACAAAATAACAACAACAGCAAAACCCAAAAGAACAAAAACAAAAAAGCAAAAGAAAACAAACAAAAAGTTATTATGGGACATAATGGAGCATACCTCTAATCCTAGTACTTAGAAGGCAGAGGCCAGTGAATCCCTGAGTTTGAGGCCAGCCTGGTCTACAGCCTGAGTTCCAGAATAGCCACAGCTATACAGAGAAACTGACTCAAAAAACAAAAAAAGAGGGCATGGGAAGGGGATGTTACTGTTTAGTTTAATTGATATTTAAACTGTTTTTGTTCCAAATTTAGGCTTTTTATAAAAAGCTATGTTCTTTTCTGAGGTAGGTCCTGACTGTGTTGTTCAGCCTGGCCTTGAACTCATGAACTCAAGCAATCCCTCTGCTTCACCCTTCAGCTTGGACTAAAGATACACACCACCACCCCAGCTCCAAACTCTGGCCTTCCAAGTGGAGAGGGAAAAGGGTGGGATTTTCAAAAAGAAATATCCTAACTTTTCAATATATTTAAAAGAATCGAAAGCCCTCAGGACTTTTGCTATGGCCACCCACTCTGAGAGTGCATTCTCACTGTGGGGTTTCTATTGTTTTGTTATATTGAGGTTATGACCAAAAAAAAAAAAAAAAAAAAAAGAGGTATTAACCAAAGACAATTAAAAGTGTATCTTTGACTTTCCCCTTCCACACAAAAGATGCTGATTAATGCTACTTAACTTGTGTCTTTGACCATAACGATTTTCTTTTTTAAAATTGTATTACATTTATTTAGTTAATTTACATTTATTTATTTAGTGTTCATATGTGTGTCACAGCACACACAGAAGTCAAGGGATAACCTTCAGGAGTCTGTTGTCTATTTCTACCTCTGAGTCTCAGGGATCAAGCACTCATATCCACTGAACCATCCTCGATTACAATCATGTCACTTCTTATTCTTATGTCTCAAACATTTAATGTATATTTAATCAGCAGTTAAATTCTAGTTACAAGGATTTAAATACTGCATGTCTCTCTCTCTCCCTCCCTCCCTCCCTCCCTCCCTCTCTCTCTCTCTCTCTCTCTCTCTCTCTCTCTCTCTCTCTGTCTGTGTGTGTGTGTGTGTGTGTGTGTGTGTGTGTGCGCGCGCGCACGTCTGTATGCATGTGTAGAGGCCAGAGGACAACCTCGGTTGTGGTTCCTGTGGTTTCTCAGGTGCCATATACCGTTTTGCATTTGGTTGGGTCTCTCAGTCTCTCACCTGCCTGGAACTCCCCATGGCTAGACTAGCTGGCCAGTGAACCCAGGGATCTGCTCTCCTCTCCCTCCTCAGTCTTGGGATGAAAACCATGTCTCCACATAGATCTATCTGCATGGGTTCTGGAGATAGATGGGACAAGTCTCTTCATACTTGTGAGGTAGCATACAAACTCCACTGACTCCCCAGGCAAGTTTGAGACATTTTCAACAGCAAGTAGGTATCTTAGATTATTGAAAACAAATGCCTAAATAAAACAATCCTGATGATCTTGATTATTTTGATAATTAAAAATTATGGCTGGCATTTCAGTGAGGAAGTCATTGTATGGAGCACCCTGTGGCATTACATTTGAGTTCCCTGTGGTTTTGTGAGTTTTCCAAATGTTATGCCAGACACACAGACGACAACTAGGTTAATAAATTGATTTGTGTATTTTTCTATACTATATCATCACAAACTCCAAACACATCAGAGTAAAGCAGAAATTAGGCCTGGCCCATCCTTCTGAAACATGCAGTTTTTAATGGCCTATAAAAATCTGATCCTTGTTCTTATAAAATTTGATAGCAGGAGACATAGCCCAAATAACCTTTCCAATCTTTTCCATTTGTTTTGAAAAGAGAGTAAATCCCTAGTGGAGCATTTTTAACCTAGTTATTGATTTATGGTCTCGAGACTATTCCTTCAGGAAGCTTCCCAGCCCATTTGGCAATCTATTTTTGGTACAAAATCTAGGCCAAACACAAAGCCTCTTGAATCCTTTCTGAAATAAAAACTTTTGAATTTTTTTTTATAAATAGGGTTTATGTTCCTAATATTAAAATTATATTAAGACTCTGATATAAGACTGTTGATGTAGCTCAGTTCAGAGCAATGTGTTCAGTGTGCACAACATCCTGGGTTCTAATCCCAGGCAGCACTTGCAAAACCCATCCATGCCACAAAGTAATTAATTACCTCCATTAAAATAATGACATAATGTATCTCATTAGTAATTCCCTTCCCTAGTTCTCTAAGGAAAGGCAGATTCTTCTTGAAGTCCTTGGACTAGGGCCACCTAAATGCAGCCCCTTTGTTTAGATCCTTAGTATACAGCTTTTTCCCTAAAAACTTAGAAAAGTATGGAAAATGACAGAAGAGGTTACACAGTTACTGCTAAATACATCTAGCAGGGGAGTTGTTTGCAGAGAAACTCCAAATGGAAAAACAGGTTTTAAGTATTTCCTAATTCCAATGAATATTTTGTTGCATTCCTACTGGAATTTCTAGTTTGCCTTATACAAAACAAACAAAAACACTATTTGGCTTACAGTTCACACCCTGTCACTGAGGAAAGCCAAGGGAGGAACTCAAGACAGTAACCTGGAGGCAGGAACCAAAGCAGAGAAACACGGAGAAAGAATGCTTACTGGCTTGCTCTCATGGCTTGCCCAGCCTGCTCCACTATACATCCCAGGACCACCTGCCTTCCCCGGGGAAGGCACTACCCACACTGGGCTGATCTCTTTCACGTCCATCATTAATCAAGAAAATACCTCACACACATGCCCATAGGCCAATCTGACGGAGGCAATTCCTCAAATGGAGCTCCTTTTGTTTGTGTCAAGTTGACAAAAAACTGACCAACACATTGTAATACATAACACATTAGCACATTATAATACATGAGTCACGACCACAGGTGTTCAAGAAACTGAGTACCGGTAAAAACACGGCAACCAAGGAGTTTAGAGCCGGCAGGAGTTTTCAGTGCTTAATTTTGTATTATTCTTTTCCTTAATGAACCTCCAAGTAAAATGTTTTATCTTTACTATTTCATCATTTCTAAGCTTAAAGCATTCCTATGTAGATTTTGTTAATTTAAATATAATGTTCATTATAATTATTTTGTAATTGGAGATATTTTCTGCGCAAGAAAATTCAATATCATTTATGTCAAATCTCTCAAAGTTACATAGCAAATGTAGTAAATACTCCAACTGTATTTAGAATACATAACAAAACTTTGGAAAAAATCTGGGAAACATCTGGTAGAAAAATAAGAGTCACTAAGAAATTTTTGGAAAAGATAATTAATTGAATGTGAAGTACTGGGTTGCAAGAAAAAAAATTTTTTAAACATACAAAACATATTAACCTTCACTAATTTAAACAATTTGGCCTAGGTGCAAATTTTTCTTTTTAAAACATATGGGTGTTTTGCCCGGATGTATGTCTGTGTACCATTTTCATGCCTGGTGCCCATGGAGGCCAGAAGAGGGCACTGGATCCCCTGGAACTGGAGTTACAGATGGTTGTGAGCTGCCATGTGGGTGCTGGAACTCAAACCAGGGTCCTCAGGAAGCTGGTGCTCTTACCCTCTGAGCTGTATCTTCACCTCTGGGATGTTTTTAGAGCTTAAAATGAAATAAGGTGCAAAATATTAGCTGGAAATATAAATATTAGAGACATTTGTGAAAAAACTATTATTTAAATATATAGAGATATAATATATGAAAATTAATGATGTCCTTACATTAAAAAATCATACACAAACCTACAAATAAAGCCCTAAAACACCAAGAGATGTGTGTGTGTGTGTGTGTGTGTGTGTGTGTGTGTGTGTGTGTGTGTGTGCACGTGCGCAGTCTGGCAGTTCTGCAAATTCTTTATCTTACACCTGAGCAGTTGTGCTCCCTGATCTACACCAAGACAGCTGAAAATGTAAGTCTACTCAATAACTTACACATTAATGCTCATAGAAGCAGGGCTAATATGCATAATAGTAAACAACCTGAATATCAACAGATGCATGGGCAAACAAAACAGGCTATATCCAAGTGATGGACTGTCTTTAGTCAAGGAAGAGAGAGAAGTACTCATGAATGCTGTAATACTGCTCACCCTGCAATGTACGCTGAGAAGGCCAACCCCAAAGATCCATACTATGTGATTCTATTTCTATGAGATATCCAGAATAAACCACATATGTGAAGACAGAAAATAGACTAGTGGAACTCAGGTTAATGGGGTAATGGGTCTGGGAGCTCCTAGCTGGCAAGATGGGCATGTCCTAGAACGGATTGTGGTAATGATTATATAACTCAAAATATACTAAAATCTGCTGAACTGCATGCATGCTTTTGGGTGAACTGCATGGAGCATGAGTTAAAGTAACAACTGGTTCTGGATCTCAATAGATGACACAGAATATCACCATGCTCCCTACACCATACTAACTCTCCCATCAAAAACCAATTCAGAATTCAAGGCCAGCCTGAACCTCTCCAAACAATTTCAAATCTAGCATATATATATATATATATATATATATATATATATATGTGTGTGTGTGTGTGTGTGTGTGTGTGTGTGTGTGTGTGTGTGTGTGCATGCAGTAGATGATCTATTTAATTATAGTGATATATTATTTATGATTTATTATCTTGCATGAGGATTCAGAAAGCAGTTAGCCACAAGCCATAGAAGTCAGGCATACACCTTTAATCCCAGCAGCCAGAAGCTAGGAGGTGGTAGTACACACCTTGAATCCTAGGACTTGGGATTAAGAGGTAGACAGATCTCTGTGAGTTCAAGGCCACCTAGCTCTACACAAGATTGATTGAGCCCTAAAGAGAATCACAAAGATTAACTCAGCACCTGGGATCACACACCTTTAATCCCAGCATTAGGGAGATATATAAGACAGGAGCAAGGTACCAGGCATTCATTCTCCAGCCATGCTGAGAATAGGAATGACCCAGCCCTGTTGGAGATAAGAACTCTCTGGTAGCTTGGCAGCTTTGCTTCCCTGACCTTCAGTTTGAACCCCAATATCTATCTCTAGGTTATTTATTTATCATCTTTTATATGTTACCCAAGGTAATGAAAAGAATCCAGCAGGGAACTCTCCTGGAGGAAAGTTGTCATCACCAGAATAGAGCACTTCAGATTCTTGCGAAAACACATAGTAATGTCTCATGATTCATGAGGGATTTGGTTTTAGTTACATTTCAAAAGCTTACAATATTTCTTTGGAACATAATAGTCAAATGGTTTTAACACCCTCATGACTGGAATCCAGCATTTAAAAAAAAAAAAAAAAACAAGAAAAATAATAAATGGAGGCAGAGGGAGGGCTTTAATGAAAAGATGTGATTTATAACCTGTGATCATATGCAAGAGCTTAAGAAGTTTTAAATTGACTTTTTTGTTGGTTGGCTTTTTGTTTGTTTTTTGTGTTTTTGTTTTTGAGGTAGATCTTGCTTGGTAGCCCAGTCTGACCTTGAATACGAAGCTTTGTTAGACTTTTTTTCAAACAGTGAAATTTTAGTTAGAAGCCATTTGAGTGTATGAAACACCTCTGGCTTTCCCACCATCCCTACCTTCCTCTCCTCCATTTTGGGGTCACTTTTCTCCAGGTGCGCTCTCTCTCTCTCTCTCTCTCTCTCTCTCTCTCTCTCTCTCTCTCTCTCTCTCTCTGAGACTAAGTTTCAGAGAGACTCTGAGTTGCTGCTTCCTTTTCCTTGCCTCCCACAGACTGTGGGAACTTACCACTTCCAAACTTAACATTTACTACAAAACAAGACAAACACTTCATGTGCAAAAGTGTTTTGTGGTTCTTCTTTATTAAAAATAGATTGTTTACTATGATATATTCTGTTCAAGGTTTCTCCTTTTCCAACTCCTCCCAGATCCTCCCCATCTCCTCACCCACTCAACCATGTGCTTTATTTTTCTCTTTAGAAAACAAACAGGCAAACAAAACACAAAAAAGAAAGGCACATTAAGCACACACACACACACACACACACACACACACACACACACACACAAGATCGGAAACAATAATATAGAAGCAAAAGCAAGTAATCAAAAAATGACCAAATAAAGCAATTTGAGACAAAAATACCATTGAGTTAGTTTTGTGTTAGCTCTACTGCTGGACATGGGGTATAGTCTTAGGTGTGGTTAGTATATCCAGTAAGACACCATTGGAGAAAATTATCTTTTCATTTGCAAGCAGATGTCAATTGGAGTTGGCTTCTTGGTTAAGGATGGGAGATCATGGCCACTTTCTTCTCTCAATGCTGGCTTGAACCTGTGCAGACCCTGCACATGCTGCCACAGCCTCTGTGAGTTCAGATGTGCATTAGTCCTTCTGTGTCTGGAAGACATTGTTTCCTTGATGTCCTCCACCCCTTCTGGCTCTTACAATCTTTCTTCTTCGTAGCCTCATGATCCCTGAAAGGAGGTGGGGGTGTTGTTGAATACATCACATTTAGGACCAAGATCCAAAACATCTTTCATTCTGCACATTTTCTAACTGTGGGTCTTAGTGTCAGTTCCCATCTATGAAAGGACGACAATTCTTCTGTTTCAGGATCCCAAATTTTGGGCTTAGAAACTTGTACATCAGGCTTGGCCTTTTTATTTTTTTGAGACAGGATTTCACTATGAAGCCCAGGGTGGCCTTGAACTTGTGATTTCCCACCCTAATCTCCCCATTACCGATATGCCTGGCTCTGCTTCTTCTTCTTCTTCTTCTTCTTCTTCTTCTTCTTCTTCTTCTTCTTCTTCTTCTTATTATTATTATTATTATTATTATTATTAATTATGTTTTAAAATGAAAACCAAACACATAACTTTAAATGTGAAAAGAACAAAGATAGCAAGGGAGACAGGAAAAAAATGAAACATGTAAAAGGGAAAGGAAAATGATACCAGGAAAAGTACAGTGACTACTGTACTTTCAGTCCCCTTTCGGGTCCAAGGTCATAGCCAGGAGCATTTGACAGCTACTGAAGGCTTACGGCTGAATTTGTTGTAGCTGAAAGAAATGGCCTCAAGGCAAGTTTATGTCCCTTCTCCCAGACAACCCATATCCAAAGACCTGTGCTTTTCTGAAGGGCAACAGCAGAAGCTGCTGTGACATCTGCTTCAGAATTCAAGTAATCCCTTTGTCCTCAAAGGAGCCATTTCTAAGAGTGCTCTTGATAAACTCCTACATGCCAATCTTGGAGCCCCCATGTCTGGAGACAGCTGGTCTGCAGCAGTGCTAAACATGGACATGGGAAGGAGGTCTTAAGACAACGTCTTGGCTGTATCACCAACTGGCCAGTAGGCATAGAAGACCCATCATTGGTGACAGATGGACCATATATAGCTTCTGACTTGGGGTGATAAGTAGTACATGCATAAAAACAAACATTCATGGTAGAAGCTAGGATCCAACATTGATAAAGAGATGTACCAGTGGGTGCAGAATCTCAGTATTTTAGGAGACAGGGATGATGGTGATTGCAAGGACCGTGACAGTGCCTTTTGTTGGTAACAATGGATACTCTGAAGAAAGACATTGAAAGGCTGAGGTTAATTATCACTTAAGAAATAGCACAAACAATAGGCAGCCTCTTTACCACCATATAAAATAATCAACTCTTTTATAAGCAGACAGAAAGGAAACCCAAGGGAAGGCTCAGGCCTTCTAAAATAGGGTTTTAGAAGGTTGAGCTCTGAAGCTAGGCCAATCTGTCAAATTTAGGACTTGTTGGAGAATAGTCAGTCATATCATGTGGGATCAGGTCATCTTGGGCTTACACATTCTCTCCAAACTACTCAATAGGAATGGTCCACTGCATTGTGTCAAAGGTTAGCAGTCTCCCCTTACTTGTAGATGGTATAGATCCCTCTGCCTTGTAAGACCACATGGTCCCCAGATACATCTCTATCTCCTCACTTAGCCATTAGACAAGTCATAGCCTAATCCACCCTGCTGAGGAAGAGAAAAGATTAGACTCCCAAAGGCCCACAGGACCAAGCTAGCTTGTGTCATCAGAAGCCATTGGAGTGCTTACTGACAACTGACATCAATCAGGTCTCCGTAACTCACAATGGAATGAGTATTTAATTCATGCACCCCACTGGACACCTTGTCTTAGCAACAGCACACCATACAGTGTTGACTGTCCTCCTAGTAATCACCACCATTGCCAGCAACACCAGAGACTATGCGCCACATGTCACAAGCCCGAGAAAAGATGAAAATTTCCAGTATGGTATACTGAATGTGTGTGGTGTTTGCATTACTGTCAAGTCAAAAAATGGGAAGCTGATCTAGCTGTTTAGGACTGTTGTTATCAAGTAGGTAGAGGAAGAAGCTACATAAAGGAGAACTGATCAATATGGAGCACTGTGCTAGAAATCGGTCATTAGTCTGGCCAGTAACACAGAAGATGGTGCTGACTCCCCCACTACCTCAGACACTCAGAGCCTTCTGCCCTGTAGTTTACTTCTTTCCTAGAGGAGCTGTGAGCAGGCCCAGGAGAGTCTCTAGTCAATGAAGTTAGAGGAGAGAGGACACTAACCGTCTCTGTGAGAGCCAGTGTGCTATCCTCTGTAGATTGAGCAGACATTGGAAACTGCTAGAGCCAGGCACTAACACCAGGTGTGGGGAAAATGGAGTCCTGAAGTCATGGAGGGCAGAGTGTGGCACCTACTGAAATGACAGGCAAGGTTCAGCTGGAGGGGGACCCACAGAGATGTGAAGATGCTTAATAGAACACAGTGTCCCGGAGACAAAGAATGAGCTCAAAACCGGTCTGTGTGTAGTGAAAAAGAAAGAAAAGAGGGGCTAAAGAGATGGCTCAGTGGTTAAGGAAACTGGCTGCTCTCTTCTGGAGGTCCTAGGTTTGATCTCACAACCCTCTCAACTTCAGTTCAAGGTGATCTGACACCTTCTTCTGGCCTCCATAGGTACCAGGCACATGAGCTGTGCAGACATACATGCAGACAAAACATCCACATACATTAAAAAGAAGAAAAGAAAAAAAGAGTAGAGAGCCTGAAAGACAGCTCGGTGGATAAGGGTGAAGGCACTATCAAACTTGACTGCTGAATTTAGTCTCCAGAGGCTCCAGAGGCTGCATGATGGAAGGAGAAGAACAACCCATTCAAGTTGTCCTCTGAGCTCCATGTGTGCCATGCCTTGTACACACTTGCATACCACAGTGTGTGTGTGTGTGGTGTGTGGTGTGTGTGTGTGGTGTGAGTGTGTGTGTGGTGTGTGTGTGTGGTGTGTGTGTGAGTGTGTGTGTGGTGTGAGTGTGAGTGTGTGTGTGAGTGTGAGTGTGTGTGTGAGTGTGAGTGTGTGTGTGTGGTGTGTGTGGTGTGCGTGTGGTGTGTGTGTGGTGTGTGATGTGTGTGTGTGGTGTGTGTGTGTGTGGTGTGTGGTGTGTGTGTGTGGTGTGTGTGGTGTGTGTGTGGTGTATGTGTGGTGTGTGTGTGAGTGTGAGTGTGTGTGTGTGTGTGTGAGTGTGAGTGTGAGTGTGTGTGTGTGGTGTGTGGTGTGAGTGTGAGTGTGGTGTGTGGTGTGTGTGTGTGGTGTGTGTGTATGGTGTGTGTGTGTGGTGTGTGTGTATGTGGTGTGTGTGTGTGTGTGTGGTGTGTGTGTGGTGTGTGTGGTGTGTGGTGTGAGTGTGTGTGTGTGAGTATGTGTGTGTGTGTGTGTGGTGTGTGTGTGTAGTGTGAGTGTGTGTGTGGTGTGTGTGTGGGGTGTGTGTGTGTGAGTGTGTGTGGTGTGTGTGTGTGTGGTATGTGTGTGCGCGTGCATGCGCGCGCACACAATAAACAAATGTTAGAAAAATAATAAAAAGCAGAACCTTATTAGTAGATCTTTAGGAGACTGAGAACAGTCACCCAAGTAATGTGCTGTACTGTGCCCAGTTTCTTGAACTAAGCCATGGTTCAAAATGGGAACCCACTAGGTTGTAAGATTGACCCAGTTCCAGTCAAGAGCAATTCTGTCACCCACAAAATTCCAGCACCCACCCAAACAAAAAAGATAGCATCCCTTACTTGGGAAACCTGTGAAAGGAGGATTTCCCATTCTGGAAGACAGCTGGAAAAGGATTTGAATAACCGTAGCATCCTGCCCCAACCCACTATTAGAATGTGTACTTTCGCAAGCCAAGTGGTTAATGCAGCCCTGCCTTCCTGGGTCATCCAGAAGGCTGGGGCCTTAGTATGTGACCAGCATGCCCATTACTGGTGGAAATGCTCACATCGCATATTTGTGTGAGGGATAGGCCATCCGGTGGGAGAGAGCAAATGGAGACCCTGAAACTGCCTTCTCCTTCCCTTGACTTAGCTTGCAAAGGAAAAAAAAAAAGTCATATTGAGAGGAGTAGCATTGATTTCTGCTACCTTTGCAGAGTCAGGAAATAGTCTTGATGTTGCCATCAGATTTCTATGTACTTGAATTAATACATATATATATATATATATATGTATATATATATATATATATATATATATATATTACAAAATGGCAGTAGACTGCTGCAGTTTCTGTCACAGAACAGTCTCAGTTGTACCTGCAGCTGACATAGCCCAAGTTATGTGGTATTGAAGCATCACCCTGAGAAGGAATGGCAGGAGCAGCCTGTACTCCTGACAGAAGTAGTACACATTCCTAGGACTTCGTAATTAACTCCCTCACCCTTTTGTGCAATGCGGTTCGAAGGGAGCTGAGCTGTCCACACATTCTGCTAAACACCATTGTGGCACACTCTTTTCGTGACATCATGTCAGAATGACCTATAAGCCAGAAGGTAAAGTACATCAGAGGCTTTTGTATACAGTCTCAAGGTAGGAGACCCATCCCACTATAGTTCAGAGATCCCTCCATGCATATGAGGGTCTGATGAGCCTTCAGTCTGTAGCACCCCTTTCAAGAACAATTGGCCAATCATTTGTACTTCACACATCTCACCAGTAAGAAAATACCAAAGCCCTGTAAAGCTTTTAGCATACGACAGCCCATTTACTTCAGCTTGTTTATATGAGACACAGTTTTCCACCAGTCCCTGGGAAAGGAAGGGTATTGCAGTAAGTCCCCACCACTTGGGCCACAGACTCAACATATTCTGTAATAGGAGAGGTATCTTTGATGTGGGATGATGCTGCGTGAGTTTACGGCAACTGAACATGAGAGTTAGAGTATAGATGGACCCCTGGAGTTCCAAGCCTCTGTTCCAGGTATCAAAGTTGTGGGCATTGTATTCATGTCTCTAGCCAATGGTCACATACCATTCACCACACATTTGAGTATCTCAATGGTTATAACATCTGGCAGCGTGACCAAATGGTCATGAGACCACAGCTACCCATCACGAGCTGAGCTCTGCAAGCCTTATTGTCATCCACTATAAAGCAGAAGGATATATCCAGGATCCACACAGCAAGCTCCAAGGAGAGTGTAAGTAGATGGGTGGTCCATACTCCATGTTCTCCATCAGCATTGCTCCACAGCATCTCCCTCTGCTAACATCAGTGGTCAGCCTGGGTATGACCAGGCAACAAAGGAAGGCTGAGTTTAGTCCTGATGTGTCTGGTGAGTATTCAGGCTGAAGGCAAAGATGAACAGCACTTGGAGTGACACAGAAAACCGGTAGCACAGCCAGCACCTTCCCATGCTAGGTTTCAGGAAGTTCTCTCAGTACTGAGAAAAAATGATCCAAGGAAAGAATGGGTACAGGCCTCTATCAGGGATAAAGGGCTCTGTTAGTTTCCAAAGAGAACTGATTCTGTAACCGCCTCAACACACTGGTGTCATCATCCATGACCTCAGGTAGAGTTAATGCACACTCCTTTTTGAATGTGGGCACAGCCTAGGGCTATTTTGACTAATAAAATGAAGAGGCAGTAACTGGGCATCTTCCTCTTGTTCCCTCAAGCTGCAGAGAGGGTGGTGGGGAGAACAAATGAATAAGTTACACTGAAAGAAAAAAGAGACTATGGCATGAGATCCAAAAGACAACAGCGTCTGAAAGGGACATCCAGGAGTATCCCAGTCTCGCTGCAGTGTCTGAGAGATCTCACACAAGAGAGATAAGGACGCCATGCTTCCAAAATGTTTCTTGCCTTCCCCATCTGTATACAACGGTCCCTTGCCCACACAATAAAGTCAGCAGCTTCCGCTAGGGGAACTTTTGTGCTCAGTGTCCCACCTCTGTTCCCTTTCACCCTTCCCTCTTTATTTTCTGGCCCCTAATCCCCACCCCCAACAGGAAGAAGAACATACTTAGAAACCTAAGATCAAGTTGAAAACTACTATCCAGAGCACCTGTCAGATGTGAGCCCTTGAGCATCTATCTCACAACACCCTTCTGGATGAGGTCTATGTGGGTGACTCTTGAACACAAGCCCTAGACTCTACAAGGCATGTCCTACTCTGGCTTTCTATTTCTCCTCCATATTTTGCCCAGCCTACTCCAATTCTCCTCTATTTTCCATCTTGCCCCCTTCCAACTAAATGCCACCAAATTGTTACCTAGAGACACCAGTTCATGTGAAGATTCCACGTGTCCAGACTGATTTCATTTGAATAAAATTGAGCAACTGGATGAACAGGTAACTTAATAATGCTCTCCTACATTCTGTGAAGTTTTCAAACTCCCCATATGATATGTGGAGCAAAATATTAATGAAAGTTGATGTTTAAAAAGGTGATTACATATCACTATTGGTTTTAAATTAAGTAATCAAGTCAATAATTAGGAGGTTGCAGCGTGACGATGAGGAGTTCAAAGCTAACTGTGACTTCAGGCAAATGGCTCAGCCCTACTAAACTTCAGGGAGCTCATCTGTGTAGCATCCATGAGACTGACCTTAAAGGACTGTGAGACTGCAACAATGTCTGGCAAGCAGGGGGCACTCAATAGCCATCAGCCTTTATTAATGCTATTGTTTGGATGTGTCCCTGATGTTCATGTCTTGGAAACTTAAGCCCAGAAGTCTAATAGGAATGATATTTGGAGATAGAGCCCTTGGGAGGTAATGAGAACCACAAAAGGTCATGAGGGTGACTTCCCCTCTCATGAGGACACTGGTGGCTTTCTAAGCTAGACCTGGGCTTGTGTGCTGGCCCTGTCTCAGCATGGGATGTTTGCACCATCTTGAGTCTCTGCAGAGTCCCTATTAGAAAAAGATCCCAACAGGCCCCAGCCCTGGACTTTCCCCAGCTGCCTATTCTTCACAAGTGTAAACTAGGCTGACCTATTTTTCATAAGTTACTCAGTCTGTAGGATTCAGTTGCAGCAACTTAAAAGGATAAGAATTACTATGTGAGGGCTGGAGAGATCGCTCAGAGGTTAAGAGCACTGGCTGAGTTCAATTCCCAGCAACCACATGGTGGCTCACAACCATCTATAATGAGATCTGGTATACATGTAGGCAAAACAGTGTATACATAATAAATAAATCTTAAAAAAAAGAATTACTATGTGAACCTAGGGGAAATAAAGAACATACACACACGCACAAGCAGGAATATGATTTGTAAATAATTGAGAGCCAAATTAAAATATTGTTAGTGGTACCTGAAGTCAACGGCTTCTTTTTCTTCTTTGTTTTGGTTTCTATCTAAATAGACAGGGTGGCCTCAAACTCTTGGGTTAAATTTACCCTGCCTGCCTCACCTCAAGAAACTGGTAATGTAGGCAGATGCCCACTGATGGCTGATACATCAAGTTTTACCTTTTTCTTAAAACTGGCTTTAAATTTCTATAATCTGTGTCCGAGACAGAAATTATTATGATGAAACTATGGTTGCTTTTCCAAAGTAAATATTTTGGGAAGGCCTGGCACTTTGTGTAAGCAAAATACGAAAGTAACTTTGCTTTTAATTTTTCTCACTTCAAATTCTTCCATTTTAAAAGATTTAATTGTAAATCTTAAATTTTAAAAGAGTTTTTTTTTTTTTTTCTCCTTTCTTCCAAGTTTATTTCAATTCCTACATATATCTAGTTCAGGTTTCCGCCAATTTCTACAAATGTCTAACACGTTAGAAAACGTAGAGAAGACAAATTCATTGTAACAGAGTTGATTTCCATCTAAATTGAGAACAGGAAAGTGGAGCATTCAAGAGCACATGGGGTAGGGGAGTGTCGGGTTTGGACTTCAGTTTGTTGCTTGAATTTGACACGTACACGGACAGGAGGAGAGTTCAACCTTGTATAAAAGCTATGGGCGTCCCTGGGTGGGCTCGAACCACCAACCTTTCGGTTAACAGCCGAACGCGCTAACCGATTGCGCCACAGAGACTCTGGTGCTGCTGGGTGCACCAGCCGAAGCCTTTATGAAGAAGAATAAAGGCTTCGCGAGTTCTTTTTTTCCCTGCTTGATTCTTATTAGAAGCGGAAATGTTATTCAACGTTCTTAATCCTTTTGAATCTCCCTTCCATTTCTAGATCATATCGAAAAATTGTGCTTCAAGATGGAGCCGAATTACATGTCACGACATGGATTGGAACACTGTTGCCTTTTCTCCAACCCCGGCTTGGAAGTTTCTGTTGCAAGAATATGACAGTTTCTGATTGATTACCTTTTGTAAGGTCATTAAAATGTTCAGCTTGCGAGCTTAGTTTTTCTTTTGTTTCTGTTTGCCCGCTGATTTTACGTTACTTACTGAGACTCTTCCAAACCGTCTAATTGTATGTGTGTGTGTCTTTTGTTTGTAGATCCAGATTTTATTAAAACATATGCAATCCTTATTTGCGTTTCGACTTTATTCAGTGCGATTGACACAGTAACTTTTCGTTACAACGTGTTCCCGAGGCTTGCTGGCAATTGCAGAATTGGTCCTGATTTTCTCTGCTGAGACTTCTTCACCCGCATTTAAGCCACGCTGTTGAACACGCACCTGAATTCACAAGCTTTTTGAAAAAAGAAATTACATAAGAAAAAAATAGAATTTATGATTAGCTGGGCACATTTTAGCGCAGAATCATTGCTTGCAAACATACTCTGTCCCTATAAATATTCCGCAGGAAAATCTTGTCCTCCTGTGAAAGTTTACTTGATGCCTTTTCAATGCTGTTCAAAATTTTATTTTTGCTCCCACTGTCTCCGCTTCCAAGAAGTAATAGTTTCCATTTGAGAACTTGATATTTCCGTTTTTGTCACTAAATTGCTCTGGCAGTAATCCTTCGAAAAACGATCCATATCGGGACTTAACAGAAGTTGTGTGCGACTTGCTTTAGTCCAACCAACATTTCGAGTCCCCCAATTGCGTGATGACAACTTAAATTGGCTTTAGCACCAATTAGCAGAGAAGTTCCTTGAAAGGTTGAGCTGTTAAACTGCAGAAACTTTGACCAAGACAGACCTCTCAGCTTTCAACGCACTTTTAAATGTGCACTTGAAAGTTCTGAATCTGAAACAAACTAGAAACCCTCTGGAGCCTGCTGATGGCATATATAAGCTCATGATGTTGGCTTCAAACCTTAATTTTTAAATATCTGTTTATCTATGCTAAGGTCAGAAAGTGCTGTCCCTTTCCCCTCAAATTCAAAGTGTTTCTCCTGTGCTGTTGTTAGAACAGATTGCAGCCTTGTACTTCATTAAATATTTGCTCTCCTGCTGAGAATATCAACAGCAGTTCTGTTCATGCCCACATCTTTAGCCCCCATCCCTCTTCCTGGCTCAAACATCGTGTACTAACATTTTCACTTCTAAAAAGAGCCATCCAGGAGAAAAACTAGTTTAGAATGAAAGATTAACTCATCACACACCAAAAATTTGTCTGTGTTGAGTCCAGCTGTGGTTTTAAAAACTGCTTCTCTAGCCTGCTTCTCTAGTTGTTAACACGTTAAATAAATTAATGGTTAGTTCCAATAGCTAACCAGCCTTACCTTTTTGCATCCTTACATTTGAAAATAGTTCAAAAGAACACGTAAATATTTTTTAAAATAGTAAATGGAATCAGCATCTTGCTTCAGTGAAACCTGTTGGCATTCCTTTTATGCAAAGTGCTAGTTTAACCAAGGTAAGAGACAGCAGATGTTGCTGTCTCCAGGATTGTGATCATCTCATCTTAGGCCTCAATATTCATGCACTACTTTGAAGGTTCAACTAAATCTACTGACAGTTTTAGAAACAAGTTTTCCTTAAATTTTAGGGTAATCTAAGAAAACGATTCCCATTGTGTACTTCGCACCCAGGTCTTTGAAAGTACTAAAACTGAAGTGTGTATCCTGTCTGTTTTTGTGTATCCGACACTACTCAATGCAAATTTACCTTTTCCAGGGACCCTCCTATCAATGGAGGCTGACTTGCACAGATTAATGGGCCCATATATTTAATTTTCTCCTGGGAGAGGAAAAGAGAGAAAGAACATCTGTGCAAATGGCCCCATGTGTCTTACCAGACAAGGCAAGCTGGACCATAAGGATTTATGGAGCCCCAGCTACCATGGAGGCAGGGCTTTCAGAAAAGGCTCCAGCTTCCTCCCAGAACAGGTATCTCCCAGGATCTCCTCTAACTCAGTGTGCTAGACCTTAGTACTTCTCAGTGACTGAATTTTGGAAGGACAACTAAGTTGTTAAAAAGGGACACTCCATCTGGAGCTTTGTTTAAACATCAAGTTAAGAAATCATCCACTAATAGGACTTGGTTGTGCTTCATGAAACCAGGTGAAGGAGGCTACTGACCAGGTCTCTACAGAGCAAGGAAGGACAGAGGCCTGTGTGAGTCACTTGTCCCTCATGGTTTATTGTGATGCTAAGCTGAGTTCTGGGATCAAGTCATGCTTTCCATTTATCAAAAACTTTCCTCCCATAAAAGCTAGGACTCAGGGTCAGTTAGCCATTTTAGCAGGCAGCTAGTGGCATATGAAAAAGTGGTGTTTGGAGGTGATCAAAACTCATTCTTAAAATCCTGCCACTTGGAGCTTTATGTGAAATTGTTCAGATAGTTGTCTCCACTGTCTTGTTAATAAACAGATGATATATGAGAACAGATAAAGAGAGGTAAAAATAGTATATTATTAATACTCTGCCCGGAAGTGTTTGGATAACATTAAAATACACTCTTTCTCGTTCTCTCTCCTGTATGTGGGGGAAAAAAATCCCAAATCATTTTATTGCTTTTTAGCCAAATAATTAATCAGCTATTATTATTATATTAGCTGGAGCACTACAATATCACTCTCCAATGGTAGTATTTTAACTGTTTCCAGTTAAATCTGGAAATGCGATTGGAAGGCTTCTGACTGCCTTCAGTAAGTGTGGGGTGGGAGATCTCTCCATAACCCCGACAAGTTCTCCCTCAACTCCATCTCTTCACTATGTCATTCAGCAAGGGAGCCACAGCCTCTGTCGCCAATGACGACAGAAGGGGCAGCTTCCGACAGCAGTCCTCTGCACACCCATCTATACAGGGACGGTACCAATCTGTGAGCAGTGCTGCTAAGCTTGCTTTTTTTTTTTTTTTTTTTTTTCTTTCCTCTTTCTCTTTTCTTTTCCTTCTGACACTCTTCCTTTTCTTCCTCTTTGACCATGCAACTGGGGCTTTCTGGGAATGTTACTTAGTATGTTGCAATGGACAGCAGGACAGCCATTAACAAGAGAACTGTCCAAGTCTCATGCTTAGCTTTTCAAAGTTAGTCTATTAAAGCTTACCATTAAACCCACTGTGCAAGTGGACAACTATAATTCCAACCTTTGGGAGGTGAAGGTGCGAAAGTCAGGGACTCAAAGTCATTCTCAGCTATATATAGTGAGTTCTGGGTCTGCCTAGGCTATAAGAGACCCTGACTCAAAACATAAAAATGAGAATAAGTATCTTTAAAAAAAATAGAATGGATAAACTTTTTTATTTACTTCAAAGAAATAAAGTAAGCAGATGGAGAGAGAGAGAGAGAGAGAGAGAGAGAGAGAGAGAGAGAGTTCAATAAAGATGAGACTGGGTATCATACAGGAACCCAGAGTAGAGATAGATTCAGCACAGTGGGAGAAAGCTGTTTGACTCCTTGTAGGCCTTGTGCTTACTCCCATGCCAGGGAAGGAATCAATCTTGTTTTCTTTAGTTCAGAGGTCCTTTGGAAAATAATACATGATTTTTTTTTTCTAAAATGTTAAACATGTCACTTAGAATTTAAAGATCAATAGTTCTGTTTAAAAACAAAGAAAAAATTGATTTAATTAGAAGGTATCCTTTCAATGTAACCCCCCGCCCAAAAAAAAAAAAAAAAAAAAAAAAATCTTCAAGGCACTGGTGGCATATGCCTTTAATCCCAGCACTCAGGACACAGAGGCTACCAGATCTCTATGAGTTTGAGGCCATCCTGGTCTACAAAGTGAAGTGGCTACACAGAGAAACTGTCTCAAGAAATTAAAATAGAAAGGAAGAAAAAAAGAAAGAGAAAAAAATGAACCCCCAATCAAAGTCTTTAGTTGTTAAGAAAAGCTCTAGAAATTTCATGTAATCCTAGTGGCTTCCAGGTAGGCACAGAAAAGTGAGACCTCCCCCTCTCCCCCATCCATAGTTTCAACAAAACTTCAGGTACAAAAAAATTCAGGATAATGCTCTGTGGTCAGCTTTCCTCCTTGAAGCCATTTCCTACAAAATGGACAGGAAGCCTTGAGTCAAAGTCAGCAAATCATGAAGGCATCTATGCCTACCTATCCAAAAACAGTATCTTAGTATTTAGAGAAAGAGGTGTGCTCTACCATGACAAAAACAGATTTCTATAGTATTGCAAGATAGTAGAATAGTGTGACTACCAAGTGCCCTTGTGTATTAACGTACTATCCCACCAAACAGATGTCTTTCAAAATGAGCTAACAGGTATAAGACATTTTCCTGTTGCTTACAGTTTCTGAGGTTTGACCAAAGTTACATTCTGGAGCTGGGGGTATAATACAAGGTACAGAATGTGTTTAGCACTTGTGAGATCCCCAATACACACACACACACACATACACACACACACACACACACACACACACACACACACACACAAAAGTTAATTTTCCCTGGGACCATTTAAGAATACTGCTACTCTCTAAGGAACCCAGGTTGAAACCCTGGGTTTAACTCAAATTCCTTTTATTTTCCACTTTGACCAGTAGGTTACATCCCTACCAATGTGTTTCAGCTTTGACTCCATCCCCTCCTTTCCATTAATGTTCTAATACTTTGTGTTAGGCCAACAAATTTCATGTATTTTCCTACTAGAATCTAAACTCTAGGAGATGTATACTAAAAATGATATACTGTAGCAGCATACGTGATACACTGCACCATTGTATGTAAGATACTATTCCATTATATACGATACAATGTACCATTGCACATCACATATAAAATAAGCAAGCCCTATAGTACTAGGGGTCATCTGTCTCTCTCCCTAAGTATGCATCATTGTTAGGGATCCCTTTTATTTTCTTTTATGAGTATTGGGCCTCATTATGCTAGGCAAACACTCTGCCATAAACCATGCCCTCA
This sequence comes from Phodopus roborovskii, assembly GCF_943737965.1. Lineage (NCBI taxonomy): Eukaryota > Metazoa > Chordata > Mammalia > Rodentia > Cricetidae > Phodopus > Phodopus roborovskii. The sequence continues at coordinate 9,021,346 of NW_026126602.1, read as the reverse complement.
AACCATGATGTCCTGTTTATATATAAAGCTGACTATGGTTTAGAATCTAAATTCTTAATCCACAGAGGCTGAGAATACTGTAATCCCAGCACTCAGAAGGCTGAAGCAGGAGGATGAGACCAGTCTGCATTTCATAGCAAAACCTTATCTAAGACACAAAACAAAACCCCTCCATTTAAGCTCCAAATAATTTGCCCAAGGCTCCCACTGCCTCTTGACTATGCCTAGCTTCTGCAGTCTTGGGTTTTATAAGCCCTTCTTTATCTTCCTCTCCCTTTGAAGACTTGCATCCCCAGTAGCGGCCTCTTTCCCACATAGCATTTAGCTCTGCACCTGGGCATCAGTTCCTTCCGGTAGACCCTTGTGTCACTGTTTACTTCCCCAAACCTTATGCTATGGCTTCCTCTGCTTGGCTCACACAGAAATGTCACCTCACTAAATGTGTTGGAAAATTTCAAACAGTTGTGAAAAGTGAAACAACTACCTTAGATATTTTTCGTGGAAAACTAACACCATTTATAAGTTCCTACGTTGAAACATACCATAAAAACCGAGTGCAAGGTGCCATCAGGGAGACAGCAGGCCTGGCACCGGGGACTACTACTCAGAATTCCAGGACTTGATAGGCTCTGAAGTTCACAGCCAGTCTAGTCATATAGTTCCAGGCCAGACACTGTCTCAACAAAAACAAAACTACTGAGGACCTAAGTCAGTGCAGCTGAGAGGATTCAGAGGAAAGGGTGCTTGCCTCACAAGCATGATGGTCTGACTTCAATCCCTGGAACCCAGGTAAAGGGCGAAGGAAAGAACAGACTCTACAAAGCTGTTCTGGGACCCCTCCCACATGAGTGCTATGGTGGGCTCGCCCATACATCATACTGATAATAAGTCTTTTTTAATTGGCAAGTATTTAACAAAAAGTCAGTCCAAATTGGTTACTTGTCAAAAAACCTTTTCTAAACTTTAAAGGTTGTCACTTAAATCACCACTGTTCTTGAAGGTGATTTTGACACCATTAAAGCTACAGTGTCTGCTGGTTGATTCATTAACTCTACACTTCATACAACACTAGTTGTGACACAATTCCAAGTCCTTTGCAACCGTTTGCTCACCCGGGTTAGAGATCAGTGATAGAGTGAGTGTTGGCTGAGCACCTGCGAGGCCCTATGTCCCATTCCAAGTGCCCTGTCCTGAGCTATAATGGCATTGTGATGCACTTCCCATTATTATCATCTCTGCTTTACAGAGTTTTAAAATTTATGAGTTAAGTAACTCACCAAAGATCACAGAACTGGTGGCAGAGCAAGAATTCAAGACTAGCCAGGCTTCTCTAGATGGTTCCAGAGCACTAGGCTACAATGTTATGTGTGCGTGTGTGTGCCTGTGTACGTGTGTGCTTGTGTGTATATATGTATGTGTGCTTATGTGTGTGTGAGTGCCCTTTGTGTGTGTGTGTGTGTGTGTGTGTGTGCTTGTGTGCATATATATGTGTGTGTGTGCTTGTGTGTGTGTGTGTGTGTGTGTACTTGTGTGTGTGTGTGTTGGTGATGAAATCCAGGTCTTTTCCTACTTTAGAACCACTCTGCCTCTGAGCCCACATCTCCAGCCCTCTTTTCCTTTTTCTTTATTTAAACTACAGAATGGTTCTCATGTACTCATTAACAATTTGGAAACTTTAAAAAATATTGCACTAATTTACAAAGGTTTGAATTTGATATGTTTCTGGAGTCAAAAGTTTCAAGAAACAGTGTGAAGAATTCTACCAGAATTTTGCAAGTGGTAATATGCTATTTTTCTGGCTTTCTCTTTTTCTCTTTTACTTTCTCTCAAAATGAAATATTTTCCTGACACATTTGGGCTAAATATGAGGAGACACAGAGAGACCTTGTCACACACACATGCACAAAACAATTTTAATCAAAACAAGACTAACAAAAATCACAAAGACTACTAGTTGAATTTCAAGATTTTTGTAGCCTAACTGCTAAGAAACTTTGGATTTATTTCCAAGAGCCCTTCCATTATGCTAAATCTTTAATGTAAGTCTACAGATAGAACTAATAAAAGATTTTTCTAGAATTTCTTCAGATCAGAATTGATGAAGGGGGTTGCCTGGAGATGAAGAACAGCTTCTAGGTTATAGTAACAGTGTACATTCTTTAATTGAGTGCTCCAATTCAAAGTAGGTTTTGTTTTTTGAGGCTGACAAAGGTATATATCAATGTTAAACACAGAGGTTTCTCAGTGAACCTCACTACCACACAGCTACCCAGGTCAGCTAGGATGTTAGGCATGTGCCATCATGCCATGCATAATTGATTTTTAAAGGCTTTCATAAAACATGTGGATGAAGAGATTGACAAAGCCCATGTCATTCCCCTAAGTAGAGTTACACAAAATGGCCCTGCAGATGAGCATTTACGTTTGGATTTGTGCATTAATTTATTTTAGAGGGTGTTGGTGAAAAACTTGTTTTTTCAAAGAAGTGTGAGAGAAAACCTGGAATCATGTATCTCTTGAATTACTGAGTCATCATTGAAGAATAAGAATTTCTTCTGGGTTGTTCCCTGGGCTAATTCCAGGTTTCAGTGTTGGCTCAAGGGTGAACATAGAGGTCATGGGAGAGAACTGATAACCATACATAGGCCAATCATGGTAGTGCTAAGATCATTCACAGGGTGCGGGCCGGGGGAGGGAAGAATAGTCATTTCCACAAACAGCACTAGAACAGCTACAACCCACATGTGAAAGAATGAAGGTGAATTCCCAACTTACACCAGAAGCAGATATTAACTCCAACTAGACCAAAGACCAAAGCAGAAAAACTCAAGGTACGAGGCACCTCATGTTTGTGAGTGTGCATGTGTGTATATGTATGTTGTGTAAGTGTGTATTCATATTTATGTGTGTGTATATGTATATGTTTGTGTATGTGAAAGAGAGAGAGAGACCTTGGGTCGGGCAATGGTTCGTAGACATGATATAATATGTGCAGTCAAAATAGGAAAAAAAAAATGAACTGAATGCTGGGTCAGGGAAATGGTTTGGCACTTGCCTCACAAATCTGATGGCCTGAGTTCAGATCCCCAGAACCCATAGACATAAAGACACGAATCCCCAGAAACTTGTGAAGCAGTGAAACCCTGTCTCAGATTTAGTGGCAGGTGAGGACCAGCAATCAGGATCACCCTCTAACTTCTATGTGAACACTGTAGCATCTATACAGTATGAACACACACATACACACACACATGCACATGCACGTGCACACACACACACAAATAATAGAAAAATAAATGACATCAAAATTAGGAATTAGAAACTCCCAAGACAAGACACTGTCAAAATAATAAAAAACTAATACATAGAATAAGAGAAAATGTTTGCAAGTATTTGTCTGCTAAGGGATTGAGTCCAGAATATATAAAGCAACAATAGAATGAAAAAAGGAAATAATTCAATTCAAAAGTGGAAAGAGAATTTGCAGACATTCCTCCTAAGAATATATAGAAATAGCGAGAGAGACAGAGACAGAGAGAGGGAGAAAGAGATGCTCTATACAATTAGTCATTAAGGAACTGCAAGTCAAATGACAACAAGATAGTTCTTAACTATTGAGAGGACGTCATAATCAAAGGGCTGGACAAGAGCTGCCAGGGTGTGAGAGGTCCTGGGGTCCTCAGACACTGATGACAGAGGGACAGATTGATACTACACCAGAGTTACCCTATGGTCCAGAAATTCCACTGCTAAAACCGAAACTTCTAAAACCAGTCCTAAACACCCAAAACACATGGCCATGTGAAAACTTAGACAGTGCCTTTGTGGTCCCCTTGTGCCTTGCAGGGTAGGGTCCTGCCTGTCTCTACAGAGTGGAAAGTCACCAATGCCCTCCAAATTCTCACCTTCCATGGGTTTCCTCCACCCTTTATTTATTCCATGTTCTGATTGGCACTGTGAGTGAACAACAACAGTGCTGGCTCCTACTCCAGCAGGCAGGCCCTCAAACACAGAAATTCTCTGTGGACCAAGTCATTCTGGGGTACTACAGTGAAATAATCCACAGAGCTGCTCTGGGATATTTCAAATTTTGAGAGAAATACAGCCACATCAGACAAGAAATACAGACATCAGACAAGTAGCCATTCTCATGGCCCATTTCACACCCAAGTAAATGAACAGAACTTATTATCTTCCTTTCCTCCCTCCCTTCCTCTCTTTCTTTCTTTCTTCCTATCTTCTTTCTTTTCTTTTTCTTTCTTTCTTTTTTCTTGTTTGTTTGTTTTTGGTTTTTCAAGATAGAGTTTCTCTCTGTGTATCCCTGACTGTCCTGAAACTTGCTCTATAGACCAGGCTGGCCTTATACTCACAGAAATCCACCTGCTTCTGCCTCCCTTGTGCTGGGATGAAAGGGTGAGCTACCACCACTTGGCCAGAACACAGTATTTCTTTTGGTCTAGAACATCATGAGAAAATTAGCACTGTGACCTCAGTGGATTGAGAAAGGTTGGAAATCTGTGATCTGCCAAATGTTTCCAGGCTGTGTAGCATCACACGCTTGTCCTCACCCCCTTTCCCCCTCTCATTTCCACCCTGTTTATGCCCTACTGCCCTTGCCTCGAGTCCTACTTAACAGACAGGAAGCATGGTTCAGCCATCTTGAGTGCTTAGGCTGTGACATCTATGGGAGTACAAAGACATGGGGGTCCACAGTCTGGTGACAAGGCCTAGTGCCCTTGTTAGAAATGAGCAGGAAGTAAATCCAGCAGGAAAGCCACTCCTGAATTTCCATACCTACAAATTCTGTATGAGGTGAGTTGTCTGAAGTGAAAACAAATAGTAACTGATTGGTTGGCTGGGGCTATGGTTCACTTGGCAGAATGCTTGCCTAGCATGCAGGAGCCCTGGGTTCAGTCCCCAGCAGCACACTGTAACAGGCACAGTGACACATGTCTGAATCCCAGAACTTGGGAGATGGAGATAAGAGGATTAGAAAACTAAGGTCATTCTTCCTGTGTGCATAGAGTTCCAGGCCAAGCTGGACTACAGAAGACCCCGTCTCTAAACAAACAAACAAACAAATTATTGACCGGGCTGGTAAAGGTGCTTGCTATACAAATCAGGAGACCTAAGTTTAATTTCCAGAACCCAGCAAAGGTGGAAGGAAAGAACCTACTCCACAAAGATGTCTTCTAAACTCTTCCAATATGTCATGGTACTGCATACACACATACATTCTCTTGGGGAAGTGGAGAGAGAGAAATGTAGGAAGGAGAGAGAGGAGGGTAGTACATAGATATAATGATGATTTGTAAAAATAATCTTTTGGTGAGTCTTTGGAATCCCTGTGCTGTCAGACCAAAGGGCTGAAGGAACCAGGCCATGTCTCACCCTCCTCTCACCTCACAGAGATCAATATGGTGCCAGGGTTTTCTATTTTAGGGAAGCCACCTTTTCAGTGGGCTGAAGTGTTGGTTAAAAGTTTGGTGGTAGGTAGAAAGACGGTGGTTAGTGGTGGCCATTTGGGAGAAACACAAGGAAAATGTCAGATGGAAGTCATCAGTGGCAATCTTATAGGAAAAAACCCATCTAGACAAGTGTGACTGCTTCTGCTATTGACTACACCACCACCTGCCTCTCCAGCAATGAGCACCATGTTCTTCTTTCTCTGTGCTGCATGTTATAGTCACAATTCTACCCTATCATAGTCAATGTTTCATGCATACCCTCTCGCTCACCTCCTCTCCAATCCTGCACAGGGTTGAGTTTGTCTTCTCTCCACCAGTTTGATCCACCATGAGTCATGAGTATGTCTCTTATTGGTTGATGAATAAAGCACTATTGGCCAATAAGGAAGCAAGATAGGTGGGACTAAGAGAGAAGGAGGATTCTGGGACAGGTAGGCAGGCTGCTGGAGGGGTAACACCATGCCGGGCATAACTGAGTAAACCACAGCCTCTTGGCAATGCATAGATTGATAGAAATTGTTAGTAATTAAGACAGAGCTAGCCACTAAGTAGCCCAAGCCCAACAGCTTTATAACAAATATAGTGTCGTTTATTTGGGGCTCTAACATGTTAGAGCTGAAATGAGTCAACTTGTCAAGTTTTCATCAGCGGTCAGGTTTAGCGCCTTTCCCCACTGAGCCATCTCGTGTCCCTTTATCGGCTTTCTCACCTGGTGCCGAGGAGCCCTTTTGTTCACTTTGCTGCTCAGCTTTCCTCGAGTTTAAGAATAGATGAGGCAGAAGTCCACTCACGTCTTGACTGGAACTCAGAAAAGTTGGGAGAGCCCAGCAAGTACCTACTCGCCAAAATGAGAAGAGCCCACCCAGTACGTGCCGCTCGACAAAGGCACCTTGGTGTCTCACTTGTTTCTGCCAGTCCCAACTACACTAAGATGGGGACTAAGGCATGCACCTTGGAGGACATTTAGGAACCAACTGTATGCAGCACTTAAAATTTTTCATTGAATAAGAATAAATGTTCTTATTGTAAATCAGCTTTAAACACGTTTTCATTCTTCTCATTAAATCTACTCAGAAGACAAACAAGCTTACCACATGGAGATACACCACAGAGGAGTTCCTGCTATGAATAATCTGTTCCTTTCAGTTCTCACACAGTGGATACTAGGGGATATTGTGTGCTTTGTCGTGGTACTTGTGAACCCCAGCACACAGGCTCATTATTAACTGGGAAGAAGAAATGTGTGATTTGTTTGTTATTTGAATGGCCATTGATGTTAAAGATTTTTAAAATAAATTGTAACTAACTAGCAAAAGAGTTCAAAGTACAAAGAGTGTTAACATCTTGCCATAAAGGCCTCTGATCTTCTAGAAAGCACTGTTGCCTCTCTGGGATTCTTTCCAATTCATCTTCCTTCTTTCCATTTCTCCAAGAGGAAATAATTTTCTTTTGAAGTCAATATGTATCCTTCCTGTTAATCGTCCTACACTTTTACTTCATGTGTATATGTCCTTACCCATATCTTTCACTTATGAAATTCTTTATTAATTATTAAATTTTCAGCATAAGTTATTTATACATTCTAAATATTAATTCCTTGTCAAGTGCATGCCTTGAAAAGACCATGCCAGTTTATCTTTTAATTTTTATGTCTCCTGTCATATTAAAGGTATTTTTAAATTTTAAATAAGATTTGTTTTGCCATTTCCCCTATGGGTTGTGCATTTTAATGCTTTAAGACATACTTCCCAGACTGGAGTTGTAGCTCAGGGGTTTTGCACTTGCTGAGCCTGGACAGGACCCTGAGTTTGATCCTTAGTGTCACAAAAGAAAGAGAGAAAGAAAGAACAAAGAAATGAATAAAAGAAGAAAGAAAGGAGGGAGGGAGGGATGGAGGGAAGAAAGGAGAAAGAATTTCTTTCCTATACCATGCTTATGAAGAAATTCTTCCATAGACATGTTCGATATTCTAAAACAATTTCTTATTTATGTGCAATTTATCTCTGTTTTAGTGTGTGCATGTGTGCAGATGCCAAAAGAGGTCATTAGAGCTGGAATCCCAGTTAGTTGTGACCCACCTGAAATGGGTGCTGGGAAGCAAACTCAACCTTTGGAAGAGCAGCCAGCACTCCTAAACATCTCTCTGGCCCCAACACCAACATTTTTTTAAAGTTCTCTTTTTCATGTGTTTAATGTATCCGAAATTTAATTTGTATGTAGGCAAAGGCAAGGATATTTGCTTTTTCCTTTTAATATGAGCAATTGTATTTTAAATGAGAGTAAATAAAGACTAAGCAATTTTTTTGTACTCTGTAAACACTAGTTTACACTGTCTTTGTCTATACACTGCCTCGAATGTTTTGAATATTCCTACAACTCAGAAGATATGTTCTGGCCACTTTTTTCCAGCAACGAGGATTGCTTAGACTATATTCAAGGCCTTCTAAAGCCATCTGAATTATGCTTAATTTTTACTGCATTGAGCAGGAAGTAACATCCTAATAAGATTAATTTGATTTGGAATAATTCTGAATTATTCCAAGTAAATTGAAGAAGGAGAGATACCTCTCCAATGACGCCCAATTTTAGGATGCTCACCGGGCAAAAACCTATACTTCCAGTCAAACTCACTTACCATCTACCAAGAGAAAGGAGGAGAAGACATTTTAATCTACTGTCTACGATCCTAAGTAAGGTTCTTAAGTCTAAAGACCCTGCGAGGCCAACTTTCTCATCTGTCATCTGAAGTTACCACTGTAGATTTAACAGGGCCTGGCTGCATTGCTAAGGTTCTTGCCAAGACCTGTGAGCGGTCCCCTCTCTTCATAGGTAGCCTGGAAAGAAGATGGGCTTAAAACCTGATTTTAATCAAAGGCAATGGATGTAAGCCAAGGAAACTTTTGCTTTAAAGGAAAAACTGTGGTTTCTGCTAAGAACAATTCCCCTAGATTTTTTTTTTTTAAGAGTCTCAAAATTTTGATCTTCAAATATTTCGGGAACTCCAGAGTCTGTCACATAAAGGAGGGACACCTTCCTTTTGATCTGGAGGACACAGATCAGATGGTAAGGGGGATAGAATAGAATGTTCTTGTAAATGTAAATCTAGAAAGTTAAATATAGTTGGGAAGATAAATTATTTTATTTTCAGTCTCTAGATACAGACCAACTTCCCCATTGTGATTGAAAGAGGTGCTTAGGTCAGCAAATGATGTCATTGCTTCCCTTCACCTGACATGCTTGCTGGAATAGAAAGAACCAGGGAGGATCCTGCCCAGCCACAGCACATCCCTGTCTCTGCTGTGATCAGCCAGTCAGAAAACACCTCCTCAGTCAGACAGTTCAGGAAGCCACGTGTCCAGCTGCAACCCAGAGGCTTCAAAATTACGGTTCTTTTCAGGGAACATCCCAAGGACCACAATTTAGGAATATCTTGTATTCAAAAACAGCGGTCTCGAGTTCCTCCTTTTTAGAGGGAGAGAGAAGAGGGGAGGAGAGATGCCACGAGTGTAAAGGGGGGAACTATTTAAAAGAAAATCTTTAAACACCTGGCCACCTTACTGCTTGAGAGTCCCTGTGTTCCGCAGAAAACAAGCAGGCGTTATCAACATCACTGTTACTGTATTCTTTGCAGGCTTTTCTAAAAACCATCATAGAAGTCTGCCTGGAAAGAAGACTGCGATTCCTTGCCTATTCAAAACCAGAACAAAATTCCCAGCTGCAATAGAAGAAAAGAAAGCACCGGAGAAAGCCAGCCAGCTAACCAAAAACAGAAAACAAGCAAGAGAGGAGGGAAGAGAGGGAGGGAGGGGAAGAGAGAGAGAGAGAGAGAGTCACACACACACACACACACACACACACACACACGCACGCACGCACGCACGCACACACACACACACACACACACACACACACGGGTGGGGGGTGGGGCAAGTCAGGCCGACAGACAGACACCAGAGATAGAGGAAGCAAGCAGAGAGAACGGCGGGGAGCCCTGAGCAGGCCTCCTTGGCGCGGCAGGAGACTCCAGCGCCCCACGAAGTCCCTTCAGCTGCGGGCAAGCGCTCGACCCACGGGAGGAGGCCGGTGGCGTCTGCGGTCACCGGCTCGTCACCCGGCCCCCGGACGCCTGGGCTCGCACCCAGACGCCGCTTCTCGCCAATACACAAACGTTCAAAGAGAGCCGGCCGGTGTGTGAGCTCAGAGTTGCAGAGGAGGAACGCGCCAGACACAGACACAAAATGGAGAAAGAGGAACCGAGAGGGACAGGAACGAGGGAGGCGTGGGAAGGGAGCTTAGGGTGAGAACAGCCCAGGGTCCCCCGGGTGGAGGGTGCCAGGAGGAGCGTCCAGGAGGCGGAAGCGAGAGCACCAGGGGAAGAGCGAGGAAACCAAGGCAGCACCCGAGAGCAGGCTGTTCCGGGTGTCGAGGCTCCATTTTCAGCAGCGCCATATTCGTGCAGCCCTTCTTCGTGTTTGATTTGGATTTCTTTCCGCCCTGGAGACTGGGAACCCTCTCCAGCGGGTTTCTGCAGCTTGGGCCAAGGGCTTGGCTGCAGGGCAGGACTCAGTCTAGTCGGGAACTCTCGTGCCTGCCTCTGTTTTGCAGGGCTGCAGGGTACAGGGTGCAGGGCCCAGCTGGAGACTCTCAGGCCTGTCTCTACCTTGCCGGGCTGTAGGGTGTAGGGTGCAGGCAAGCCGGGGACCCTGCGTCCTGTCTCTATCTGGTAGGGTGTTGGGCCCAGCTGGGAATCCTTGTGCTGTCTCTGACCTTGCAGGGCTAAGGGGCGCAGAGCTTGGCTGGGGACCCTCCAGCGTGTCTCTGACTTGGCTACTAGAGGACCTCGGAACACACGTCCTTGACCTTTGCCCGGTGTGTGGTAGGCTCTAATGCAGGAAGGAGGGGATGGTAGATGCATCGAAGAAAGAGGAAGGACGCCCTTAAGGAGAAGGGCACTAGTTGAGGACAGCGGAGCGGGGCGTCCCAAGACCCAGCCTTCCTGGAAGGGGACCCCCGCCCCCGTCAGCACCCTGATCACGCCAGAGGCAGAGCCGAGGTCTCCTCCTGTGCACTGCCACCAAGTCGCCCCAGGTCGCTGCTCGCCCAGGAGTGTTTGGCCCGCCGCCCGGATTGTGGGATCCTCTGTTCGCTCATCACATTAGTGGTTCCAAAGCTCCTCTGGGTTATTTTTGGGGTAACTGGAGGCACCCACATGTGGAAGCCGCGACTGCCTCGTGTCTCATCCTGTGTCGCTCTATAGAAAAATGCCACCCTCAACTTCACTCACGACTTCTTCACAAAATCCCCTCTTTTCCTTTCCTCCAAATCCCATCCTCGTCAGACCTAAAGAAGTCCCTGGAGTCCCTTCCATCCTCCAAGGACGCTGGGAGCCAGCGGGTGGCGACACTCGTGGCCGGAGAAACTTGAGGTCAGAGACCCGAGTCCTCCGGGATACACGCTGTGGGCCTGGCTGCAGGCTTCGGAGCTTAGTTCCCCACGGATGGAAAGGACTCAAGCTGAAGGCGAGGGGGCTCCCTCAAGTCCCACAGCAAAAGCCAAGTGGCCTCTCTCCATCACTGTCGGGGTGGCCGAAACCCACATCGCCCCGGGCGGTTCGGTGGGCTCTGTGCTGGCTTTGCGCCTGGAAGGAAATATATTCAGGCTGGTTGTCCTCCTTTCCTGGCCATCTCCATCAACAGTGGTGCCTGTACCCTCCCCGAGGTCATTGGTGCCTGTCCCCAACCCGCGGTCATTTCAAACTCAAGCACAAACCCATCCCAAACTTTGCACCTCCAAACTCCGGCTGGGCAGACGGAAGCCCTCGAACCCGGATGCCCACCCGCCCCTGGCTTCGTGTGCTGAAGCGGTTACTTTATCACTGCATTCTTTGCCCGGTTTTTACTTTTGAAACTTTCCTGTTGCCTTCAACAGCTCATCTTTCACAGATCTGCGTTTCTACCTTCATAGATTTTTCAAAAAGGTCTCTTTCCCAAGGAAGAATACAGATTTCTTTTTTTTTTTTTTTTTTTCTTTCTCTTCCCCCACCCCCTTTTGAAAGTTGCATTACAATGCCGGCTGCAAATTTCTTGAGGCGGAAAGAGAAAGATCAGTGGCCCAGCTCCCACGGTGCGGACCGTTTAGGTTCTAGAGAACCCTTCCCTGTGTTTTGGGGAAAGGCTAAAACCGAAATTCAAAATGAAATAGCCATGTGATGACTTCGAGATAGTCCACAAAGCTCAGAACTGAAAACGTCGGCGAGCTGAAAGGCCTGCTTAGAAATCAGTCGAGCTTCTGTTGCTGAGATGGGTTTTGTTTTGTTTTAAGACTTTAAGATTTTTGAAATTAAATAACTCATTACGGTTTGACATTTATGGTTTGACAATAGCTAATGCTTTAGATTACTGGTGTGTGATCACGTCTGTTTGCCTCCTCATGCTTCCCTCTTTCTGAACGGTTTACTACTTGCTCACCAGGTCTATTAATTTAGTCAGGAGTTTTGTAAAAGTTAAAATTCCTAAAGCCATTTAGAAAAGGATGTTTTATGGACCGTAAATTCAAGAGTGACACTTAAAGTAACTTTCTGTCTTTCCTCACAAGGGTGACTTCTTTCTAAAACAGAAGATGGATGTTGCTTTTTTTTTTTTTTTTTTTTTATTAATACAGCTACTCCTGAATCTAGTCATCGAATGTAACTGATTCGCTTCTGAGGCCTACTTTTTCTTTAAAATCATTGCAAAACACTCACTAAACTCTTAAGAGAAACGTGGGTTTCTTGTCAAGAGGCAGGCACTGATCAATGTTCAGTGTAAAACAAAATCATCACATGAATACATGTCATTTCTAAAACTTAACGTGTTAAATAATGCTGACTAGTACACAAGAAAATAACTTTATTTGATAGATTTATCATGTTAAAGGAAGCTCATGATCCCTGTCCCGGAATTAAGTGAAGTAGAATTTTAAGTAGAGCTCTTACATTTTATTCAAAGTCCATTTGGACAACTAGGTGATATAAACTGCCAACACAACAATTTTTGAGCAAGATAATTCTTAGGAATGCAAAAACATGAATACACAAATGTCCAGCATATGATACTCAATCTCTAACACACATTTTTTACAAAGGGGTGTGATTTTTATTTTTAACATTATCTATTGGTCTATATGTCATTCAAAAGCTTCATACTGTGATGTATTACCTACCTGGAAAGCATTTCCTCATAATTGCCTGCTCTGTTATGTTGCAAGTCATAACTGCTTTGACCCATTGACATACACAATGCTAAGTGTATCTTAAATGGTCCTTACTTACATTCTGTATACTTCAAATTTCAAGGAGCTACACTTCTTACACATTGAAAAACATTTCCTTAAATGCTAGGTATGCTCATATACTAGCGCACAGAATACATTCAGGAATTTCATGTACCAAAATATTAAAAAGTAATGTCATTTTATTCTCTGGCAGATTTTCCCAGACTCATCATCATCATTATATCTCCTGATTGCATCTGCTATACAGCAAACACTATTAAACAGTTTAAATGACTTGAGATATTCTCGTCTCCCTTCCTAATGTTCCATGCTAATTCACAATTGTTTCGTGAGAAATTGATATCATTCAAAGATGTTAACAGTTTCACAGCTAAAACTATGACAAACACTTGCATTCACTTATCATTTATATAGGTTCAATGGCACCTGAGCAATGAATATCTTCAAAATGCATTTTGCAATACAGGAAACTAGTCATTGTAACCCTTTATGTTACCTGGGAATTTAGAAGTGCTGATCTTTCAACACTTGTCATACTGTTTCTTGCTCTAGGAGAGCCAAATACAACACAAAATATTCTAAAGAAAAAGGCATGCAATGGATGGTAAAATGATCTTATGTTTGTATCTATATGTTTGTTTCAAAGCATTTTGTTTTCACCTAAAATTGCTGTTATGTTTAATCCAATGCTTTAATTAGCAACAATTAGACAGTTGTAAAGACCAAAAATTTCCTTTTTTTTTTTTAAGCAAAAGATTATCAGTCAGCCAAAACAAAGAATTACCCATAAGCCATTGATCTCAAGTGAAATGACTTAAAAGTTTACAGAGTATTACAGAAAATGTCCTGGTCATGTGGCTAAATGGCAAACTGTTTAGACAATAATACAGTGTTTGTAAAAGCCAGGGAACTTTCATAGTGGTGTCCAAACCACATTTGCATAGGTTGTTTTAAATTTTCTTCATTATAGCACAGACCTTCTGAACTATCTTCATTATGAGCACATAAAATAGCTGACTTTGTGCATTGTGAACCAGAAGAAATTACTGAATTCTTGTTTACTAACAGGAATCCAAACACAACAGCACAGTTTCACAAATTGTGTTTTAGAAGATGTGAAGCGTAGTTGGCTCCTTTGATCCAGCACAGCAAAGGTTTTGTTTCTTCACAGACTGGCCCAAGAGCTATTTGCAATTGCTGTCCTAAAATGCTAGCCTCCAGAAATAAGGAATGAATGTAGTGTTTGCATGTTACTCTGCAGCAGAGCTCAGACAGGAGCGCTCCAATTGTTTTCTTACTCTCATAATTGATTCTCTAATGAGGAATTAATAATTACCTATTATTTTTCTTAACTAAACAATCTGGTTAGACACGCACACACAGTTACAAGAGTCATGTATTATCTTTATGAATGATATGATATAAAATGAACCACTTGAATGGCATCAAAGGGTTCATTTTATATAATACAGTCTTAATTTAGAACACTGAGCACCAAGTATAGTAGTGTTATCATAGCTTATACTATGCCAGTCCTTGCAGAGACACAGACAGTATGGAAATGAAGCAAATACATAGATATTTTTAAAAAGACTTTTTTTTTCTTGTTAGATAAAACAAAAGGGTATCCAGAAGCCTGAAGTGGACACAGAATTCTCTGCAGAATAGGTAAATGCAAGGGTAGTTGCCTTCAATAGTTTTATAATTTAAAAGTGTGAACCTAGGTAAAATTCAAATGTTCAGAAGAAAGTGCATGCTCTGCTATCGTTTATAGCTTTGAATTTCACAGCAAATGTTGGTGGAAAAGGGTTAGAACATGTGCAGGCACAGAGTAATTAACATGAGTGCGGAGGAGGGCTGGAAGAGGTGGAAGGGGACAGAGAAGGGACTGAATTGTTGAGCAAGACAGGCAGTTGATTTTTGCTTACCATTTTGTCTGGTCAAAATCAACTCACTAGTTAATGCCTCATTAAAAATTAACACTTAAGCTACCTATAATCAGCCCATTAGGTGCAGTTTCTTTTTTTCTGGGCAATAAAGTTGTTAGCACAAGCTCTAATGGGAAAAAAATGAATTAAAGATTTCAGGTGCAAACTTAAATGTAAAATAGATCATTAAATAAAAAGTGAAATATTGGTTTGGCTGTGTATTTGGCAACCAGATAACTTATTTTTTTTTTTTTTACAGAAATCAAATCAACCACATTAATGCTAAATTTCAATTTTATGCAAATGATTTGAAAAAATAGCACAGCTAAACACCACCTCTTAAGTCATTTTAGAGTCAATTTCAATGTTTTCCCATTGGTTTTACTATTAACAGACCTTCAAGTTGTGTGGCAATTGTAACACTCTTTAGTTCAAAATCAACTGTTAGGATAGTTGGACAATTGTGTAATAGTTGGGTTATTCTGACAAAACCAGCAGACTCAGATGTTTTCTTCTCTAATGAGATTTGCATCAACCCATTCAAGTTCCTATCCTAAAAGCTATCATTACCACTTTCAGTCTAATTCCAAACAAATGAAGATTAATGGATCATCAATAATTACAGTTATGTTCACACGTTTAAGTGAAAAATGAACTGTTGGTCAAAAAGCTAATGCCATAAATGTGTGACATATATGTGTCCCTCATTCTTAGATACTGAGTAAATATAAACTAATTGTTGAATTAGCCATCACCAAAACAGTCTCTAATTATCATTCATAATTATTCTTGGCAACCCAATAGGTTATCTGTAATCAAAGCTATGTTAATTTTCAGACTACCTGGCGCATTGTTCTCAATGGAGCATCAATTCACAAGGAAGAGACATTTTGCTGATTTTGGGAGCTGGTTTGTGCTGATTTACAAGGGGAAGATTTAGCTTGTACCCTGGGCCCTGATGAAGTGAAGGGCTCCCTCGATATGTTCAGGTATTCAGAGATCCTGAACTGTTCTTTGTTGGCTATCTATTATTGTAACACCTCAATCTGATGTGTCTTTGGTTTCTTGTTTTGAGATTGCAGACTTACTTTTTCTCTTCTACATTTCTGATTTGGACTACACAAACAAACAGATGTCTGCCTGCTTTGGCAAGTACACAGTCTATTATCTATCACATGTAAGGCTAACCCAGTGCTACTCCTCCTGAGAGCCTGACCACCACCTAACTACCTGACCTTTTACAGAGGATAGGGACCTATTGGCTGTGGACCTGTTGGCTGTTTGGACAGCCGAGTGTGCAAGCCTGAATAGCTAGCAGCATGTTTCTAACAGTACAGGCCAGCAGAGAAACACTGTTGCAGCCCTCTACAACTAAGCCCCCACTTCTGTTCTCCAGGTTAATTAAATCATGACAAACATCTGTCCAGTGTATTGGTTGCCAAACACTATGTTCAACCAGGTTTTTCTGAGAACTTCACTAATTAGTCCACCTTTAGTTGAAAGGAAATAGAAAAACTTACAGGCTGTAATAATCTCCACACTGGGCCACCCTAGCAATGACTGCATAGTTGTCTTGAGACCAGACTTCCAGGTGTTGGGATTCACATAAGAGGAAGGCCTAGAGTAAGAGCCCAGCATCCTTGGCTTTGTCTTGGTCTTATAAATTGTATGAGACACTGTGATTCTCTATTGGCATTGGATCCTGTACTCTGGGGCAGTTGCCTGGACCTGTGGTAGCTTTTGCTGAATTGAAGCATATCTTTGAAGCATGCCAACAATCCAACAAGAGGGAGTTGGTGCTAGGTTTCATCTGTATAGACTATATAATAAAGGTCAGAGTTTTAATCTAATGTATTTCTACAGCATAGACCTCAGGTTTGCTGATACTTACCTACTTCTCTAAAACAGTTCTGCCTTAAATACTTAAATACTTAAATAAATGAGTGGCAGGGCCAAATTTCCCTCGTGAGCCTTCTACTTCCTTGGAGGTTTGGTTTGGCTCTCTTGCTACCGGACACACCCTGCTGTACTCAGCTCAGGTCGACTATACAGGGAGGCTCCACTTACAGCAGTTTTTGAAGTGTGTTTTTCTAAATGTATTTTACTTCATCTGCTTCTTGTGTTAGGTTTATGAAGAGAGTATTATCAAACTTATTTTCTGAGTGTATCTTCTGAGTTTGTAAGGATGCATATTAGCCAGTGGCTGTACTGGGTATGTAAAGTACCCCTTGCACAAATCTGTAGGAGGCTGATACAATGATGCAATTAATAGGACATTTTACAGGCAGAAGGAGGCTTAGGATATGGTGAATGTGCACACACACACTCAAATTAATTAATTAATTAAAATTGTAATAATTAAAAAAAGAGCAAGAATTCTGGACTATAATGAACAGATGGAAAATGGCAGGACATGAACAGATGCAGGGGTCAAACAGTGCTGGGAGTCCTAGGCCACCTTAATGTGCATGCATTTTAGTTCAAATGTAAAGGAAACCTTTGAGAAGGTCAGGCAGTATCATAATTTATTTTCTGACAGAAATGGCTATACCAACTATATGTTGGGAAATGGGCAAAACTAATTTCTTGTCCTGAGTGCTGGGCATGCGAGTAGGTTTAGGTTGGGAAATAGCATCAGAGTATGTATTTGCACTTTTCTGTAAACAAGTTTTATTTTTTGTGGCATTTTTTGTAAAACTCTCACTGAAAACCAATTGAAATGTTTACGGTAGCTCAATATGAAACAGATTTGGGGGACAAGGCACAGAGGAGGAACCCTGTAAACTGATGAGGGCTTGAAATGATATGGAAGCCATCAAGACAGAGAAACACAGAAAGAGGGTAATTTTGAAGCAAAATTTTGAGAAGCTGGTGATGGATGGGAAATATAAATTTCAAAGAGAAGGACAAGTATGTCAGCTTCCCACTATTATAACAAAATGCTGAAACTATTTAAAAAAGAGAGAAATTTTGAAGATTTCAGTATATACTCACTTGGTCTTGACACTTCTATGCCTATGACAAGGCAGCACTTCCTGTGGGTAGAAGATGTTGCTGACCTTATGGTGGGCATCTCATACTGCCCTGGAAGGCGTACTGCTCAAGACCTAAGCCTCACCTCTTAACTATAATCATCTTCCAAAAGCATGGTGAGCTGGGCATGGAGGAGAAAGGTTCAAGTCATGGCAAAATTTCCAGGTTTCTGACTTAAGCAACTATGCAAAGGTGATACCACTGTAGGCAAAAGGATTCTGCTTAGGAAATGTGAGGGCATAGTTAGATGTAGGCAGCCCAAGATGTTCAAGGACCAGCAAGAGGAAAGACCTGTGAATGAGGTGTAAGTGATGCTGTCTGCCTACTGGTCCCAGTGAGCTGAAAATGTTTAGGGTTACTTGGGGGAAAGAGTGAGGAGGGCAAGAAAGAGACAGGGAGAAGCTTGTCTTAAGAAACAGCTTTGGAAGGTAAGATAGACTGGGGTTGGAGGGGTACCTCAGCAGTTAAGAGCATTGTCTGCATTGCTCAACCAGAGGTCCCTGGTTCAATTCCCGGCACCCATGTGGTAGCTCACAACTGACTGTAACTCTGATTTCAAAGGATCCAGCATTGACTTTTGGCCTCTTGGGCACCAGACACCATGTGGTACATAGACTTACATGTAGCCTATCTATACATATGAATTAAAAAAAAGAAATAGTGTGCATGTGCTTACTGTAGCACATGTGTGCAGGACAGAGGACAACTTTTGGGAATCCTTCTCCCCTTCCACCATGTGGGCCCAGGGAATTAAACTTAGGCTGTCAGGGTTTACTCCCTGAGACATCTCATGTTTTCATTCTTCCAATATACCAGATAAGCCGTGGGAGCTTTGACCTGCAGGCTGCACAGGATGCTTCCTCTGTCCCAGTGTTACTTTGGCAGGATGAGCTGCTTCCCACCCCACAGCCTCCCAGACAAAGTTTCCCTCTTCCCCTGACCATGACCAGTGCTTCTCAAGCACTCCTCCACCTCCTACCAAGGACCAAGGACAAGCGAGGCTCCTGAAGGCTGCTGTAAATCAGGGATGGCCCAGGCTCTCCTGGACTTGGCAAACAAAAGAGAAAGCATGGGTGTTTTGTTTTCCTTTTCTTGGCTTTAGCAGCTGTGCCCACATATAATTTAGGGAGGGCCTCAAATGTGTCCAAATTTAGAAGGAAATTGGAGGAATTAGAAAAGTATCCAGAGGGAGGGAGAACATGGAGGAGCTGTGCAGCGGTCTTCCAGGAGGCCAGGAGAAGCAGAGAAAATGCTGGTGAGGCGGCTTCTTCCCGGGCCTCACCTACCTCTGCCTGCAGATCCACTGGTGGGGGAGGGGAGGTGGCACCTTTTGTTTTAAATGCAAATACAAAATCCTGTGAGGAACTGCTTTTTTTGATAGGGAGAGTTGGGTACTGAGCAGGCAGAGGCCTGTGTGGGAGAGAAGTTGCCTTTTGTGTGTTTAGCTCTTTTCCTCAGCAGGTGACAAGTTCTTGGCATAGACTTTTTTTTTTTTTATAAATTGAAACCCTCTCCATGGTGTGTAAAGTGTGTATAGTTGAAACCCTCCCCACACTGGATATAGTGTGTCTCTCTCAATGTGTGTGACTGAACCTCAGTGACTTGGGATTTTATTTTACCACAGTCCCTGGAGTTTCCTCACACCGAGGTCACATAGTTTCATGTTATAAACGACATCTGTTCAGCACTGAAGCAGACCCACTGAGGAAGGGGACTAGAGACGGGAGGGAGGGGTAGGGGTGTGTGTGTGCGCGCGCGCGCGTGTGTGTGTGTGTGTGTGTGTGTGTGTGTGTGTGTTCTTCCACCTTTACATAGGTTCCAGGGATGGACTTCCGGTGGCAAGCTCTTCACCCACTGAACCATCTTGCCAGCTCCTGAATAGGGCTTTTCTTCCTTCCTTCCTTCCTTCCTTCCTTCCTTCCTTCCTTTCTTTCTTCCTTTCTTTCTTGCTACCTTCCTTCCTTCCTCCCTCTCTTCCTCTCTCTCTTTAATAAAATGAATACTTTAAGTAGGATTTGGATTCTGCCTTGGAGATGTCCCGAATTCCAGGTTCCCTAAATGCTTGCTTTCATTTGGTATATACATGGAAGTGCCATAATTGGTTACTTACAGTGTAAAAGCAGGATGCGTTAGTATGTGGGGCTCTAGCTGAGCTATTTCTACTATGGAGGCAGAGAGCCCTCTAGACTGTTGGAGGTGTGAGGCAGCGCAGGGGAGAGGCTAGAGTACTTCCAGCTGTGCCCTGGGAGCCTTGGCTGGGTTGTTTACTCCCTGGCTGCCTCTGGTGTTAGCTTTAAAGGTGTTTCCATTGCCGTGGTCCAGGCTTCCCTTACCGGCCTTCAAAGAGTGACCCTGGAAGTGGGAGACTTTCACCCTTGGCGATGACGACCAGAAACTTTCTCCCAGCACCTGGTCTCTGCCTCAACATTTCTATCTCACAACCTTCAACCTTCACCTTCACTGTATAATTCACTTATGAGTTTTCCACTGCAGGGTGAGAGGCTTCTGAGTTACTATTCTCCCATCCACGCCTGCTCACGCAAGCCCATGAGGCTGCTAGCCTTTCCACTGGGGCTGGCACATGGGGTGGAGGGAGTCTCTGTAGCACTTGCGCCTCAGGCTGCATTTTCTGGAAAGGAGCAGCTTGTGGGTCTGGAGACACAGCTGTATTTATCAGAGGCAGTGTCCTGGAAAGCAATGGTGGTATTAGCAACTTTCAAGCACTGTGACAAAAGACTTGACACAGTAAACTTAAAAGGAGGAAAGATACATTCTGATTCCTAGTTTTAAAGGTTCCAGCCCATGGCCAGCTAGATCTGTTGCTTTGGGCCTATGGTAAAGCAGAAGCAAGGAGAGGTATGGGTGTGTGTGGGTCCTGATACCCTTTCAAGGACACACCACCAATGATTTAATTTTCTCCTACCAAGTCTTACCTTCTGTGAATTGTGCCACAGCTGACAATCAAGTCTTTGGGACATGGTCTTTGAGGGTCATTGAGGGATGCAAACCATAACAAATGGGTAAACAGGATATATAAAGTAGTCTTCCTTTAAATGACTTCTTTATACACCTACTACAATCATATACATATGATAGATATTTTTAGAAAATACAACCTTTAAAAAGGAAAAAATCCCTGCTATGGAATGTTTATTTGATCCAGCTGTGTAGTACTATTTGCTGATTGAAGAAGTTAATATATTCATATGTATACAAATATACATATATTCTTATCATGTAGATGTACGTGTGAATATGCATGTCTATTCTAGCCCTGTGAGCAATAGAAAACAGGAGGGGATAGGGATATGAGGCATGAGCTTTGTACACACCTGCAACCTGATGGGAGAGAAAGCATTAGGGAGCTCCTGTGTGCTCCAGATGTGGTGTTCAAAGTAGATAGTAAATACTTCTGATCTGTCTCTGCAATACTGAACATGAGTTTAGCCCAATTTTCCCCTAAGGTTCAATGGGAAACAGGTGTCGAGGAAGTAAAACTAAGCTTTTTTTTTTTTTCTTTCATAAGCACTTCTGCAGCAGCAAAGAGTGAGTTTCCCATTGTTAGTAAAGGGAAAGATAATATATTCCTATCAGCTGTGTCTAACCACAAAGCTAGCCGCCATCTCTGATTTCCCACACCCTGTCATCCTTACAGGCAGTAAGCCATTATCAAATCATGGTGGTTCTGTTTCCAAGGTATATTTTCAGTCTGGATACTCCCTTTCCTAGACTGGACACTACAATGGATCCCGTATTGGGAATACACCCAGTCTCTAATAACAGAAAACCAAACTGAAACGTTTAACAAAGAGAAAGTTGTTCCCTGTTAAAAGAATAGCCCAAAGGTCTGCAGCCCCAGCCTGTCACAATAGCTCAGCAATGCCACTGGGGACTTAGGCTCTATCATTCTCTTCTTCCTACCATCCCTAATGTGTCTGCTTTCATTGTAACATTTGTTACCTCACAGCCTCCAGATGGCTGCTAAATTGCCAGGCAATGCATCTGTGCTCCAGAGAAAAGAAAAGGTAACAGCAAAGAATGATCAGAGTTTTGATTCTCAGGAAAGTATTTACTTGAAGACAAATTTGATCAGGCAGAGTGGGCCCATGCTTATGTCAGACAACTGTTATGGAATATTATTTTAACTGGGCAAAGATGTGTTACATTTGTTTATGCTGCATTTGTTTAACATGTAAGAATGTTTACTTGTGTAAAGATATATTGCGTTTGTTTCACCATGCCTGCCTAAGGTACCTGATTGGTCTAAAAAAAAGTCAATAGCTAGGCAGAAGAGTCATGGACAGAGCTGACAGGGAGAGAGGATAAATAGGATGAGAAATCTAGGCCAAAGAATGAGGAAAGAAGGGAAAGGGACTTGTCTGGGGCCAGAAGCCAAGCAGTTACCAGGCAGACAGACAGGAGAAGCAGTGAAAGGAAGATATATAGTAGAAAAGAAAAGTAAAAAGCCCCGAGGCAAAAGGTAGACACTGAGAAACAGGTTGATTTTAGCTAATAGAACTTAACAGAAACAAGCCTAAGCTAGCTAATACAAAGTCTCCATGTCATGATTTTGGAGCTGGTTGGTGGCCTAAAAGAAAAAGCCTGGTACAGACCACTCAGGACCCTAACAACTGACATTCTGAGGTGATATGGTAGGTTTGTTCCTGTGGTACCTCTCCCAACTTTTTAGCATGCATTCCTGTCCATCTGAGGGAGAAAAGCTAACGGCATTTCTCAGATTCCCTTGCAGCTAGGAAACAGAGAGGTGTTAGAAGAGAGGCAGGTATAACTGTCCACTCCGTTGGTGTGGAGGTAGAGGCTTCATCCAGCACTCTTTCTCTTTTATGTGATTTAAATCATTAGCGCAGTGTTAAATGTGTCACTTTGGGGCCTGGGGCTGCAGATGTTACAGCAAGGACCAATTGCAGTTAAGTGACCCACAATAAAGCACTTTATAGAATGCTTGGCTGGGGAGTGATGCTTAGAACAAGGCGACAATCTGGTCTCAGCACCTCACACTGTAGGACTTCTCCACCAGTAGGCTGTTGACAGAGGTGGCACTTGTCTTCATAACCTGGATATTGAGAAATGTGGCAACATTTTCACTCCCCTCTTGAGCCTAAATAAGTTTAAGGCTAATGGATGGCTTCCTTCCTGAAAGCAGACTCTTCATTTTATATGGTGTGAGCCTTACGCTGCGCTCTTCTTTTCCTTTGCCCTGATTCTCCTGCTGGAGATAGGTGGGGTGATAACAAGTGTTAGCAAAGAGAAAGAATTCATTACAGCTACTTAATCTCACATCAAAAAACTATCAGTATGCTAGCTTTCAAAGGAAAAACTGGGCTGGGGATATAGCTCAGTTGGTAGGATGCCTGCCTAGCACACACAAAGCCCTGGGTTTGATCTCCAGCACTCCATAAACTAGGTGTGGTGGCATATGCCCGTGGCCTCAGCATACTGAGGGTGAAGGCAAGAGGATCAAACGTTCAAAATGAGACAGCCCATTTGAGACCATCTTTAAAAAATAAGTAAAAGTCACAACAGTAGAATCATTAGGTTGTTCCCAGACTAGGATCTCTGCTTTAGACTTTCTACCATGTTTGTCAGATTTATGAGCAGGATGAAGGTGAGACACAGACACTGGCCTTCAATCATCTACCTAAAGTGATAAAGAAGATACAGCACAGGTTCCAGTTGCAATGTTTCTCACCAATATAAGATCCACGCACATGAAAGGATTTTAAATATTGACAGATAGTGCTGCCAGGTGAGGAGAGAGCCATTCCCAGAAAGCAATGACGACTCGGGACTCAGAACCCAGGCAGCAGGAGCTGCAGGGGGTGCTGACAATGGCTGGCTGTTTCTTACTCTCTGCTCTGACTGCAGAGTCCTCTTTGCCCAGCTGGGAGGCTCCCCAGGGTGCCACTTCACTTCTGTGAGGATAAGGATGGTTCTACAGCTGTCAAGTCAGTTAGAAACAGGGGTGCATAAGTGTTTCTCTTCTGACATACAGTAAGAAGCAAGGATTCGATTCCCTGGTGGAGCACCTGCCTGGCATGCAAGTAGAACCATCCCCAGGACTCAGAGGAAAAATTAGCTTTGTGGCTTTATAATCAGTGGATGTTTCAAATAATAATCACCATGCTTATAATCACCATTATTTTCTAAATCCATTCCTTTAAGCACAGTTGCTGATTCCATCTGCCCACAGTGGATGGCCTCTCGACTTCAACCCTTTCTGTTGGCTCTGAGATTGTCCCACAGGAGCCTTATGAAGTAGCTAGGAGAACACCTCCCCCACCCCAATCCCCTCCCCCACCCTAACCCCCATTTCCAATCACTTCTTAGTTCCCAGTTCTCTCTCAACACAAAATGGAAGGCATGATTCTGGGTGCTGAGAATCCTGGTTGTGCTTTCTGCCATTGCCCTCCACCCTGCAAGGTCAACGTGGGCCTGCCTGCGTGACATGTCACCTCATAATCCTCTACTTGTCTGTGAGGGTGGGACAGTCTCCTGTGTGGAGACTGGTGAACCTTTCAACACCTGCTTCTGTCATCCTGCTCACTTGCTTTCATGTCTGCGGTACCCACTCTTCTTACACTGCCTTCAGATTGCCCACACCATTGGGCATTGTGGGTGGGGCTATGCCCAGGCTCCATTGTGACCCTCACATAGTGCAGAAGAGACATTAGACGCAGCTGTGCTAAATAAATGACAAAGGAGTACTGGTTCCTTTGGAATTCCAAAATGAACTAATTTACATTAGTAGTTTCGTTGTGTTTGAAAACAAAATCATGCATGGGCACAATTCATGTCCTTTTGTCTCCCGTGATCCCAAATATTAATATTCCATTTGAAATATCCATGAGTTTTAGTCCTAAGTGTGACTTCGTGGTCACAGGGAACTATAAGATGTTTGTTCTCTATTTTAAGGTTTATTTTATTTTTGATTTTATGTATGTGTGTTTGCATGTGATGGTATGTACACCTGAGTCCAGGTGCCTGAGGGGCCAGAGGGGGACTTTTGATCCCCTTTGAACTGAAGTTATAGTCTATTTGAGCCTCTCAACATGGGGACTAGGGACCAAACTCATATCCTATGCAAGTGCAATGAGTGTTTTAACTGAGAAGTCTCAGCCTCAAGATGCCTGCACTTGGCTCTAAGAGCTTCTCTGTTTTTTCCTAATTAATCAGTAACTTATTAACACAAACTCACAAGTTTAAACCATGAATTCTAAAATCAAAAGGGAAATTCTTCTTTCTCCTGTTTATAGGTGGAAGCTGGTCTTGAACTTTCTGTCCTCCTGCCTCAGCCTCCCAAGTGCTGGCATTAGAAGCCTACACACCAGACCTGGTGGTTCTGAAACTTAGCATCTGAGAACCTTATACTCACTTTCTCATCCCAAAATCTAATATAGGACCAAGAGTCTGACCTCTGACCTCCAGAGATCACAGTTTTTCCAGGCTAATGATATAAAGTTACCATGTTTGTAATCTGATTCTTCTATAATAATGATGTGAGTTTAGGCTCATTCTTCACTTTATTGGGAAAAGAAAATATCATTTTCCTTATGTTACTTGATGATACCTTTCAACTCACGGAAAGTTTACAATGGTATTTTGAAAAACAAAGCAGAATGAAAGGGCTGAGGATGTAGCTCAGAGGCAGTGTACTTTCCTGGCTCCATCCCTAGCTCTGCAACAGAAAGCTGCTTGACACTGCCTTCATTCCCATGTTGCGAATTTTGATTTTATCATTAGCCTTGTGAGTATATGTTTTACCAAAAAGACTCATATAACTATTTGAAATGTAAATTAAATCACATGCAAGAATGTCTTTATATTCAAAATAATAAACTTTGGAGCCAGAGAGATGGCTCGGTGGTTCTCAGCATTCATACCGGTGGCTCCTAACCCTCCATATTTCCAGTGCCAGGGGATCTGCTGCCCTCATCTGGCTTTTGCAGGCACTGTACACATTGGTGCACACACACACACACACACACACACACACACACACACACACACACACCACACGTACGTGCAGGCAAAACAGCAATATACATAAAGTTAAAATACTAATAATGAGATGAGGCTGGAGAGATAGCACAATGGTTAGAAGCATTTGTTGCTCTCGCAGAGGATCTGGGCTCAATTCCCAGTATCCACATAGTTCACAACCATCTGTAACTCCAGTTCCAGGGGACTGGATGCGCTTTTCTAGCTTCCAAGGGCACCAATCTTGTATATGGTATATATACATACATGTAGGCAAAACGTTCCCACATAAAGTAAAATGAATAAATCTAATAAAACTTAGGCAATGATAAAACATTTAAAGATAATAAGTGTTCTAACATTTTATGGAAGAGCAGGGAAGTAGTAGTTGTGTTGTTACCATGCTCACTAAAGTATTTGTACCCACCAATACATTCCAACCTAGTGCAGGAATTTATAGCAATGTAAATACATTTCCTTATTTTGTAATTTATTCTCAAATAACCTTTCTCACAATCAATTTAACTTATCTGGTTTCATTATCCAATATGATATGCTGACAAAGTCAGACAAATCTCCATTTCAGACAAAAGTAGATCATTAGAACTTCCTTAAGTGTAAAAATCTGAAAGTTTCTCTGGAATCCCTCATTACTGAGTCTAAGTTAATTTTGTGCATCAGCTGGATTTTCAAGGAAGGTGTCTGTTGGTATGCTTTCATTTTCATTGTTGCAGAGAGACCGTGTCCTTATAACTCACTTTAAATAGAGCAATAGTGGCACACAGTGGGCCTTTTGTTTGTGTTAAAACTTCCAGGAGTCTGGGATTGAACTCATCATCAGGCTTAAAAACAAAGCAAGCACCTTTACCACCTCACAGGACCAAATCCTTTTTTAAGAAGACAGAGATTCATTTGTGTATAACTCAGGGTTATGAACTATAATAACTCTGTTGAACCAACCTAATAGTCAACAGGTGTCTATTGAATATCATCATCATTTTACCTCTATGGTTATATTATAAACATATAAATTATGATTGCAAGACGTGTGTGTGTGTGTGTGTGTGTGTGTGTGTGAGTGTTCCTGTGAAGAGATTATAATTTAGTTGCTTAGTTTAAGGCATGTCTTAAACTGTACACATTGCTTTAAATAAAATTAAGAGGAAAACAAATTATAAATATGATAGAAGAAAGCAATTGATAGGCAACTTGTACTCCAGTAAAATAAGAAGTAAAGGGTGAGTTTTACTTCTTTTAAAATGACTTGTTCTTATTTAATGTACATTGGTGTTTTGTCTACATGTATGTCTGTGTGAGGGAGCCATATTTGCTGGAATTGGAGTTACAGACAGTTGTGAGCCATCATGTAGGTGCTGGGAATTGATCCCTGGTTCTCTGGAAGAGCAGCCAGTGCTGTTAACCTCTGAGCCATCTCTCCAGTCCTGGAGGGTGAATTTCAAACCAGCAGTTAAGAGGCTAGTTCAACAAAAGGCTTTGAGCAAAATGTATTCATACCTGGAAGAATAGAATGAGAAGAAGCCATGGAGGGAGTCGCTAGAGTTCCTAGTGTGGGCCCTAGTAGGGAGGGAGGCCCTAGGACAGAAGGAGGAATTCCCAAGAAAACAAGGCAGCAGAATTCAGACTGTATGAAGCTGACTACAGACTCTGGAGCAGAGTGGCTAGGGAAATACTATTGTTCATTTCCACAGAGGTTCATGATTTCTTTAATGATTCCCCTCCCCATATAAAATCAGAGAAAGTACATTGTGGAAAGTTCATATTCATATAGGGTAAAATACTTAGGAGTTCCTTTTTGCCCTCAGATCCAATTCTATATCACAGAAATAAAGAGTTAGCTTCTTATTTATCCCTGTAGTGTTCCACTTATATGTGAGATCAGAGTCATATAAAAGTTCCATAACACTGTGTATACTAGACATATATCATATTAAATCTGCCAGACCATAGTAGCATACCCCTATTGTTCTAGCACTTGGGAGGTAGAAGCAGGAGAGTCAGGAGTTCAAGGCCAGCCTAGGTTACATGAGAGCCTGTCACAAAAACAAACAAGTTATATTAAATCTGGAACATATTTTCCATTGACAAAAAGATCTCCTTAAAATGCATTTTTATTTTATTTGAGATAGGATCTTCATAGTCTGACCTTGAAAGATTGTGTGTGTGTATGTCTTAGTGTGTGTGTGTGTGTGTGTGTGTGTGTGTGTGTGTGTGTGTGTGTGTTCAGGTGCATATGCCCACATACACTTGTTCAGAGGCCAGAGGTGAATACAAAGTGGATCCTGATTGATGCCTTAGAGACAGGGTCTCTCACTGAATCTGGAATACTGTTTTCCAGCTGAGCTGGCTGTAACTAGAATTCTAATTGAATTTAATAATGAAAACCCGGAGTCAGATATTGGGTGGGGGAGGAAAGAGCTGAAAGATCAGAGAAGCAAAGCAGCCAGCCACTACAGAGTTCTTACCTCTACCAAGGGTCAGACCAAAGGGGTTATCCTGTCCTCAAACTTCCTGCCTCAGACAGCATCTCTCTCTTGTTTCTTCCCACTTTATATTCCCGTCTTCACCCAGCTGTATCACTCCTGTCTCCACCCCCTAAATACTGGGATTAAGGTGTGGGATACCAAGTGCTGAGATCACCCTTGTGTGAGCTCTGTTTCTCTTTAAGACTGGATCGATTTTGTGTAGTTCAGGGTGGCCTTAAACTAACAGAGCTCCATCTGCCTCTGGCTCCTGAGTGCTGGGATTAAAGGTGTTCCCCACCACTGCCTGGCCTCTGTGACTAACGAGTGTGTCTAGCTTTGCACTCTGGTCTCCAGACAAGCTTTATTTGTTGGATCACAAACAAAATATCACTACAGCTAGCTAATCAACAAGCCTCCAAAGTCCTCCTGTCTCCACCACCTAGCACCCTGGATTACAGGAGCGCACAGCTTTTTATGTGGATGCTGGGGTCTGAACTCAGGTCCTCATGCTTGTTTGTGCAGTAAGCACTCTTTACTGCTGAGCCATCTCCCCAGCCCCTGGGAGCACATTTTAAAAGAAACTTTCTCCAGTGACTTTAATGAAAATACAATTGACCAAGTAATTATGAGCCTCTTATTGGCAAAGACAATTGGTAAAATGGTGACAGTAAGGAAATACAAAACCAAACCAGAGCATCTTAAGTCCCACTTTCTTAAGTTTCACTCATTTTGTTATCTTTGCTCAAATTAAAATTTGTTGTCACATTAAAAAAAAAAATTAAAATTGGGAAATAAGACAACCTTGGAAGGAAAGTGAAATCCAAAAAAAGGTAAGAAAAAATTGCTTGCACAATTCAGCTAAACCATACATACATTCATACTTTCATGAATATAGATGAGCTGCCTTTTGCTTGCAAAATGCTTGATGTAAGACAATCAAACATAAACATAATCCAATTCCAAGATAATAGAAGAGCTAAGGATTGTGCATTAGATTATGCAATAGATATTTTCTATTACATGGGATATTTTTACAAATGCTGCTAACAGAAAAGCAGATGTTACCATGGTGATTCACACAGGTATGATATCTTCTTTCAGGTACATGATTGGGTTGGGTTTCACAGAAGAGGACTTTTCTTTTTTATGAATCTGAAAATTGGTACATTGTCAGAAGGAATGGTGAGAGAATCCAAGCAAAACAAAATTTCTTCAGTAATCTGAGCAAAAATTAGGGCTTCCCATAGTGTAGGAAATGGAGAGAAGAGATTTGGGCTGGGGTTGGGGGACAATGACAATGTTGGCCACACTTGGTGTCTGGCTGCTAATAAGAAAGACATTTGTGTTCTCTGCCTAAACCAGCTTGGAATGGCTCCTTAGCTGGAATATTCCAGCTAATGGAATACAAGAATTTCTCAGGGGAGATAGCATTATGTGTGTTGTAAGGTTGCCATGATGTGGGGTGGAGCAGGAACAATGCAATTTGTCTAGCAGAGGATAAACCTGAAGGACTGAAAACTTGGTGTGAATTCCCCCAGTTTCTGGGCTCTGCATCTGTGCCTCCCAAGCCTCTATCCACAGGTGGTCCTGATGCTGTGACCCCCAAGGCCCTGCCCATAGGCAGCCCTGATGCTGAAGCTCTCTATCCTTCTCTTCCTTTCACCACTTTTCTCATCTTGTTCCCTGGAAGCTGCACTTGGACGAGGTTGACCATACTTTTGCTGCAAATCTTCTATAATACATCCGAGTGTTGACACACTTAATCTCCTTTAATGTGGCAACTAATGAGGTCAATTAGCTGGAAAACCTCAATGCAAAGAGAGCCGACAACTCTTATCATTCACCAACATTTCCCTTGGTGGCCGTTATTCCTGCATTAAAGACCTCCAGTAACCCCAAGGACCAGCCTGCTTCTCACTGAAACTGACCAACTACATTTTCTCCTCAAGCATATTTACTTAACAAATCATCAATATCTAATTAATTGGGCTGAGGCTTTAACTTGCAAGCAACATTTTTTAAAATCATTAAAAGACAAAACACTTGACATTCTAGAATGGGCTATAAAGACATCGCCCAAAGGTCAATTAGTTCTGCAACTGATTATCTAAATATTTAATAGCACCAGACATGGTATTGAGTGGGCTCTAGCTTGTAAAAAAAGACTATCCTCTTTACAAGCCAGGCCAAGCTTTTGGTAATCAAGCACAGTATTGCCTTGGGAGAGTGATTGTGCCAGCTTAAAACAACACAAAATTTTCATTATAGTCAGAAGCTGTAATGTCATCGAGTCATCTCAATGGCTGGTCCCCCGATGGTGGCCCTATTTTAGGAAGTTGTAGAGGCTTAGGAGATGAAGGAAGCAGGCTGTTGGGATCAGGTTGGTGAGGGTATAATAACCTTGGGTATTTCCTGTCTTGTTCTCTGCACTTTGGTTAGCCATGAAGTAAGCAACTGGCCTCACCACACACTTTCACTGCCATCATGCTGTCTGCCCAAATACACAGGGCCATAAAACCATGGATTACACCCTGTAAAACCATGAGACAAGCTAAATTTTTTTTTCCCTTAGCTGTTTCTGTTGGGCAATTTGTCACATCTTGGAGAACATAACTAAGACTCTTCCAAGAGCAACAGTAGTATTCTGGCGTTTCCCTCCTGTGTTCTTGATCTCCCTTTCTTGCTAAACTGTACTGTTGATGCACCCCAGAGCTTAGTCTTGGTGTCTGCTTCTTTCCTATAGTGTTCTCATATAATCTCTGTGCTTTAAGAAATGTCTCTATGTTGACAAGTCCCATCTTCATATCTTCACCTGACAGTCCTCCCTTGAACTTCAGTCTCACTCACCCTCCTGCCTTGGACATGATCCTATGAACATCTGCATGTATCAGACTTAATGTATCCTGAACAGAACTTCTGGATTTTCACTGAAATAAAAGCTGTGACTCCCACAGCCTTCTACATCTCAACAACTGGCACCCCTAGGCGATCCTTCTAGAAAGCACTGGAAAAAAAAATGAGTGTAACCCATGGCTTTCTCTTTTCCCTCTCATACCTCTAACTAAACTCTAGGAATCTTACTGATTTTGCTTTCAAATCCTCAAACACCTCTATCATGGCCATGTGGCTCTCCCCAAATTCCTACTTCTCCTGCCTGGTTTCCCTTCTTCCCCAACCCACTCATCTCATTTGGACTACAACAGCCAGGATGCACCTTTAAAAAAGTCTCCTTAGCTCAGCCTCCCCCAGACTGTTCTCATTTTGCAAAGAGCCAAAGCCTTTAAACTCATTCCTGATCAGTCTAGTCTGGATACTTTCTTTGCTCCAGCCACCTGGCTTTTTTTCTCTATTTCCAATCACCATACTCTCAAACCAGCAAATGCACCTCAAGATCTTTATCTCTCTTAGTTCTTCCAAGAATACTTCTAAGATGGATATAGTGGTGCACACCTTTAATCCTACACTCAGGAGGCAGTGGAAGGTGGATCTCTGAATTCAAGGCCAGCTTGGCCTACAAAGCAAGTTCTAAGACAGCCAGGGCTGCACAGAGAAACCCTGTCTTGAAAAAAACAAAAATGAAAACCAACAAGATTATTTTCTCCACACATGCTCAGAATATCAAGTCCTAGGTTCATAGTCGTGTGTGTGTGTGTGTGTGTGTGTGTGTGTGTGTGTGTATGTGTGTATGTGTGTGTGTGTGTACATGCATGCATGTGGAGGACATAGGGCATCTTTCAAGGGTTGGTCGTTGCTTCCTACCTCTGGTTTCACTGTAGAAGTACTGAGATTACAGATGCTCTGCACCACATCTGGCTTTCTATGTGAATTAAGGATAAACTCAGGCTTTTACCCTTGAGAAGTGTCTTAGGGTTTCTACTATTGTGATAAAGCACCATGACCAAAGCAACTTGGGAAGGAAGGGTCTATTTCAGCTTACACTTCTAGGTAACAGCCCATCATTGTGGAAAGTCAGGGCAGGAACTCAAACAGAGCAGGAAGCTGGAAGCAGGAGCCAATGCAGAGGCCATGAAGGGGTGCTGCTTACAAGATTGTTCCTCATGGCTTTCTCAGCTTGCTTTCTTATAGTATCCAGGACCACCAGCCCAGAGATGGCCCCATCCAAAATGGCGTGGCCCTCCTTCATCAATCACTAATGAAGAAAATGCCCCTCAGACTTGCCTGCAGCCTGATCTTTTGGAGGCATTCTCAAATGAGGTTCCCTCTTCTCTGATGAATCTAGCTTCAGTCAAGATGACATAAAACTAGCCAGTACGTGGAGCAAACACTTTTACCCACTGAACCATTCCCCTGCCCCTGACTAACTTTTTAAAGATTGTAACTCTGTATTCATTAGCTTTTCTTGTAACAATAAGAGGATGTCTGACATAAACAAGAGAGGGCAAGATTTATTTTGTCTTATGGCTTCCAAAGTGTCAGCCCACACCACCTTCATGGTGGTGGGAGCATGTATGAAGAGATGTTTTAGTTACAGTAGATGAAAAGGCAAATAAGAAAAGATCAGGGCGAATAGGAAGAGATCAGGGAGGCAATGCCTCAAGGATTCACTCTCAGTGGCCAATACCCTCACTATTCCCTACTGCTGCAAATCTGTAGAACCTTCCAAAATAACACCACTGTCTGGTGACCCAGGGTTTAGCAATGAGCCCATGGGGGGACATTTCTTATTCAAATTATTGTGGTTTTTAAAAAGCAGTTTGAGAGATAAAGACACTGTGGAACAGAGTTCAAGTAGAGGGTTTTTGTTTTTATTTATGTATTTATGTATTTATTTATTTATTTATTTATTTGAGAAAAGAATTATAAAAAGGGAAAGGGAGGGGGAATACAGGCTTCCAGGGACAGGAGCAGTGGAAGAGAGGAAAGAGAGGCAGAGGGGGTGATGGAGGACAAGGGAAATGGAGAGAGAGAGACAGAGGAACAGACAGAGAGAGGGAAAAAGGGAGAGGGAGAGAGGGAGAGAGAGAGAAGGGAGGTGGGCAGGCCCCTTTTAAAAGGGAACATAGTGATTAGGCACAGATGATGCTCTTAGTGGCAGCAACTGAGGGTGTATCCTGTCAGAACTCCAAAGGCAGGCCTGTACAGATGCCTAAATACTAACAATAATAACACTCACCTTCTCCCCAGTGCTCTTTAGCTTTCCCCTTTCTTCAGTTTTTTTTTTTTTTTTTTTTTTTTTTTGTTACTTCTCCCTTTATTTGATTATTTCTTTAAGATAAAAGGTCTCACTATGTAACTTAGGCTAGCTTCTAACTCATGGCCCTTCTGCCTCAGCTTTCCGATGTGCTGAGGTTACAGTTATGTCACCACACTGGATCTGAGCACTTCTTACCTTCTAATGTACATTTTATATTTTATTTACTTATTATTTTATTCATTTATTCTGCCTTCCCTCGATGGCATGCAAGGAACACAAAAGTAGGGAGTTTTGTAGCTTTTATTCACCTATTTATTTATACCCAGCTCATAGTGTGTATCCAGTAGATATATGTTGGGTGAACAATAAAACATTGATAATTTCTGATTAGCATGTGTGAAGCATGCACTCAGGAAGGGGAGTCTGTTCAAGAGCAGCTGCTGTGTTCACCCTAGCATCCCACATAGTCCCTGCACCTTGGTATTCAGAAAATGCTTCCTGAATTTAGTTGACTTTCATTAGAGAGTTTAGGTTGAATCATTAGTTCAAACCCTGGCTCTTCTGCTTTCTAGTTGTGTAAACTAAGGGAAGGCATTTATTTTCTCTGTACCTAGTGTCTTCCTAAGCTGGGATGTTACATAATAGAGTTTTATATAGGGGTATGTGGTGGTTGTTCTTCCTTTTAAAATTTATTTATTCATTTATCTTTTTACATGCTTATGCATAATTGTGTGCAAATGTGAGTGTATGTGTGTGCCTGTACTTATGGAGGCCAGAGGACAACCTCAGGTGTGATCCTCAGGTATGTCACCCAACTTCTTTGAGGCAAGATCTTTTATTGGCCTGAAGTTCATCTGTTAGTGAGCCTAAGGGTCCTGCTATCTTCACCTCCCCAGTGCATGGATGACAAGCACATGCCTGTACTCAAATGCACACACCCACACACAGATAAACACACACATATAGGTTTTTAAAGTAAATAAGTCTTTTAAAGAAAAAGAAAGCTTGCCTAGCATGTAGGAGGCCCTTGGTTCCATCCCCAGACTGAAGAAAAAAATGTTATAAAAAGTTATTTTCCAGACATTATATTACATCCAAAAATGTTATATGATGTCCCCCCCAGAGGTATAAAATGCTTCCTTTAAAAAAAATACTGTATAATTCACAAAGTGCTTTCTTGTTGTCGAGTTGTTTACAATAGTGATCACATTAAAGACAGCAGGACAAGCATTGCCACTCTACTGAGAAAAAAAGTAAGATTCAAAGAGAATAAATGATTCTCCGTGTCTGTTCATTCTTTCTCAAGAAGCCTTATTTATCTATTTCTTTGTTTATTTGGGTGTACAAGTGTGGGGACACAGTACCACATGTGTGGCCATCAGAAAACAACATAAGGGAGTTTGTTCATTCCTTCTACCATGCAGGTGTTACAGGGGTTAAACTCAGGGCATTATGCTTGGTGGCAAGCATCTTTACCCACTGAACCATGTTGCCTGCCTGCCTTTCTTCTTCCTTCATTCCTTCCTCCCCCCCCCCACTTTCTCAGTGCTGGAAATGTTACCCAGAGCCTCACATATGCTAAATACTTTGGTCCCTGCCTCTCATACAACCCAGCTCCTGTCTGAGCTTCAATAACTAGCTATTGGTAACTCCAAGGCCAGAAAACTGATTTTTCTAATAACTAAATTGAAGGTATTCATTATAAACTTCTGTTGACAAACACTACATTTAATGAATAGATTTAAATTCCTTATAGTGTTTAACAGATATGACGAGTTCTTCTTTCTTTCCTTTCTTTTTCCTCCCTCCCTCCCTCCCTTCCCCTCTCTCTCTCTCTCTCTCTCTCTCTCTCTCTCTCTCTCTCTCTTTCTTTCTTGTTTTTTGTTTTTTTTTTCCAGACAGGGTTTGTCTGTGTAGCTTTGAAGCCTGTCCTGGAACTCATTCTGTAGACTGAGCTGGCCTCAAACTCAGAGAGATCCACCTGCCTCTGCCTCCTAAGTGCTGGGATTAAAGATGTACACCACCACCACCCAGAAAGTACATGGTTTCTAATTGCTACAGGTAAACAATAAGTTTATTCTTTTGATCTGACTTGTTAGACTAGTCATAAGAGTAAAGATAATTCATATCATTTGGCAACAATAAACCAACATTGTGGCTGAGGGTGTAACTCAGGTAGAGTGCTTGCCTAGCATGTTGTGAGCTCCATTCTCTGCACCAAGTAAACAGGGTATGGTGGTGCACCTCTGTGGTCCAAGCACTTGGGAGGTATAGGCAGAAAGATCAGAAGTTCAAAGTCATCCTCAGCTAAATAGTTCAGGGCTAGTCTGAGATGCATGAGATTCTGTGAGAAGAAGGGATGGGTGGGTGGGACGGTGGGATCTAGCCTCTAGATCTTGTTAGCCATAGCTATTTACGTACTTTTTAAAGACTCACCAGCTACTGTAATGGGTCTGTGGTTTCCACTGACGTTTGTATTTACCCTTTGTCCTTCTAAAAGAAAGACACCTTATCCATCTCCCGGAGTTCTGCAAGATTGATGAATAAAGAGCTTCATAACTTATTTTCTTCTGAAGTAGAGAATAAATCATCAGGATGTAAGATCTTGTCCTTCCTCCTGTGTGTGCTATTCAAGCCTGTCTCCTCCTGAATTTGAAGCATCAGAGAAATTTGACCTTAAGCTGTCTTTTCCAGAAGTTTGAAACCTTATACTTGAGCTGCATGTGGAACAGGCTTGTGGTCCTGGATACTTGGGAGCCTGAGGTTGGAACAATTGCTTTAGCCCAGGAATTTGGAGCCAGCCTGAGCAATGTACAGAGGCTCTGTCTCAAAACAAAATAGAAAGCCATATGCCTTATCATTCCATTACTTACTTCTAGCATTTTGTAGAATTAATGAAATATAGGAAATAGATAATCTCTATCTACATTCAAGGATCTTTAGACTTGGGACTAAGCTAGAAAAGATTTCAGCAGACTCTGTAGAATAGACTTTTCTCAACTGAACCTAGAGAAATGTCCGGAGACCTACAAGACTGACCCCATCTAACAATTTGAGCAACAGTGGAAAGGCTACCATAAATGCCCTTTCCTGATAATGAGATTGACAACTAACTTATCCACCATCATAGAGCCCACATCTAGTAGTTGATGAAAACAGAAGCAAACAACCTACAACTAAACACTGAGCCGAACTGGAATCCAGATGCAGAGAGGGAGGACAAGGCCAGGCTGCAGAAACACATATAGACAGCTGACCTGAACAAGGAGGAGCTAATGGGCCCCAGACTGGTAGCTAGGAATCCAGCATGGGACTGACTCAGTCCTCCTTGAATATGGGTCTCATCTAAAAGGCCTGGGCAGTTTAAGGGACCTCAGACAGTGGAACCAGGATGTATTCCTGGTGCACAAAAGGACCTTGTGGGCACATCCCCCATGGAGGAATACTCCCTTAACCTAGAGACAGGAGAGGGGTCCTAGTTCCTTCTCCAAATGACTTGACAGATATAGATGACCCCTCCTGGATGGCATCACCCTACATGTGAGTGGGGGGGTGGGAGGGGAGGGTGGGGGGGGCATGAGAGGGTGGGAGAAAGGGGAAGAGGGAGGGAGGGAGGAAGGGAGGGGGAACTGGGATCAATATGTAAAATAAAAATAAAAAAATAAATTAATATAATAATAATAAAGAATAGACTTTATTCTTGTTTATTTGGTCACTCTAAGATCACTCTTAGTTTCTCTAAATTCCAGAAAACCTATGTTTCACAAGAATTGAGGAGCTGTCAGATTTTGGGGCTCTGGCTGCATGTGCATAGCTCATGGGAAAAGCACTTGTCTAGAATGCAGGATGCTCTGGATTTTACCCCCTGTAACTCTCCTCACCCTCAACCCAGAAGTTATTTTATAGAAAAAAAAATCATCTCTTTGACTCTTAGAGTCATTTAAAGCAGGTAGTGCAGCCTCCTGTGGCTCTGTTTCTGCTAAGGTGGAGATGACCTTGCAGTCACGGTCCTGACAACGCTTTTCCTCACAGCTGCCCCAGGGAAATCATTACTTAATTTGGGGGAATCCCACAGTTTCTCTGTGCCCTCCACTCCTGCTTTCTTCATTTTCTCTGTCAAGAGCATATGGTGAAAACGGTGCTGCAATAAAGGCAGGTGCACAGTGCCCAGGGTCAGAGGATATGTGTCTTGATAGCGGGGTGCACAACACACACACTGTCATGATTGCCCAGGCTGCTGGAGGAGACGGTTACTTTTCTGGCACCTACACGCTAAGGCAGGAGTCCAAAACTCGTGGATGGGCAGCCAGCCACGCCAGCAGATGGGCACGGGGAAGGTGGCCAAGGAACCATGTATGCACATCCAGCATAGGTGTTCAGAACAGGAGTTCCAGCTGAGACTCTCAGAGCCAGACTCCAGCTCAGGCTAATGGCATGTCAGCCCCTGCCTTGTCTCCTGTTGATGGACTGTGTGTGGGGTTCCAATGAACTGACAGATTATTCAGACAGAGTCTTAGATTTACCCTTCTTCCTCTCTCTCTCTCTCTCTCTCTCTCTCTCTCTCTCTCTCTCTCTCTCTCTCTCTCTCTCTTTTCCCCCTCCCTCCCCTCCCTCCTTCTCTCCCTCCTTCCTTCCCTCTCTTTCTTTTTGTTGGTTTTTCGAGACAGGATTTCTCTGTATTGCTTTGGAAGCTGTCCTGGAACTCTGTAGACCAGGCTGGCCTTGAACTCACAGAGATCTGCCTGCCTCTGCCTCCCAAGTGCTGGGATTAAAGGCGTTCACCACCAATACCAGGCTATGAACCATTTATTAATGGGATTTTCATGCTTAATTTAAAAATGTCTGTATATAGTCTAAATCGTAGTCAGGATTACTGTTGCTGTGATGAGACACTATGATCAAAAGCAACTTGGGGAGGAAAAGTTTTATTTGGCTGACATATCCTGAATTACTGTCCTTTTAGGGAAACCAAGGCAGGAACTCAAACAGGGCAGGGTCCTGTAGGCAGGAGCTGACGCAGAGGCCATGGAGGATTGGTGCTTACCAGCTTGCTCTTCATGGCTGGCTTAGAGTCCAGAACTACCAGCCCAGGGATAGCACCACAAGGGGCTGGGCTCTCCCCTATTAATTATTAATTAAGAAAATGCTGTATAAGCTTGCATAAGCCTGATCTATGGAAGCATTTCCTCAGTGGAAGTTCCCTTCCCTCAAATGACTCTAGCATGTGTCAAGTAGTCATAAAATAAGCCAGCACAGGCTATATATTAATTCCTTATCATATATGTAGTTGCCAAATATTTTTTTTTTTTTGCCCATTTTGTAGTTGTCTC
Source organism: Phodopus roborovskii (assembly GCF_943737965.1). NCBI lineage: Eukaryota > Metazoa > Chordata > Mammalia > Rodentia > Cricetidae > Phodopus > Phodopus roborovskii. The sequence goes on along the minus strand of NW_026126602.1, from coordinate 8,982,679 downwards.
TTTATGGTACCTATTGTTTCCTTTGTGGTGTGAAAACATTTTAGTTTTATGTAATCCCATTTGTCAGTTCTGGGAATTATTTCTTGTGCTATTAGAGTCCCCCCCCCCTTTTTTTTTTTAGAAAGTCCTTGCCTATGCCTATATTTTAAAGTATTTTTCCTGTGTATTCCTCTAGTGGCTTAAAGGTGTCAGGTCATACTGTTAAGGTCTTTGATATATTTTGGATTGATTTTTGTGGAGGGTGAGAGCTATGGACAGGAAGATATGCAGTTTTGCTAGCATCGTTTGTTCAAGAGGCTGGCTTTCTTCCCATTATATGTTTTTGAAATTTAGGTGGTTGTAGCTGTATGAAATTATTTCTGGTTACTCTTTTCTATTCCACTCATTGGCATACATGTTTTTTTTTTGTGCTAGTGCCATACAGTTTTTGTTACAAGGGCTCTGTAGTATAGTTTGAGATCAATTATTATGATTCCTTTAGCATTGCCTTGGTTTCCCCCCCCCCTTTGGATTATTAAGCTGGCAATTGTGATCATTAGCATTAACTGTCAATTTACAAAAGCTAGAGAGAGAGATGGGCCTCTGAGCATGCCCATGAGAAAGTATCTTGATTCCATTCATTAAAATAGGAATACCTAACCCAGGCATGGTGGCTCATGCTTTCCATCCTAGCTCAGGAGGCAGACACAGGTGAGTTCAAGGTCAGCCTGGTCTGCACAGTGAATTCTTGGACAGTCAGAGCTACATAGTGAGACCCTTGTCTCAAACAAAACAAAACAAAATGCAGAAACAAACCCTGGGCAGGGGGTGCTGGGGTGCACTACGTGGACAAGGTAAGCTGGGAAAGCATGCACACATTGTTTGCTCCCTTTTCTCAACCATTAATGTAGTGTGCACAGTTGACTCCCCACCAGGATGGGCTGTGCCTTTAAATGAGCCAGAATAAACCCTTTTCCCTCAAGAGGCTTTTGTCAGGGTATTTTATTACAGCAACAGGGGAAGAAACTAAGCCCCAATCATAGAAGACTCTTTTTAGTTTCCTGGTGTCTGGTTATACTCACATTTAAAGAGTCAGAGTTGCCAGGTGGTGCAAATCTTTAATCCCAGCACTTGGGAGGCAGAGGCAGATGGATCTCTGTGAGTGGGAATCCAGCCTGGTCTATAGAGTGAGTTCCAAAACAGCCAAAGCTGGGTACAGAGAAACCCTGTCTCAAAACACTGAAAAAAAAAAAAGATTCAGAGCTATGATAGACAAATAAGAGAAAATATGTGGCATTTGTCTTTCTGGGTCTGTTACCTCACTTCATCGCCTTCATTTATCTTCAAATTTCATTATTTCATTTTTGTTTATGGCCAAATAGTACTCCATTATATATAGGTACCAAGTTTTCATTATTCTTTTGTCACTTGAAGGACACTTGAGTTTCTGCTTCCTAGCTATTGTAAACAGAGTGGCTGAGCAGGAGTCTGCAGAGTAGGCTGTTGAATCCTTGCAGCATATGACAAGGAGTGGTATAGCTGGGTCATGTGGCAGATTTATTTTTAGCTTTTTGCGAATTTTCCAGACTTATCTCCAGAGTGGCTGCACCAGTTTGCAATCCCACAAATGTAATTTTTAATTGCACTATAAATATTTACTGCAACACGAAATCTCTTTGGTCTTAATAATAAAAACTCTGAGTCAGCTATCAGGGGGTTAAAGCTGAAGGATCAGAGAAGCAGAGGGGTCAGCCACTATAATTCTTACCTCTACCAATGCTCAGACCAAAGGGGCAATCCTGTCCTTGAACTACATCCTCAGACTGACTGCATCCTCAGACTGCAACCTCACACTGACTGCTGCTCAGACTGCATCCTCAGACCGACTACATCCTCAGACTACATCCTCAGACTGACTGCATCCTCAGACTGACTGCATCCTCAGACTGCATCCTCACACTGACTACATCCTCAGACTACATCCTCAGACTGACTGATCAGACTGCATCCATCTCTACAAATCCTCAGATTTGTATTCCTCTCTCCACCCAGCCATATCACTTCTGTCTCTATCTCCCTAGTTCTGGAATTAAAGGCATGGGATCCCATGTGAGCTCTGTTTCTCTTTTAGACAGATTCAATCTTGTGGTCTTGAACTCACAGAGATCCATTTGACTCTGTTTCCCTAGTGCTGGGACTAAAGGAGTATACCACCACGCCTGACCTCTATGGCTAACTAATGTTTTAGCTCTCTGTACTCTGATCTTCAGGAAAGCTTTGTTAGATCATAAACAAAATATTACCACAACTTACTCCCTTTGCACAGATAAATGTAGCTCTTTTCCTCATCTAGGCAGCTTGTTTTTTACATCAGACAGACACCATTACAGAAAGGCACAGTTGGCCAAAATGTAGAGAACAGATAACTGTGGGATGCCCAGTTCCAACTGACATATCTACAACATAATCCCTACACCTAAAACACAGGGGACATCGAAGAACAAGTGGATGGAAAGACTCTAAAAGCTAGAGGACCAGATGGTCTGTTATGAGATTATCTTCTATGTGTGAAAAGGGAGCTGCATCCATGCATTCTCAACAACATGGTTGAACAATGGCAATACTGTTGACATGCCAGTGTGAAGCAGAGAAATCTCACAGTGTCTTACTCCTATATAAAGAGCTAGGGACAATTAATGGCTGCTTGGAGAGGGAGATTAGTCTTTCCTGGGGATGAGGCCCCAGTTGGTTATCCAATATCAAGTAATCCACTCTAAAAGCATATGAGAAACACTAAATGTACTCATGAGGTTGTATTTAATTATTTACTTATATATGTAACAATAATAAAGAAAAAGAGGTCAGGGCGTTGCTGAGAGGGAGGGTTTTTATGCTTCTATATGAATTTTAGCATTTTTTCCTAGTTTATATAACTGGAATTTTTGTTTGTTTGTTTGAGACAAGGCTTCTTTGAGTAGCCCTGGCTGTCCTCCTGAACTCTCTGTAGGACAGGTTGGCCCCAAATTCAAACAGATTTGCCTGCTTCTGTCTCCTGAGTACTGGGATCTAAAGTTGTGTACCACCACCACCACTCAGCATTTATCTGGGACTTGGATCTGGACTGCATAGAATCTGTGGATTTTCTTTTGGTAAGATACCTGTTTTGTATTAATTCTTCCAGCTCATGATGCATGATGTCTTTTCATTTTAGAATTTTCTTCATATGATTCTAGAAATTTTAAAATGTCTTCCCTGGTTTCTTCAATGACCCAGTGGTCATTCTGGAATGTCTTGTTCTGTCTCCATGTATTTGTGTAGTTTCTCTTGTACTCATTTCTAGTTTTATTCCACTATGAACTGATAAGACAGAAGAAATTATTTTGATTTTTGTGCTTTTTATTTGCTAAGACTTGCTTTGTAACCCAGGCTGTAGTCTGTTTTAGAGAAAGTTACCCCCCCCCCAAAAAAGTGTATTGTTCCACTGAATAGGATATGGATGGGGTATTCTGTAGATACATGCTAGCCCCACCTGGATTTCTATGGCGCCTTTGTACATCTGCTGTCCACTCAGTGACGAAGACAAACTGTCTTCACAGTGTCCTATTGCTGTGAAGAGACAGCATAACGTGGCAACTGTTACAAAAGGAAACATTTAATTGGGGCCTGCTTACAGTTTCAGAGGTTTAGTCCATTGTCATCATGGCAGGGAGTGTGGTGGCAGGCAGACAGACATGGTGATGGAGAAGGAGCTGAGAGTTCTACTTCCAGATGGCAGGCAGCAGGAAGAGAGACTGGGCCTGGCCTGGGCTTTTAAAACCCCAAAGCCCTCCTCCAGTGACACACTTGCTCCACCAAGGCCACACCTTCTAATCCTTCTCGAGCAGTGCCACTTCCGGATGACTAAGCATTCAAATCTATAAGCCTATGGGAGCCATTCTTAGTCAAACCACAAATCATTATAATAGTAAACGCCAAGTTGAACAAAACAGAATACATTTAAATTAGTGAAGGTTCATGAATGTATCACTAATGACTATAACCCAGTTAAGGGAAAGCTGATGTAGAATGTGTTATAGAGTTAAAATTGTTCACAATAAATGTGAAAATAATAAAAGAATAAGATAAAAGGAGGCAGGAAAAGGAGAAAATAGAGACACAAGATTAAATACAAAAAGGAAATAAAGGGATGGGGAAAATGAGGAAGAGAAAGAGAACAAAGTGGATTTTTTTAAGGAAAAAAGAAAAAATTTCCTGCCAATAAGAAAGTTTGAATACAAACAGATAAATATAGAAAGAAGGATTAAAAACAGGAGTGTTTTTAAAACAACAAAGTACTACTAAGAGTAAAGTTAGGGTTTTTTAAAAAAAAAAAATAAAGGAGGTGCAAAAATGAATAATAATAGTTTAAAGGTACAAATTAAGTTAGATGTATGCATATAGGTGAATAAAATGAAAATATATTTTGAAGATACTATGAAGTCAAAATTCTGATTAAAAACATAATAAAAGAGGAGTGAAAGTAATCCTAAAGAGCAAAATGGAAAAGGAGGGGAGGGAGCGAAGGAAGGAAGGGGCAGCAGGAAGAGAAGGATGCAAAGGACAGAAGGAGGAAAGGAAGGAAGGAGGGTAAGTGGGAGAGGGAGGGAGAGAATGAAATAAGGGAGGGAGGGAGGAACTAGAGCAGCCTCTTTGAGGGTCTTTCCTATGACTTATGCTGGTTTGGAGCCTGTATTGGGTTAAGTGCCTTCTGTCTGCCAAAGCTGTGTCCACTTCAGTAGTTTGTCTTCCTTGAGTACCAGTAGCCTCTGCTGGCCAAGCTTAGCTTTACAGGTCCTCTCACCCCCCTCCCAGAGCTCCCCACCCCACAGAGCTCTCTCAGTCCCACCCACCCCCAGAGCTCTCACCTCCCCACCCCCCACTGCACCGGAGCTCTGAGCTTGTTCCTGGGGAGGCTGATGTTTTTACTGTGGAATGTCTCCCAAGTGCTTCTGTGTTTGAGAGGCACCCTCAGCATCGCAGTGATACAGGCAAAGGATTTGTCTTTTTGTGCTTTCAAGGCCTCTAAGCTATTAATGACCTTACTGGAGGGGTGCAGCTGTGGTTGGGAAGTAGCCTGCTTGGTCTTGGGTTTCTAGTTTCCTCCCACTGAGCTCAGGCTTGGATTGTCTACTCCAAGGTTATTCTTGGTTGATGAGATGTGGTCCCGGCCCCCAAAGCAAGGTCTCCCTTTTCTTATGTACCTTTGAGCCTGCCATCAAGTGCCCCTCCCTGAACTGACATCCTTCCAGTGTTAGGCCTTTCCACTTTCCATACTGCTTTTCAAAACTGTCACGTAGGGCCATGGCAGATTAAATTCGGGCTCCAGTCTTGTGACTGTTTGCCATTCTCTGGCCCCCAGGATAGGTTCCCTCCCAAGACTGCAGAAGGCCTCTGCCCTGTGAGTCACACAGAGTAACCCAGGTCTACTGCTGACCTGTCCACGGTAGGACTTCATCCCCTCACCGAAACCCACAACTAGTTTTGAGGCTTCTCAGGGCCGTGGGCTGCTTCTGAAGGTAGAGTCCCTGTCTCTAGTCACTAGGGCTGTTTGGGTTACCTTCTGGAGGCTTCTTCAGATTCCCCTCCAGGCAATAGGGAGGGTAGCTGCTGGAGCTGTGTGTAGATTTGCTTCCTTCTCTCCCATGTGTACCCGGTCTTTCTCTCTATACTTTCAGATATCATACCTGTGTGAATTTCTGATATTCATCCTCACACTCTCCCTTCCTTCCCCTTCCCTCCCCCCTTGCTCTCTCTTTCCTCTCCCCCTCTTTTTCTCTCTTCCTCCCTCCCTCTCCCCTGCTTTGTGCCCCTCTTCTCACCCTCCCTCCCCATTCTGGCTCATTTCACTGGGTCACATGGAAACAACTTCTTGTCTTCCAACTTCTCACACAGAGGCTTGGGGTTATTGAGTCCTTTATTGGTCTGTTCAAGTCTGTAGCTTGCACTTGGAATCCTAGCTACTCATGAGGCTGAAGCAGAGGGTGGCTTGAGCCCAGGACAAGTTTGGGTAACATATCAGGACCCTGTCTTTTAAAAAGGGATTAAAAACAAACCTGTTTTGTTGAGTGCTAACTTTTTACTTTGCAGTTTTGAGAATTTGCTTGTTGGCTTTAATGTTTATTTTTGCAATCTTTGAGTATCTCTGCCTCTGATGTCCTCTATCATTATAAATGTTTCAGCTTTCTTCTTTTCCAAATTCAATGCCCTTGTTGCTTTTCCTTGCCTAATTGTTCTGTCTGAAGTACATTGCTGAACAATAGAGGGTATAATGAATGCCCTTATCTTGTTAGTAATCTTAGGGGACATTTTTCCATCTTTCACCATTGAGTGCAATGTTAGCTGTAAGTCTTACACAAACATGTTTCTCCTTTTCCTTCTTTGCACTCCTGGTGATTGACCCTAAGGCCTTGTGCTCTGCCCCTGAGGACACCCCATAAATGTGCCCTTAGGCACAATGAAGAGGTTCCCTTCTGTTATTACATTTTTGTTTTGTTTTTCTAGACAGAGTTTCTCTGTGTAACCCTGGCTATCCTGGAACTCTTTCTGTAGTCTAGGCTGGCCTCAAACTCAGAGATCCACGTGTTTCTTCTTCCTGAGTGCTGGGTTGAAAGGCATGGGCCACCACTGCCTGGCTATTTCTACTTTTCTAACTTAACTGACTTCCTTCCTTTTTCTCTTTCTGTTTTATCAGCACCACACTCTAACCAACTGAGCTAACTGGCCAGCCTCTTTCTGATTTATAAAAGGATTCTGTCAAGTATCTTCTTCCTCTTCCTTCTCTTCCTCTTCTTCTCCTTCTTTAAATTAACCCAATTGAAACTCTTGTGCCCCCCTCCTTCATCCTCCTGTGGTGTGCTGATTATCTTGGGTTTGAACCACCTTTGCTTCCCTAGTTAAACCCACATGCCAGGTATAGTGGCACATTCTTAGAATTCCAGTACTCATGAGCCTGAGACAGTAAGATTGAGTATCTGAGGCCTGCCTTAACTAAATAGTGAGACCCTAACTAAAAATGAAGAGGAAATAATCCACTCAGTATATAATTCTACTGTGGTGTTGATTTTGGATGGATACTAATTTGCCACGGGTTTTTGTTTGAACAGCCATAAGGAATACTGTGTGTAGCCTCTTCCCCTGCAGTTTGCCTGCCTTCAGCAGGAGAGTACTGTCCACACAGAATGACTTAGTGCTGCTTCCCTCTCCTCTATTCTCTGCCAGGATCTAAAGCGGATTGGTGCTAATTCTTTAAGTGTTTGTAAGTGATATGGTTCAGCTTGAGTTTTTGTTGTTCAGTGCAGTTAGGCGTCTTTTCATAGGCTCATCAGACATTTTTATATCATTTTGTGAAATTTGTTTGAGTCTTTTGACCATATACCAGTTGGCATTGTTTCTTTTCCTTGATTTACAGTAGTTTTTGTGTATTTTGGATGCATCCTTTGTCAGGAATAGTATTGTTAGTTCTTTCTCATTCTATAGTTTTTCTCCCCCCCCCCCCACTTTCTCCAGGGTCTTGTTTACATATCCCAGGCTGCCCTTTAATTCTTGATTCTCCTACATCAGCCTCTTAAATCCTGGGGTTGCAAGTACCTCACATAACTCCTTCTAATTCTCTTAAGGGCTTCCTTTAAAAAAAAAAATGTATATATATACTTTTATGTGCATTGGTGTTTTGCCATGAGTGTCAGATTCCTTAGAACTCAAGTTACAGACACTTGTAAGCTGCTAGGAATTGAACCTGGGTCCTCTGGATGAGCAGTCAGTGCTCTTAACAGCTGAGCCATCTCTCCAGCCCTTAAGGACTTGTTTTGGTGAACAGACTTTTTAATTTAATATAGCCCTGGAAAACCTTCTTTTTGTGTTTTTGGTGAGGTTACCTGTTTGTATGTTGGTGAGTAAACCATCTTTGCTCATGGCAAAGAGATTTATTTCCTCTGTGTTCCCCTTTAGCAAGTGCTATTGTTTTATGTGCAGGCTATCTGGGATTTATTTTTGTATAGGGTGTTAAGATAAGGGTTGAAGTACATTTTTTCCCTAGCAATATCTAATTGATCCAGCACCAATATTTTCCTCATTTACCTTCTAGTATCAACCATATTATAAATCAGATAACCATACACACAATCCTCCTCTTGCTTTTCTATTCTGTTCTACACAGCAGGTTGCCTCCCTGCTCATAGGAGTTACATTGTCTTCACCACTCCAGCAATCCTAGTGCCTGACAGTGAATGTCCTGCAACCTATTCTTCAAAGCTGTCTTAAATTTTTTTGATTTATTTATTTTACCTTATGCATATGAATGTTTTGCCTACACACATACACACACACACACACACACACACACACACACACACACACACACACACACATGCATCACAGGCATGCTCAATACCCATGGAGGTCAGAAAATGGCATCAGTTTCCCTGAACTGGAGTTATGGATGGTTACGAGCTACTGTGTGGGTGCTGGGAATCAAATTCGGTTCCTCCGCAAGAGCAACAAGTGCTCTTGATTGTCTCTCCAGCCCTGCCTTCTCCAAGGTTTTGTAAGGCTTTCTGTTTTAATTGGGAGTATCTTATTCCGATGGGCTCTAGAAGTTCAAGGAAAAAATAAAATTCCTCTAGAATTTGAAGTCATGTTCAGAAGAAACAATATTTATTCAGCAAACATTTCATCAATGCCTAGTGTTTGCCACCTTCTTCCTAGAAGGCGGTGACTCGGAAGGGGGCACATACAGTACTTATTTGGCACTGAAGGAGCTGGGTGTGCTGTTCACTAGGGAGTCTGATGCAGGAGGGTTAGACATTCAAAGCCATAAAGCAAGGCCCTAGAAAGAAATGAGACCAGAATTTAAGAGGCAGCTTCACTCTATTGAGAATTTCTAGAGTTGATGCAGTGTCCACGGGTCCCTGTTTAACACTGACACTTTTTCAGTGGGAGAGTAGACACCTGCTGAAGTTCTTTATTGTCATTTGTCAATGTCCTCCTGATGACACCAGGTGCTTTTTAAACTTAATAGATTTTCCTTAGGAAATAGAAGCTATGAGGCTCCTGGATTCTGAGCCTGTGGCATTGAGCACTTTAAAGATTACTGTATTTAATTGACATAATAACCCTGCCTGACAAGAAAACAAATTTTATGCCCATTATTTTTACAAATTAGGAAGTTGAGGCTTAATGAGGTTAGATAATCTGCTCCAGGATCATACAAGTCAGTACTGTTAAACACTAAAGGTCAACAGTATAAATGAAGAAACAAACAAACAAACAAAACAACGACAACAAAAACCCCTGAAATTTAACACCAGCAGTTTAAGAGAGTTATCTCACTGTTCTCTGACATGAATATTATTGGCTACTAGAGGCTACTAAACAAAAGTTAAGGAAAAATTCTCTTTAAAAAATATTTATTATTTTTGTGGATGTGTTAGTATGTGCACATGAGTTCAGGTGCCCAAGGAGTCTGAAGAGGGCACTGGATCTTCTGTACCTAGAGTTACAGATGGTAGTAAGATGCCATCTAAGGGCCAGAACTGAACTAGGGCTTCTCTAAGGGCAGAACATGCTCTTAATCACTGAGCTGTCTCTTCAGCCCCTAAGAAAAAGTTGAGAAAGCATCAGGTCATCTTTCACTCCTTTCTTAGACACTAAGAATTCTAGAAGCCCCACGGAGGCAGGACCTTCAAGTGTTCACAAGTCATGGTAATGTCAGATTGAGTTCTTTATTTTTTTTTATTTAATTTATTATTTTACATGTCGATCCCAGTTCCCTTTCCCTCCTTCCCTCTCTCCCTTTTACCCTCTCTGCCCCCTCACATGCACCCTGACCACCCTCCCATCCCATCCCCCCACCCCAATTCCACATGTAGGGCAATGTCATCCAGGTGGGGTCATGTAGATCTGTCAGGATGGCACATGAAGAAACTATCCTGAATGAGGTAACCCAGTCACAAAAAGAGGAACATGGTATGTACTTGCTCATATATGGATTTTAGACCTAGAGCAAAGGATCACCAGCCTATAATTCACACCACCAGAGGAACCAGGATACAAGGTGTATTCTAAGAGATTCATATAAAGTCCCTCATAGAAGGGGGAAGGGACAAGTCCCCCAGAGCACATGGGAAGTGTGTGTGTGTGTGTGTGGGGGGGTGAATGGAGAAAGAAGTAAGAGAAAGAAAAGGGGAGGAGAGGAAAGCACATGAGACTAGGAAGATTGAGTCAGGGTAGGAATAGAAGAAAGGAAAGAGAGAGAGAGAACAATCATAAAAGAGGGAGCCATTATTGGTTTGAAGAGAAAACTGAACCTAAAGAAAGGTCTAGAGACCTACAAGACTGACCCCAACTAACAATTTGAGCAACAGTGGAAAGGCTACCAGATTGAGTTCTTTCTTGGCAAGCATGAAACAGGAAGCAGAAGAGGGCAATCCATCCACATTTACCTAGTGGTCCTTAACATAATTGAGATCTAATATTTTTCCTTCTAAAGTTAGGCAACAGCTTGACATCATTTCCTAATTTTCCTTTCCCCCAATTCTCATTTCCATACCATTTCATATAAATTAACCTGGTGATTAAGTTTATGTGAGCCAACAAATCCCTGAATGTTGGAATGAGGAGGGGTTGGGACTAGAAGCACACCTGCCCTATCCTGACCTTGGGGAACCACTTGAACTTCTCTGCCGCATCACACAAATGGAATCATACAGTCGGTGTCTGGATTCTCTTAACTCTTGGTGTATCAATAGTTCCTTCCTCTGCTTACCACTGTCCCGCATACAAAATATACCACTTTGTGTCTCATTCACTACAGAGGCGTCCACTTTTTTTTTTTTTTTGACAATTATGAATAAAGCCTGTATAAAGATTTGTGGGCTGATTTTGTATGGACATATGTTTTTATTTTGCTAGAATAAATTCGAAGATGTGGAATTGCTGACATATATAATGCATATAAAGAAATGCCAGACTGTGGTCCATAGTAGCCACTACCACACTGCATTCCCACCAGGCTTGTTTGGGGTCTGTTTCTTAGGAGTAGGAAACGTGTTGCATACATCACTCCATTTGTAATGAGACGATAGCCTTTTTAGTAATACATTTAAAAAGTCCCCATGACAAGCCTTGTTCAAAGGAAGGAATGGTTCTGACTTTTTTCAGGAGGTAGGGTGTATTTGTTACTTTTCTCAACGCTGTGATAAAATACCTAACAGAAGCAACTTAAGGAAGAAAGGGCTTGCTTTGGCTTACAGTTTGAGGGTCTAGTGCTTTGTGATGCAGGAAATCACCATGGAAAGAGTGGAAGGTAGTATTCCCCGAAGAAGGAATTGGGCCATAGGAAGGTATGATCAGACCAGAGAGAGACTGAAATACATCAGGGGAAAGACAAATCTTGTACCTACATGGTAAGCATCTGGGGATGGCAATGGAATTATCTGGGCTCCAAAGGGCTTGGATAGCTCCATGCCTCCAGCCCTGCCCCTGCAGCACACACAGACTCTTCTTTCTTGAACCAGCTCTAATCTATATGTGTAGCTTTTCTTGGCCAATAGTGCTGGCATCTACAACATAGGAACATCTCCATTGCAACTTAGGGTTCACCTCCACATCACATGACCCTGCCACACGTTGCCTGTCCTCTCTTGCTGTCTGGAACTAAAATGCAAGATTCCTTGACTCCTTCAATCTTGAATTTGCACGCCTGCTAGCTTGAGATGGGACCTGCCTCGCTTAGAACACAAGCACAAGAAACACTTTCTTAGGCATTTGCTTTCCAGGAGCATCTCCAAAGCATTCCCAATTCATATTCTCTCTTCCAAATGAATTTTCATTTTCACTGGCTGGAAACTTTGGTGGGTAGGACCTTGTCTTCCAGGCACTTTCCTTTTGTCCCAGTGCAGAACAAAAGGTTTTTCTTTAATGATTGGAGAGTGGTTGTTTCATTTTTGTTGTTGTTGTTTTGTCTTGTTTGTTTTCCACATTCCCCAATAGCAACTTTAAACTTGTTCTAGTTCTTTTCCTTGACAAACTGCCCCTTTTAAATATCTTTCTGCCCCTCTTGTTGCTCTTTTTCATTGCTAACCTGGGAAAGAGTGGTGAGTAATAGCCATGCCACAAACTAAATGCTATCTGCCTTCAAACTCCTTCCTTCAAACATATGTGCCCATTACCTTTAAAAAAATATTTATTTTTATTTTAAAATTATATGTGTGATGTGTGTGTGTGCACAGAATTGAAGGTGCTTGTGGGGGACAGAATAGGGCATCAGATTTCCCTGGAGCTGGAGTTACAGGTTGTTGGGAGCCACAAAGTGGGAGCTGGGAACTGCACATAGGTCCTCAGCAAGAGCACTATGCTTTCTTAATTGCTGAGCCAGATCTCTAGCCCTGAGTCCTTTCTCTTAATTCAACCTCATTCAAGTTAATCAGAACATGAGACAAATATAGCCAGATTACTTGCCAAGAGGTAACTTGAATGGCCTAGTGCCCAACAGAATCCTTGTTCACTTTTGAAATGTCATTAACTAGGCCTCCACAGTCAGCATTTTTCTTAGCATTCTTATCTTCCAAAATCCCAACAGCCCATCAAGCTCTCAAAACAACATTTAAGGGCTACTCTAGCCCAAAGTTTCCATATTCCTCCCACAAAGCGATTTGAGAGACCTAAGAACCATATAGTCATATTTATTATAGCCACAACCCCAGTTCTCAGTACCAACTTTCTGCATTAATTTTCTCATTGCTGTGATTAAAATCAACAGAAGAAGGGTTTATTCCATCTGATAGTGTGAGGATGTAGTTTGTTATGACAGCAGGAGCTGGAGGTAGCTGGGTCACATGGCAACCAGAGCCAGGAGGCAGAGCACAAATACTCAAGCTCAAACTGCCTTTTCCCTTTCTCTTCACCGAGTGTCCCAGCCCCCAGGTAAGGAGGCTCTCCCTAGCTCAATCTAGATAATCCCACACAAACATGCCTAGAGGTTTGTCATCTGGGTGATTCTAGAGCTGCCAAGTTGACAGTATTAACCATTACAGAACCATTTCAGGAACTCTGGATAAAAGCATTCTAGCTCAGCCAATGTCCCAAATATAAAACTATCACACTGCTCCCTCAAGTAACAGATGGATACTCTCTTAACCTCAGTTTCCTTTTTCTGACCTTCTTTTATTTTTTTAATTTTTTGGCATTCTCAGGTCATTGCTGTTTTTAATAAGCATTCTTTATTTTACATCCCAATTGCAGTTTCTCCTCCCTCCTCTCCTTCCATTCCTTCCTCCCACCTGCCCTCCCCCACCTCAGTCTACTCCTCCACTGCTTCTGCTCTGGAAGGGGCAGGTCTCCTATTTGTATCTGCATAGCAGGGCATATCAAGTTGCCATAGAACTAAGCATCTTCCCTTGTATTAAGGATGGACAAGGCAAACCAGTATGAGGAATAGGTTCCCAATAGCCAGCTGAAGTGTGAGGAACAGCCCCTGCTCCCACTGTTAGGAGTCCCACAAGTAGACCAAGCTACACAACTGTCATATGTATAGAAGGCCTAAGCCTGTCAGTCTGTCCCACGTAAGTTCCCTGGTTGTTGCTTCAGACTCTGTGAGTTTGTAGGAGCCAGGTTAGTTGTTTCTGTGGGTTTTCTTGTGATGTCCTTGACCTCTCTGGCCCCTACTATCATTTCCTCTCTTAGCAGGTTAATTTATGAAAAAAAAAAAAAAAAAAAAAAAGCAAGTCTGCCTGAAAGAACTATTGTGAGGATATATGCCTCAAGCATATGGGACCCAGTAGACACAACAGACAGTCCCTAGTAGTCATCTCATGAGGCAAACACACTTAAATTCTCTAATGTTAGCTTTATGGCATTTCCCTTTGTTTTTCACGTTATTTTATTTCGTTAAGATTATTAAGGCCCGGTGTTGTGGTGCAGGCCTCTAATCCTAGCACTCTGAAGGCAAAGGCAAATGTATTTCTGTGAGCTTGAGGTCAACTTCTACATACTAAGTTTCAGGATAGCCACAGCTACATAATGAGACCCTATCTCACACTGCTCCACCAAAGGATTACTATGACTTGCTAGTCTCTCTCCCCAGGCTTCCTCATACATAATATAGACCAGGTATGCAGGGCTAGCCAGAGATATATATAAATATACATGTGCTATTTTCTTTTCTTTTCTTTTCTTCTTTCCCGTTTTTTTTTTTTTCCCCTGAGACTGATTGGTCTAAGCTCAGTATGTAAACCCAGATTGGTCTTGAACTCAGGATAATTATCCTCTTTCAGGCTCCTAAGGGCTGGGATTATAAGCACCCTCTAATGTTATTCATCAGAGTAATTTCCTTACTTTGTAAATAAAACAAAATATTGAAAAACAAACACAGATATGGTTAGTGTTTATGTTTATGACTCTACACTTGAAATTGGGCATATGATTTAAGCAACATGATCACGATAACTATGTTCACTTTTACTATTCCTACTCAACATTCATATTGAAGATCCTTGCTAGTTTATAAAGGCATGAGCAGTAGATAAAAGACTTGGGAGTTAGAAATAAATAAATAAACTATCTCTGTTACTAAAAGGCAGAAATCTCTACAAAGAAAAATCTCAGGGTCTATAAAAACTACTGGAAGTAGTGAATAAGTTCCTGTAAAGTTATAAGGCCATACAAAGCCAGACAGTGTGGTTGATAGCTCTAGTCACATGACTCAGGAGACTCAGGTGTGCTGCAAGTTCAATACCAGCATGGGCTGTATATTGAGCTACAGTCTAGCCTAGGCTGAGATTCTGTTTAAAAATCTCTGTAGGCTTTTGTTGTTGTTTATAAGTTAACAAGATCTACTCTAAAATTAATGTGGAAAAAGCAAACAAAAGTGAGTTATAAAACTTTAACAACTTTAAAAAACAAGATTAGAAGATTCACACTCCATTTTTAAGACTTAAATATGTAATGACTAATACTGTATAATATTAGCAAAAGGGTAGGTATTTCTATCAACAAAATAGAGGATCCAGAAGTAGACCCAATAGGTCAACTGACTTTTGAAGAAAATGTAATAATAATTTAGTATAGATCAGTCTTAAAGGGGTGAGATAAATATTGGGGTTGAAGCTGATGGTCAGACTGAAAGGGTGATCCTGGCTCCAGGAACCCTCGGAGACAATGGCTCTCCCTGTCTGGAAACTAAATCTCCACATGAAACCCTTTGCTTCTTCCTTTTATATCTGCCTAGTACTGGGATTAAAGGCGTGGGATCCCAACTACTGATACCACCTTTGTGTGAGCTGTTTCTCTTTGGGACTGGATCAATTTCGTGTAGCTCATTGTGGCCTTGAACTAATAGACATATATCTACCTGT
This sequence comes from Phodopus roborovskii, assembly GCF_943737965.1. NCBI lineage: Eukaryota > Metazoa > Chordata > Mammalia > Rodentia > Cricetidae > Phodopus > Phodopus roborovskii. The sequence continues at coordinate 8,967,311 of NW_026126602.1, read as the reverse complement.
CTTCTGAGTCCTGGGATCAAAGGTGTTCGCCACCACTGCCTGACCTCTATGACTTGTGGCTAGCTTTGCATTCTGAACCCTCAGGCAATCTTTATTAAATCATAAATAATATATCAGCACACAAGAAAAAGGCTCAGTGGTTGTCTTAGTATTTTATTGCTGTGAAGAGACACTATAAGCATGGCAACTCTTATAAAAGAAAGTATTTAATTGGGCCTTGCTTGCAGTTTCAGAGGTTTAGCCTATTATTGTCATTGCAGGAAGCATGGTTGCAGGCAGGCAGACATGGTTCTACATGGAGAGTTCTACATCCAGATCAGCAGGCAAAGAGAAAGCCACTGGGACTGGCTTTGGGCTCAGAGCCCACCCCCAGGGACACTTCCTCCAACAAGGCCACACCTACTCCTACTCCAACATAGCTACCTCTCTTAATAGTGCTATTCCTTGGTGACCAAGCATTCAAACCAATAAGCCTACAGGACAATTCCTATTCAAACCACCACAATGGTTATAAGAGCACTGGTTTTTACAGAGGATGCTTGTTTAGCTCCCACATGGCAGCTCACAACCATCCATAGCTCTTGTTCCCTGTTATCTGACATCTTCTACTGGACTCAAGGGGCACCAGATATATTCATGGTGCACATACATGCAGGCAAAAAGTCACACACATAATAATGTAATGTAATGAATATCTATATGGAAACAAATAATAACAACAAAACACAACAACTTAATTACTCTTCTGCTGTATATAAAAGTTAACTTAAAACTGATGACAAACAGGAATGCAAATTTTAAAAAAAAACCTAGGTAACTTCAAAAATAAAACAAAGAAGAAATTCTTCATGACTTGGTTAGGAGATAATTCTCAGATGCAATTTCAAAAGCGTATGTCATCATGAAAATTGGACTTAAACAATTAAAATGTACTTTATTTGGAAGACACAATGAAAATGTGAAAA